>NC_136067.1:931369794-932093234 GCF_964261635.1 Lissotriton helveticus | reverse complement strand
ACCCTAGACGCTAGAAGGGCTGTGATGCACTACATCGAGAGAACGAAGGAACACAGGAAAACAAAACAGTTCTTCGTATCCTTCGCAAACAGTTACATGGGCAAACCAGTCACTAAAAACACCATAGCGCGATGGATCGCACAGACAATACAATTCTGCCACAAACAAGCTAGCCAGGAGCTAACTGGAGGGGCACAGGCCCACTCCACCAGGAAGAAAGGAGCAACAATTGCCTTTCTAGCCAACACACCAATCCAGGACATATGCCTGGCGGCAACATGGGCTTCAGTGCACACTTTCACTAAGCACTATTGCGTGGATGTACAGATGAACAAAGAAGCACAAGTAGGACAGAAAGTGCTTCAACATATATTCAACAACCAACGCTCATCTTCCACCCAACCGCCACAGAAGTGAGGAAAACCGCTACAAAATCTATGCACAGCATAGTGAATCCAGAAAGATTCACGCTGCAAAACGAATAGTTTCTTACCTGTCGGTGTAGTTTTGCAGCTTGAAGATCTTTATGGATTCACTAGCGAACCCACCCGCCTCCGCCAGAAAGATGAGGCTGGAGAAGAAGGTGGAAACACATAGAAAGAAAGAAAGTTGAAACTTACAAGATACGTGAAAAGATACGTGAAAAGAATTACGTAAAAAAAAAAAAAAAAAAAAAAGGATTAACAAACAAAGCCATGGATTCACTACAAAGACAGAAAAGGAGAAAGAGACAGGAAAAAGAATCCGAAGATGGCTCCCAAGGGTGGTAGCTTCCGCCGGAAGCACGCCGACGTCACCGAAGGTACACCAAATGGTGGGACGTCGACGCCCACCTGGGCTACGAAAAAAAAAAAAAAAAAAGAGAAGAAAGACTACGATTCCGGACCCAACCACCAGATTGCGGAATATGCACAGCATAGTGAATCCAGAAAGATCTTCAAGCTGCAAAACTACACCGACAGGTAAGAAACTATTCGTTTTCATTTCAACTGCTATGATTCCCTGCTCAGACGTATGCATTGTGGCATACTGGTCTGGACATAGGATGTCTCCTACCTCCTATTGTGAGTCCACAGAGGTAGGACGTTTCTAGGCACCCAAATACTCACTTATGTTGCAAAAGGCATTACTTATATTTGTGTTTGACTTACAGGTAGTTAATGGAAACTATCACTCTGCCAAAAACTCTTATGCTCCATATGTGGAATGCTGTATGACCACATAACTAGACCACTATCCCTGCACTAATCTAACTACTCTCACAAATGTGGTCCTCTGCATATGTGCTGTTGTGGTGAAAATTCTAAAGAGTTGGCACTCACACATTTTCAAACATTGGATGCTCCTGGTCTTGACACCTTACAACTTTTCAGATATGCCTCTCCTTTCCCTCTGCGGCTAAGGAGCGTGGCAGTGCTGCTTCCATTTTATTACTGTCTGCTGCACTTTAACTAATGTACTAATCTAGCTACTGCTTCCAGTCTATGTCTATGACACTTCAAAGACCTGCCAGAACCTCTTCAGTGAGCTTCATCAGTTTCTCCTTTGGTTTTTTTCTACTTCCAGGTGGGAAGGGAAGAGTCCGGAATTGGGCCAGTGCTCTCGGTTGCCTCCGTATATATATCTAAAGATCAGGAGAAAAAGCTTAACTGTTGTCTCATGCCTCTTTTCATATTAGCAGGAAAACATTTTGGTGCACTAGGTGGCAACCTACATGTTGGATTTGAGTTTTCTTGTGGAGATTCAGGCACACATGGGTAATCTGGGCTGCACGTGAGAAAATCCGACGTCCTTTTTGTTATACCTTAAGCACATTTGCATTGTCTGATTCATCTCCTTAACTTAGTCTCATATTCTCTCAGGTAAAAGAAACTCTATCATTGGTAAATGATATAAAAAAAATCTTAACATCTACTGTCTAACGATTGCTAACTATTTGCTTAAACTCCAACTTTAGTGGCAATAGAATGGGCTTTCAAGAAAGAGATTAATACATTTTTCTAGCTTTCCTGCCTTTGTTGCTGAAGATCTGCACATTAACAGACCAACACACAGGACATAATGGGGATTATATTGGTTGATAAACGTTATACATTTTGTAACTTGACAATACTAATGCGATACGGAGGACAGTAAATGAAACAGCTTCCTCTAAGACTTTCTGCTCAGAACCTCTAGGAAAATCCCATGAGTTTGTTGAGGGAGTAGAAATTCCTGTGTGCAGTATTAGATGCAGAATCAAACGTGTCAGAGCGTGGATTAGCCTTGGTCTAGCCAGATCATCGACTGTGACAGAAGGGCTATGAATTTAGTTAACAGCATACTAGTGGCAGTTATGCCTTTACTTACAGAGTGAAAGAATACAGGGAATACATTTGTAGACCTAGACCTAGCCATGGCCTTAGCCAAAAAGCTATGATCATAGACCTAGCCATGGCCTTAGCCAAAAAGCAGATAGCAATGTCCTGGAAATCCAACATTGGGCCTCGGATAGACACCTAGAAACAAGACGTAACTAACTGAGCCGGGGCTGAGAGTAGAGCTTTAATCGGGGAAGAGACGAAGGGCCTGAGATGCCGCCCCATAGCTGGGCAACAGAAGGAATTATTACTTGTATGGGAATACCCAACGCAGACATATAGTGAGGATGAGGCTAGCTGGAAAGCAGAAGTGCCAGAATGAAAAAAATACAGTCTGACGGAGGACATAAATGTGTATGCCTCTCACGACATAAATGTACAGAACACAATAGATGGTATATCGGCCTTATCTCAAGCTAAAATAATGTCTGAGAACCCCAAATTCAAGACCCCGTTTGAGTATCAAACACCCTCCTAGATTCTCCCCAAGACCCTAATACACACCGTCTTCCTGCAGAGTTAAATTCAATGTTAAGTATTTTTTCATTTTCAGTTTTCCTTATCATTGTTATATAAACTTCAGATTATAGAATATAGAAGGCATTCTGCAAGCTCCCTGATAGTAACATCACAATCATCTTTACCAAATACATAGCCATATACAATGGATAATACATACAGTATGTTCACATAAAAGTGGGGGGGATGAAATGTTTCAGAATGAAACGATCAATCCAAGAGGAATGCTATGCAAAATGTGTACTGTTACTTATACAATGTTAGTATCCTGTCTGCGTATGTGTAACCAAGTGAAATGGCAATAAAAGTATGCTTTAATTTTTTTTTTTATATATTTCTTTTTATTACACAATTTCGACATACATCACAGCAATTGTATAAATATTATTGTTTTAAGTACAGAGTGAAATAATACATACAGTTCCCTACTTTATATTGGAGAACAAGGATCTAGACAAATGTAACAGCACTGAATTACAAACCCTTTATCTAGCAATATAGATCCCTAATCTCTATTGTTGGTTGGTTGCCAAATAGTTAAGCATTTATTAATTCATCACTTTTGTTTGTGATTCTGCATCTTTCCTATTTCAGTCAACAAGCACTATAAAATGTTTGTATTTTTGTTCTTGTTGCAATAGGAAGCACTGAGTATTGCCAAAGCCCAGGTAGAGATGGGAGCTCAGGTCCTGGACATCAACATGGATGATGGGATGTTGGATGGACCCAGTGCAATGGCCAAATTTTGCAACTTCATTGCCTCTGAACCTGATATTTCTAAGGTTGTGGACCATCTTTGTTACTTATATATGTTGCATATATTTTTCAAAATGATGCATATGAGGATGGGTTCTTAAACTTGAAGCAAAATGATGTTACGCATTGTTGACCATATTGGATGAGAAAACTATAATGTGAGTCTTGTCTGACTTTGTCCCTGCTTCTCACTACCAGTGTGTGTCTGCCTATTTTCTCTGCATCTTCTGCAATGAATGTGAACAGCAAAGACTGTGGCTGAAAAAGCCTTTTATGTGCTTTGCAAGAAAAAGGCCAACAGAAAATATCCAATTCTTATGTGATATATAGATATATATATATATATATATATATATATATATATATATATATATATATATATATATATATATATATATTTTTTTTTAGAACAGACCTCACATCCGTGTTTGCGAAATTGAAGCGTTTTAACTTATTGATTTGCTCATTTATTGACTTCCTCAAACATTTGTTGTCCTAATAGGGTTGATATGTTCAACACTGGTAACAAAGCTAATAATTATATACATAACACAATAATATTTTGTCTATTTTCTCACACTTACAATCACAATAAATGAAACAAATCCCAAAACACTATAATTACGTTTTTTATTCATCAATACAACATTTATATAGCAGTTACTACTCCTGTGTGGGGACCTGAAGTACTTTTCTTCATGGGCAGCATGCTACACTGTGTAGTGTGTAAATGGAAGGGGGAAGTCTTTGTTTTTGTTTTGATCTTATGTGAGAAGTGTTCCCTTGTTTTGCAAGACGGCCTATAAAGTGTAGTTATCGTATTACTGGACGCAGTGTGTAGCAGTATGATGCATGGAGAAGTTGATAAATAGGTTTGCGGGTTAAGTTTTTTTCTAAGCTGGCAGTTTTGAAACAATTCTGCATATCCCTTTACAGTATTTTATGATCATAGTCCACTTAGCTGGTTACTGCATTGAGTTGTCTATCCTGAGATATTTTGTTTATTTAAGGTTTATGGTTCTGAGCAGGCATAGGTTGGAGGGAGCAATGTTGGGGAGATCTGCTGGGATGCACTTAGTTACCATCAACCCATCTATCATTGCCATTGTGAGATGTCTAGAAGTAGTCCTAGTGTTTAGCTAATTGATCTGCAGTGGTGGGTTAAATTAGAGTCCACTTTGGCCAATGATATGTGGCAGATCTCTTCAATTATTCCATACCTGTTCAGTTGGCAATGAATGGGTTAATAGTATGGACTGGTGCAGCAGCACCTGGTGATGGACAAAACTGGTAGGGCTTCTATCTCATGTGAGTGTAAGAGGATCAAGCAGTCTTAGGATAATATTATTCACCCTGTATGTAAAACAGCTGGCTGCCCCACCACTGAGTATTATGGTATTAGTATTAGTGTGGGCCAGATAGTTATATATGAATTGACATTACTGTATGATACCCTGGCTATACATGGATAAACCTTTCTCGATTTATCTTGACATAGAAAGTCGTGTGCTGGTTGGGCTGGTCAATATCTATGAACTGTAGGTTGTAGACTCTACTTAATGTGACGAATATTCGTGGTCGTGGGATGATGTAATTATCTTGGAAGTAGCCATGCTTTCACCTCTTTTCTGAAGTGTACATGCTCCTGAATGCTTTGGATTTTGGCTGGTTGTGAGTTCCAGGGATTATCAGCTTGTACTGGGAAAGAACTGCCTCCTAATGATTTCATACTTTATGGCGGTATGAGGATCTTTAGTGCAAGATGGAGCTCAGTGTCTTATTTGTGTTGCTTGAATTACCTTTTAGGTGTAGCTGTCCTTTTCCTTAGGAGACTATGTGAACAATGGTGTATATAGCTACCAAGTTGCACCCCCCTCACAAAGCACAATGTGAAAGCTGATTAGTGGAATTATGTAAAAAGGCGCTCAGCTGGATATGAGCGTGTAGGACTTTTGCACTATAAGAACATTCTTGGAGGACCAGTGGAAAAAAAGCTCAACATAATGAGGGTTTGCAGCATCTACCAGAATGAGGAACCATATATCTTGCGATTCTAAGCCCATATTAAAAGTTTGCCTGTTGTTGTGCCGTCTGACCTTTGCTGCCACAAAAGGGCAAAAGAATGACGCTTCAAGAGAAGAATCCTGCAGGGAGAACAAATGGCAGCAGACCACAGTGATTGGCAGTGGTTGACACCATTGAAATGCAGATTCTGAATGATGACTAAGTCCCCTCCCGGGTGGCGAAGAGCCTGTTTTCTAGATTTATGGCATAGTCGTCTACCTTATGTTCCTTGGCCACACACCCTCATTCAGGTGTCTGGCTTGGAGGATCCTCCCCGCTTTCTTAATATTCTCCCTTTTACCTTTCCTCCTTGGCCAAGCTCCTTTTCCTGTTCCACGTCCTTTATACTATACTCTCTTAGAACTCCCTACTGGAAGTCTGAGGCTCATCAAGACCACTGTGCTTCTCCTTTCTTGCAAGGAGGTAAATGTATCCAGGGACCCACACATAATATCTCTTATAGGAATCTGGACTTATTTGAGGGCTTAAGGTTCATTGATGATTATTAACTCTAAAAACTGTCTGTTGGTGAAACTGGTGAAAGACACTGGCATCCCTGATCGCCCACTGTTATCATGTGTTTGTTGAACATGCTTAAAATTCAGTTAACATAGATTAAAAAAAGAAAACTTATTAACGTTGTCTCAGTTTTAGCTGGATGTATCTGTGTGTCAAAAATAGTGTGTACCAATAGATAACAGTAAAAAACAAATGCCATTATGTGAGAGAATGCATGTTAATGTTGCACACTGTGTTAATTAGCCCTGAAGGCTCCCCCATTACCACAGAATATTACTTATCTACCAGTAGCCCTGCTTTGCTATGAATGCATCTATCCTAGGCCAGCAGCTTCCAATAACCGTGCACAGGCCAGTGGCAGTATAATCACACTTACCGTAACCATTGTGTAGTTTGGAGCCACCACAACGTGCAACATAGTACAGTATGTTAAATTGCAGTGCTACAGTGCACACCACATGGCATTGACTCTGACTTCTGATGCTGGTCAAGTCCTACAATCTGTAGCTCTATAACGCCACTGCTAAAAGGAGTGGGTGCGTTTTGCCTTTAGTCACAGACATCGGTGTTACTGACATATCTGTCTGTGCCTCCATGCTGACAGATCACCCAACTCTTAACATCAAAAGAGCAATATGTAAATGTTTGCATAAGACTAAATAAATCAGAGAGACGATTTATCCCTTTGGATCTAGAGCCCTACGTTAATGGATAGTGTCTTCCCCAAAAATGTTTGTAAGACTCCCTTTAGAAACCCATCCAGACAATTGCAAGACTTTTACACAATAGTCAAGGTTTTCTATGTTTCATTCCCTTATGCATTACGGCAGAGCCACAACTTCTGGTGCAGATAATCAGAATAATTGGTCTGTATTTCCGGTTTGGGTTCTTAGCTTTGTAAACTATTAAGTATAATATTCAACGGGATCTATATGAGAATCCATGATACAGTAAAAAGGTATTGTCCTGTAAAAACTGATCTCTGGCTTTGAGCCCTTTAATGGATTCACATACGATCGTTTTTTTGTGAGAATTTTTAGGTTTCGCCCTGGGCGTTGCAACTGCATAGCAGTTGCTCCGCCCATGGCGAAACCTCATGATCCTACATATCGACTTTGGTTCCGCCTCTGTCTCCCATTGGCTAGCTCCATAAATGGAGGCTAGCCATTGGGAGACAGAGGCTGTCAATCACGCTTTCTGGTGAAAACGCGATTCGGGGGCGTTTCTGGGACTTTTTAAAGTCCCGCCCCTTTGTCCCGGGCCGCGCTGTCATTGGCTGCCGGCCCGGGACACCCCCGTGATGTCATTCCCGGGCCGCGCTGTGATTGGCTGGCCGGCCGGCCCGGGACCTGACTTGTTCTTTTTTGTTAAAGAAAACATTGTAACATGACACTTTAGTGCCACTGAATCAATTGAAATAATCCACAATGCACTCAAGTTATAAATGGGGGCTCTAATTCAATAGTTTTCATTCTGCTTTAAGGTTGTAAGCGTATTAACAATTAAGTCAGATATTCTGTGCTTTGAATATGCTGCTGGTGTGCACTGGATTTGTTGAATGTGGACGGTTACGTCTGTGCGCGTACTCAGAAGGTGAACTAATTCCTTAATACAGTAATGCCATTCCATGCAATGTTACAGGGTTCAGAAGTCGCACCTTACATCACAGCCTCCTCGCAAACATTCGGAAGTTAACTCCTTGTTGGCATACGTTCGGACGAGTTATCGCCTTCGTTTTCCCCAAAGTTGCGTGCGGTTGCAAATGTATAGTACCAAAGGGAGAACAACATTTCCGAAAGCTTTGTAAACTATCTGTGCCAAAGCGCGCAAGAGCCATATGTTCCTTCCAAAACGTGCAATCGCGACTAGCGGGCTCGGCACTCTCTCCTCTTTCCTGCCCTCTCATTCTGGTGCTGAGCTTTAGGAGGCGTTTGTTTTTCCCAACACCGCCGGAAGTACGTCAGGTGGCGTCCGGAAAACGGAGCGCGCGCGGCTGATTCGCTCTTCCTGCTGGCTCTGGTTTAGTTGCTACCAAGGCGCTCAAATGGCGGGTAAGTTCCTGTTGTGGGAAACAGAAGGTACCGTTCTCGCGGCAACCTTGATTATTTAAGAGACTGGTCGCTTTCGGAGAGCGGTGTTGCAGCTGTAGGGCTGGCTTGGAGGGCGTGGGACAAGAGGGCGCTGCAGAGCTCCCGCCATCTGACAGCACCTGACCCGGCTGCGCGGGAAAACAGCCCCCCTCGACTCCCCACGCTGACTCAACCGGGCCGCGTGTACATTCTATATATATCCCTCTGCAGCCGCTTCTCAGTCTGCGGTGTGTCCTTAGAGATGCGCCACTCGCCTCCACGCATGGGGCAGCACAAACTGTTATAGCAGCACGAAAAGTGACGGAGCAGCTGTTCCCAGCCACGGTTGAACCCTCACCCATATCGATGTTGTGCCCCTCAAGCACCTGGGAGCCAATCGGAACTGGCCTCAGAGCCTTCACCTGCCAATCTCGTGTTGGTCTCCGCTTCTCTACTTGTGGCGTCTTCCACATCAACAGCTATTCACCCGTGGTGGCCTCTTGTCACTCGCCTAGGTTATGGTATCGTCATTGGTTCACGGTGCCCTCCCTACGCATCAATGCGTACCCTCCCATTCACCATGCTCCTCCGCACTTGCGATTCACGCGTGGTTTGTTTACGTACCATCACCCACGATTTCTTCTTCACTGTCCCTCACCCGATAAATCTTCTGCCTCTCGGCAACTGAGTACCCTCCTCCCCAGCCAGGATATCCCAGACAAGTGTCGCTCACCTGTGGTGACCATTCTTCCCGCACCCAAACCATTCACCTGGATTAATATCTTTAAGCAGGGGTGGGCTGCGCCATTTCACTTTTCTTGCAGGTAAGCAGCATTTTTTATTTTTTTTCTTATCCCGTTCCCGCCCCCCCTCCCGCTGTTCGTGTGCCCGTTAACCTGCCCCCCTCCCGCTGTCCGTGTGCCCGTTCCCGCCCCCTCGCCCGTCTGTGTGCCCGTGATTCTTGTTCTAATTTGGCCCCATTACGTTGCCCGAACATCTTTATATCTATCTGTCAGTATTTCTAATCTGTATTCGTGTTTTCCTCTGTTTTTCCATTTTTCTCTTCCCATTTATGTTGCCTCGATCTTTCGCTCTTTGTGTGTTCTAATCTACATTTGCTATTTTCCTTGCTCCCCAGTTCCCAAATATATATGTCTGAAATCCTTGACGTGCTGTCTCTGTATTTCCTCTTGTCTGGTTTTATCTGTTTAGTGCCCCCCACCTCCTCCCATCCTTAGCGGTTCATCTGTGTTTTTAGTGTTAATGCAACTTCTCTCTGACGTTTCCCTGAGACGCTCTTTATGTTTCTGTCTTGTATTTGTCTCCGCTAAATATCCATTTCCCCCACTGTCCTTTCCTTCACCAGTGAAGCGTTCTACCTGCTTTCAAATTTTATTTCATGCTCTGGCGACTGTCGCCAGTAACTGCATGGGAATGAACATGATTGATTGATTATCAACAGTGTGCTAAGAAGCCGAGCCAGGGAAGTCATAGCCTTCCTCTGAACCTGAGCAAGCAGTATGTAACTAAGGCTTTCTGAGATGTAAGCTCAGTGATGTAGGACACATTTTGCTTCATTTTGCCATGTGTATGATACTGAGTTTATTCTCGCCACACTTTCTGTTCTGTTGCACGTTTAATAATTTTCCCTATTCGGGTATTCCCTAAATTGAAGGTTTTCACTATTGTGTTTGGTAGTTTAAGCAGAACACCCCGGATAATGTTAACTAGTCAGTTTTTCGCCTCGCCTCTTCTGCAGCCGTAAGGTATACTAAGCACTGGGTAGACAACTACACAACCCCCTAACTTTTTTACTTGGTTGATGTGAGGTGCACAACTGCTGGTTTATAGCTGGTAATGATTATCAATCTAATTTATTTGCTTTTCATTATAACTGTTCTTGTTATTTTATTTTAATGTAAAACTCCTATTGGGCTGGTTTGCACTTTATAAAACCGTAAATAAATACAATTGTAGCATTTGTGTAATTGCTTTTCGGCTAATCAACAGAAATGTATAAATGTACGTACTATTTCACCTCTTTATCTGCAGAAGCACAGTCTGACTCCTAAAATGTATACAGTGTAATTGGAAATGCTTGCATTCAATATTTACAAATTAGATTTGCTGGTTGGTTAAATTTGTATTATGTGGCTAAAGCACTCCTCTGATAGTAGATTTAGCAGGACAGAGGCTCTCTATTACTTGAAGGACCACAGGGACCGCTAAGCTGGAAATGTTTGTCTCAGCTCAACAGGTCCCTTATCAATTCCCCAATACTAGATCTTGACTACCAAATACGAATTGGGACCAAATAAAGTGTGTGGTAGTAATTGCTGTCTGCTGAGCTCGTCCTTGGGGTACAATAGGTCTCACATTTGTGAGAGATTAAGCTATTGGCAATGTAAATGACAATGCCATTTATTTATCTGTTTTCAAAACCAACACATAAATACAAATTTTGTCATTTACAATGCCAATAGCTCTAACTTTTCCAAAGGCGAAACCGTTGCATTGTAAATGCTTGTTATTCCATGCAGCCAAGCTCTAAAAAGAAGTTGGATTGTTCAGGGACTTTTGGACCTCATAGACAGGGCCTATTTTTCTGGCGCTGGTGATGTCGGAAAGATAAATGTGTTTTTGATATTGTTCTCCCATAACTCCCTGGTAGCAGGAGGTATTATAATAGGCATAATGGGTTAAAGACGATTTTGAAAACTTGTAAAAGGCGCTGTTATAGGTTAGTAACTTTTTTTCCTATACTACACCATTTTTTGCCTGCCATTTTGTTTGGTTTGAAAGATTTGGAATGGGTCTGACCTAAACTGTATTGAGAGACATGACAAGCCTTTTTGTATGATTGCAGGTGCCTCTGTGCATTGACTCCTCAAATTTTGCTGTAATAGAGGCAGGCTTGAAGTGTTGCCAAGGGAAGTGCATTGTAAACAGCATAAGTATGAAGGAAGGCGAAGAAGACTTCTTGGAGAAAGCAAGAAAGATCAGACGATACGGAGCTGCTGTAGTCATTATGGCTTTTGATGAAGTGGGGCAGGTGAGTTACCTTTTCCAGGTAATAGCTAGCTGTCTGTCATACAAAGCCTAGAAAGCACATTTTCAACATTTCTTAGCTAATGATTTACAAATTGCGTTTGCCGGTTATATGATGAGCCCGTTTATTGGGCATTTGACAAGTTTGGGATAGAATGTATTAGGATTGTTATTGCAATCCATATAGCACACCGAAAGACAAAGAAATGCCAGAAAGATATGACATTCCTTAAAACATGGAAACAGACCAATGTAAAGCAGCTAAGATTTCTTGAAGTCTCCAAAACGGGATTACATATTTTCCTAAAAATAGTGAAATAAGGCAATTTACTGCTTTCTACAGATGTAATGTACTGTCCATTTTTAGCATCATTTGCACAAACTAAAATCTTGAAATACTGTAAAATCGTCAAATTTCACATAGCTCAGAGGACAAAGGGTGAGAAATTAACTAATGCTTTGACTTAAAACTGACAATTGTATCTTGGAGGTACCCTTTGGACTTAATGTGTAATTTAGTGTATGACTTGTTAGCATGGGTACATATGACAAAGGTCAAACACAGTTGTGTATCATAGTCCAATAAGTCCCATTATTCCAAGGCACACTCGTAAGGGACTAAGCAGGGATTGTAATAATTTTTAAGTGAAATTTGGAGCAAAGAACATGCTTTTGCGAGCTGGTAAGAAGCAAGCTTTCTAAAGTCGGTGAGTCGGCATGCTAGCGTTATGTAAAACAGTTGAATAAGCTTGCCTCTACGTTTTGGGCGTAAACACCTGGGAACAGTGACTCTTAAATCTGTTATTGGAGATTAGGAAAAGGAAAGGTGTAAAATTCGACCACGTGGTGAACAGGTAATTTGCAACTCTGACAGTATATAATGTAAGCACTTGGCTACTTCAATGCAAGGTTGTCCTTTAGGTAAAAATCGACTCTGATGTGAGTCTGCAGTTCTAGCTCTACACATAATCACGATTTAATGTTGTTATTTTTCAAAGTAGACAAAGTTGGTGCTGATGTTTTAAAGAGTACATTGATTACATAGCTTGCCATTGGCCTCTAAATGTATATTTTTTTGACTTTCAGACACTGCCTTTGTGGCAGTGGACTGCAATAAACACTTTCTTTATTCAGGTGCTTTGTATTGTAGTATAGCAGGACATATATATAGCTATCCAACAGTTGGCTTTGCAGTTGACTGCTTATTGTATTTTCTGAATCCAAAATGTTTATACAATTCTTTTACAATATAACATCTTTCATTGTAATATAAAATACAGTTTTAAAAAACTGTGTAGAACTAATAAAGCAAATATTTAAGGTTTGAAATTTGGGGGAAATGGTAGATAATCCAACTAATAGGAGACACAAATGCAATAACACTACCTAATGTGGTATCAATCAATCAATCAATCAATAGAATTTGTATAGCGCGCTACTCACCCGTTAGGGTCTCAAGGCGCTGAAGAGGGGGGGGGGTCGCTACTGCTCAAACAGCCAGGTCTTGAGTTGTTTCCTGAAGGAGAGATGGTCCAGGGTCAGCCGTAGGTGAGTGGAGAAGGAGTTCCATGTCTTGGCTGCCAGGTAGGAGAAGGATCTTCCTCTGACGGTGGATTTGCGGATTCGTGGGACGGAGGGGAGGGCGAGGCTGGCGGAACGGAGCTGGCGGGTGGGTGTGTAGAATGTGAGTCGGCTGTTGAGGTACTTCGGGCCCGTGTCGTGGAGAGCCTTGTGTGCGTGGGTGAGGAGTCTGAACGTGATCCTCTTGTTGACGGGGAGCCAGTGCAGGTCTTTCAGGTGGGCCGAGATGTGGCTGTGTCGAGGGATGTCCAGGATGAGTCGTGCTGAGGCGTTCTGAATGCGCTGGAGTCTTTTCTGGAGTTTGGCTGTGGTTCCAGCGTAGAGGGTGTTCCCGTAGTCCAGACGGCTGGTGACGAGGGCCTGGGTGACCGTCTTCCTGGTTTCGGTGGGGATCCACCGGAAGATCTTTCGGGGCATGCGCAGGGTGTTGAAGCAGGATGACGAGACGGCATTGACTTGCTTGGTCATCGTGAGGGAGGAGTCCAGGATGAAGCCCAGGTTGCGTGCGTGGTCCGTTGGCTTCGGTGCGGGCCACCAGGAGTCGTCCCAGGCGGAGGGAGATGGTCCGAGGATGAGGACTTCCGTCTTGTCTGAGTTCAGTTTCAGACGGCTGAGCTTCATCCATTCCGCGACGTCTTTCATTCCTTCATGGAGGTTGGCTTTGGCGGTGGCGGGGTCGTTGGTGAGGTAGAGGATCAGCTGGGTGTCGTCGGCATAGGAGATTATGTTGAGGTTGTGTTGGCGTGCGATGGCTGCGAGAGGGCTCATGTAGACGTTGAAGAGGGTGGGGCTGAGTGAGGATCCTTGCGGAACGCCGCAGATGACTTCGGTGGCCGAGGATCGGCACGGGGGAGGCGGACTCTCTGGGTTCTTCCGTCGAGGAACGAGATGATCCACTCCAGGGCCGCTCCTTGGATTCCGGTGTTGCTGAGGCGCTGTATCAGGGTGCGATGGCATACAGTGTCGAAAGCTGCTGAGAGGTCCAGGAGAATGAGGGCAGCAGTTTCTCCATTGTCGAGCAGGGACCTGATGTCGTCGGTTGCTGCGATGAGGGCGGTCTCGGTGCTGTGGTTTGCTCGGAACCCGGACTGTGAGGGGTGGAGGGATCCGTTGGTCTCGAGGAAGGCGGAGAGTTGTCTGTTGACGGTCTTCTCAATGACTTTGGCTGGAAAGGGGAGGAGCGAGATGGGGCGGAAGTTCTTGAGTTCCGTGGGGTCCGCGGTGGGTTTCTTCAGGAGGGCGCTCAGTTCGGCATGTTTCCAACTCTCCGGGAAGGTGGCGGATGCGAAGGAGCTGTTGATGATGTTCCGGAGTTGGGGTGCGATGATGGTGTTGGCTTTGTTGAAGATGTGGTGTAGGCAAGGGTCGGTAGGGGAGCCGGAGTGGATGGTGTTCATCAGGCGGGTGGTGTCTTCAGTACTGACCGGGGTCCAGGTGCAGAGGGTGGTGGTGGGGGGCGTTGGTTCGGTGGTTGGGTCCGTGGTCTGCGCGCCGAAGCTGTTGTGTATGTCGCGATCTTGCGGTGGAAGAACGAGGCGAGTGAGTCGCAGAGGTCTTGTGAGGGTGTGATGTCGTTGTTGCAGGCGCTGGGGTTGGAGAGCTCTTTAACGATGCTGAAGAGTTCCTTGCTGTTGTGGGTGTTGTTGTCCAGGCGTTCTTTGAATGTTGTCTTCTTGGTGGTGCGGATCAGCTGGTGGTGTTTGCGGGTGGCGTTCTTCAGAGCGGTCATGTGTTCTGCTGTCTGGTTGTGGCGCCAGGCTTTCTCGAGGGCGTGGTAGGTTTTCTTGGAGTTTTTGAGTTTGTTGGTAAACCACGAGGCTTTCCTGCTCCCTGGTCTGCTGGGAGGATTCTTCAGTGGTGCGAGTTCGTCGGCGCAGTTGATGAGCCACTGTGTGAGGTTGCGGGCCGCTTCGTTGGGGTCCGTCGTGTTGGTGGGCGGTTTCTGGCTGAGGGCGGTGGTAAGCTGGTCGGCGGTGATCTTACTCCAGCTTCTGCGGGGAACCTGTTGCGGGTGGTGGTGGGTCGTGGTTCTCCTGAAGATGAAGTGGACGCAGCTGTGGTCTGTCCAGTGTAGTCCGGTTGAGTGGCTGAAGGAGATGTGCTTGCTGGAGGAGAAGATGGGGTCGAGCGCGTGGCCGGCGTAGTGGGTGGGGGTGTTCACCAGTTGCTTGAGTCCGAGGTTGGCGAGGTTATCCAGCAGGGCGGCGGTGTTGCAGTCCTTGTTGTTCTCCAGGTGGAAGTTGATGTCCCCTAGGAGGATGTAGAATTACAGAAGAACACCCTGCCGGAGTAAATACCATATGGTCCTCTAAGGGATCCAGTTCAGTTAATAAAGGAGCTAATTTGCCGAGTATCAGAGCCAGAAATTCAGATCTTACTTTTTATGAAAAACATATCTTTTTATTGATTTTTATGCACATATTTATAAAAAAAAGCGTTCAGGGATTAGCTGTTCGGACATTTAAAAAAATATACAATCAAAGTTATATTTCAAGTCAGAATGATGAGAACAACATCATACATTAAAGTGTTCCATTCACTCCGGTAGGATGTAGTCTGTGGAGGTGAGGGCGTGCGGACTGACGAAGTCAGCGATGGCTTCGCTGAATTGTGTGCGTGGTCCCGGGGGTCTGTAGATGAGGGTGCCTCTGAGGGTGGTCGTGGGGCCGGTGTGTATCTGGAAGTGGAGGTGCTCGGCGGCGGTGAGGGTGTCGTCGGAGTTGGTCGTGATGCGGATGGTGTTTCTGTGGACGATGGCGATGCCTCTTCCGGTTTGGTTGACGAGGTCCATCCGGGTGATCTTCTAGCCCTCCGGGATGGCTATGGCGATGTCGGGGGCTGAGGAGGTGTTCATCCATGTTTCTGTGAGGAAGGCGACGTCTGGTGATGTTGAGTCGAGGACGTTCCAGAGTTCGACGTCGTGCCTGTAGACGGAGCGGGTGTTGAGCAGGATGCACTTGAGGTGGTTGTTGCTGGGGCTCGGCGTGGCGGGTGCGGTGCAGGTTCGGAAGCAGGTGAATTGGCAGGCTTGGCAGGTGAAGGGTCCGTGGGTGCGTTTCGGGGTGGCTTGGTAGCAGGTGGGGTTCCGGCCGGCATTGAGTGCGTGGAGGGTTGCGGCGTCGTAAGTTTGTCGGGTGTGCTGGTGTCGACGAGGACCAGGGGTCCTGGCGCTGGGCGCGGTCCAGGCGTGGACAGGCGTAGACGGGCTTGCCTTTGGCGTGCATTCGGCACGCCCACTGCGCGTGACCGCTGCACGTACGCGTGGACTCGGCCATGTGTGGTGCGGTGTGAGGGAGGAGCAGCTGGGAGGCGGGAGCGGGGTGGCGCGGGGTTCGGGATACAGAAGAAGGGGGCGGGGCCGCAGGGGAGCAGCGGCAGGGAGCGGGGAGGGGGTACTGGCGGGAAAGCGGTCACGAGAGGGCAAGGAGCGTAGAGCACAGATCAGGGGCACAAGGAAGCGTAAACCAAGCACACCAAGCACAGGGAACGACAAGTCAACGAAGAACACAGATCAGGGCACAAGGCAGAGGAAAAACAGCACAGGGAATGACAGTCACAAGGAAAGAACAAACTTATGCCACAGGGGCAGCGGCGACCGAGCGAGGCGGGCAGGGAGACCGGGCGCACTCAGGGGGAGCCGCGCGGCGGGTGGAGCGACCTTCACAGACCAGGGTCAGGTCATGTCACAAAGAGACATCTATTTTTAAAAGATAAGTCATATTGCATTAAGGAGGTGTGTGTTTTAGTAAGGAACTGTTTCTGATTGGTGCTTAATCAGCACCATGGACTATAAAGAGATATAGACAGTGAGTGACACATAGTTTTCTGGACTTCTCTTTACTTCTAACCAAATTGATAAAAATACATGTCAGTACCTGCAAAGTTATTTTGTAGTAACGAAAATCAGTGTCTCTAGGACGCTGTTATACAAAACCCAATCACCTTAATTAGGACTCTGAGGAATACCCTCTGTTTTAAAATAAATGTATATGTGGTTCTTGCTTCCAAGAGATTCTATCCAGCAATGATAATCCAGTTTGGCATAAGAAAACTGACTATTGTTGACATAGAAAGTCTAAAACATCTTCAAATCTACAAGTAATCAGTATGAATCTAGATATTGGTTCAATTGGTTAATCTGTCAAAATAATCTACCACTGGAGGACCACTGTAACTAAATTGAGTTACAATTTATTTAATAGCTGGTTATTTACAACCATGCAAGTTTATTTCTTCTGCAGTTAAAACGTATTTTCAATCTTTAAGAATGATGTACTTTTTCGGTGTTGAAGCACAGCTATTATTTCAAGGATCTTGGTTGGAAAATCTTTCAATTTGCCTCTTAGAGCCTGCAAATAGTAAGCGTTTTATGGTATAGCCAAAGTGACAGAAGGCAGTGGTTTTAAAGCAGTGAACAAAGCATGACCTAGTATGGAGAAGCTCAACCCATGTCTAATTGGTTAAAGAACGGGAGTGAGGAATTGGAAGGGTACGGTCTCTGGTAGTCTAAAATGGACTGATGTGCCATAATAAAAGATACACACTTTTTATATGAAATAAAACGTGTAGGTCTATTTATCATTGTAAGCTATGAGCAAAAGATTTGTGGGTGGTTTTGTGGTGGAGACAGTAATTACTTAAGGCTTCAGAAATTAAATGGTGTTAACAGTACTTAGACACTCTTCTCTTCCCGAAATAACTTATGTACTGCCTAGATATGTTTATCCGGTGATGCAGTTTATTTCAAATACTGTCATCACAGCACCCTAAAACTTTGTGTGTACAAAAGTGCTATATGAAACTGTTAAATAAATAAATAAATAATGCATTTCGAGGGTTTTACAGCAGACATCTTGTGAATATTTAGCTGCCAGAATGCAAAGTGTTATTTTCCAAACCCATTTGAAAGCACAGCCAATGGTTTTTTATTTTATTTTAATTTATTTCTTTTTTGTCACCAGGCCACAGACACTGAAACCAAAATCAAGGTGTGCACCAGAGCTTACAACCTTCTGGTGCAAAAATTAAACTTCAACCCAAATGACATTATCTTTGACCCGAATATTCTGACAATTGGTACTGGAATGGAAGAACATAATTTGTATGCCATTAACTTCATTGAAGCAACTAAAACTATAAAGGTGAGCCATAACTAAATACAGTTTATTGTAATTAAATACAAATTTAGTAGTTGCATGTTCTCATCTTGATTAGAAAATTTGTCACTGCCCCATCACCACGCAAAGTTTGCTATTTGTAACCAAACTGAGTTCTTTCTCTAATCTCCTATTCTCAGTAGGAGAATTGCGACTCTATATTTCAAATAGCATTAAATAGTAGAATGAAAGGTGCAACACGGTGTCTGTTATCGAAGAGTCTGTTATCTTCAGCTTGAGAGATGTAACTGCTTAAATTAATTTATTCCAATGATAGAATATGCTGGATTTAAGCTATAATTTGGCACACATTGAATTTAAAAATGGGTAACTAGGCAATGTTTGCAGTATTGCACTATGATATTATAAGTTTTTGTTCAATAATAGCTATGGTAAAAGTTCCTGCAAAAGCAGTATTTTTATTTGGAGAATGTGCCCAAAGAAAATAAAGCTGACAATTCATGTGTAATTTACACTTACTTTGCCTGGAAAATAAATAAAAACTCAGACTAGACAGGATGTTTTACTTATGTTGCTCTAGTGAAGATTTCTAACACTTGAAACAATGTCTATAGCACTTTTGAAAAAAAGAAAATTATTAGTCGGTTTTATTTTTCACTTATTTTTTCTGGGAAACTAGTACCTTATTTAGTATGTTTGTCTTTTCTTAGGAAGGTAATCTGTTCCAACTTGTGGTAAAATGTTCTACAATCCCATGTAGTTTTGAAATAAAGTGTAAATTCCAACCACTTGGATGCTGAGGTATCTGCAACAATTTACTGTAATTTCCATTGAAATGAATGGGCACTCCATGACGAGTTACCCTTGTCATTAGCATCCAAGTAAATGTCAGTAAAGTACATGCAAAACGATATGGGTGTAGCTAAGTAGTTGTCTGGCGATTTGGCATCAAGTAACATAGAACCCACTGTAGAAAATTGCCTCTTTATGTGGAGCTACTCCCACTTTTTGCTAGATTTTGTTGCTGGTTTTTGGACTCCGACAACTGGAACACTGCTAGCCAGTGCCCAGTGTATGTGCTCTGACTGCAAAAACATGTTGAAATTTACTATACACATAATTAGCATATTTAACTCACTGTAAGTCTCTAATATATTATACAAAGTGTACCCAGGGCCTGTAATTTAAATTTCACTAGTGGACTGCGGTACAAATTGTGTCACCTCTAGAGTGACATCGCAAAACATAACAAAGGCCTGCCACGAGTAACCTGGCTGTGCAGGTTCAAACTGCAAATTTGACCTGTCACAAACCCAGGCCTAAACCCTCCTTTTTTAATAATTATTTTTTATTATTTTTCAATGTAGAATTGCAAAGACATTGAGAAGACATGTGATAAGTCTCTCCTAAGTAGGCCTTAGTATCTAATAAGGCAGGGTGTATGGTATGTACAATTAGGATATGCATAATTATAATATAAAACATGTCATCACAGTGACAAAGCCCCAGAAGCTATTTTCACTATAGCAGGATCAGCTGTTTCATAGGAGAGCATTGGCATATATAATAAAGGTATATTTGCCTAGGAACTAGCAAATAAGTTAATTCTTTGACTTTTTAAAATATGTGTTACAAATTTCATGTCATTGATAAAGACAGATTTGTGCTAAATATTTTACAAAAGGCACTTTTTAAAAAGTAAAATTTTTCCTGCCTTAAGAAGCCCATTTGCATTAGCTTCCAAATGTTACCCAGAAATGTCACCCAGGAGCTAAATAGCTCCTTGATTATGTTTTATCTAGCTCCTAGACCTGACACAAAACCCTTTGGTTTGGGTTGGTGTTCTGTTCCTCTGACAGGATGACCATTTGGGCAGTGCCAGTAACTTAATTATCTTCAAAGAGGTCTACACTGTCACATACAGATTTAGCTAACACCTAGACCTTCCCTCTTCCGTTGTCCCCCTAGTCAGTCAGGCACAATTCCCAGTGGAAGAGGAGTTGCCTCCACATTAGGTTTTGAGCGACCACAGAGGAGGGGTTGTTTGTTTCCCTGGCCACATTTCTAGGGCGAACACAGGAGACCAGCACAGGGAATACAATGTTATATAATCTTGATTTTTGATGGAGAAGGGCACTGTGGGATTGTTTGGTGTAGGGCACACTGCTGCAAAAGTGTATACGGTTACCCCTAGGAACGTTTTCCCTTTTAGTTATGGAATTAACCCCACCCACAGACTAGTGCCAGGTATAAATGTGACACCCCTGGGTACCATCTCTATAAGACTACTAGACCGTTGGAAGACACAAGAAGGGCTGCACCTGCTATTAAACTTGTGAGGGGAACCCCAAGGGCTAGCTAGAGCTGCTATCACTTGAAACGAGGATAAAGAAATGGACTTCAGGGGACGTTGGCTGACCTCTTTTTAAACTACAGGGAAACAAAAGATGCAAGAAACCCACTTACCTGAGAGAGCCCAGCTGACCAGTTTCAATTGGACCTGCCCTTAATCTAGCTGGTGGCCTCTGTTGGAGTGAGCTCTGACCCACAAGTGCTGTTCCTGAGGTCTCGAAACCCTTGAGTGGGGCAAAGTATATTCCTTCTGTTTAAACCTAAAAACCAGGGACTTTTTGATTGGAAAATTGTTGAGGGATTGGGACCAACCCACCAGCAGATCCGCCATGGGTGTGTTGCTAATGGACCAGACTTCGCCGTAGCTCCCTATACGTTCTTCGCAGAAGCAGAAAATCATTGTCAGCAGGCCCAGTGCAAACTGGCATCTGACTACATCAAACCCTCCTCGTCTATAGTCTGATCCTGCTGAGGAAATCCGATTTCTAGAAAACAATCGAAGTTTGAAGATAAAAGCTTATCCAGGCCTAATGCCCAGCAGCATCCAATTGACATCTGCGACTTCCTGGGCATGAATTCCAGACTTTTCATGCTCAAAGCTTTTCCTGCCTTTGTTGACAGCTTTAGCAAGACCTTGTTCTTTGTTAATCCGTCATTGATAGGCCTGTCTCTGGATCAAGCCAGGAGCCTTGTTACGTTGAAGACTCCATTTGCTGAAATGTATTAAGTGTAAAGGTAACATTTTGACCGGGACCAATCCAACCTATATATCCAATGTATGCTATGTCACGATCGGCCTTAAACCTTACCCTTGTCCCAGTCTGGTGTGACCAGTCGCTTCTTATTAGTGCTTTGTGCTTTCTGGTGCTGTTTTTATTTATGCATTTTAAAATTCGTCTCCCAGATTTCCTTTATTACCTTTTTCTCATTTAGATACCATTTTGTTCATTAACATAATCTCTATTTTTATAAATTGAAGTGTGTTTTTTTAAATTGTGTTGTGTTTTTGACTTTGTAACTATTTTGGCACTTCTAAATGCTTAACACGTTTTCTCAAGTTAAGCCTGTCTACACTGTGCCATAGCTACTAATGGTTGAGCTCAGATTTTAATTACTGAAACCTTTACTGTGTGGAAAAGTCAGCCCATAACGCACCTGATGCCCAGGCTGCTGGCGCAGGACGCCTCTTAGTTCCCATCTTGAATAATTACCAAATAAAGAGACGGGCGCTGGAAGCAGGAAAACAAGAACAGAGTTTTATTTCTCATGAGGAGAGCCTGTCATTTCGGACACTCGCATAGTGTCTTCAGGAGGTGCTCTAACAAGTTTCTCTGAGGCTTCGTCTTTTATACACATGTTTATGATGCACAAACATTCCTTATTGCAATAAAGACGCTTTGAAGTAGGAAAAAGCATGCTTGGAATCCCAGCTTCAGGCCTATTCCCATACCAGTCGCTCAGATGTCATCCTCCCCTCCTGAATGTAACAAGAGATTGTGATCTCTCAGCCGGACATTCCTACAGGACACGAGGGCAGGAGGGGATGATCAGATCAAAGGTTGGGCAGGCTATAAGATCGGGCACTTCGGTTGGTGTATCATGGTTTTGTTATGCTGGGCAGGAAAAGGGGGGGGGGGGGTGCACATCCACGAGGCTTGGTCTTAGGACTTGGGACCGGGTCGAAAGGCCAAGTGCAGCTGGGGGGGGCTCGTCAGCTGAGGGGAAGGGTGTTCTTGGGAGGAAATGGGGGGTGTGGGTCAAGCAGGAGTGTTACTTCTAGAGCAGGGTCACGCAGAGGGAGAGGGTTTTATGGCCGATGCATGAGCAGTGCGCGCGGGGAGGGGTGCCGGGGGTTTAACAAACGGGCAGAGAGGCCATGGTGCCTAAAATGGCTGTCGTGTATGTGTGTGGATGGGTCTATGCTGGCGGGATAACACAGTCAGTGTTTCGCGATATCCGTTCTGCTTACAACAAGGGGTACAGTGAACACAAATGAACGCCGCTTATGTGTATATACATTGCCATTTTCAACAGTCGCCGCTTTTTTACATAAGTAAGTTCATTTCGGTGTTTACCTCAACTGACGGAGTGTACATATAGCCATGTGTGGCCAATGAAATAGCGTTTGTCAATACTAGCAGATTGCGTGTAACCATATACAGTCGATACGATTGGCGGAATGCGGTACATATGAATTTACATTTGTTGGGTTATTCATACAAGTCTAGAGATCGGCATAATACTTAGTCTGGGTCAATCAAGAAAAAGGTTCCGACACATTATAGAATCACGTTCTGACTTTCTCTCCGGTGAAACATACAGTAAAAAGTGCTCTGATACCTTCGGGTCTTGTCAGTGCTATAAGAGACTTTTGGAAAACTAAATACATGAGTGACCGATGAAACATTTTTGAAAGCAATACAAAAATGGTTGAGGGAGGAATTCAGTTTGATACAAGCAATTAGTCAAGGGGTGGGTAGAAAGTTCAGGAAGGGGGGGTCTTCGTCACAATGTCTTTTTAACAGCGAGCCATCACTGGTAGGCTCTGGTAGTCCGTCTTCTTTCGTTGGCGCTGTTGAGCACCGGCGGTGGAGCTATAGGTCCAGCTCGGATTCATCCTTACGCGTTTGCAGGGTGCGATCAGTCCTCTGCTGTTAGATCACAGTCCTGTTTCCTAACTGATCTTCTTAGGGGTGCCTCATGCTGGGCACCTGCGTGTCTTTCTTCTTCCGTGGCAAAACCTTATTCTATCTAAATGCTGCTCTTCTTTTCTGAGTCAAAAGTTATGCGAAAAGGGTGATGTTGTTGAATAATCGAGGGAAGAGAGGGCGGAGTGGGATCAGATCTTTGAACACACCAAGGGACCAAAGGAGCAAAGGACGACGAGCAGGCAGGCCCATCAGTCGGGCTCAAAAGGGACGGGGACTTCAGGCACGAGTGGGTCAGCAAATCGAGGGCTTCAAGGCAGCCCTTCATTCCTTCATCTGCCGAGTATGAGAGTGGTGCCTCGTCCCGCGTCTCGTTGCTCTGCGACTCCACCTTTGGTTGAGGTCACACGTGCTTCATGATCTGTGGCCAGGCTGTGCGTCACGTCCAGCTCCTCTCCTCCGGTGATTGTATCTTTGAATGGGTACAAAACAAGTTTTAGAAAAACTGGCAGGAGAAGACATTTATTCATCCCAATTCCGTCCCCAATCCTAAGTAGGTTGGGGATAGGTTCATCGGTCACAGTCAGAAGTCATCACTTATGGAGTATGTAGGAGGGCATTTCCACTGAATTCGTAAGCCTATTTGGCGTTCATTCGTGACGTACGTGGAAAGAAATCGGACTCCCATCGACAGTGTATTCTATCAAACTCGAAATCGAGTCCTTAGGTAGAGACTCGCCCCTTTTTTTTAACCCAAGTACTGACAATCTTACATTTCCCTTCGGGGTCGGCTAACTCTTGCAAGCAGGGGGGTTATCATCATGAGAGGGGGGCAGAGGTTAAACATGCTTTTCTTGGGGAGCGACGGTTAATCAAGGTCATCAATTACGCTTCGGGGATAGCTGATATGGAGCTGGGGTCAATCGGGAGAAGCGAGGACGCTTTGGACAGGGAGCTGGGGTCAATCGGGAGAAGCGAGGACGCTTTGGACAGGGAGCTGGGGTCAATCGGGAGAAGCGAGGACGCTTTGGACAGGGAGCTGGGGTCAATCAAGAGAAGCGAGGACGCTTTGGACAGGGAGCTGGGGTCAATCGGGAGAAGCGAGGACGCTTTGGACAGGGAGCTGGGGTCAATCGGGAGAAGCGAGGACGCTTTGGACATCCGCACTTAAGTGCAGAGGGGTGAGGCAATCTGGGCATTGGGGATTGCATTTCTAACAAACTGAAAAACAGAAGACCATTGACGTTATAGTCCCCCTATAAAAAGGCCAGATTAGGGGACATCAGTCATCTTACCCGTCCTTTCTTTCATTACCAACTCGGGTTCTATCGTTTTGCAGAAAGGAGAGGTAGTAATATGGCAAGTTACAATCGTTTTAGTTCCTGTCAATTTTGCCGAACACCTTTGTGTTCGAAGAGACCCAATTAGGTTTGTGCCGGTGGGGCACAACGTTCCCACACAAGGGAGGAGGGAACAGGGGGACCCTCAGAGAGAGAGAGAGAGTCGTCCGCACTCTAAACGAACCATTCGGTACACGTATGACATGGAGAGAGAGAGAGAGAGAGAGAGAGAGAGAGAGAGAAACGGGTACAATAATAGGCCATTTAGTGCGTACACAACACAGAACAGCAGGGGTCAAGTAATACGGAAACACAGGCAGAGGGACGACGTAGATCCATACATTACGTACACACAAACTCAGGCGGGGGAGACAGTACGTGTATTATATACAAAAATCCAAGACAAAACATAGAACAGTTATTGGTATTATATACAAAAATCCAAGACAAAACATGGAACAGTTATTGGCCAAAATGATCTCTTCCTGTATGCTGCGCATCCTTAGCATCCTAAGCTCTTTTTACCTTTTTCTTCTCTTTTATCGTCGGCTGCCTTCACTGGTGGCTTTGGTTGTAAACACTTATGGCCTTTGGCAATTGGTCAAGAACTAACCTGGTCGGGCTAATGCTCACGGTGGGCTGAGGCAACAGTGGGTGTCAGTTGGGGGAACAATGGGGCAGCTTTGAGTTTCATGTCTATGAGGGTGCGAAAAGGAGGTAGTAGACTTTAAACACTGGCAACATTCCTAGTCCTCCAAGCGGAGGGTACTTGGGTAAACCTCACCTCGGAATATTCCTTAAACTTTCCCTATTTAGTTAAACGTAGGAATTTATTCATTAGTGCACGTCATTCTTGGTTGTATTATTCGGGGTGCCGAGCGAACTCATATTTTGTAGTTTCCGCTTCAGGCTGTCCTCCCAAGCGCTAAGTTCAGGGAGAGAAATAGTCATTGTTTGCTCGTCGTGTGTAGGCACCATAATCGAACCCCTTTTTCCCATCTCTTCGTCCGTTAGATCACCATTTTTTTTTCGTACTTTAATCGACGTTCCGATGTGACCTGCAGAAAGAGGGAAAAAGAAGGGGGGCGGGGGCAGCATTTAAAAACACATTAGCGCGCATAAACCCGAAAAGGCTTTTACTTACTACATACTCGGCCTATCTCCACGGAATGCAGTCCCTGCCAACTTGGCGTTTAAGCCCAGGTGGACCGTTTAGTGTGGGAGAGATGATTATCGGAAGCCTGTGGGTAGCATAGGTCGCCCAAGTGTGGTATTACGGATCGTGTGCAGGGGGGGGGGTCAGAACAAAGGGCAGTCGGTGCAAAGTGGGGGAGCGAGCTCGTGCTCTCCTTTGAGGAAAAGGGATAACCTACAGTGGTACGGGGTCGTTGTCGTTCGTACTAGGGGGGTCAGGTGGCACTCCTTCGGGGCGACTTAGGGGCATTTTTAAAACAACTTTCCTGATACAGGTAGCATATAAAGTATAGGCTAAATACCAGGATCTTTAGCGGTTGCTTTAGGCTGTACAAAAATGAAAAACGCATACAACAAAAACCTGGACCGTTCATATTTGCAATATTTCTGCGTACTATACTTTTTAACCCTTAACTAATCGAGCTGAGCCATTTCACATGTATTTTAGTTATATCGGAAATAGTGGTCATTTATTCGAAACTTACCAATCTATGCGTGACAACTACGTTTGCTTTTTCCAAAAATCTTTAATAAGAATGTCGATGCACAAATACGGGCCTACAACCCCGTGGGCCGGCCACGGAGCAGGCTGGAACTGTACATGTGGGGATATTTATTAGTGGAAAACCTAATGGAGTCGGTGGTCGTTGATTTCATAATAAAAAGTGCGACAAGTGCAATAAAATCATATCGAAACTTCAGTGTGAGCGAGTATCATAAGTGTTGAAATTCGAACTTTCAATAATCATGATGCGCCAAAACTTAACAACAATTCATTGTCCGAATGTTCAATCAGTACCCATCTCGTGTCAATTCATTGTCCGAACACATAATCAGTACCCATCCCATATCAATTCATTGTGTTTAAAAAACTGCATACATATCTCATGACACCAAGGCTGAGCAATCGGGGTACAACAAGGAGTTGAAAGTTTCATTTGTACCAGCGCCATTTTGGGTGCAGCCAGGCAGATCCAGGCATACTCAAAATCTCCACCAACTCGTGGTTGGCCCAGAGCCTCTTTCGGCAGTCCAAAAGTTCTGTTAAAGGGCAACAGAAAGGATCGGCGGTATGAACCATCAGTCAAAGGGGGAGGGAGGCAACAATTTTTTTTCCTACCGGCTCATACTGGGTTTTCACCGGAACTGATCCGAACTGTAGTCTGCAGGATTTTAGTCATTCAAACTGAGGCTGGCGCCAGCATGGGAGCGCCGACGTCTCGCGGCTACATTTTCATCGTTCCGCGGGCAATCATGGCAGTCATTCCCCATCGGGGGTGTCTGCGGGGGTCGGGGGCCCCCGTGGCTCTTATAGAATCTTCAAAGTCAAGGAGAACACTTCTGATTGTGGGACTCATTTCTTAATTAACAAGCAACCGGGCCATCCCTTCACGCCGGGCCCGCTCCTGCAGGGTCGACCGCCATTTTACGAGTTCCAGCAGTCACTGCATCACAAGAGTGGACGAACCCTTGTCGGGTGAGTGGAGCGTTGGGGGTGCCACTGGGGGCCTCCACCTGGGGAGGTGGGAGAGGCTCGTTCGCGCCGCCTCTCCCTCCCAGCGCACCCCACGCCGTTTTTCTCGGCGTTAACATTCATGATGGCCGAACCAGGCGATGAGAGGAGGGGGGGGTCGGAGGCATAGGCAAGACATCCCCCCCCCCCCCCCCCGGTGGCCTGCAAGGCGCCGCTTCAGGGCCGAACGGGGAGCTCATACCAAGCCGGGGCTGGACCAGGAGATACGAGGGGGGGGGGGTCAATGGCATGAGCAAGACATCCCCCCCGTGTTGTCGCAGCCATTATTGAAGAAAGAAGAGGAGGGGACACCCGGATCCCGTCGGCCTCGGCTCCTCTTCCGGCCCCCCTTATGCGACGACCTCCCCGGCCGACGGCTGGCAGCAAGACCCGCCCTACACGTGCCGAAGATCTCGTCTTCCGGATGGGCGTAGCCGCGGACCTGTTGCACTTCGGGAGTTTCCAGAATGGGGGTAGGTATCTGCTGACTTGTATCTATCTCATGTTACCATTATTGGGGCGTGGCAGGCGGTGGGACAGACCTGTTTGGAGCAGTGAGGGGTGGCGAAGCCTAGTTGCCTCGTGGCCGTCGCGATGTCAAGCTTGGCTTCTCTCACCATTTTCATGTTTCTTATTACGGGCTTATTTCTAACGTTTCTTATTTCTAGCGAAATCATGTGTTTTATCGTGAGCTATTTCTAACGTTTTCCTATTTGTAGCGAAATCAAAAACTCATCAGTGGCCTACTGATTTTGCTTTCTTATTTCTTTCTTCTTTTTTTTTTTCTTTCCTTTCTAGCGTGTTTCATGCTAAAGTTTCTGTTAACAGGATACGGTGATTACTTCGTTATTGTTGCATATGTCCTTTTTATTAGGGGTGCCCTCCGGTCGAGCCAGATGACCTACCTCTAATAAATGGTCCGGGTGGAACTAGTTTACCAATCAGTGGGGAGTAGATAGGCACGAGAGATTACAACGGGGGACAAAGGTCCACATTACCTACCCTTCACTACTTGCAAAGATTAGACAGAATATTTCTTTTCTACGTTATTTGCAAACAGGGAATGCCTCGAACAAACTATTCCTTGAACAATAAAATGTCCAAGTAATCAATCAATCAGTGGGGAGAAAAAATGGGCATGACGGATTACAATAGGGGACAAAAATCTGCATTACCTATCCTTCACTATCTGCAAAGGGGGGCAGAATATTTCTATTCTTCCCTGTTTGTAGACAGGGAATATCTCAAAGAGCAATAATCGATAAAAATCGATAACAAACAATCAGTGGGGAGAAAGATAGGCATGACGGATTACAATGGGGGACAAAAGTCTGCATTACCTATCCTTCACAATTTGCAAAGAGAGAGGAACGTTCCTATTCATCGCTGTTTGCAAATAGAAAATGTCTCAAAGAGAACCAATACTTCAAGTACAATCAATCAATCAATCAGATGGATAAAGCCATCCTACCAATCGGACGTAAAGACGTCCTACTTAACCTTACCCGGACCGGACCGTGTGGGCAATTCTTCGCCTTCCCTTTTCCAGCGCCCAATCGTTCTCTTTCTCCATGTTTTTACCGCAGCATTCCTGTGGGATTCCAATCAGGACAGTAGGTCACTTGAGAGAGGTCCGTTCGGAATCGGTGAAGTTCATTCAATCGGCAGCCGGACGAGGGCCCTCTCAAGGCAGGTATACTCCAATCGTTTAGATGTTCACCCCATCGCCTGGACCTCTCTTACCGGACCTTATGTCGCTGATGGACCCCGCGTTGGGACGCCAATTGTGGAAAAGTCAGCCCATAACGCACCTGATGCCCAGGCTGCTGGCGCAGGACGCCTCTTAGTTCCCATCTTGAATAATTACCAAATAAAGAGACGGGCGCTGGAAGCAGGAAAACAAGAACAGAGTTTTATTTCTCATGAGGAGAGCCTGTCATTTCGGACACTCGCATAGTGTCTTCAGGAGGTGCTCTAACAAGTTTCTCTGAGGCTTCGTCTTTTATACACATGTTTATGATGCACAAACATTCCTTATTGCAATAAAGACGCTTTGAAGTAGGAAAAAGCATGCTTGGAATCCCAGCTTCAGGCCTATTCCCATACCAGTCGCTCAGATGTCATCCTCTCCTCCTGAATGTAACAAGAGATTGTGATCTCTCAGCCGGACATTCCTACAGGACACGAGGGCAGGAGGGGATGATCAGATCAAAGGTTGGGCAGGCTATAAGATCGGGCACTTCGGTTGGTGTATCATGGTTTTGTTATGCTGGGCAGGAAAAGGGGGGGGGTGCACATCCACGAGGCTTGGTCGTAGGACTTGGGACGGGGTCGAAAGGCCAAGTGCAGCTGGGGGGGGCTCGTCAGCTGAGGGGAAGGGTGTTCTTGGGAGGAAATGGGGGGTGTGGGTCAAGCAGGAGTGTTACTTCTAGAGCAGGGTCACGCAGAGGGAGAGGGTTTTATGGCCGATGCATGAGCAGTGCGCGCGGGGAGGGGTGCCGGGGGTTTAACAAACGGGCAGAGAGGCCATGGTGCCTAAAATGGCTGTCGTGTATGTGTGTGCATGGGTCTATGCTGGCGGGATAACACAGTCAGTGTTTCGCGATATCCGTTCTGCTTACAACAAGGGGTACAGTGAACACAAATGAACGCCGCTTATGTGCATATACATTGCCATTTTCAACAACTGAACCTAACAAGAATAGTGACACTATTACTTGTGATGGACTACCATCAACCCCCAACTAATAATCCACTTTCTCACACCCACATCCAAAGTATGCACTCAATCTCCCTTGCCTAGTGGTTAAAAATAATCCTCCAAAATTGGAGCTTTACCTTGACGCTGTGGATCTTTATATACCATACCCTTATTGGGGTGTCTGACTACCTTCAGTTTTTTGGGGAAATAATATGATGTTGACTTAGAAGACTACCTGACCTCCTTCCATGTGCTTGCTGTTTAGAGAAGAGTGTCTATTTGTTGCCATTTTATGGGTTTATATGCCATTTCCTGACTAGGGTGGGCTGTATTATCCTGCCTTACGTTCTCACTGTACTGGACTGAATTAAAAACAAAATAGTCTGTGCCTCATTTTCAATCCCATGGTAATTCCTGTTGGACCCTTAGCAGTAAAGATACTGGTCAAATGAGGGTTACACTTTACTTCCTCCTGTCTGAAGTATTTCACGTACAGACCTCGGCTGGTGAAAGAAGCCAAGATCTCTTTATGAAATACCAGAGGAAAGCATGCAGGAATTGATTGAGAAACAGTGATTCCTCAAAATCCAATTAGTTAGAATATATCATCCCCCTCTCCCCAGAATTACAGTTTTTAATAAATCTGGGTGGCAGGGAAATACCAGGTTGTTGTGTAGCAAACTAATAATTAATCCATCTGTGTTTTGTCTATTTGGTCTTACCCAAGATGACCAGGCCACTCCAAAAGGAAATAATTAAATCCTGAATATGACCATAATCTTGTCCTGTCAGTACTCATTAAAATAAATGAAACTCTAGAGGGCATTACACTTGTGAACTTAAGTGGCGACAATATCCTAGCTACATTGTTTATGCTTTTATGCCGCCTTTCACTTGTTTTCAGTATAGCATGGCGGCTCTCCTCATACATAGTTTTTGTATAAAAGGCTTTCTGATCATCATAGGAACTGAGTGTAATACTTTATTTACTTTCATAATCTTCAAGGGTGGATAATAATGACATGGTGGAAGGTCTTTAAAACAATGTTTGTGAGGCTGAGACTGTTGTCCCTTATTACACCTTAGTATTTATAGGAATTTTACTCCCTGTAGCTTACATATGAAAATTGCTTACTACAATCAATCCAGTGATTGATTCTAAAACCATGGGGGTGGCCACATGTTCAGTGGCATCAGCAGCTTGCGTACATCAGTGTGAAAGGAAAGCACAGTGCATTTTAATTTGGTGAAAACACGCGAGGCATTGGCTAAGCATAGGCCTTCACCACATCTGTTAGGTACCAGGGATCATGCTGTACTCTGTGGGTTTTTAAGCATTCATTAAAAGCACCATCTGTATTCATTGTTATGATTTGCCTATTGATTTCATTCTAAAAGGTAATATAGCATATTCGGTAAATACTCTGCCCTCTAAAATTGCATGTTTGAGGCATAGGTTGTGTTGCCTAAACTATTTTTCCAGTGAACAGTTTGCCCAGCATTTGGTCAAGCTTTTGAATAGATGGAGTTTTTATAGTGGGAGCAAAAAGGTGACATAAGAAGTAATGTTAATTCTCTTTGTTGATCCACTCAAATAATTTTTCCAGTAGGTCTCTAAGCAGACTGCTCTTTAATTCTTATCAGTGAAACAATAAAAGATATGATATTGCATGGCCACAAGATGTAGTGGCCTCTAGCAAGGATAGCATAGGCATGTGTGCCACTATGTAAAAAAAACAAATAAATTGCATAGTATCATGTAGTTCTGACAGTGAAGAATGGTAGGTGTGAAGACTAAGAATTTAAAACCCTTACTATTGGGAGAATCTTTTTTTTATACATTTTTTAGTGGAAAAAAATAAACATTAGCTAAGCATCACAAATCAAAAAAGGGGGGGTATCACAGTCAGCATAATCGGTACAGTGAGAAAATTCACAGAAATGCGCACGACACACCAGTGGAACATCTAAGGAGTCGGGGGGTCGTCCATCACAGGGGCAAGGGGAGGCTGACATATTTCACCTCGATGGGAGTTCCAGGGGCCCCACACCCAAGACCACTTCTTGGGGCACCCTTGTGCTACATATACAGTCTTTTCTCGGAATATAGACCAATCCAAGTCCCTCTCACAATCCTGAACCGTGGGCGGGTCCAACGCGCCCTACTGCTGGGCTATATTCCTCTTGGCCAGCATTAACCCCAACGTTTACCCACTGTCTGACAAACATTCAAATCAGTCGGCTCCCAAATATTCAGGAGACACCTGCGAGCTTCCACTCGGAGTTGTACTGACAGGACCGTATTGATAATATCATGAACCTCGCGCCAGAAAGATTGGATATAGGTACACTCCCAGACTATATGAAAAAAGGTGCCCAGCTGGCCACAGCCCCTCCTGCAAGCTCCCTCATCTGCTCTACCCATTCGCACCAGCTGAATCCCCGAGACATAAACACGATGAAGAAGTTTGAGCTGGACTAGGCGGGCCAGGATAGCCACGACTCTGGGAGAGGAGACTGCCTCCTGCCACTCCTCATCGTCCATTTCTATGCCATCCCCAAGCCATTTCTCTCTGAGTGACCTGAGAGGGTCTGAGCGATTATTGACCTGCTTTTTGTATATCAGGGAGATGTACTGTCAGGGAGATGACCATCCAGCCCCCTATCCTCCAAGGCGGAGGACTCCGGCAGGGCGGTCCCAGGTTTAAGATGTGTGAAAAGTGCATGACGGACCTGCATGTAGCGAAACTATTGGGAGAAACTTACTAAACAACTTGGTATTCCTTTAGAGGTACTCTGATATTTGAAGCAAGTTCAACAATAGTCCTCCAGTGAGTAACTCTTACTTGGTTGATATGTTTTGTCACTTGGTTTGTTAGTGTGCATGTTTTTCGTGTCTGAAATAATTATGAAAAGCAAGGTACTAATGCAAGGCTCACTCAATGGAGTGAGCACCTCCGTGCACTACTTGAAGACCATTGGTCTAATTCCATATAAATCAAAAAATATCAAATGTTAATGCCAAACGTAGTTTATTTTGTGGATAAAATCATGGATTTTCACCGGTCACACATGAATAAAATGTGACAGCTGTTTAAAAACTACGTTTGGCATTAACATTTGATATTTTTTTGATTTATATGGAATTAGACCAATGGTCTTCAAGTAGTGCACGGAGGTGCTCACTCCATTGAGTGAGCCTTGCATTAGTACCTTGGTTTTCACACTGTTAGAGCAGACAGTGTTTCCTCTGTTGCACACTCAGTGTTCAAAAGACATTACCCGATTTACTTTTAGCTGTGCGAGTACCCACGCTTTGATTGTTCATACTTATCTTCTGCCACTGGTTCTCAGCACGCTCTGATTATGAATTTCGACGCGGTCTCTGGCATGACCGACTTGAAAGCGAGTACATTCGCTTTCACTACAGCAGATGCAGACAAGATCTATGGGCTTATACAAGATGATATCGCATCTACGGGCAACACCCGAAGCGCGGAGAGCAACATCCGACAATTATTATACTTGCTAAGGAAACAATCTAACCAAAAACTACATGCCAGCACCTTAATTCGGTACCATCGGGCACAAAGGATCCCCCGGGGCTTAAGAGTCCCGCTTAAACCATTACTATGTAAGAACAATGTTAAATTTGTTGAGCGTTGGTACTCTATCCTCAATTAGTGCTCCCTCGACTTGATCCTTTTGATCGTCGAGGAACTTTCTAAGACACTAGAAGAACTAGCACAAGAGATCACTAGCATAAAGAAGGAGCTGGACGAAGCCATGCCAATCGAGGAATTTACCAAGATGCTTGAAGATTTACAGTCTCAAATTGACAAACACACCAGGGAGACACAAGAGAGGAAACTGCGGAAATTTAAAAGAGACACTATAGACTACAAGCTCGGCGAGGTGTACACCTGGGCAGAGGTGTATGCCCGCCGACGTCCTAACAAAGTCTATAATCCATTCTCAGGGAATGAGACCTCTTCTTCTGAGGATGAAAACAGAAATCGTCCTACCCGAGAGACATCTGATGTAGATGCTCAGACACCCAGTACCTCCACTGAATCTGCGGTTCATTTTTTAGAACCGGGCCAACAACAAAGAGACCCCGGGGGGGAAAAACCCGCCGAGGTAACTGGAAAAAACTTACCCGTAACCAAACCCAAGAGAAACAACAGACGGAAATAAAACCAGATGACAATTTGGTCATCAATATTTCGGCTACCACATTGTCGACTCTGGAAATCAAAACACTACAAAAGGGTCAATCCTTCGTGCCAACCACTTCGTCCAACACTTTGGAATTGGAAGTCAGTACCTTCAAACTGATACGCAATATCCGTTTGAGACATTACTTTGAGAACATTTGCCAGACACCTAAACTTGATGATGATATGCTGAGAGGTCTCCGACCGCATAGTACCTTTTTGGCTCCCCAGAGCCACAAAATTATTGATGCCTTTGAGAATTTAGTGAGACAAGAAATAGCTCATTTACCTTTCCAATCCCATGTGAAACATGGAAACTGGTCCAAAAAAGAAAGGGATATATTAAAGAATCTCGCGGATAACCCTATGATTACCTGCATGAATGCTGATAAAGGTGGAGCATTAGTGGTTATGGATACCGCCTTTTACCAACAAAACATTGAGGCTCACATTAATGATTCTAATGTATATGATTTTCTACCGGGAGACCCTACCTTAGAGTTCTCAAAGAAACTGATTGAAATTATCAATACATCTTTTGACAATGGCACCATCGACGACAGGACGAGAAGATATCTCACTCCCATCAACCCTAAACCTCCCACGATGTATATGCTTCCTAAGATGCATAAGCATGCGACTCAACCTCCATTCCGTCCAATTGTGTCTACCAGAGGCAGCATCCATGAGAATACGGGTAAATTTCTGGATAAGTATTTACAACCATTTGTTCTGAAATCAAAGTCACATGTACGTGATACCACAGACTTTCTTGTCAAACTTGAACCGATTATGAATATCCTCAGAAACACCGAGTTGATTATGTGTACGGTGGACGTAAGTTCACTCTATACCTCCATCCCCCATGATGGAGGGATGGAAGCGATTGAACAAACACTGATGACTTCCAATTTGGATCAAGACCTACAGGTCTTTCTGATGCAATTGACTATGTACACCTTATATCATAGCTACTTCAACGTACAAGACAAATGGGTACTCCAACTGAACGGGACTGCCATGGGAAATTCGGCAGCTCCTTGTTATGCTAATATCTATATGCAAGTGTTTGAAGAGTCTCATATTCTATCTCAAAATGACTGGCTACTACATGGAAAAATGTACCTTCGGTACATAGATGACATTTTCCTGCTATGGGCAGGCTCTACTGAAACCCTTACCACCTTTCTTGAGTCTTGGAATAACGTTAATGAACGTATCCAGTTCACCTGGGAATACAGTGATAAATGCGTCCACTACCTTGATGTTGAAATACATCGTGACATCACAGACTGGCATACGACGATTTATCGCAAACCTACCGATAGGAACTCCATATTACACTACAGCAGTTTTCATCGACCTGGCCTTAAAAACAATTTACCTTATGCACAACTGTTAAGAGTGAAACGCATAGTGTCTAAAGAACAGGAATGTAAACAAGCCCTCAGAAACATATTGGAACGTTTGAAAGCACGGGGCTATCCCACACCCATCTTGGATCTAGCCATGCAGCGAACTGACAAATGTGTGAGAGCACAACTTTTGAAATCCAAACCAAAAAAAACTTCAGACAGAATGGTGGTTGTCTCGAAATACTCTAAACTGTCGAATCAGTTTCAACACATCATTCGGAAACATTGGCCCATCCTTGTTATGGAACCTGATTTCAATGGTTTGTTTAACCAACCACCCATGTTTGCATTCACTAGAGGCCGCAATGTCAAGGAGTTATTGAACCACCCAACAGCAACTTCATCCTCACTTATTTACAATGGTCTAAAGCCCTGCTACAATTGTAGTAACTGTGGGAACTGTATCCCTGGCAACAAAACGACTCATCCTTTGAAGGGACATACCATAAAACTGAAAGTCAATGCCACGTGCAATAGCAGCAATGTCATCTATATGCTCAAATGCCCTTGTGGCAAGTGCTATATTGGTCACACGGAAAGAAAGATTCGAGTACGAATCTTGGAACATAAAAGCAATATACGCACACAAAACATGAAATCCAGTGTGGCTATCCATTTTTTGGAACACAGACATAGTGTGGCGCAATTGAAGTTTCTAATTCTTGAGCAGGTTAAAATCACCAGCAACAACAAGAACACTCTATTGAAAAGAGAGAACTTTTGGATCCGCTTTATGTCCACCATGGCACCGAACGGCCTCAATGACCGCATGGAATTTTTGTGTTATCTTTAAATATATCTTTGCTTAACTCCGTATCTACATGTCTTTTATATGTTTATATGTTTATCTGTCGATGCACCCATTATTTCTGCATGTTTTCACATCAGCTTTATATGAGTACTGGAGTTTGTATCTATATGTTTGTTACAGATTTGTCTCTTCTATATGTTCATTGATTCATCATTTTTGCATGTTTTTATTGTTTTGTGCTTCTATGTTTATTTCACCACTCTAAGATGGCCGCTAATATGGTGATGACTGGTGTTTGCAGCACATGGGGTAGTCCTTCGTTTCTTTCTTGCATGCATTTTTCACGGACCTTTGATTTAATGAGCACTCACGCTCTTACTTTCTTGACGATTCACCGCTTTTGACGACTCCTTGCTGAGTCGCTTGTTCATCCGCAATCTGTAAGTACCGAGTGGGGGATTGTTATTTAGCCCCTGTCTGTTGACAGGCACAGACTGTATTGCACAAGGGTATTTTAAAACGCACTGGTTACATTTGTTTGTAACACACATTTTTCTCCTGAAAACGGAGCATGTTCACTGTGGGATATTTCGAGCACCTGCACTTTCACTCTTGTTTGTGGCGAACTTGGTTCGGTTACAATTATGTCCAGCTTTATTGTTATCAGTATTAGCATGTTTATTCAGCATGTTTATATATGCATTCATGATAACGTTATTGGTTCACATGACGTATTTTATTTTATTCACGTGTATGAATACACAGTAGAATGTAGTTTGTGAGATATATGCTTTCAAGTTAGGAGTTATCGGTATAGGATATTGAAATGTTTTCATTTGGTTTGTTTCCTTAGATCTGTCCCCTGAGGAAGGGCTGGTCCCGAAATGCATTGGGATGCATAATGTGATGTGCAATAATTTAATGATTGCAACTCATTCACCCATGGAATGCAGTTTATTTTGTGGATAAAATCATGGATTTTCACCGGTCACACATGAATAAAATGTGACAGCTGTTTAAAAACTACGTTTGGCATTAACATTTGATATTTTTTGATTTATATGGAATTAGACCAATGGTCTTCAAGTAGTGCACGGAGGTGCTCACTCCATTGAGTGAGCCTTGCATTAGTACCTTGGTTTTCACACTGTTAGAGCAGACAGTGTTTCCTCTGTTGCACACTCAGTGTTCAAAAGACATTACCCGATTTACTTTTAGCTGTGCGAGTACCCACGCTTTGATTGTTCATAATTATGAAAAGGACATTTAAAGTCTAGGTAAGTAGGGTATTGTTCAGCGTCATAAAGTTAAAATAATTCATAAAACACTTCAAGGAAATGTATCTATGCTTCAATGTGTTTTTTGACTATGTAACTATGAAATATTATATTATTTCTTTATTGCTACCTTAGGAGATGCTTCCTGGAGCCAAAGTCAGTGGTGGTCTCTCCAATTTGTCATTCTCTTTTCGAGGAATGGAGGCCATTCGAGAAGCTATGCATGGTGTTTTTCTTTATCATTCCATTAAGGTAGGTGCTTGAAGACTGTCTGATGTTCCTTCCATAAACAATTGCTTATTAACAAGCTTGTTGTAGAGATTTGTGATTCATGGTCTGGTTGTTTATTTCTCATTAATTACATAAGAATAATGAATCAATATAATTTGGTATTGACTCTGTGGTGTTTCAGAGTTAGAGACTTTTCTAGCAGCCTTTATGGGGCAATGGGTACATACAATACAGCCTATCCTGAATCTTAGATTACAGTTTTCTCCTTCTGCCATCATCTCAAATATGAAGAAACAATAAGATTTAAAAGCATTTTGTTTTTTGTAAAACAGTTGAAAATGAAATATTGACTATGCAAGATCATTATTCTTACCTGGTAGGTTTTAAGCAGTATCAGAGATTCTAGTTTAAACCATAAAATGTGAGGAAATCGCGGTATGTAATGTAGAAGGTAGAAAAGCAAGACAAATCCTCATTCCGCTATAAAAATAAAGAATTTCAACTTGTGTATTAATTAATGCCCATGCCCACTCAGCTGGACCATTCTGAAAATAAGCATGATATAAAACGTTCAAAAGAATCATTTATGTAGTTTCTGCCTTTTCTGTTGCCAAAATGTATGCCTTCTAAAGTTAGATTTAGTGAAAGGGACTCTGAGTGGTGTCGGACTGATTCAGAAGAATACCTCACTGATCTACCGTTTTTACTACATATTTTCTGGTAACTAAAAATGTTTATCTAAGCAACACTTTTCATTGCTGTCTGTTACTAGCATTTAAAAAAGCTGCCCATATTGCCTTATTGTTGCTGTCGATAGGAGTATCTTTTATTTTTCTTAAATATATTGATGGAAGACTCCTTGTGCTCAATTGAAAGGAGTAGCATGTACTCTGTTGGAGTTAACTGGAAGTAGGGTGGAGTCGATGCCCATCAAACATACATGGGTCAAGGATACACCACTTTAATCAGTTTATAAAATTCCCTCCCAATCCAAAACTGAGAGTGAAGCTCTCACACAGTGTTTACCATATAACATGCTTTTTCACGATTGAGTGGGATCATGGCAATTAGTGTTTTCTGAACTGCAGAAATGTGCAAAGTAGTGGCCATAATAATATATTTCATTGTGTCTCCTCCCAGCACTAACCCATGCTGGACGATGAGATATGATGAGCTCAGTCTTGACTTTTGAGAGTACCTCAGGTGGTGCACCGATCATGTTTGTGATTAGGAGGAATTCAACCAGGAGTACAATATTTACTTGCACAGTATAATTGCCCTTGCTTGGGCAAGATAGTTCTTGGTTACAGTATTGTTAAAGATACCTTTAATTCCTTCTTAAAGTTTCAGTGATTTTATTAAGATTTTGATATCAAATTTTATGTGGTTGTGTCCCCCCAAGCCTACATCCTCGGCTACGTATGGCACCAGTATAGCTTCTTATGTGCTATTTTGTTTCTTAAAGACATCTCAATGGATTGTCTAAACACTAGTTCTGAGCATAGTGTGTGTCACCATCTGGCACGTCCACATTTATCATAGGAAAGTGCTGTCATTGTTGCGGGACAGATTACACTGATTCAATCACTATGCAAGAAACGGAGTACAACCCCCCCAGGAGAGCTGTCTCTCTCGCTCTACCATTTTGTAGGTTAATTTCTCAATACTTAACAACAACCATAGATGAGACCTGGGGAAGAGATGTTACCACCCACAGCCTACCATGTAAAGTGAGCTAGCATAGTTTGATCAACAAAGAATACCCAGGCAGCATACATTAGGAGCTGAGGTGGGAAATAGACCAACACGAGACATCGTCCACCCAATGACATATAAGATGTAAGTATGGACCATTATACATCATGACATGCCTAGTGGGGGGGAGTTAATGGCTTCTTGCAAGAAGCAGGTGAGACCGCGCTGTAGCCCATCGCTCAGTGCCTTTAGAATATCACAAATGACAGGCATGTTGATAAATGACAGTTAATGATAGAAAAGACGAACACTCACCCTGCTTGAGGCTGCTCGACAAACAACATTGCAGGGGGAAAGATCTGAAGGCACGAGCAAACCGCAATGCTGTGTATGAAAATAGTGTACTTGTATTACCGACTGTAAGACGTTTTGATTAACTGTTTGATAAAATCTTTTTTTTAAAAAAACAACCATAGATTTAACAACTACATGTAATACCCAGATATCTCAGCCTTTTCCCACTATGTGACTATGGCATGATTTGACGCTAGCAATTGGAAGGATATTGTTTTCCCTTTACGGACTGTGAATCACTATAATGGTGCTGCCAGAAGGATCAGCAATGGGCTGCAAGTTAAGTCTACCCCTGTTTTCAGGCAAATCCCTTTCAGCACCACATTCCAGTATCATGCCAGTTTTATGCAGCACTCTAGGGCAAACTTTAGCACTCCTTTTTGACTGCACTACCTCGACATGTGCTTGGATTCATATTGTAAAATATGTGTAGGTGGGCAGGAGTGCAGTGCCACTGGTACAATATTTTATGTAACATTTCCTTACTGTGATAGGTGAAATAATTTTGTCTCTGGAGACACTGGCCCAGTCCCACTGATCGGTCCTCCCGAGTAATTTCGCGGTTTGCAGCATGTGCTGTTACAGCTCACATGCTCTGCATACTCCTGAGTGTTGTGTTGGGGGCGGAGGTTGCAGGTTGTTTTTTTAGTTTTTTTTAAAAGACGTTTGAGTATTAGGATAACTCGTGACTCTTTCCTGAAACCCACAGTTCACCTTGTCTTTTTCCGCTTTGAGTTTGGATGTTCTTCTTAAGCTTGAGGTTAGTCAAGCTACAATCACTACCTGGTACAAAAGGGGGTGGTGATGGACGGAGCATCTGAACCAATCAAACACTCACACCCAGTCAAAAGATCTGGGTTTGATCCATCACCGTTCTTTAGCCCACTCTGCCACCCCAGTTCAGACATGGCTATATGCAAATCAGTCTGACACTGTGCCTCATGGGAACAGTCCAGCCCGAAATGCCAAGCCATGCCTTCCCTGGACCGGAAACAAGCTTCCGAGGACCGGTTTCTGGCATTACAGCCGTCTTCAGCCCGGCTTGCTTGAATCCAGTGGCAAAGTGAGCAAGGGACTCACGTCTGAGCATACCCTGCCACACTTATGGCGGCCAAAGCGGTACAAAAGGGGGTGGTGATGGACGGAGCATCTGAACCAATCAAACACTCACACCCAGTCAAAAGATCTGGGTTGGATCCATCACCGTTCTTTAGCCCACTCTGCCACCCCAGTTCAGACATGGCTATATGTAAATCAGTCTGACCCTGTGCCTCATGGGAACAGTCCAGCCCGAACTGCCAAGCCATGCCTTCCTTGGACCGGAAACAAGCTTCCGAGGACCGGTTTCTGGCATTACAGCCGTCTTCAGCCCGGCTTGCTTAAATCCAGTGGCAAAGTGAGCAAGGGACTCACGTCTGAGCATACCCTGCCACACTTATGGCGGCCAAAGCGGTACAAAAGGGGGTGGTGATGGACGGAGCATCTGAACCAATCAAACTCTCACACCCAGTCAAAAGATCTGGGTTTGATCCATCACCGTTCTTTAGCCCACTCTGCCACCCCAGTTCAGACATGGCTATATGCAAATCAGTCTGACCCTGTGCCTCATGGGAACAGTCCAGCCCGAACTGCCAAGCCATGCCTTCCCTGGACCGGAAACAAGCTTCCGAGGACCGGTTTCTGGCATTACAGCCGTCTTCAGCCCGGCTTGCTTGAATCCAGTGGCAAAGTGAGCAAGGGACTCACGTCTGAGCATACCCTGCCACACTTATGACGGCCAAAGTGGTACAAAAGGGGGTGGATCAAACCCAGATCTTTTGACTGGGTGTCAGTGTTTGATTGGTTCAGATGCTCCGTCCATCACCACCCCCTTTTGTACCACTTTGGCCGCCATAAGTGTGGCAGGGTATGCTCAGACGTGAGTCCCTTGCTCACTTTGCCACTGGATTCAAGCAAGCCGGGCTGAAGACGGCTGTAATGCCAGAAACCGGTCCTCGGAAGCTTGGTTCCGGTCCAGGGAAGGCATGGCTTGGCAGTTCGGGCTGGACTGTTCCCATGAGGCACAGGGTCAGACTGATTTGCATATAGCCAAGTCTGAACTGGGGTGGCAGAGTGGGCTAAAGAACGGTGATGGATCAAACCCAGATCTTTTGACTGGGTGTGAGTGTTTCATTGGTTCAGATGCTCCGTCCATCACCACCCCCTTTTGTACTGCTTTGGCCGCCATAAGTGTGGCAGGGTATGCTCAGACGTGAGTCCCTTGCTCACTTTGCCACTGGATTCAAGCAAGCCGGGCTGAAGACGGCTGTAATGCCAGAAACCGCTCCTCGGAAGCTTGTTTCCGGTCCAGGGAAGGCATGGCTTGGCAGTTCGGGCTGGACTGTTACCATGAGGCACAGGGTCAGACTGATTTGCATATAGCCATGTCTGAACTGGGGTGGCAGAGTGGGCTAAAGAACGGTGATGGATCAAACCCAGATCTTTTGACTGGGTGTGAGTGTTTGATTGGTTCAGATGCTCCGTCCATCGCCACCCCCTTTTGTACTACAATCACTACCTGTTCGACTCCAGTGACTGGAATTCTGAGCTACATCATTGAGAGAATCTACCCTAGAGGTAACAAGATGAGGTCTTCTGAGAATGACTCTTGGGAAGGTGGAGTATGGAGCACACATCCTTCAATTTCTGCCCTAAATGCAATATGATGTTCTCATTTTCAGACCATCACAGACTATGTAATCTTTGCTTACCTCCGAACCAACAGGGATCAAACTTTTTGGCCTGCCAGACTTTTAAAAGCAAGAAGGCAATCCAGAGCTAACATCAGACTTCATGTTTAAAGACTTCGAGGGGCTTATTATGAAGGGGAAGGCAAATCTGGATTACCCGCCAGTCAGACTGAAGAGTCCAGATATCCTCTCCTCAAGTGGTACTGATTTAGGGGAGTAAGACACTGCTGGAGCCCCAAATAGGCTCACACCTAAGACCAAGGCTACATCAAAGACACTCATAACTCAACCACCATCCGAGGATCGACCCTTTGTGTTGCACAGTCAAATGTTCTCACATGGAGACAGAGCACAGCTCTCGAGGGTGATAAGCATCAAGCCTGAAACTGTGATCAAGAGGCCTCAGCAATCCACTTCGGCCAGGGAGTGTTCTGTGCTAAGACCCAACATAGGCCCCAGAGAAGCCTCGAGACAAGGGTTCTGTGCATCAAAGATAAACAATGCCTTCTCCACCACAAGGCACAAAGCACATACCTTCAGTTCGGAAATCTGCTTTGAAACCATCTCTGAGACACCCCTAAATGCCAGTCTTGATATTGAATGATACAACACCTCCCACTGAATTTCCAGAGATGCCCGATGGGCCACTGAACTTCCAGCGATGCCTGATGTCAGACAACAAAAGCTCTACATCCATCCAATCTTGAGGAAGATCCTATCTAGACGTGGGCAACAGATGGCATACCCTAAACCCCTCAAGAAGAGCAGACTTGCATTTGAAGAGGCAATTTTTGGAATGGCTCCCAACTTACTCCAGTCTTAAGTGCAGGGAGCAACAGGTTTCCCAGCTCCACTGCCTCCCCATTTCTCCACCTCAACTGTCCCCCAACACAGATTACCTTCTTCACAGGACTCGGCCCACACACTTTAACTCAGATCACTATAGTCATTTTGACCATCATAGCTCCTTCTGTGGCCTGATTCCACCAGACGATAAGTAACAGTGGTATTACTATGATGTTGATCCTCATGATAACACAAACCTAAAGCCACTGCTTACCAAGCTGTTATACAAAGAGGGTCTGATCATCATGAAGGCAAGCACATGCTGTGGAGGAGAACTTTTTGGTTGAGACATGGTCAAAGACAGAAAGATGTTAACAGTTCTTCCCAATACTGAGAAGCATTACCAAATGCATGGAGTTAGCTAAAGTCAGGGCTGTTACACCTAGGGAGGAGAACAAATACAAACCAGCTCCTTATGACCAACTCAACATTACGGGTCATATTCCACTGGACACCTTGGCCATCTACTTGGCTCAGAAAAAGGGTATTTCAGTGTGCTGGGGATGCACACCCTCGAGATCAGAAGAGCTAAAAAATTGAAGCTTCAGGAAAATGCAACCCTGTTGGGCAGCTGCACTGTGTTGCATCACCAATCCTGTGATCCTACTCAGGGTAATATAGATATCATTGGAAGGAGATGGAACTGCTAGTTCAGCATCTCCAGGAAGCTTACTGCAAATTAACTAGTCCAAGAAGGGAAATTCATCTCTAACACGACCATTCATTGTATGCTAGATGCTTCTGATACTGCCTCCGGTCAGGTCGAATACTAGTATTATCATCCATAGAGACACATTGCTGCGGGTCTTTGAATTCCACCAGAGGTACAGCAGCACCTTATAAATGTGACTTTTGACTGTGAGCAGTATTTGGCACAAATTATGCACAATGCTCATAAAGATTCAAAAAGACTCCAACACATAGGGGCACTTCAGACGAAACCTGTCAAAGCTGAGTTTCTGTGCCAACGCTATCAATTGTACCAAGTGAGTCAGTATAAACACAGCTACTACACCTAGGCATTCGGGCTCTAGTATCAGCCTTTTCAGGAAGATCATGCCAATAGTCCTTTGCCTGAGGCAACTACAGATGCAACGGTCAAGGGAAAGGTCAGGGTGGCTCTTGAAAAGCTCCAAGCAGTGACATCACGCATTCACCCTTTCATATACTACTTGTAAGGGAATGAATTAGGCCATTCCTTCCACTGCGGAAAGAAATAACCTCAGACATATTTGTCCTTTTGGTTGTCCAACAAGGACAATGCTTGGAGTACACGCTGCACCACTATTTAAAATATCGAAGACTGCTGCAAGAGGAAGTAGAAGCATATCTCAGCAAAGGTGCCATTGAGTGGATGCCCCAAACTCATGTGGTCAAGGGGTGAGATCCCTGTACTTCCTCATGTCAAAGAAAGACAGTCCCCTAGAGCCTAGGCTTTGTCTTTGGAACACTGAATCGTTAAAACCTGTTGGAGCACTTCAAAGTATCTACCCTGCAGGACATCATTCCTCCACTCTGCACATGAGATCACATGGCGCCCCTCGCCGTCAAAGACACCTACTTTCACATTCCCATTCATCTGCCAGACCATTGATACAACCATGGTAAGTGGACAACACTATCAGTTGTACCAAGTTCTACCATTTGGAGTCACAAGCGTCCCAGTGGTCTTTACAAAGTGCCGAGCAGTGGTCATCGCACCACTGAGCTGCAGCGATGGTAGAAAACCGCTTTACAGGTTTAAGGGGGTTATCTGTTTAATTTCCACAACCTGTTTAAGATTAGTTTATTCACTATCTTTGTTCATCTCTAACTAACCCTTCATAGATCAACAAGTTCTTTCCTCTGGTCGATGGACAATTAGTTGAACTAGTTGATGGTGATAATTAGCATAAGCTAACTTTTCTATATTTTAAGTAAATCATCACAGACTCAAGACGTTTTCAAATCTTTATCTAAATTTTAGATGCATGTGAACCATTCCAATTTACAGTGCGGTCACCAACATTCATTGGAGGGAAAATTCAATTAATTAAATCCAACACATTTGCCTCGGACTCAAACAATAATCAATACTCAGAACGGGAGAGGACAGAGAGAAAAGAACATTCAGCAAATAATGAGAATTTATAATTACCAAGGAATGTGTGAAAGACCAACCTCTTGGCCAAAGGGCTGGTAAGGGTCCCCCAGGATAGGTCAGGAGACAAAGGCTCCAGGACAGGATTCAGGACAGGATAGTGGACCTCTCTAGAATACCGACAGCTGCGTCATACCTCTCTCTGACACTCTCTTCCTCCTCGAGATTCTTCCGCGATATTCTGATCTAACCCAATTAAATTATGATAGAAAGTTCTGCTTCAGGTTTTGCATTCAGCTCTTCATCAGCATCTCTCCCAGACAAAACAGCTTCATTGTCTGCATTCAGCAATTCTTCCTGTGACTAACTAACTAAAACTATCTTAATTATACCTTTTGTTCTGAATATTCCACCCACTAAAGTTTCAATATCGTAAAAATAGGAAATCTGATTGATTAGACAAGGGGGAAGCTCCATCACACCATGCTTACATGTCATTAAAATCAGTTCACTAGGTTGATTGGGGGATCTGTGTATGGGAGTCTGGAGAGGGCGGGAGGGGAAGGAGGGGGTGGGCGGGGCCTATGGTGGGGGGGCGGTTATGTGGACCGGCTTCTGTGCTCATTTACTACTCTTGCCATATGATCCTAAGTTATTCTGTGACTCGAACCCAGTGAACTGTTGCGCATGTTGGGGTGGGGGGGAGGGGGAGTTATGTTTGTTAATAGCTCATTAGATTCAGCTCCCTGGTAGTCTGGACTATGTCTTCCACTGTTCGGTACCCTTCTGTGCTCGTTACAGGGCTGCGGCAGAGGTCTCTGGGATGCAGAGCCCTGCAGCTATGGAGTGCTCCCCTACATGAGTCATGTTTGATGGAAGTTTCTCTGCTTGAAGAGCAAATATTACGGGCAATACGGGAGGGTTACAGTTTCGACCGAGGATGTGTAATTCTATGGACGATACCAAAAGGGCTAGGCTGAGGCCAATGATGTACTAAGCTGTATAATCTTTTGTGTTACCGAGCCTTAAGGGGGGGGAGGTTCTTGGTTTTATATGTATTTGGTATGTTTTGTATTCTCTGCAAATAATAACTTGAGGGCCTATGGGCACAGTACTTTTCGATTGGACAATGGCCTCATCCGCGCCACAGACTATGCTACTGTCAGTTATGGGGAGCTATATCCTCGCTATGTTTCCCCACGAGGGGTGGCAATTCGGTAAGATGTGGCAATGTGTGGTGCGATGCTCACTATTGTCCTGTGTTATGCTTATTCAATAAAATATGTTTAAAAAGAAAAATTCAGTTCACTATTGTTCGTAAACCCATCCCCTTAATTTTATTCATAAATTTAGTTCTCTTATGTTTCTTTTTTTTTAAAATGTTCTTTATTAAGATTTTTACAACTTATGAGCAATCCACCCCCTACCCCCATACAGGCATTTTAAATGACATATATATACAATGGTGACAGTGAATAGATTATTGTACATGTTCTTGTTTAAACAAAAAACATACTATACTATATATCGGACTTTCGAGACATAACTAATCAGAATATTCTATCCAGTGCTTAAGGGGGTCCCATATTGCTAACCCTTTCTTTTTCTTGTACCTGCCCTTTCTGCTGTAAATTGAGATCTCCAGGCTATATGTTGCTAATAGTCGTGCTCGCCACTGTTGAAACGTGGGTGGGAAAGGGTCAAGCCAGGCCCAAGTAAGACATATTCGGAATACTGCCATAGCCACAAACACAAGTCCCTTCGCTTGGTTCTGCCGATTATCGCCATCTACCCCTAGGAGTATTTCTGCAGTTGTTATCTCCAGGTTTGTTTCTAGGATTCTTGAGAGAAACATGGAGATCTCGGATTGCGCACATCTCGGACATCGGATCCCCTTCCCCGTGCTCCATTTGGCTATTCTTTTAGGGGTATAATATAGTTGAAAGGATGTTTTATAAAATTGTGCTTGCAAATTAGAAGATATTAATAGTGATTGGGAGAATTCAAGTGCAATCTGTATTGTAGTTTCTGGTGTTTCCAGTTGGTTCTGCCATTTATGAATATATTTGTCCAAATCGTCGGGAAAAGAGTTTCAGATTTTTATAAATTTCCCCGATTTTAACTCTTTTATTTTGAGCTATTGTTTCAATCATCTGGATTTTATGGAAGGCCGCGCAGCTGCCCCCTTTTTTAGTTATGAAGTCTCTAATTTGCAAGTATTTGAAGAAGTCGTGGTTTCCTATGGCAAATTTATTTTTAAGTGTTTCGAATGAGCTAAAGCCTGTTGAGTTATAGAATGTACCGAAGTTTGTGATACCAAGCCTGACCCATCGTTTCATACATGTATCCGTAAATAATTCGGGAAGATTTTTATTACCAGAGATGCTCGTATAGTGCGAGAACTGTCCAATCCCCAGAAGTTTACGAATATGACTCCAAGCCAAATAGGTTTCCTTTAGAGTTTTAAAACAATTTTTTTTTAAATGACAATCATAAGTCAGTCGCCAGAGATGTTCGCTTGTATCATTGCCTAGGATTAGTTCTTGTGGGGTGGGAATCCCTCTTACGTAATCTGTGTCCCTGTCAGAAGTTAAGAGCACTCTGCTGTATTTGAGTATAGAGGCCCCCAGTTCTCTTTAAGATTAGGTAGGGCAAGACCTCCTCTGTCTTTGGGGAGAGTAATACATTTCAAGGCTCTACGTGGTCTGCTATACCCCCAAATAAACCTGGAGTAAATGGCATCAATTTCTTTGAAGATCTGTTGGTCAAAATTTAAACAGATAGTTTGGAAAAAGTATAAGAATTTAGGGAGAATTAGAATTTTGATTAGATTGCATCTTCCAATGATAGTTAAGTGTAGATTATGCAACCTCTTTAATGTTTTTTCCGTTTGTTTTAAAAGTGGATTCAAATTCAATTTGACTAAGTTGTTCAGGTTTGAAGTGATGTTATTAGTTATGATCTGAGTCTTATTTTGGTTTAATTTATACCCGGAGATTTCGCCAAAGTTATATGCTTCTTCTTCTATTACTTTCATTGTTTCATTTGGGTTGTTTGTGACTATAGCAATGTCATCTGCATATGCTAAAGTTTTGGTGTCCCCATTAGGGGTCTTTATCGGTGTTATGGCTTGGTTAATTTCTAGCCTGCGAATAAACGGGTCTATGAAGATGGCGAAGAGTAGAGGGCAGCAGGGGCAACCTTGTCTTGTCCTTCTCGTCACCTTGAAGAAGTCTGATGTGTCCCCATTTACAGTAACGACCGCTTCCGGGTTGATATACATCATACGAATAGCTTTGATAAATTGCTCCCCTAAACCACTCTTTGCCATGGCTGTCCATAGATATCGCCAGGAGACCCTATCGAATGCTTTTTCGGCGTCTAACAATATCAGTGCCATAGGGTCTCCTGTTACTTCTGCCATGTCGAAGAGTGTGATCAATCTCTGGATGTGATCGGTGGTTGATCTGCCTGGAACAAAACCATGTTGCCTGACCAAGATGATTTTAGGAATTACTGGGCTGAGTCTACTAGCTAGTAATTTGGAGTACATTTTTGAGTCACTATTTATTAGCGTGATGGGGCAGTAGGCCCCTAGCTCTGTGGGGTCTTTATTTTTCTTTGGAAATACGACGATTTTCGCCCGAGCCCAAGATTCTGGTGGCCGCCCTCCCTGGAAAACTTGGGAAATCAGCTTCAACATGATTCCTTTCAGTTGTTTACTAAATCTAACGTAGAATTCTGACGGGATTCCGTCTAGCCCGGCTGCCTTTCCCGGTGATAAACTGTTTATTGACAGAAGTATTTCAACCCATTGTGGTGGTTCAACTAGACTGTCTTGGTCGACTTGCGGCAGCTGGATCCCCGTAGCAAGATCTAAGTATTCCTCTATTTTGAATTGCGTTTTGCCTGTCTCCGTATATAGATCCGCGTAGTATCTCTTGAATGCGTCCCTGATCTCTTTGGGTTTTTGCGTAGGGCCATTGATGGGGTCTCTAATCTCTTTAATGGTGTTCTCCTGTCTTGTTCTAACTGCTAGTTGGTATCCTACTTGTTCGCCTAGTTCATAGATCTTCTCTTTATTCTGAGTTGCTTTACAGATGGCTTTTAGGGTGATGGTTTCAATGATTGCATTTTTTGCTATAGCAACATCTTTTATAGCCTCTTCGATATTAGTGCCACCCTGGATTGCAGTCACCAGATCTTCCTCCTTTCTAGCCAGTTTGTCTTGTAAAATTTTAAGATTTGATTTAGCCTCCTGGTTTTTTTAATTGAAAATCTTAGTCTCTCCCCTAATCCCAGCCTTGAGTGTATCCCAGACTACTTCCAACGGGGCACTACCAAGATTATATTCTAAAAATTCTGGAATCCACTTTTCTATGAGCTGGCAGTAATTTTCATTACTCAAAAAAGTTCTCTTATGTTTCTAAGTTCACTTTGAAACATTTTAATAACCTTCTGAAAAAGAATCTTCATCGTTGAACTTTTCACTATTCGTTCAATATCTCATACATGGCCTTCATGGCTTCACTGTGTGCATGCGCAAGCTTTGCCTCACTTCATCCAATTTCGCTATGCCAGAGAGGCCCAAATACGCACTAATGATACAATTCAAAAGACAGATGTTACTTTAAAAAATAAAGTGTTTACATTGTATACCACCCACCTCTACTCTATCCCAGTTTATTCATTAATGTATTTTCCCCGCATTAGCATATGTAAAACCACTCGATTTAGTTCAAACAAGCAGATGCCATGCGCGTGAGTCTTCAAGACTCCATTTTAGTATCTTCTGCTCATGCATCAGAATTTCCCTCCAAGCGTTGACAACTCATCCTACGTAGATGTAGTTGATGCATGCGCAGAAGTTTCCCCGTTTAAGGCGGTATTAGTCCGTCTTCATTGTTATCCATGTTAGTACACACATAAGCAAGCTTCACTAACCTGCGTGTTAATGTGGTGTGCATTAGTTATTCACGAAACATGATTAATAACTTGTTAGTAAGTTAAACAAGTGGATTGCTCCGAGCTAGTCTCTTCTCCATGATTCCTTGCTCCCACAATCCCCTCTCTGATGGCATTTTTGAGCCATCACAAAATTACCCATCCCTTCCCAGATGCCAACTTTATCATATCTCAGTTTCTTTTTCTTGCATCAGCTACTCCTTTCACTTTCATCTTTTTATATATTTTTCCTTTTATCTCTTCCAGCTGAATTTCTTCGTATTCCCTCTTTCGTTTCTTTCCTTTCCCTCCCTTTTCTAGATGTATTCTTCTGTTTCCCTTGTTTCTACAACACTTATATATGATCATTACTAACAATACTGTTGTTATTATCACAACTACTGGTAATATTAGTTGTCCTAAGAAACTCTTTCCAAAATTAGTAATCCATTTCCCTATTGATGTAATGCTTTTTGTTAGTCTTCCCCATACACCTTGCAACCTCCAGTTGGGTCAAATCTTTATGAATTCTTGTAATATTTTCAATATACCCTTTAATTTCCTGACTTTTGTCAGGAATGTAAGTACAGCAATGTTGAATTTTTAACATACCACAGATTCCACCCTCTTTTGCCAATAAAATGTCAAGCGCAAGACGATTTTATAAAACCATAGACCTTATTGCAACCATTTCTATATGAATCATTAAGAATTCCCCAGCAGTATCCGTCGAGAGACTATCAACTACTGTTGACAATTTGTAAATTTTCTGTGAATTTAGAATGACTCCAACTGAGGGTATCACTGCACCAAATTTGTCCCCCACTATTTCTGAAAAACTAGTTCTTCTACTTCGTGTTAGTCCATTAGCTATTTCATTGATTCAGTTGATTCTGTGTACATGATACATTTTCGGAAATCCTATTCCAAAATAACAGCTCCCGTGCCACTGTGTGGGCAACCTATAATAGGCACTATTCCCGCATACATAATATACTCCTGGAAATACAGGATCAGTTCCTCCTTTCAGTCCTCATCCTCCTACAATTAGGAAGTTGTGTTCACATTCACTGGAACCAATGAAAATGTTATTATAATTAGTCCTTCACCTATGGAGGCAGAATTTTCCTTCCTTCACAAAGTCTAGGGACATTGCAGCGTAAGCCTTGCCATTTTCATAATTTCCCTCTTTCTCTGCCCATGGAGGTTAATGGGATTTCTGTTCAGCAGCTTTCTTTGTTAAATCCTGTCTCCTTTCTTCTACTAAATTCTAAAACTCTTTTTCTTTTCAGGTTGGTATGGATATGGGAATTGTGAATGCCGGCAACCTTCCTGTGTATGATGATATTGAGAAGGAGCTTCTACAGCTTTGTGAGACCCTGATCTGGAACACAGATCCAGATGCAACAGAAAAGCTGCTACATTATGCCCAGGTACAATTTCTATTCAGAACAAAATTAACCTACCTTTTAAAGCTGTGATGCAGGATGAGTGCTTCTGTTGATGAGAAATATATGGTACAAACTCACTTTACCACGCATTCTTATTTGTTACAGCCATATTTACTGTTAAAACAAAAACCACAACCAAGCATTACACATATATGTAATTAAAAAACGAATTAACCTTGAACTCTATATATCCGTAAACCCTAAAATATCCTTATTATCCCTCATCACAACCCTTTAGTCAACCTAAAAACCCTTTACTAGTTCATACGCTACCCATCCCTGAACCTTAAACTCTTTTATGATTCTGTACACTACCAATCCATGGATCCTAGAACTCCATACTGCCCCATACACTAACCATCCCTGAACCCTAAAAAACCCTTACTACCTCTATACCTTTCACATTCCAGAACCATAAGAAACCCTTACTACTCATACACACTGCCCATCCCTGACCCATCAGAAGCCATGCTACCCACATAAATTATCCATCCGTGAACCTTAAAAACGTATTTCTCCCTCTACACAGTACCCATCCGTGAACCCTAATTGATCATTTCTACAACTTTACAGGGCCCGCACTCCCCAAAAACCCTTACTACCCTTGTGCACTACCCATCCCTGAATCTAAAATGCCCCTCGCTACCTCTAAACTCTACCAATCCCTGAACCTTAAAAAACCCTTATTACTGCTATTCATGAGTACCCTTAAATGTGTCATAATTTACCTCATTGTAACTTACCCCTTTGTAGTGGTAAAAGTGTTGTTGTAACTTCGATGTAGTGGTCGCTAGTTGGAGTGGTTGCGTTGTAGTGGTATAATACCTAGATGAGTCTCTAAATCTGGTTTATGCACGAAAATATCATATCCAGTATTACGGAAGATTTGATAGTGGAACTAATACTTCTACTAGAAAGATGATCTCCAGTATAATTTGCATTTACGACATGTAACGTTATATTGTTGAATGAAGGGTAAACCTGACATGGGAATGAGGTGTGTGGCCACCCCACAAATTTGCCAAATTCCCTCTGAATCCTGTTAACCACACAATGAAACATTATTGGTGAAATGTAAAGAGTTTACGCTGACTTGTACCTTCACTCTCTGGTGGACACCAGGGAACTCTCAGACAGAGGTTGCAGAAAATTGGTCTCCATTCCTTACCGGCCATAGGGCCAGCGACCCATCACTCTCTGCACTGAGGAAAAGCAACAACCTGTTGCAGTGTCGACCCTTTAAAGCCCCAGTTCCACAAATCACCATTACGACAGATCAACAGATGTATCCATACAGGGCTGAGGGGGGCAATCCATCAATAAATAGGGATTTATAGAGTGTGACTTATTACCCGTGAGGATATCCAGGTGCGGGGGGGATGTTTTTCGCCGCTCCAGGCTATTTGTTGAAGAGCCATGTCTTTAGACTCCTTCTGAATTCTAGTAAGGATGTCGCCGATCGCAGGAGCAGGGTGAGGTCGTTCCAGAGTTTTGGGTGTGAGGTGGGAGAAGGAGTGGCCCCCGCTTTTGCATCTACAGATACAGGAGAGTGGGCAAGGAGGAACAGAGTAGTCCATGGGCTGGTGGAAGTTTCATCTCTGGTTGAGGTAAGCTGGGCCCTTGTTGTGATGGGATTTGTAGGTGTGGGTTAGGAGTTTGCTGTGGCAGCATTTTCTTGATGGGGAGCTAGTGTAGAGCTCAGAGGTGTAAGGAGATGTGGGTTTGTCATCGGGAGGTTGAGGACTAGGCCTGTGGCAGCATTCTGTATAGTTGAAGCCTGTTTCTGAGACAGGTGTTTATCCCTACGTAAAGGGTGTTGCCGTCGTCCAGGCGCCTGGTGATGAGGCCCTGGGTGATGGTGTTCCTGGTGTCTGTGGGAAGCCATTCGAAGATTTTCTTCACCATATGGAGGATATGGAAGCAAGCGGAGGTATTCTCCTGTCTTTTTGCGGAAAGGTTGCTGTTGAGAATGATGCCTATGTTTTTTGCGTGCTCTGTGGGCTTGGAAGGAGGCCTAGTTCATTAGGCTCAGGTGTCATCTCAAGGGGAGTATTTCAGTTTTGTTGGTGGTCAGTTTGAGGCATTTGATCCGCATCCAGCTGGATCCGTTGGTCATACACCTGTGGAAGCTGGCTTTTGTGTTGGCGGGGTCTGAGGAGTAAGGCAGGATAAGTTTAGTATCGTCCGCGTAGGATATGATGTTCATGTTGTGGGATTTGACCAGGGTGGCTGAGGGGCCATGTAGGTGTTGAAGAGGGTGGGGCTGAGGGAGGAGCCTTGAGGGACTCCGCAGACAATGTTTTGTGGAGCTGAAGCGAAGGGTGGGAGGTGGACGCTTGGGTTTTTGTGAGAAAGGAGGCCATTCATTTGAGGGCCTCTCCGTAGATGCCTATCTGGTGGAGGCCAAGGAGGAGGGTGTGGTGATATGCGGTGTAGAAGGCTGCAGAGAGGTTTTGGAGAATGAGGCAGCGGTTTCGCCCTTGTCCATGAATGCTTTGATGTCGTCTGTGCCTGCTATGAGGGCGGTTTCTGGGTTGTGACCAGAAGTTGGAGCCTGTTGGTTTTGTGATGGTTGGTCAGTTGGATGTTGATAGCTTTTTCTATGACTTTAGCTGGAAAAGAAAGAAGCAAGATGGGATGGGTAGCTTTGAGGTCTGTTGGGTCTGCAGAGGGTTTTTTAGAAGAGGTTTGACTTCTGCATGCTTCCAAGCGGTGGAGAAGCAGGCCTCTGAGATGGAGGTGTTAAAGATGAGGGTGAGTTCCCTGATGATGGCACTGGTTCCTTTGTTGAACATGTGATGAGGTCAAAGGCCCCTAGGGGCTCCGGAGTGGATGGAGCACATGAGGGTGGTGGGTGTCTACGTGGTGAGGGGTTCCCAGTACAGACGGTGACCGGGATATTGCTTTTGATGGTGCTTAGTGCGCTAAGGGTTTCAAGAGGAGGTTGTGGGTTGATGTGTGTGGGTATACAGATGCAATTTTGTTGTGAAAGAATTCTGGGAGGGCTTCGCGGAGGTCCTGGGAGGGGGTAATGGTGTTCTCTTTTGCTGCTGGGTTAGTAAACTCTTTGACGATGCTAAAGAGTTCTTTGCTGTGATTGGAGCTTGCATTTAGGCGGGTGTTGGGGACCTCTTTCTTGGCATTTTTAGTTGGAAGTGGTATTTGATTAAGTTTTTTTTAGTGTTACCCTGTTGGCATGAGTCTTGTTGGTGGTCACCAGGTCCTTTCTAATTTCTTGCAGTTTCGTTTGTGTTGATGAGTTTGTTAGTGAATGAAGTGGTCCTGTGGGGAGGTTGAGGTGGGAGTGGTGGTGGGGGGCTACAAATTCTGCGCATTGGGACATACAGGTGTTGAAGTTTCTGACTGCTACATTGGGGTTGTGGTGGGGGAGGTAGTGTTGCGTTTAGGGTGTGTGACCAGAGGTCCTCTCATATGTTGCTCTAGCTACTGTGGGGGCTGCTAGGGAGATTGTTGATGGTGATGTGGAAGTGTACTAAGGCGTGGCTGGACCAGGTTATTTTGCTGGCGTGGCTGTAGGTGATTTGTAGTCGGTGGAGAAGATTGGGTCCAGTGTGTGTTGGGCTGTGTGTGTGGGCTTGGTTACTAGCTGGCGGAGTCTGAGGTTCTTTAGGGTCTTGAGTAGGATGGTGGTGTTGGGGTCGGAGGGGTCCTCCAGATGAAAATTGAGGTTCTCTAAAAGAGGAAGTCATCCGAGTGGATGACTAGCGGTGTGATGAAATCTGCGATGTCTGTGCAAAAAGGAGGACAGGCCTGGTGGTTGGTAGGCAAGGGTGCGTCTTAAAGTGGTTTTGCGGTTGGTGTTGGTTTGGAAATGCATGTGCTCCATGATCGGTGAGGAGGAGCAATTGATGTCCTTTTTGTGAATGACGGCTATTCAGCCACCTTGCTTGTTGGTGCGGTTATGGTGGATTATTTTGTATCCGCAGGGTATAGTGGCGGTGCTGACCTAGGCTGATGCCGGGTTGAGCCAGGTCTTGGTTAGAAAGACTAAGTCTGGAGTGAGAGAGTGAGTTTATGGTGTCCCAGACCTCGTTGGCTTGGTTGTGGAGAGCGTGGGTGTTGATGAGTATACAGTGGGCTGCCCTAAGTCGGAGGTGACCGGCAGGGGAGAATTTGGTGTGGAAGGGATGGTGATGCACTGTAGAGGGCAGTGCAGGCAGCTGAAAGGCCTAGCAGTGCAACAAGGGGGTAGTTGAAGTACCTGAGGTGGGAGGGCGGAGGCCAAGGGGTTCGGGCGCTGGGCATGGTCCAGGTGCGGACAAGCTCAGGTGCTGTACCCTCCATTAAGTAGGTTACCTGGGCAGGGCGCTGGGCATAGTGGGAGGGAGGCAGAAGAGGGGAGAACAGCTGGGTGGGGGATGGGTTGCCTTGGGGAGCGTGTGTGAGTGAGAACCGGGAATCTGTGGACAAATAACACTGGGCAAAACGAGGAATCTAAAAAGCACTAGCAAGTTTGGCAAATAGTGTGTTTAGTGAATCTGCAAAGAAAACAGGAGTTAGGGAATCTGGAGGAGGAAAACAGTAGTTGGGGAATCTAGAGGAGAAGAAACTGGTATGGGAATCTGCACAGAAAAAGCATAGCTCAGGGAATCTGGAGGAGGATAACAGAAGTTAGGGAATCTGCAAAGAAAAACAGTAGTTAGGGAATCTGTAGGAGGAAAACGGTAGTTAGGGAATCTGTAAAGAAAACAGAGGTTTAGGCAACAAAGTAGATTGGAAGACTAAACACATAAGAGCACAAGAAAGGGTTAAGGGAGGAGGCCGCATGGGTTGGAGAGGAACAAAAAGCAGAACCAAGAGGGTGAGAGAGGAGTGAAGAAATGGTGCAGATAGTGGCAAAGAGAGGGAGAGACTGGAAGGAAGAGTCAGCCGAGAAAGAGAGCGGGCTGAGCGTGAGGCAGAAACCAGGGGAAACAGCAATGGCACAATTCAGGAGTGAGCGAGAAGGAGGAGCTCGCCAAGGACCTCACAATATGTGATCTCTGGTTGCCAACTCAGAACCACTTTCACATCAATCATCTAGAGCTTCTTGTCATTCAATTAGCTCTGAAAGCTTTTCACCAACCTCTTCATCACAAAGTATTACAGATTCTTACTGACAACATGACAGCAACGTATTATATTAAAAAACAGGGGGGCACACACTCCAAACAACTCTCACACGTAGCAGAGCAGATATGGCACTGGGCCATACATCACAGAATCCACCACCGAGCAGAATACCTACCAGGGATGATTAAACAGCTAAGCTCTCGCAACTACAATTAGATGTTCCACAATTCAGTTCGATTAAAGAGTAACACAAAAAAAAAAAAAATAACATAGAAGCAGATCCTTTGGTGTGTTGCTTGTCCCAGCAGGGTGGAGATTTATTGGATCCAGACTTGAGGAATAACAGTAAGCCGACACGTGTTTCGTCGTGTGCCGTTGAGTCAACACGACTCTTCAGGGCTTAGACTCAACTCCAAGAAGTGGGTTGAGTATGGTCTGGAGGTATGGCAATGTTCCACGTAGGTGGATTAGAGAGAGACACTGGGATTATTAGCAATCAGATATTTAAGTAGATAGTGGTGGAATATCCCGTGGATCCGTTCGTAAAAGCGCGTTCTGTTGGCTAAGTCTCGTCTATTATCCGAGTGTGTCAAAGACTTCTTGTCAAGGACGCTCTGGGTATGCCTGTATTAAAGGTGTAGACCGGGAGGGGATCCATACAGTTTGAAAACCTTGAAACGGGTGCGTTTCCTGGTTAGCGGTAAGCTCCTGTTCTGTATCCCTCCTCCGTTAGTTCCCGGTGGCCGTCTGTCCGCTCATGACAATAATAGACGAGACTTAGCCAACAGAACGCGCTTTTACGAACGGATCCACGGGATATTCCACCACTATCTACTTAAATATCTGATTGCTAATAATCCCAGTGTCTCTCTCTAATCCACCTACGTGGAACATTGCCATACCTCCAGACCATACTCAACCCACTTCTTGGAGTTGAGTCTAAGCCCTGAAGAGTCGTGTTGACTCAACGGCACACGACGAAACACGTGTCGGCTTACTGTTATTCCTCAAGTCTGGATCCAATAAATCTCCACCCTGCTGGGACAAGCAACACACCAAAGGATCTGCTTCTATGTTATTTTGTTTTTTTTTGTGTTACTCTTTAATCGAACTGAATTGTGGAACATCTAATTGTAGTTGCGAGAGCTTAGCTGTTTAATTGTGCATGGTCTCTGACCTTTTAGACGGTTAAGGGTGATTTTCCGTCTGCTCTTTACGCACTACACAATTACCTTTTTTGAAACACACACATGAACGTCAAATTTGAGGCAGTGCGCCCTTGACATCTGAACTCTTAAAATACCCTCGAGTAGTTTACCTACCAGGGATGGACAGCGACTTCGCAGATATGCTCAGCAGAATGCATCCCCAAGCACACGAGTGGGAGATCGACACAACACTCCTCCACTCATATGTTCAACGGTAGGGAACACGGAGACCGACACAACAGAACGTGAAATACCAAAATGTAACTTCCAGATATCCTTGCCCACAATCTAAAGGCAATGCCCTATGGATCAGTAGGTCAGGAATATTTGCTTGCGCTTTTACCCCTCTCCCACACATTCCTTACGTGGTTCAAAAGCTAATACAAACAACCTCCACGCTAATTCTAAAAGCCCCAACCTGGGCTCAACAAGCATGGTTCATAACCCTGCTTCAACTGTCGGTGGTGCCACACGAGAAACTGCCTCTCTAGCCATTTTAACTCAAGAAAAGGTCGTACATCCAATTCCAAAACAGCTCAATCTCATGATTTGGCTCCTGAAGTCTTAGAATTTTGACACCTCAATCTACCTCAAGAATACATGAACATACTAAAACAAGAATGCGGGCCAACCATGCGAGCCTGTTTTGCAGCCAAATGGAAGAAAGGTGTCCTTTACTGCTTAGCCAAACAAATCAAACCACTCTTACCAACAGTGCAAGACCTTGTTTGTTAACTATTTCTTTTACAACAAGCAGGCCTTGCATATACCTCTATCAGCTTATGCCTAGCAGCTCTTGCCACTTATATCCAAAATAGACAACATGTCACTCTTGAAAATTCCAGTAAGCAAAATGTTCATGGAAGAACTAAAAAGGGTCATTCCACCTTCTATCCCACCAGCACTGTTCTGGAACCTAAATATTGTTCTCACTAGACTCATGGGACCACCCTTTGAACTGCTGCATTCATGGGATATACAGTTCCTCACATGGAAAGTAGCATTCTTAGTAGCTATCACATCTCTCAGGCGAATAAGCGAACTTCAAGCGTGTACTTTAGTAAGTAACAAATTCCTTTCTTTGAGTCATCAAGCGTGGGTATGTCCAAGTCAAATATATTAGTATAATGACAATAGATCGCTTCAGAAAAAGAGCTGGGTCATTACGATTCTGCAAAAAGGCGAAGAATCTGAAACAGTGTTATCCTCTTTTGAAATATCAGCGAACTTCAAGCGTTTACTTTAGAAGAAACTTTCTTCCAAATTTAGCCAAATAAATTAGTATTTCGGACTAACCCAAAGTTCCACCCTAAAGTAGTTTCCGCTTCCGTGCGAACCAAACATTTGAACTACCAGTATTCTTTCCTAAGCCAGATTCAGTAGCAGGAGCTCTTTATACCCTCGAGGTTAAAAGAGCATTAATGTATTACTTCGAGAGGACGAAACCTTTTTGCACAACACAACTTTTTGTTGCATTTTCAAACTACACTACCTGTAACTTCACGAGCACTCTCCACATGCAAAAAAAACGAGTCTCAATGGCTTTTCCAGGAAGCATCTCCTTGGCGACCATGTGTAAAACAGCTACATGAAATAACACACATACATTCAGAAAACACAATTGTGTTGATGTCTTAGCTAATCAACGAGCTAGAGTGGGTCAAGCTTTATTACGAGCACTTTTTCAAACACCTACATCAACCACTAGCCATCCACCGCTTTTGGGAAGCACTGCCTTACATTCTATGCTAAGCATATGTATCTACGGCCAAAGCAAGCTACAAATAGAATATGTTACTTGCCCACTAAGCATTTATTCGTAGCGTGTAGTGCCATAGATTCATATGCACCCACTTTCCCTCCAGGAAGCTACTGGCTGTCGTATTCGCTTCTCTACTAACACACTCAATCTTATCTCAACTTTACTCAAATGCTCATCATTTCTGTCACTATACTGCTCCTGTCCTAAGCTCACCTGATGAGCTGAAAAACAGTCTAACAAAGGAGCAGATGAACGTGTGCAATACAGACTATAGGAAGAGTCACATTACCTTATGACTCAAAAGACTTCTTCGAAGAAAAGCAACTTACTAACGCTCAAGCCCAACACTAGATGGTAGGAGTATGCTAAGCATATGAATCTACGGCATTAGATGCTGTGAAAACATGCGTACAGAGTAAGTAACAAATTCCTTTCTTTGAGTCATCAAGCGTAGGTATGTCCAAGTCAAATATATTAGTATAATGACAATAGATCGCTTCAGAAAAGGAGCTGGGTCATTACGATTCTGCAAAAAGGCGAAGAATCTGAAACAGTGTTATCCTCATTTGAAATATCAGTGACTCTTAAAATGGTGTCTCGTAGGAAACCTCTTGAAGGTGGCTCCACTTAACTGAGTGTTCAGCTGATAAGACCTTATTTGAATCTGTGGTTTGTGAGAGATTCTTAAGTGATTCGGTACGTGACTTTGAACAACAGGAAGCACCATTTACTTTTTCCCAAAACAAAAAAATATTTGGTAAGGTCTCTCCAATATGACTCTTATTTCCTTAACTAACACTGGGTACATGTTCATAGTACATGCTGTATAGATGATCATACATGGTATATGAATGCCTGAAAATGAAAGCAGCTTTCCTCATGTAGTGGTATAGAACACAGATCAACCATTATGTCCAAAGGCCGAAAAAGGGTAAATTCTAAGAACCTAACAACAGTTCTGTGGGATTGATTTACATAGGTACATTATAAATACTTACCTTGCATTTAACTAACCAGCCAGTTTGCAGACCTTCAAATAAATGTATATAAGAGCCTCTCCAAAGGAAGCAAAATAGCTCTATATCCATGTCACCGAGTAAAATACCACAACATAGGCAATAGTGCAGACAGTGCAGTGCTCAAAATAGTGAGTAGCTGAATCTTGAAATCGCACATATAAGTCCTAAGTAGTCAAACAGTAGTTAGCAGAGAATGTCCATCTTGGATTTTTGCCTCAATTTTATGTGCGATCACTATACAACACCAGGAGTATCATTGCCTTTTTGACGTGGAAGTATTAGTTTGCGTATATCATCAGGACACATGCTATTTGTCTATGAATCTGTGAATTAAACAAAAGAGAGCCTTTAGAGTGTGTGACTGGGATTACAGTCTCTATGGAGTGTACATGTCGCAATGTCCACGTACTTCGTTCTCTAGTTTAATAAACCAGGGTATGAACTTATATTCACCAATGGAGGGTAAGTATCTATATTCAGACCCAATTTTCATTATCAACGGTGTTTCACTGAAAATTAATTGGGCATAATTTAGTAAATGATGTGGTGGGCATATAACCCACATTGTTCTGCATTACAACTAATGTTGCTAAAAGGTTCAAACTTGAGATACTATGGTGAATGAAAGTCATGATTTAGTAACCCTACAGTTTTTATGCATCTTTGTATGACAGAACATAAAAATGTCTCAGATCACCTGTATCACAAGATTGCCGATGATTGTGACACAATGAATGAGTCAATAAAAATGTGTGTTTAATATTTAATAAATAATTAGCCATTGCTATTATCATACGTTATTACCCGCATGCTTTTTAGATTTTGGGCCAACTGAGCTCATGTACGTTACGTGTTACTGTCTCACAAATGAGTGCAGGTGCCTTTATTCACAACAGAGCGATACAAAAGGGGATGATGGACAGAGCATTTGAACAAATCAAACACTCACCCCCAGTCAACTGATCTGGGTTTAATCCATCACCATTCTTTAGTTCACTCAGCCACCCAGTTCAGACATGGCTATATGCAAATCAGTCTGACCCTGTGCCTTATGGGAACAGTCCAGCCCGAACTGCCAAGCCATGTGTTCCCTGGACCGGAAACAAACATCCTGGGACCGGTTTCGGATTCATAATCCTCATCAGCCAGGCTATCTTGAATCCAGTGGCCAAGTGAACAAGGGACTCACGTCTGAGCATACCCTGCCACACTTAGGGCGAACAAAGCGATACAAAATGGGATGATGGACGGAGCGTTTGAACAAATCAAACACTCACCCCCAGTCAACTGATCTGGGTTTAATCCATTACCATTCTTTAGTTCACTCAGCCACCCCAGTGTGCTGGGGATGCTCAGACGTGAGTCTCAGGCTCTCCACACCACTGGAGTCAAGCTATCCAAGCTGATGAAGGCTGATAGCCAGAAACCGGTCCTTGGATGCTTGATTCCGGTCTGGGAAAGACATGGCTTGGTAGTTCGGACTGGACTGTTCCCATGAGGCACAGGGTCAGAGCTGATTTGCATATAGCCAGTGTCTAACCCAGGGTGGTGTGGAGTGCAAAAAAACGATGGATTTAGGCCCAGATCCTTGTACTGGGGTGAATGTATGACATTGTTCTACATTCTGTCCATCAACTGTGTTTTTTGCAATTTCACCCTGAGTGTGCTGGGAATGCTCAGACGTGAGTCCCAGGCTCTCCACACCACTGGAGTGAAGCTATCCAGGCTGATGAAGGCTGATAGCCAGAAACCGGTCCTTGGATGCTTGATTCCGGTCTGGGAAAGACATGGCTTGGTAGTTCGGACTGGACTGTTCCCATGAGGTACAGGATCAGAGCTGATTTGCATATAGCCAGTGTCTAACCCAGGGTGGTGTGGAGTGCAAAAAAACGATGGATTTAGGCCCAGATCCTTGTACTGGGGTGAATGTATGACATTGTTCTACATTCTGTCCATCAACTGTGTTTTTTGCAATTTATTCACAACAGAGCATGATAGATTACAAGGAGCCTAACTCTATCGCTAGTGCTCTCACCAGGTTGCGAACCCAGGAAAACGCTTATATTAGAGGACAGTTCCAACTTGGAGCATAAGTTGTTAATTCTAAAGTGTCTAACTGTGGTATGTCTCCTAACCACCTCATTAGCAGTTGAGGACTTGGTGTGCCTCTGAAAACAGAATGACAACATCTAGACAAGCATCTACACCATACAGAGAATACACTATACGTGCAGCATGGGATGTACGCATAACAATGGTGTCATGCCTGCACCATTCTGAAATGCATGCATCCTATACCATGTAAATAGTGCAGCATAGCAGTGCAATTCGAGAAAGTTTGATCACCGTAGATTACTGTGTATCTGCTGCCGGTTTCAGAGACCGCGAGAAAAGAGCAGGAAAACGACCCTGTGCGGTACATCCTCATCCAAACAACTCTTCATCTTTGTAAACTAGAAGGACAACCACTTGGTCTGCTTCTTAAATTGTGTGTGGTATGTGTCACTACAAGCATCAAAAGTAAAACTGACAGATACATTCAGTATTATTATTCATTCACTCATGTAAGTGCTATGGAAATGACCCTATTACAATTCAATACATATGTCCATACTTCAGAAACCTTCTGATCAAGAGCTGTAAACAGAAATATTAAGCCTATAGAATCAAAAGATAGACCCCCTCCAGGCATCTAACACCTGGTGGAAATATTTCACCAACTTGTTTTCGCTGGGCTTGATTGTGGTGCCATGAGCATCAGTTGAATAATTCTGCACAATTTGTGTTTGCTATGTTGTAAGCACAAGCTTTCACACAAAGGTATCACAGCACTATAAATGTATCAATATCAGTTGTCAACGGAAATAAAATGGTGTACAGTAATGGCCTGGACCTTTAGGCACAGGGAGAAAGGCTTGTCTTAAGTTGTTTTTGGAACACCAGGAGGGATGTTACTTTCATATATTAGGAGGCATAAACTGTTCCGGAGTCTGTCCTGTGCAACAGAGAAAGCTCTGACTACTTGAGTGACACTTACGAATTTTGACTTTTAGAAGACAGAACCCCATTGGATCTCAGACTGAAGTTAGGTATTTAAAGAGAGAACTTTTTTTGCAAGTGGTTTTCTGGCATGATGATGATGGTGATTTATGGACTAGACAGAGTGATATAAATCAGCCTTGCCAAATAAACATGTTTTTATTCACAATTCTTTGTTGAGTCGTAAACAGATTCTTTATACACCTCAGAACCCATAATTAACAAAGACAGTCCTTAGTCACAGACTTTATTCGGTCTTCCATAGTAAGTGTTGTGTCAAATTTCACACCAGAATTCTTCACAAGTTGGAATGAACTAGGTTTTTGGCCAAAACTTATGGTTCCAGACTGATGTTGGCTTGAAGCGGACCAGAATCTATCTTCCCACCATTCAACTTCAGATGTTTGCTGTTCATCCACTGTTGGAAGTCAATCATACAGTTGCACTGATTTCCACCCTTAAACTGGGTTCCTCGTCAAACACGAAAAAATCTGGATATCATCCACATACATAGGGCAGTAAGGCCATATGATTGCATCTAACAATCAGTGGACCCATATACAAGGTAAAATGTAATGGTGAAATGACAGAACCTTGTGCTACTCTTAAAGTGAATACTTCGCCTTTGGATACAAATAGACCCATAGTAGCCTAAATGGTCCGGTTAGTCAAAAAACATTGTAACTACTAATGGAGGGTACTCCAGATACCACAGCCCTCCAGGCGGTCCAACAACACCTGGTGGTTAATGGCAGTAAGACCCCTGACAGGTCTAGCTTGATCAGTGCTGCCAAACCTTCCTTTTAGGCATGCATGCACAGTCAACTAATACTGCCATTACTACACATTTAGTGTTGCAACTGGCACAGAAACGTATCTGCTTTGAATGTAACAACTCTTGAAACTCTATAGAGGTCTATAACTGATTAAACACTGCCCGTTCAAGTAGTTTGGCTATGAACTGGAGTTGAGACATAGGTATGCAGTTGTGGACATAGTCCTGGTCTAACAAAGAACCTTAAATTAAACAAGCATTGGAAATGCAATAGGTCTCGCAATAGAATAGTTAGACATTTTTCTTTTTGCAAATGGAAGAGTGGCGTTGCGTGGATGAGTAGCGTTGCGTGGATGAGTGGCGTGTGTGAGTGGCGTTGCGTGTGTGAGTGGCGTTGCGTGTGTGAGTGGTGTTGCGTATGTGAGTGGCGTAGCGTGTGTGAGTGGCGTTGCGTGTGTGAGTGGCATTGCGTGTGTGAGTGGCGTTGCGTGTGTGAGTGGCATTGCGTGTGTGAGTGGTGTTGGAATGCAATAAGTATCGCATTAGAAAAGTTGTAGTTATTGGTCTTGTAAATGACATAATTTTTTTTTTTTGCGATGTTAAAATTGCTATATTGATGGCTTTGTCATTTACAATCCCAATAGTTATAACTTTTGCAAATGTGACACCTATAGCATTTGGAATGCAACATGTTTAGTATTTACGTGACTTATATGGCAGCTCTGGTCGTTATGCTACATCTCTAGATAGTTTTATCTTCCGCAAATGTGACACCTATTGTAACACAATATGTGTTGTGAGGGTGAGTGAGGGTGAGGGGATGAGGGTGAGGTGTTGAGGGTGAGGGGTTGAGGGTGAGTGAGGGTGAGGGTGAGTGAGGGTGAGGTGTTGAGGGTGAGGCGTTGAGGGTGAGTGAGGGTGAGGCTGAGGTGTTGAGGGTGAGTGAGGGTGAGGAGTTGAGGGTGAGTGAGGGTGAGGGTGAGTGAGTGTGAGGGGTTGTGGGTGAGTGAGGGTGAGGATGAGTGAGGGTGAGGGGTTGAGGGTGAGTGAGGGTGAGGGTGAGTGAGGGTGAGGCTGAGGGGTTGAGGGTAAGTGAGGGTGAGTGAAGGTGAGGCTGAGGGGTTGAGGGTAAGTGAGGGTGAGTGAGAGTGAGGGTGAGTGAGGGGTTGAGGGTGAACGGTTGAGGGTGAGTGAGGGTGAGGTGTTGAGGGTGAGTGAGTGAGGGTGAGGGGTTGAGAGTGAGTGAGGGTGAGGCGTTGAGGGTGAGTGAGGGTGAGGGTGAGTGAGGGTGAGTGAGGGTGAGTGAGGGTGAGGGTGAGTGAGGGTGAGTGAGGGTGAGGGTGAGTGAGGGTGAGTGAGGGTGAGGGGTTGAGGGTGAGTGAGGGTGAGGGGTTGAGGGTGAGTGAGGATGAGGGGTTGAGGGTGAGTGAGGGTGAGGGGTTGAGGCTGAGTGAGGGTGAGGGTGATTGAGGGTAAGGGGTTGAGGCTGATTGAGGGTGAGGGTGAGGGGTTGAGGGTGAGTGAGGGTGAGGTGTTGAGGGTGAGTGAGGGTGAGGGTGAGGGTGAGTGTGGGTGAGGGTGAGTGAGGGTGAGGGTGAGTGAGGGTGAGTGAGGGTGAGTGAGGGTGAGTGAGGGTGAGTGAGTGTGAGTGAGGGTGAGTGAGGGTGAGTGAGGGTGAGTGAGGGTGAGTGAGGGCGAGGGTGAGTGAGGCTGAGGGGATGAGGGTGAGTGAGGGTGAGGGGTTGAGGGAGGGTGAGGGTGAGTGAGGGTGAGGGTGAGGTGTTGAGGGTGAGTGAGGGTGAGGAGTTGAGGGTGAGTGAGGGTGAGGGTGAGTGAGTGTGAGGGGTTGAGGGTGAGTGAGGGTGAGGGTGAGTGAGGCTGAGGGGTTGAGGGTAAGTGAGGGTGAGTGAGGGTGAGGCAGAGGGGTTGAGGGTAAGTGAGGGTGAGTGAGAGTGAGGGTGAGTGAGGGGTTGAGGGTGAACGGTTGAGGGTGAGTGAGGGTGAGGGTGAGGTGTTGAGGGTGAGTGAGGGTGAGGGGTTGAGAGTGAGTGAGGTTGAGGCGTTGAGGGTGGGTGAGGGTGAGTGAGGGTGAGTGAGGGTGAGTGATTGCGAGTAGCAAAAAAATCGTATGGAGCCAGGGGCGTAGCGCAGGCTCCTGCAGGGGGAGGCTGGGGCAGGCTGGGGTACCCCTTGAACTCAATTTCTACGACTATCCCTGAGTTGTGAGAAACTGGTGAGGGGGGGGGATTCGGAAGGACGGGGTGACATCATGTAGATTTACACCATGGCATCGTGCTCCACAGCAAGCGAACGTCTCCCACAAACGGCAACATAGCGCGGCACAAAAACTCGGACTCTTTCCCCTGAGGGAAACGCGCACAGGCCTGCAGAACGGCTTATTTCCACCCTGTCAGAAATGGCACCTCAGCATGTGCCTTCCCTCGTCACTGAACAGGGCATATTGAACAGGGTCGAGGGCTGGAGGGCTGGCAGCTCGTCCTGTTCTCTTCCGTGAATGTCTAGCTGATTTGTCTTGCCAATAAAATATTATTTAACCGGGAGATGGAAACGTGCAGAGAAATGGATAGAGAGTGAGCGGAGACAAATGGAGGCGGGGGCTGGGGAGAGCGAGGGTAGGGAAACAGACAATAGGAAAAAGTAGAAAGAGGAAACATGCAGCAATGGAGAGAACACATCAGAAGAGCAGCTGTAAAATGGGATTGCGAGAGGGAAAATGAAAGGACATGTGGGACAGAGGAGAAGAGCACAAGGTGACCCAACAGGAGTAGATGGGTACTGGGGAGACATGACAGAAGTTAGAGATTAAATAGGTGCGACGGGGGTAAGAGGGCTGAGATATAGGGGTGCTTAGAGCGACGGAGATGCAGGGAAGGAGAGTGACGGTCACAGCAGGGGAGAGGTGTATAGAGATGGCGGGAGGCGGACGAGGAAAATGGTTAGAGAAGGAAAGATGAAGGAAGCACGAGGGAGAAAAGGAAGACGTAAGAGGGTGAAAATGCGTAGAAAACAGAAAAGATTAATAGGTGGGGGAGAGGGCTAGCGAGGGGAGAGCAACAGAATAGACGATCGTGATTAGAGGGTGAAAGGAAGAGAGATGAGAGATCGTGGGACGGAGGTGAAGAGAGAGATATTCGTATAACGTGTAAGAGGAGATAGCTGGAGTGATAGATGAGTTGAGATGAGGATGAGGGACATCGAGAGGTAGGCGATTAAATGGAAACGTATTGAAAGGAGATGGGCAGTTGGAGGAAATTAACAAACAAGACGGAGGGCATTGCTGTGGGGAGGGGGTGGAGGAGAAATGCACACGGCGGGCAGGGGAGGGGGCGGAGCGGGGAGAGCGGCATGTGGGTGCGAAGAAGCCGGGGCCTTTGAAGTGAAGCTAAGCTTCACTTCAAAAGGTGTCGGGAGGAATGCGGCTGAGGGAACAGACGGCGATTGCGGCTGAGGGAACTGATGTGCACGCGCTTTTAAGCTCAATGCACATGCGCATTGAGCTTAAAAGTCACGGGCACTGCAAGGAATCGCCACGATTCCTTGCTTCTTAGTTAAAGGTTGTTTAAGCCGCAATAGGCTCGCAAGCTCGATGCGCATGCGCATCGACAGGCGAGACCTAAAAAGGCTTATATTTTGCAATTATTGTCAGGAACACAGATCTCTATCAGCTATTTAATACTAATCTGACCATGGTAAAATTAATTAATCAGTAACATTTTGTGTAATTTGTCAGGAACAACATCTAATCACAAGCCCAGTGGCTTACTGTTCTTTATCAAAGACACACAGTCTTGGTTATTCTTTAGGGAGAATTGGGAAACCTCTTTTTTTATTTCCAAATAACTAAACAGTTCTCTTCCTCTCTTGGGGTTGGGACTGCGTTGGACAATAAGTATGCTTGTGTGCCTGCTATTTTCCGTTCAAAGAAGTCTGCAAATGCATTACATTTGACCTCTGTGTTGGTTTCAAACTTTCGACCAGGGGTTTCCTTCAATTTCTTGATTGTTAACTAAATCGCTTTCTACATATTTGATGCATTCATGCTTTTATTTGGATAATACTCTGCTTTGATTTCTCTTATCAACCTTTGTATTCCATGTTTAGAAGGAACCAAGCATAGTTTGCATTAATCTCGTTGCATTTACCAAGGTTGATGAAAGCCTGTACAGGGACAATATGTTTTTATCACAAGTGGAATATAAAAAAGAGAGGAATGAATTACATTGTTTCTTTATGTTTGTATACCATGAGTGATTATCCAAATATACACTGCATTTAGCTGTTCAATATACTTCCAAACTTTGTTTGTATGATCTGTCCATCTTTAATATGCATTTTCTGAAGACCTGTATTGTTCATTATGTATCAATGAATGTTGCGTGCTACCCACGTAACATACAAAGTGATTGCTTGTGCTTGGAATCTAGTCCAATAAAAAATTAGAGAAATTGTTGCCATATAATTTTCTCACAGCATTTATTTAGGTTTCCAATTGCTGCAATTATTCCCTGCCTTTATTTGAAATAACAAGGACAATGTTCTTAAGATACATTTTCTCACTGTGCACAGGCTGTATGAAATGTGAGTTGCCACTTTATCAACTGATTTACTCTATTGCAGACCAAAGCTAAAGGTGGCAAGAAAGTAATTCAAACTGATGAATGGCGTTCTGCTACAGTCGAGGAAAGACTAGAATATTCTCTGGTGAAGGTGAGTAGCTGCACTCACAAAGACCATTTGAATCAGTGTGGCTATTTTAACATCTATAAAACAATCTGGGCGTTAATAATCAATCATTACAGTGTCCTACTTCTCGATTCCTTACACCTGTTAATTTAAAATAAAATGCACTAATGAATAACCACCGTGCATCGCTGTTAGTGGGTAGTTCATTTTGATTTCAATGGCTAATTTGGAAGGAAGTGGAAAGCCAAGCTAAAACTTACATTGAAACCAGAAAACAGATGAATGTAATATAATCTTAACTGGTCAAATCAAGCACTCAACCCTTGTAGTGGATAAATACTGCTGTAAATCAAGCTATAGTTCATGATGAGGACATTTATTTAAGTATAAGTTCACTGATATGAGACTGTTTGTCAAAGGAGTCCAGTTTGGTTTGATTTGGTGTTGGGGTAATCAAGCTTCTGGATCAATGCTACTTCCTAAGGGTCTTCTGACGAGTCACCCAGAGATTACTGCAGGCTGTGGCCATCAAATGAAAAAGTGGCTTTGACTATTGACCAGCAGGACACACATTTGGGAACACTGATGCACTGTAACCTCCTGCAGAAAGGTCACTGGATATGTAATGGTTTGGCACATGGATAAAAAATTGGAATATTTAAATTCCAGAAGTGTTTTATTGTTTGGGTGTTTTGCTGAATGAAATTCACTTCTATTTATTAACTATTGAGGCATGAACATAATTTGAGCATTTGCGTATATGAAGAATTGACTACTGAATTAGTATGTTGTGCAGATTTAAACTTCAGAAAAGTGTGTTTTTAGTTTTTAAAAGTTCTTGTTATACTGCATATGATGCCATAGGACTGAAAGCAGAATAAAAGACATACTCACACCCATCAGAAAAAAATCACCTTCACTAAGAAACCTATTCCATGTCATACAAACTCTACAAATATTTTTGCAAATGGTAAGAATGTTACATACTCCTTTTAGTTCGTTGTGTTCTTGTTATATGTGGCTGTATGCATTTCTACATCAGATTTGCTGTGCTTTCTTCCAGTTTAACACATATTCCACTTGGAAAATGAGAGAAAAACAGGCAAATGACCCCCCCGCCACCCCCCACATGACTCTGATATGATTGTCAAAGCACACTGCTGTGTTGAAAAGCTGACCATGTGAAGTCTGGTATCAGAAACCAGTGCTTGTCCAGATTGCATTATTCCTTGCCCTGTATGAAGTTATGCATTTCATGATTATTAATGTATTCTTACAGTCCTGCACTCAAATGGGAGCTGCACCACATACATGTGTGTCTGTTTGGATCACAATCAAGACATTTTTCAAGAAAGCGGCCAGGACAGGCATAATGTAAAGATGAGGAGTAATAACCAATCTTGTGCTACCAATATAAGGTTTTTCACCCATGTAATTATATGTAGAGAATATATATATTAATATATTGATATTATTTAAATTATATTGATAGTTTTTTAAGCCACACTCAGCTCTCTGGTCCTCATATAACTTTCAGGATTTTGTGGGTTAGAAATGTTGAAATAAAATGAATGTCTAAACCCTTTTAGAGATGCTCATTACAATAGATAATTCACTTGTTCTTCAATATGCCCTACTAGCTACTTATAGTGTAGAAACACCAACTCTGACTTTCAACCATTTTCATTTGTTTCTTTTTTTACTACCCAGGAGACATTATAGTTCGCAATGAGGATCTGTCTCCTATGCCCTTCTTAGTACTAGTGTTTTGTACATAAAATGTGTCAAAGACTTGCGATGGTGCGAGAAAACTCCTCAGGATCAGAGCGACAAACAATATGGTCCACCTCTTGATATCTCCAATTCTGAATACCAGGAAAGACACAGACTTTTAGAGCGAGCGAGTGAGGGAAAGGGTATGAGGAAGGAAACAGCAGGGAAAAGGAAGAAAAACCTGAAAAGTAAATGAAACTAGATTAGCAAATGAAAGAACACCTACTCTCATAAATTCTCACTAAAGCGTATCAGATTTATCTGAGACGTAATAGAGGAATCGCCTTTGCAATCTCTGCGTAATCAACACTCTTATGATTACCACATTTTAGATTCCTTGTCTGAACCTGTGGACACAGAAATAAATAAGCCTGCAAGCCCAAACTACATGTTCCACAATAACTCATCAAGACAATCACAAAATGTTCTCATACATACCCAAGCATGAAAGGAAAGAAAAAGTTTATGTAAAGTTCCGCAAATATTTTGGAAGAGTTCCTCATCAGATTGTAAAAGAAAAGTTTTTCATGGTCAATGCTGCCACCATTTATATAATATTCATTGGTTCATCATCACAACGAGTTCAGTCTTTTACTTGACTTCGTTAAGCAATTACTTCTCATTGCATTTGTTCCAGAAGCAAAAATATTCAAAAGGACAGAAAAAAAAGACTGCTTGGTTGCTTTACTTCAAGCACTGAATGTACAAGTCTGCAGATAATCAACGTCTTTTTTACTTTTAACAGCTTTTGTAAAAGAACAGATTTCTGTTTTGCCTTTATTGTTTTGTTCATGTTCCCCAGAATAACTGGTTAGTTTAACTCAACAGCTCCAAATAATACAATTAACAGAAAGGAAGAATTTATGTATTTTTACAACTTTTTCCAGTTGGCCGATAAGGAATACGTTTGAAGAAATGGAGCGAAATAAGAACACAGCTGCTGACTTAACTTGTAAACCCAGGTTCACTTTCAACTGGGGCAGCACTTCTTGCACATGCTTCAAATACCATCTTTGGCTTTCCAAAAGACAGCTTTCCCAAAAATGGCTGCAATAACCAAATGAGAAACAAACAGTCTCGCCCAGAGTACCAGCCTCTGCAACCACATCACAAATGAATTATGCAGCCTAACGGTGTGCAGAGTCTTCCTATAAATCCGCCATTATTCTTCTGAACTCCTCATGTCCTCCCTAGGCATCATGGAACTTGAAGTCCATGCAAACTTAGTTTGTACAGGCAAGAACACACAGTTACCTCCATGTTAACCTTCACATGGAAGTAGTATATTGGTAACGTTTGAAGGCGCTAAGATGTTTGAATCCTGACAAAATGTCTGAGGCATTCTTAAATATGCATGGGATTCTGGATTAAGACTAATTCGTTTTTTAAAAACATTATTATTTTTCTCACTGCATTTTCTTTTTTTTACAGGGCATTGATAAGTATGTGGTCGAGGACACAGAGGAAGCAAGACTAAACCACAAACTCTATCCTCGACCACTCAACATCATTGAAGGACCTCTCATGAGTGGAATGAAGGTGGTTGGAGAACTCTTTGGTGCAGGAAAAATGTTTTTACCTCAGGTAATAGAAAACTGTCAGGCTCTTCTTCTTAGTCCTCTTTCCTGAGTCTTTTTTGATTTGTGAGTTAGTGTGTTTATCAGCCAGTGTAAACCCTATTGTGCAGTCTTGTATAGCATAAGTGTTTGACATCTTGATATTAGGGCTGTATTGTGTTATACTGAGCGATGAGAACTTTTTTACACTTTAACTTGATGGAAAAGACTAAATAGACCAGGCTTACTACTGGAGGGTGATGTGAGGATTGAGATACTGGTGACGATCACTACAACAGGGCACAAAAAGGGGACATGTAGGCAATGTTCTACATTTTATTTTATTTTATTTATAGTGTGCAAAGGCTCACTGGTGGCAGCTTCAAAGTGTAGAGCAATGCAAGGCTAGCGGACTACCTTGAGGTCAATGTGGGAGGACGCAATCTGTTGTGGGAACATCAGTGCAGGCAGGGGAACCGAACACAAGTCGGCTCCCAGCAGGTGGGAGCATTTTCAAAGCTCTCGCCCGCTGGGAGCAGACTTTGTGTTTCCTCCAGTTTGTCTGGAGATTTGAAAATACTCCCTCCAGATGAGAGCAATTATATGTTTCCCTCACCGCATCGGAGTGGGTAGAAAGACCACTTTGTCCCGAAAGAGGGATCCCCAGGACACAGCAAGTGAGCTGGCCCAGGTGATGGGGTCCCCGGGGCCATTAAATGCTCAGGTAGGTGGGGACCACACATCACCCTTCCTTTTAATTTAACTCATGGCCTTAGGTTTGGCGTTCCCAGAGCCTTTTAAACGGTTGGGGAGGAAGGGTGGCTGCGCAGCCCCCTCACCTTAAAAATATTTTGGGCCCCATGGGATGAGATCTCTGGAGCTGAAAACGACTTAAGGAGGGAGACCTCATGCCTTCATCCACATTGTAATGAATTTGGGCCCCAGGTTATGTGGTCCTGGGGCCGAAAATGTCTGGGGAAGGGAGCTAAGCGCCCCCTCCCCTTAATTAAACAATGTGCCCTCCGGACACCTTTTTTTTTGTTGCTGTGAGCTTGCACAAATCTTGTTGGATTTCCCCAATTTTGGCTCGGGGGCCCTCTGGGTCTCCCCCTTAGGTCTAGGGAGCAGGGTATCCCTATACTGCCCCCTTATGGTATATTTTTTGGACAAGATATAAACAGTTCTGTAATGGCTGCCAGCAACTTTTTTCTCATGTTGCTGGCAGCCAATCTGAGCATTGACTCCCACTGGATTCGCAAGATAGCCCAAGGGGAAATAAGCTCCTGCTGGACAATCAGAACGCTCTATTTTTTAATTGGTTTCCCGCGAGACTCACAAGAATCTCTCGCAGACCCAACCATCCAGATATACAATTGCATTTAAGCCTTAATTTCTCAAAAACAACTTAACAGATTTATACCAAACCCTAAAAAGCACAATCTAAGAACCAAAATATAGTTTCCTAACAATTTAGTGTAATTTTGTTCAGCAGTGTTTGCGGTAGTGCTTCTTAAAAATTTCTATGGAAAATACATGGGGATTTTGCATTTGAGACCCCCGTTTTTCACATCCCATGCTTGATGGATCACCCCGAAACTTTCCATGCACATGCTAGTGAAAAAGTAGCACTCGGTTGGAACGTTTCATGAAGATTTGTCAAATGGGATATTAGCAAAACAAAAAATGTATTTCCTGAAGAAGTGCTAACCTAACTACCCAGTGGCGACCGGATGGATTTGTATTTATCTATATCTATCTATATATGTCTATATCTATCTATCTGTCTATCGATCTATCTATCTATCTAGCGATTTAACTATCTATATAACCTACTTTCTATAGAAAAAAGCGTGTTTGACTTGACAACGTTTGACGAATCTTCCAAAAACATTTAAACAAAATTGTCATAGTGAATCTTGTTGTGCATGGAGCGTTTCGATGTGTCCAGTCAAGCAGGGACCGAGAAAAAGGTGGTCGACTGACCATATCACTGACCATGTCATGAGTGATGTACTATGTTAGGTGATCAGCAGTGCATTGCGGGGTCTTAAGTTATAGTCAGCTCAGGTAACTATAACTGCCGAATTTCACTGGTTGTGTACAATGAAATATGAGCCTAACTATAACGTCCCTGTTACCTTTTCTTTTTTTCAGTGAATTTCTACATTTAAAAAAAATTCTATTTCCTAATTATAACGTCCCTGTAATCTTTGTTTTTTTCAGTGAATATATACATATTTACACTTTCAGAACTGATTGAAGATGGGAACTCGAGGGTGTCATATTAAATGCCAATTAAATGCCAATTTATTTTTAATGATTATTACCATTCCTTAAAAAATTGCCAATTTATGACATGCTTGAGTGCCTGTTGTCATTCTGCTCTGAAGTAACAGTTTTTGGTAGTTACAACAGCGTCTTGCGTCCATAAAGGAGCCCTGGCACACATGTGGATGCAGATGTATTTCAGCAAATAATCGAAGGTTCCAGTGATGACCCCACAGTGCTCTAACACAGATGGTTGCAGAAAGAGTACTCTATACGGGTGTGATGGTGAATGACAAAGTCATGGAGAAGCTGAAAATTTGGATGAATAAAAGCTCTTTCCAACATGATAATTCATAGACTAAAATTACATTATTTGGTTCCAAAGGTAAAGTAAACTTTATTTCTCTCCCAATTCCTGGGGCCTTTGGTCAAATAATGGATGTTTTCAGTAAAATAAAAAAAAACCTGATGTCACGTCTTTTGTTCAGAGATCACAATATACTCCAAAATAAAATAGGTCACAGTCAGCTGCTAAAATTTCAAAATGAAGACCCATTATCACCTCTTTCCACCAAGCATAAGATTATGGAAAATGGTAAGACTTCAATTCTTGCTTAGAATACTGTAATAGTATGTATGCAGTACTACCCGCGGGACAGCTCCGCTGCATACAGAGAGCATAAAATACTCGTCTTACAATGAACCCTCTTCGTAAAAGAAGAGATCATGTCACCTTTTCAAGGAGTTCTCTGAATTGGCTTCTTGCCAGAGGCTGCATCTGATTTAAGCAGGGTTGTTAGATGTTGAATTGTATCAATAACTTGACCTCCGAATACCTTCCTTGCTGGGTCTCTTTGCCACCCTATTTAGGGATCTCAGGTGTCACAACAAATTGCTTCCTCTTAAAATGTAAGCAAAGCAGGCTGAACATTTTCAGTACTCGGTCCATCTGTTTTGAATTGCCCCGAAAGCAACTAAGATATTTTCCCAACATTGCCACATTCAAAAGGTGCTCCAAAGTTTGCATCCAATTATGTATTCTACATAAGAACCATGCTAGGGCCTACTTATGAGTGTCAGTGAGTGTGTTACAAATGCCATTAATCAGTCAGTCAGGAAATGTGCATTTCTCTCAAAATACCCCAATCAGGGACTGTAGCTTTTCTTCCACCGCTTTCTTGTGACAGAGCAAAAACCACAATGAGGAAGATGAGCATTCAGCACATCTCTGTTGATCATGTCACAGCAGTGGCTATGCCCTTACCTGCAGTCTGTCAAGAGTAATCTGCGACTTCTTTGCAGGTCAAAGGCTGATCTGTTCGCAATGTTTGATCCAGTTAGTTGAGGACAAAGAATATAGTATTTAGAATGTAGAAAGTAGTAGGAGCTTATTTTAGAGAATATAAATGTATGGGTTTATATTAGATTATGTAACGGAATGTGTGTGGTAGAATGTGATGATGAAGAGAGAACATTGACAGCAGTTGGTGCTGATCCTTCATACTTCTAAATTATTGTTCCTGACAAATTAATAAATATAAGTGAAAACCACATAGCTGGCTGGATATTGTGTCCTCGCAATTCAGCGACAAGCTGGGATCTGGACCAATAATCTTCTGGACAAGTTTCTGCAAATTATCAAGGCATGGTCCTGTGGTGGCTGTGTTTGGGGGCCTAGGGATCGTGTGAGCTGTGCCGATTGCGTGAGGCAAAGTTCCAAAGGTGTGTATGGTTCACCACTGCCAGATTATGTTTTTTGGCATGTTCTGGAATAGTTTTGACTGCGGATGTTGTGCGCAAGGAACCGTTCTTGATGCACATTTATTGAATGCAGCCGCGTGTGAGGACACTCATAGGCACAGCGCATGAAGCGCATGAGCTGCGAGCGAGGATTGGCTTGCGTTAATTATGAAGATGTTTGGGCGCAGCACAGTACTTGAATTGACTGCGAACGAGTATCGGCTCGCGTAAACAAAAAGGAGGCTTACCGTCGTGCAGCTGAAATGAAGGGTTGCACTGTTGCAGGTCAATTTCACAGGAAGTAAAGCTTGTTTCCGCATACTGTTTTCGACGGCTGCCAGATTGTCAGTCAGTATGTGTGTAGCGCCCTCTGAGGCCCTGTAATTGTTGTTCGTATCAGATACCCCAACAACCCCCCTTTTCTCTGCAACAGAGTACTCTTCGACCTTCTTGGTTCAGGGGTGAGCATTTATTTATACCCTTTCTCTCTCCCAGTTATCAACAGTCCTTAGGATATGCCTTAGTGGCCCAGGTTTTATTTCACAGTCTTTTGAGGGTTAATAAGGAAATAAACAAAGCAGTCTTGAACAAAAGGAGTGGAACTGCAGGCGTCTTCACTCCTCACGTTGTCCCTGGCTTCTCGTCAGCGTGGGGCTCCTCAAGAGGGAATAAAAGAAGCTATACATAAGGGGTTAGGCTGCTATCTCAATATCTCATCATGAAGTAGTGCTCCCTTAACCACTCCATGCCCTAACTTGGTGAGGTGCCTATGTGCAAGGTGGTTTTGTGAATTAGGGTGGTGTAGCCCGAAAACCCACCCACCAATCTTTAAATGAAAAGGCCTGCAAGGTAGGCACTTGCCTGAACCCATGACCTTCCGGGGATGTACGAAAGGGAGTCCCAGCATCCGTTTCCCTCCTTGAAGCACTGGACTTATTCGCATGCTCCCAGAGCAGTCTTTTAGTCTTCGGGCATTCTCCTCTCCCAGTACTTTCGCAAACGGTCCAGGCGTCTCAGCTTCCTCCTGAAGCTTGCTGGCTTTTCCCTGTGTCGTCTCGGCGTGCCCCAGCGTGTTGTTCCCCCTCGGCTGCTCCTTCTTCTCTGTCTCCGTCCCAACTTTCTCCTCTTTCGGAATTCCTGTTGTCGGCATTTTTACGTCGTTCGAGACCCGGCCCCCAAGATCCTGGGCTGTTATTTGGAGACATCCGCGTTGCACATGCCCCACTAGAACGAGGCATTCATTTCCTGTTTGGGATTGTGCGGCAGCCATATTGGGATTGTCCAGACCTTTTATCGGGGTGCACTTCGGAACGGTCACAGGCCCCTTGAGGATCAGCGAGGTACTGCATGCCATATGTGTCAACAGCGACTGGCACGCCATAGAGCAGCAATATTACCACATGGTGTCAACAGCGATTGGCACAATATTTTATTGCAAAATTAATTTTTCTGTGGTGTTGGTGTCAAGTCCAATTGGCACGCTAAGTTGTCAATTTTGACATTATCTTCATCATTTTGGACGCATCTGCAGCAATTGGCACACTATTTCAGCAATTGATTCAGCAATTGACTCATATTTACTGTTGTATTCACTTCTATGTAGTATGACATTTATTTAGTATCACATACGGTCACCCATATTTTCTAAGGGGTTCATTGCCCTATATTTATTGAATGGCTGCATTTCTTTGTACTCTAGCCATCATGATGTAAATCCTCCATCTAGTAATTTTCTACTGAAACCTGGTGAATCGCCATTAAAATGGCGTGTGTGGTTCCCGTCACATAACGCATATTAGGGTGCCATTGATGGGTTGAAATTTAAGGGGGATAAGAAAAGGAATTTACAGTACTGCAATTTGGGAATTGAGGGTCAGAACGTTTCTGACCACTTGCCAGTGAGGGTATGGATGAATTCCAAATTGCGGTAAAACAGCTAAGTACGTATTGCAAAGAGAAAGTAAATCTAGAAGTTCTCATGCATAAATTTTTCACTCAGGTTCAAGGACCAAATAAATCTATTGACTCATATGTGACTGTGTTAAAGATGTTGGCTAGTTACTATGAGTTTCAGGAGTTTAATTCACAATTGATTCGGTATCAAATTTACAACAGGATGCAAAGCAACTGGAAGCTGAAAATCCTCATGTCCCTGCTGTGAATATTAGTTCACAGAATAAAGGGCAACATTCTTTTATCCCTAGTGAAATTCATAGCAGAGGTAGTAAAAGTGCATTGAAAACTACAATAGAGGCGGTAGACGTTCTGTGGGTCATCCTTCAACTAAATCAACATGTTTTTAATGTGGCTCAACCACTCATGTGTCGAATTTCAGAAATTGTCCAATAATTGAACAGGAATGCTGGAAGTACAAAAAAGTGGTTCACTTTGAAAAGGTATGGAGGGTGGGCAAACACATTCCTGTTAAGAGTGTTCACGACCATGGGGTAGTGATGATTATGAAGATCTTGAGAAAAGAGTAGAATAGCAAGTATTGTCTGTGGACTGTTTAGAAATAAAGTGTGCAGAATGAAAAAAAGTATGGTGATACCCTAGTTTCCATAAAAATTGACTTCATCACAATGCCTCTTCTTATCGACTCAGGCGCAAGGATATCGATCACATTAATTGACAAGAATAGAACATTTTGGTCACACAAAGTATCGTTACCCCCAGATGTTGTGACTACAGCATTTGAGGGCAGTAGACTAGATCTGGTGGGGTATTTCTGGGGAGACATAACGTTTGATAGTAAAACTCTACAAAGAAAAGTATATGTAGGCTATGAAGGCATAAATGTATTAGGACGGTGGCATCAAGGTGAATATGGCATGATAATCAAGGCGGGTCAGAAGGGTCCTGTTTCTCTAAAAAGTTCAGTAAATGATCAGATGCAGTGGTGGGACAAATTTAAAAATGTATTTCAGAATAAGATTGGTCAAATAAAAGATTTGGTACATACTTTTAAGGTCAAAGAAGGAGTAACTCCAGTGAAGCATAGACTCTGCAATGTTTCACATAGCATAAGAATTGAGCTGGCACAAATGTTAAAAACTATACAGTATGATGGAATTATTGAACGGGTTGATGCCATGGTATGGCTGTCACCTATCATGTTAACAAAGAAAAAGACAGGTGATTGATGTTTATACATGGACCTAAGATTTTTCAACAACATGATCTGTGTGGAGATCTATCGGTTCAGTTCAAGTAGTCTTTATTCGATTACATAATCATAAAAGACATTTACATTTTTAAAACAATAACCATAAAAATATTTGAATTCATCCTTACAATATACAGATCCCCATAGAAATGATCCAAGGTTACATATTCCGGACATACATAAATACAATAAGTTAATATAAAATTCATTACGAAAAGAATAATTCCATAAAACAGCCACCATCTATAAGCCAGGTATCAATAAAACCTACAGTCACATCTCTTATATTCATTGATTACTCATACCATAGGCACAGATTATCCACATGCCATGTAAAAATGTGGCGATAGCAATTATATTTAATTCATTACCATCTGTTTTTAAAATCCTTAAGGCTTCAGTGCCGGTAGTAAACCCCATCATATGACAAATCCGCTTTAACCATTTATGCCTCAAATTCCTATAGACTGGGCAAATAAAAAATATGTGGGCAATAGATTCCCGATGAGTTGGACAAAACGGGCAGTCCATACTGGAACCTGTACCCCATTTACCTGTAAACGATTTGATAGGATGAGTGCCTATCCTAAATTGGTGGTACCATTTCCTATGACATGGAACCGTTATAATGTCCCAATACCTTTCGTAAACGGGTACATGTTTGGTCTCTAAGAAAGCCCTTGACAGGGACATTCTCGTCATGGACGAAAAGTGTTTCATCATAACCATTATCCAGTATAGCCCCTTAAGTTCTTTATGGGACGGAAATGTAACATTTGTTGGATTTTGCCACAACATATTCAGCCCCAGGTCACACAATGTTGTCTTAACCTGCTTCAACCACAACATTTTTCCCACACCAGCTGCATCCCTGACCTCCAAGAGAGCAATGGCATACTCGGAAAGCTCCGGAGTAACCCAGAGCCTCCTCCAGTAGGCCACAGGTCTAAAACGAGCCACATCCTCCAAATACTGGCTTCCAAGATCAAAATAAAGCAGTAAAAGAGGAGTGGATTGGGGTAAGCCCGTGACAGCCCTCATAAATTTGTTTTGCGAGGTCGAGAGTGCAGATAGATGACTAAAACCCCATAATTCTACCCCATACAATACAGATCCTGTAATTTTTGCATTATACATTTTCAAGATCTATCCCTTTCCATGCATTGACGATCTTATTACAGTTGTGGGCAAGTCCAAATGTTTTTCGAAGTTGGATCGTCGTGCGGCGTACCATCAGGTAGTCTTGGACGAACAGTCCCATCATTTAACAGCTTTTGATACACCTGATTGCACTTTCCAGTTCTGGTATATGCCATTTGGACTGGCCTCAGCAGTGTCTGTATTTTGGAAAGTTATGACCAGAACATTGCAAGATACCCAAGGTGATCATTTTCTAGGATAACATTTTTGTGCATGCGGGTATAAAAGAGACACACACTAGGGTTGGGGATGAAGTAATGTTGATCTTATTCAAGAATGGAGTGACCGTTGGAGAGGATAAACGTATATTTGGGGTGAATTAAATTGAATATCTTGGTCATAGTCTTTAAAAGGATGGGGTGAAACCAAAACCCAGTACTGTAGAGGGTATCGCCTATGCTCCCCATCAGACTGATAAAGTTCAGTTGCGCTCATATATTGGATTGTGTGAGTTTTTTTCAAAATGCATCAAACTTTTCAGGGCACGCGGAATGCTTCAGGGGAGTAATAAAGAAAGGAGCAGACTTGATTTGGACCTCTGCTTGTCAGGAGAAATTCCAGTTAAACAAAGTATAGTAGCAGCTCCAGCACTCCAGGCCTATGCTGAGGGTCATGAAACATATGTGACAGTTGATACTAGCTCTTGTGGAATAGGAGCAGTTCTATCACAAATGGTTGGTGGCAAATAAGCAGCGGTTTGATTAGCATCCAGGAGGTTGAAGGAAGTGGAATTGAGGTATTCAGTGATGGAGAAAGAGATGTTAACTTGTGTGTGGGGTATAGAAAAATTGAAACCATATCTGTGGGGCAGGACGTTTTGGTTAAGAACGGACCATAAACCATTGGTTGAGATATTGTCCGGCTCGAAGATAGAGAGCAACAGCTAGGTTGGAAAGACTGCCAACTAAGGTATTGGAATTCAACTTTACTGCCACCCACATTGCAGGAGTAAAGAACTTGAAGGCAGGTTTTTTATCTGGATTACTCTTGTAGGATGGTGAGTTGGATACAAAAGATCAAGAGGAAATAGAGGAATGCATCAATGCACGTGTTGAGGACAGGGTGATTTGTTCTGATCTGGAAAAGTAGCAAAATGCCCTCGAGGGGATGATGTGTTGAAACAGGACATGAACTTTGCTATCACAGATTGGCCTAATGAAAATTCAGTTGAGGTGAGTTTACAACCATTTTGCAAAATTGCTGACCAGCTATCTCCAGAAAACAGTTTGCTACTTAAGGGTGGCAAATTGGTACCACCAAGGTGCTTCAGACAAAGAATATTAGAGACGACTCACTCTGGTCACTTAGGGATGTCGGCTGCAAAATGCAGAGTTAGGCATGACTTGGTGGCCTAGTGTGGATCGAGAGGTGGTGATTTTTGTAATGGAGTGTGTACAGTGTTCTTGTAGTCCCAAACATTCGATCATGTCTACACCTTCTCCGAAGTCTGTGTTGTGTTCAGACGTAGTGTGGCATGGTGTTGCAGTAGATTTTTTAGATCCTTTCCATGTTTTACCAAACAGTATGAAGTATTTACTTGTATTAATAGATCATCTGTCCAGATGGGTAAAATTGAGAGGTGTTTTGGAACCCAACACTAAGTCAGTGATTTGTTTTTTACAGGCTGTGTTCAGCAAGGAAGGGGTTCCTGAGGAACTGTTGACAGACAACGGGGTTCAATTCACCTCATTCACCATGTTAGACTTCTTAACTAAAGTGGGGCGGAAGCGTTTACGCACACCACTGTATCATCCCCAAGCAAATGGTAAAGTCGAGAGGTTCAGGGGGTACTGATGGAATGCATTCAGAGTTCTATTAAGGCTAAGGGTGATTGTGAAAATGCAATCAGAGACTTCGTATGGGCTAACAGGACTACACCACACTCCGTTACTGGTTCAGTACCATTTGAGTTGATGAAAGGCAGGAAATGTGGCTGTTTATTGAACCCTTTTTGGAAAATCAAGGCTTTAGGTGAAGAGTGTGATGTGTTGGGTGAGGCATGCAAGGCCAAATATTCCAGTGACGCATTCAATATTAAGAGGTGTGAAAAAAGAAACAGTGTGTCAATTTTATGGTGGGGAAGTATGTTTGAATTAAAGATCCGTTGATGTTTCCAAAGGGAAGGCAAAGTTCAAGGAACCTACTCGCATAATTGACATAAAAGGTCAGGCTGTGAAAAATACCAATGGGCAGTGGTAGAACATGTCTTGCCTGGCGAAGATTGACAAGATTGGAAAGGGGAATGAATAAACTATTGGAAGATCAAAGCAAACTTATGTGACAGAGAAGTACAAGGGCCAGGAAAATGTCTAGCAAATTTTATGATTCTTTTGTTAATTTTAGTTTATGACTATATCATGTACATAGTTATATGCAACTTTTTTTATTATTTTTATCCATTGTTTATGTATGTTATGCTTATTTTGTTTTTATTGTGAAAGTAGGGAGATATGTGGTGTCTAGAATGTAGAAATTAGTCGGAGCTTTTATTAGAGAATAGAATACATATTGGCTTATTTTAGATGATATATGTGTATGGTAGAATGTGATGATGGATAGAGAACGTTGACAGCTGTGGTGCTCATCTCCTGTGGCCACCGCAAACACAACAGTGATGGACAGAATGTGGATCAATGTCACACATTCACCCCAGTCAAAAGATCTGGGCCCAAATCCATCGTTTTTCCACTCCACACCACCCTGGGTTAGACAATGGCGATATGCAAATCAGCGCTGACCCTGTGCCCCATGGGAACAGTCCAGTCCGAACTACAAAAGCCATGTCCTTCCCAGAACGGAAACAAGCATCCGAGGACCGGCCCGGTTTCGAGGTAACACCTCTCATCAGCCCGGCTAGCTTGACTCCAGTGGTGTGGAGTGCCTGGGACTCACGTCTGAGCATCCCCAGTACACTTAGAGCGGTAACCGCAAACACAACAGTGATGGACAGAATGTGGATCAATGTCACACATTCACCCCAGTCAAAAGATCTGGGCCCAAATCCATCGTTTTTCCACTCCACACCACCCTGGGTTAGACAATGGCGATATGCAAATCAGCGCTGACCCTGTGCCCCATGGGAACAGTCCAGTCCGAACTACAAAAGCCATGTCCTTCCCAGAACGGAAACAAGCATCCGAGGACCGGCCCGGTTTCGAGGTAACACCTCTCATCAGCCCGGCTAGCTTGACTCCAGTGGTGTGGAGTGCCTGGGACTCACGTCTGAGCATCCCCAGTACACTTAGAGCGGTAACCGCAAACACAACAGTGATGGACAGAATGTGGATCAATGTCACACATTCACCCCAGTCAAAAGATCTGGGCCCAAATCCATCGTTTTTCCACTCCACACCACCCTGGGTTAGACAATGGCGATATGCAAATCAGCGCTGACCCTGTGCCCCATGGGAACAGTCCAGTCCGAACTACAAAAGCCATGTCCTTCCCAGAACGGAAACAAGCATCCGAGGACCGGCCCGGTTTCGAGGTAACACCTCTCATCAGCCCGGCTAGCTTGACTCCAGTGGTGTGGAGTGCCTGGGACTCACGTCTGAGCATCCCCAGTACACTTAGAGCGGTAACCGCAAACACAACAGTGATGGACAGAATGTGGATCAATGTCACACATTCACCCCAGTCAAAAGATCTGGGCCCAAATCCATCGTTTTTCCACTCCACACCACCCTGGGTTAGACACTGGCGATATGCAAATCAGCGCTGACCCTGTGCCCCATGGGAACAGTCCAGTCCGAACTACAAAAGCCATGTCCTTCCCAGAACGGAAACAAGCATCCGAGGACCGGCCCGGTTTCGAGGTAACACCTCTCATCAGCCCGGCTAGCTTGACTCCAGTGGTGTGGAGTGCCTGGGACTCACGTCTGAGCATCCCCAGTACACTTAGAGCGGTAAACGCAAACACAACAGTGATGGACAGAATGTGGATCAATGTCACACATTCACCCCAGTCAAAAGATCTGGGCCCAAATCCATCGTTTTTCCACTCCACACCACCCTGGGTTAGACAATGGCGATATGCAAATCAGCGCTGACCCTGTGCCCCATGGGAACAGTCCAGTCCGAACTACAAAAGCCATGTCCTTCCCAGAACGGAAACAAGCATCCGAGGACCGGCCCGGTTTCGAGGTAACACCTCTCATCAGCCCGGCTAGCTTGACTCCAGTGGTGTGGAGTGCCTGGGACTCACATGGACATGGCTTTTGTAGTTCGGACTGGACTGTTCCCATGGGGCACAGGGTCAGCGCTGATTTGCATATCGCCATTGTCTAACCCAGGGTGGTGTGGAGTGGAAAAACGATGGATTTGGGCCCAGATCTTTGGACTGGGGTGAATGTGTGACATTGATCCACATTCTGTCCATCACTGTTGTGTTTGCAATTACATCTCCTGTGGCCTTCATACTTCTAACTTGGTATTCCTGTTTGATATAATTAAAAATAAGTGAAAACCACATTGTTGGCTGGACAGCGTGTCTTCAAAAAAACCTCCCCAGTTCTATCAAGGACTTCATAGACCCAAGCCAGATGCTCAAAAGCCTGACTACTGTGACCGTTGTAAGGAGAGGAGAGAACCAGTCATGATGACCTTCACAGATTCACCAGGTAGTACCAGTAGGCTTCCTCCCCAACTTTTCATAGAGAAGGACTTCAGCCCATGACTAATAATCTGCTACCAGCAATCATTACTTGTGTTATGATTTGGTTATTTGTACAGGAGCCCCATGTGAAGAGGAGGTCTACCTAGGATTACCTCCATCTTTATAGGACTCAAGTGTTTTCCTGATGAACAACTTCTTTCAAAACATGTAGAGTGTCTGACCAGAGGCTCAGAACATGGGGCTCCCGTGCAGCAAAGAGTACTTGCCTGTCAGAAGTTATGAAATGAGAACCAGGGAGCACAGGATTATTGTAGTAGGGACATTTTGCCTTATGGCCCTATCCAGATTTACTTATTTTTTACATTTGTGATTTTGTTGTGTCCTCCACTTTTTAGTGGGGCACACCCAGTAGATATCCTTACCCCCAAAAGGAAATAATAAGCATTGTACCGATTTTGAAAAAAAGGAGACGGGGCATGTGTGTCTCACTCATGTCTCTTTTAGATAGGTAGTGTGAGGAGTCGGACAAAACCTGTTGGAGGATCCCTCATCTTCAGGGGGTATTGTAGGTGAATCCTCACCCTATTTCACAGAAACAGCTAACACACACATGTTTGTATTTTCAGTGATTAGTTATTTATTTTGTATTATCCATATACAAATTATATGTATCAGAATCATATTTATAATAAAAATTCAGCAGTCAGAACTAAATTTAGGGTAAACTGTTATCATGCCTCTAATATAATTAATCGGTCCTCCCTACTCTGTTTGTCTAACTCCTGAACAGTTTTCATAAGCATTTTACACAATATATATTTATCTAACTTAGATTTGCTATGCCAAATCATGTCAGTATACCTGCATAACTTATACTGCTGTTGGGCCTGCAGTCAAAAATGGTTCTCTCACTATGTCACCTCAGCAACCAGTCTGTGTGTGCTGCCCTTCTCTAATTTTATTAACCTTTTATACCTTTGCCTCATATGATTCCCTTTGAAGAGGGGAATTGCACTCTTGCGCACTTTTTTGTTACTGCTACAGAACACTGACAATGTCCTTTTTACAAATGTGCACAGAAAGTGAGCAAATTAACTATTTCTGCTTCTTTCCAAGTGCGATCCGAAGAATGTAGGATGGCCACGTAACTGTGATCACTGTTCATAGCTTTGCAGCTTTTGGAGAGCAGACAATTTCCAGTTTCTCTGTTTTGTTAATGCGACTAATGTGAAAATGTAGTTCTGAATAAAATATGGCAATCAAGTACACATTTGCTTACATTACTGTTCAAACAGTTAGCCTTCTAGGTCCTAAGCTTGCCACACACATGCTGTAAGGAGTTAGTGCATTCAGTATTTGGCATCCATTGGGCTATGTATTTTGCAACACACTCCAGTTACTACCAAGCTGCCCCTATGCCAAGCAACAGGCTTTAGTCACACCAGATCTCAGCAAGGCCATACCGTGCCAGGGAGTGGGTGTTGCACTTTTTAATTGCTGCATCGCCTGTGTAGATAGGACCACTGAGACAGTAGGTGCCAACTTTTTTTGCTTTTTTCTTCTTCTTCGCTTTGCGCGTTGTAGTCCCTGGGGATCAGTTACCCAGACCTTTGTGGGGACTTCAACCAACGGATGGGTGAGCACTCTCAGATTGCAACCATCTTCATTGGCACCAGGCCATGCCCCAACAAATTTCACTGTAAAAGTAAAATATGGCATCTGAGTTTCCTTGTGCATTGAGAAGATGAAATAAACATTAAGAAGTGCCTTGGTTAAAAGTACAAAGCATGCCACTTTTCCAGAGAAGGAAGTCAGAGACTCTATTTATAATCTGTCTCTGCTGTAAGAATGATTACTTTTTTCAGTATAAATAAAGTGGATGCCAAAGAGGGTACATCTAATGTGCAGTGCCTAAAGAATTTTGTTTTTCATGCTACAGGTGATAAAGTCCGCACGAGTGATGAAAAAAGCAGTTGGACACCTCATTCCCTTTATGGAAAAGGAAAGAGAGGAGGCAAGGCTTCTATCAGGTTCCGTAGAAGAAGATGTAAGTATATTTTTTCATCATGGGTAAGCACAGTATTTCTTGTTAAAAGATCAAAACTGTAAAAGAAAAAGGACGAGAATGTTCTTAATGTCTGCACTGATTTCTTGCCATTCTTCATGTGAAGAAAACGGCAAAAATGTGCTTCTCATACCCAGACTCTAGGTTGTGTATTCCAGCAACTGGCTACACTGACCATGTTCTTCAAAGCTTTTTTGGAAAGTTCAATCAGTTTATTCATCCCAGCAGTGTATCATCTGAATTTACTGGAAACACAGTGTTTAGTACCAAGCAGTACATGAGGGCTAGTTAGTGGAATGATTGCAAACATTATGGTGCTGAAAAAGTAGTAGTAAAACAGGACACCTATCTTTGTAAATTTCCATGCTAAATTATTTACAAACAAATATAGGCCGATGTTAAGAGCCTGTCCCTTGACAACAGGTGGGTAAGTCATGCATATGCTTACGACTGAAGTTGTGAGTTCGTCAAGGTTTGTATGGAAGAGAGAGCATTCAGCTTGAAGCTCACTAGGAAGGAACTTCCTAGCTACAAGAGCAAGTAATGCGAATAATCTAAATGATGTGTGGTTTAATTGGAAGGAAGGGTGGTAATGGCTTGAGGATTACAGCATATGTTTGGGAACATACTGTAAGAGGTAAGCATGGGTGAGGTGTGACTCATTGCTTCAAAGATGGGAGGAGAATGCCCTATTTTGCAGAAAAGAATCTGATTGATGGCGCTGCTGGGTTTGTGTTAGGGCAGGTGAAAGTTTATATTAGATGACACACTTTTTAATTTGCCAAGGGGAGGAGAAAATTACTGTGCGAAGCCAACTATTAGGGTATAGGAAGTGCCAATTAGGAATTGTCAGTGATAAAAGACGTGTGGAAGGGACCTTTGGATATCAGTAGTGAAAACCTATCAGCTTTGACTGTCTTTATTGTGTATTGTGTGTATGAATAGGTATTTATATTGTGCAATCCCAGTTGTGGAGAAATTGAGTGCTGTATGTAAAGACCATTCCTGGGTATGCATATGAAGTAGTGCTTTAGATACATGCATCACACAATTGTTTGTTATCACACAGTAGAAGTGTCTGTTGCAGTTTATGGCTTAGGTGTTTTAGCTTCCAAAGTAACACATTTTGGGAGTGGACTACATTTCCTCCTCCACTGTTAGTGGAGGAGATAAAAAGCGCCAGCTTCGTGCTTCAGCAAAACAGTAGGCTCAGTCCTGGTAATGCGTGAGTGTGCATTGAGTGAAGGGTGGTGGGGAGGAGATGGGAGTAAATATGGTAGTGGGGTTGACAGGTACTGGGAATTGGATTCCTATTTTTGAGAAATGAAACATAGACAAGCAATGTTCTTTCCAGTGTCAGACAACTCTTTCTTTGAGCTTTTGGAAATAAGGATGAGTTGTGGTGGAAAGAATCTGAAGGAGTATAATTTTGCCATGGGTGATGACGTAGTTAGTGAAGGGTATGGAGTGGGCCTAAGGCTGGCCCATGGAGATGCCCAGTGGCAGGAGATGAGGCTATAGGAGGCAGAAACACCAGGTGGGAATTAATTAATCTAAGAAGGTAGGATGCAAAAAAGGAGCATTTGAAGACGGTAGGAGGGAACCTAGTTAAGAACGGTCATTGTTCCTCTGGGATACCAGGATGCAGGTTTGGGCTAGGGCAGAAAATAGGCCCAGGCACCAAAATTAAAGTGGCCACCAATGGTGAATCAAATAGCTAAGAAAGTGGCCTCTTCATTTGCAAATCAGGAAGTCTTGAACTTGGAAAGACATGCTGTATAGGTGTTTTGCAAGGAGAGGAGGCAACATGCATTTGCGCTTGCTGTAAGGAATGTTTGTGGCAATAACACGGAAAGAGTAAAAACCGGCCCAGTAGACCATAAAACAGGCCCATAAACAGCCAAAAAAAATAACCACGCACAGACCACTCAGGCCAGCCCATCAGGCACTGCCTCGTTGCCCTGTAGGCTATTCTTTCACTGCCAGGATGGTGTCGAAAGTTCAGTGTTTGATTGTGTGAAATGTCACCACTTGATGGAAGATGAAGCAGGATTTTAGTGACTTGTGGTGACTAATGGTGTGAAAGAGCATGCCAAGGAATCTAGACACTTTTGAAAGTTCATTCCCGGTGAATGAAGTTGACAAGATCATATCTATGGTATTGAATAGTTTATGGACAGAGGCAGAAAGGGAGGTGGCTGATCACAAATTGTTCAAAAGGTTCTGAGAATAATGGAAGATGGGAAATAGAGTTCTGTAGTAGGGGATCTCTGTGTATAGTCATAATCTATGAATAATCCCGCCCATGTGCGTGGACCCCGGCAATCAAAAATAATCTCTTAAGTTGTCAGAAATTTGCAGAACTGCAAAGACACTTAAGAGAGAATTTAAAGACAAATAATGCAGCCTATATCCACAGGCTACACTGTCCAGTACTTCAACTAGAAATTCCACCAAAGAAAACACACACACAAATAGCACAGCCTGCCCAGTTTCTTCCATAGAGAAACTTGCCTCTACCAGAAAAAGCCTCTGGAATGATAGAGAGGAAGGTATGGACAGACAAGCCCCATAGGCTGCCATTATGTGCCTTTAAGAGAACTTTCCAGAACTTATCCCAGAATGCACAGCAGGTCCCTCTTACTTTCAGTTCTTTTTTCCGGCTCCTGCTAACAGGACCCTGGTGCATTGAGCTCTCCCTTTTTCAAGGGTTTATTGGAATTTTGTGCACTTTTTGATTAAAGTGTTTTCAGCTGATGTACTTGGTGTCTCCCTTCTCTTCTGTGTATTTGTTCAGGCTTTTTAGGGCTCTAAAATGCCTGCTCTATTCGACAAGAGCCCAGCATGTGGAAGGAAGAAGGCCAAGACTGATCCACACGACGTCTGCATACTCTGTCTTCCTGAAGCACATGTCCCTGAAGATTGTGACATCTGTCAGACCTTTTCTACAAGGACCCTGAGGGACAGGCTGAAGATTAGGCTTCAAGGCCTGGAAGAGAGACGACTGCAGGCTGCAGGTGGGTCTGGGCAGACTGGGAAGGCTCCCTCTGCCTCTGCTGAGGCCTCTGGGGGGCTCCCCAGAGGCAGGAAGCCCAGCAAACGGTCCCGGTCTCCGTCGACTGCTTCGACGACGACGTCGAGAGGGATGACGACGGTGTCTTCCCCATCTCCCCGGGGCTCCGGGTCGAGACGGCGTGAGAAGTCGACGTCGAAAGGCCTGAGTAGGCCGCCGTCGAGATCACCGTCGACGGCGTCTTCGTCGTCGACTTCAGCATCGACCCATCGACGTCGAAGAAGAAGGCATCGGCGCTCGCCGTCAAAACGACACCGCCGATCAACGTCGAGGGGCTCCTCGACGTCGAGGACCTCGGATAAGCGGTCGGCGCCGAGAAGAAGTCGGAGCTCATCGTCGAGGACTACACGCTCGACGTCGCGCAAGGGGCGCTCGGCGTCGAGGAAAAAGCGCTCGACGTCGCAAAGGCGGCGTTCGACGCCGTAGTCGCGGAGGCGACGTTCGATGCCGGAGAAGCGACGCTCGACGTCGAGAAGAAAGAGGTCGGCGTCTCTGAGACTTTCCAGCTCTCCTAAGCGGCGCAGAAGGATTTCTGATGCCAGAAGTCACGCTGGGTCTGGTGGAGGGCGCCGGAGACGGCGATCACCTACTGGAGGGGCTGATTCGCATTCCCCTCCCCCGAAGAAGTCACCGGGCTCGGTGTACTCGGTGGTTTATACACCACCTCGGCCTAAGACGCCTCCGCCTCCTTTACCTAGAGAGGATCCTCCCATCAAGCCTCCTCTTCCACCACTTCCTCCCGCAGGACAACCACCGCCGCCGATTCCTCCACGTGGGCCTGCTCCTCGGTCGTAGATACCCGTTCCTACACCGAGGTCGGTGTCACTGCCTCCGCTCCCTACACGCCTAAGGGGACTCCAAAACCTCTACCCCAGGATAGGCCAAGGAAGACTACTCCACAGAGGCCTGTGGAGCGTCCACGAGCTGGGAGATTGCGCTCTCGCTCCAGGAGGAGGGAACGATCGCGTAACAGGTCATGCACGAGGTCGAGACGACTCCATAGGAGGCGCAGGTCTCGTTCCCAGACAAGGTCCTCGTGGACCAGGGACTATTCTCCGACTTTGTCGGAGTCACCGGAGACGAGGGTGTCCCCAGTTGACGATCTGGTGTCCTTTCAGGATGTCCTTCTAAGAGGTGCGGCGAAATTGGGCATCTCGTTGGCGGTGCCCACGCCCAAGACGTCGGTGATCTTCGAGACACTTCACCAGAAACATCTGTCTCGTCCATTACTACCACTGGTGCCGGGGCTGGAGGAGCCTACCATGGATCTTTTCCTCACCCCGGCGGTGACTAAGGCGGTCCCCTCAAGACTGCAGAAGAAGTACCGGGCTCCCGACTCGGACCCGGCTTTTCTAAGGGTGGAACCCCCTCCAGACTCTGTGATAGTGACGGCAGCTCGTAAAGAGCATGCCACCACTCCGTCATCCACAGTCCCACCAGATAAGGAATCTGGATGACTGGATTCGGCTGGGAGGAAGGTTTGTGGGATGTCGGCGACTTCCATGAAGGCTGCAAGTGCCACGGCCTTGTTGGGGCGGTATGACCGAGCCCTCTGGGAGTCCCTCCAGCAGTTTGTGGAACACCTGCCTCGTGATAAGAGGGAAGATTTCCAGGAGGTCTTGAATGAGGGGATGCTGGTGGCGAATCAGGTCATCAGTGCTGCAGCCGATTCTTCCTTACTGGCGGCGCATGGCTTCTGCCATGGGATTAACCAGCGAAGACACGCCTGGCTCCGCCTCACGTCACTAAAACCTGGCGCACAACAGAGGGTTGCCAATCTACCATTCTGTGGCGAAACCCTGTTTGGGAAACATGATGATGATGAAATGGCCCGCATGAAGGCGGAGGCCGAAACGCTCACGGCGGTGGGTCTGGAGAAGCCCAAGGCTACCAAGAAATCGTACCGCCCGTTCCAGAGACGGTTCGGTGGACAGGGCAGAGGGCGTGACCAGTCTTCGGGACAGCAACAGCAGCAACAACAGCAGCAGTTCCGTAGGCCGTTCCAGAAGCGCCAGAAAGAAAGAGGCGGCCAGCAGTCGGCAACGGCGACTAAAGGCCCGGCCGGGTCTAGGCCCTGAGCGCTTACTTCCCCTACATCCGTTACCCACTCCGGTGGGGGGAAGCGTTCAATCTTTTCTGGCAGAGTGGAGAAAAATTACTCAGGACAAGTGGGTGTTGAATATTGTTTGCAATGGATACAGTCTTCGGTTCACCAGCCCGCCTCCAGCAATTCCACCGGTCAGCTCGCGGTTTCAGCTGCGCGAGCTCCAGGCGGAGGCAGATATCCTGTTAAGGAAAAGGGCGATAGAAGACGTACCTCGGTCTCAAAGAGGAAGAGGTCTGTACTCCCGGTTCTTTCTGGTTTGCAAGAAGGACAAAAACGAGTTCCGGCCCATTCTGGACTTGCGACAGGCAAACAAGTGGATTCGCAGAGAAAAGTTTTGCATGCTGTCGTTGCATCAGATTTATCCTCAGTTGCAACAGGGAGACTGGCTATGTGCTATAGACCTACAGGATGCGTACTTCCATGTGCCCATTGCACACAAACACAGGAAGTTCCTGCGATTCCAAGTCGGCGCCAATCATTATCAATACACAGTACTGCCATTCGGACTGAAGTCTGCGCCGAGAACATTCTCAAAGTGCATGGCGGTGGTAGCAGCGCACCTGAGAAAGAACAAGGTGTTCGTCTACCCGTACCTGGACGATTGGTTGATCAAGGCTTCCTCCTTCTCGGAAGCTCAAGCACACTTCCAGAAGACGTGCGTTCTCTTGAACAAGCTGGGGTTGCATATCAACATGTCCAAGTCTGTCCCGACTCCGGTCCAGTGCATACAGTACTTGGGAGCCTCCATCAATACGCTGTCAGCAAGCGTGTCTCCTTCGGAGGAGAGACGATTATCACTCCTTCTTATGATCACTCCATCTACTACAGTGAGGAAGGTGTCTTCTCTACTGGGATCGATGGCCTCTTGTATCTTCCTAACGCCACACGCACGACTGCACATGAGGCCGTTGCAAGAGTGCTTGGAGGACCAGTGGGATCAGAGGAAAGGATCTTGGGACGACAGGATACGACTGTCGCTGCATGCTCTTCAATCTCTGAAGTGGTGGTGTTCAGCGGAGAATCTCCTCAGAGGGGTCCCCTTCCACAAGGACATTCCCACTCAGACTGTCGTGACGGATGCCTCTCTCCAAGGCTGGGGAGCGCACTCCGGAAACCTACAGATTCAAGGAACGTGGTCCCCGATGGAGGCCACGTATCGCATCAATTTCCTGAAACTCAGAGCTGTTCACTTGGCACTGAAGGCCTTTCTTCCGTCCTTTCAGACCAACTCTCTGCTTGTACAGACGGACAATACGACCACGATGTATTACCTCAACAAGCCGGGGGGCTCGAGATCGCGCACCCTGTCGCAGGAGGCGCAGGCGATCTGGCATTGGCTTCTGGCCCGAAGACTGACGATAACGGCCACCCATCTACCAGGTGTGCAGAATGTTCAGGCGGACGCACTGAGCAGACTGCTCCAGGAAAACCACGAATGGGTCATAAACGACGAAGTGCTAGGAGAAGTCTTCGCAAGGTGGGGGAAGCCAGACGTGTAGATCTGTTCGCCACCGCCGAAAACAGCAAATGCCGAGACTTCGCCTCCAGGTACTACCAGCGGGGGACGCTGGGGAATGCGTTATGGATCAACTGGTCGAACAGCTTTCTGTACGCTTTTCCACCCATTCCCCTGATTCCGGCAGTACTCCTCAAGCTGGCCCGGTCCAGGGCGCGGATGATACTGATCGCTCCGGAATGGCCCAGGCAGTGGTGGTTCACGGACCTGCTTCACCGGTCTCTCCTTCCTCACATACGGCTGCCGTGCAGGTCGGACCTTCTCACGAAGTTCGGGGGACAGATGTTGCACCCCAACCTCTCATCTTTGAGTTTGGCGGCATGGCTCCTGAGATAGTGCAATATGGTCATTTGAATCTGCCAGAAGATTGCATGGACATACTGAAGGAGTCTAAACGACCTTCCACTCGGACTTCCTATGCTTACAAGTGGAAGAGGTTCTGTATCTGGTGCCAGTCCAAGAACTATGACCCTACGACGTGTAAGGAAGATGTCATCCTTCCGTACCTTCTACATTTGGCGCAGTCTGGACTTAATGTTCATTCCATTAAGGTTCATCTCGCTGCTTTGACTGCCTACAGGAAATGCCCTTCACAGACTTCCTTCTTCCAGATCCCTGTGATCAAAGATTTTCTGGAAGGCTTGAAGAAAGTATTCCCTCCTGTCAGGCTTCCTTCTCCTTCGTGGGAATTGAATGTGGTGCTGTCCAGATTGATGGAGGAGCCTTTTGAACCTATTCATAAGGCTTCGTTGCAGCACCTGTCCTAGAAGGCGGCGTTCCTCGTGGCCATTACATCGGCCCGCAGGGTGAGTGAAATTCAGGCGTTGTGTTGCCAAGAACCTTATACTGTATTTCATGCTGCTAAGGTTGTTATGCCTACTCACCCTAAATTTCTTCCCAAGGTTATTTCTCATTTTCATGTCAACCAGACCATAACTTTGCCTACGTTTTTTCAGAATCCTTCCTCTCCAGCGGAAAGGTCTCTACATTCCCTGGACGTTAGGAGGGTATTGAAATTTTATCTGGATAAAACCAAAGATATTCGTAGGTCAGACCAATTGTTTATCAATTATGGATCGGTCAGGACGGGTCTTGCGACCTCTAAACAGTCTATCTCTAGGTGGATTGTGTCCTGCATACAGCTATGTTACCAAAAAGCTAATAAGACCTTAGGGGGTAAACCTAAGGCTCATTCCACCAGGGGCAAAGCTGCCACGACTGCTTTGCTCCGTAATGTTCCTATTGCAGAAATCTGCAAGGCGGCCACTTGGAAGTCGGTCCATACCTTTGCTAAGCATTACTGCCTGGACACTGATGCCTAGGCAGACGCTCAGGTTGGGCAGGCTTCGCTGCGAAATCTTTTCGCACAGTAGTGGTGTTAATTTTCTTTTCTCCACCGCCGCTTTGGTGTGGGGATGGGCTTGCCATTCTATTCACTAGATTATGACTATACACAGAGATCCCCTACTACAGAAGGAGTAGTTTCTGTCCTGTAACTCCAGTTCTGTAGTAGGGGTATCTCTGTTATAGTCATAAGCGCCCGCCCGCCTCCCCGGGGGACAGAGATATTCATGTAAGGAATGCCACAGTTCTGGCGTGTTACGCCTTCAAAAATAACTGAAAGTAAGAGGGACCTGCTGTGCATTCTGGGATACTGGGAGAAGTTCTGGAAAGTTCTCTTAAAGGCACAGTATCCTATTTAAGCCACATAATGGCAGCCTATGGGGCTTGTCTGTCCATACCTTCCTCTCTATCATTCCAGAGGCTTTTTCTGGTAGAGGCAAGTTTCTCTATGGAAGAAACTGGGCAGGCTGTGCTATTTGTGTGTGTGTTTTCTTTGGTGGAATTTCTAGTTGAAGTACTGGACAGTGTTGCCTGTGGATATAGGCTGCATTATTTGTCTTTAAATTCTCTCTTAAGTGTCTTTGCAGTTCTGCAAATTTCTGACAATTTAAGAGATTATTTTTGATTGCCGGGATCCACGCACATGGGCGGGACTATTCACTAGATTGTGACTATAACAGAGATACCCCTACTACAGAACTGGAGTTACAGGACAGAAACTACTCCTAATAGTTGAATGGAGAGTAAGGTTCTCAGTTGGTTTCTTGGGCAATTGTTCGACCTTTATTGCTATAAAACAACATATTTAGAAACATAAGAGTACCTGATCAAAGTGGTCTTCAAGCCAGGAGAGAAAAATAGATGAGCTTGAGTGACTTTCCTGAACTGTCGGCCAGCGGGGTCAGGCGGAAAATGAGATCGGTTGGCAGTCAGGAGTAAATGCATAATAGCTTCCATGGTGGAAGGGTAAAGGGAGAAGACCCCAGGGAAAAGGGAAGTAGGTGTGGGTGTAGGTTGCTCCGAATGAGAGTGATTTTAGAAGATTAATAGAAAGACTCATTTGCTGGCTGAGAGTGTGGATTCAACTAGTTCTTTTTAAGAGGGTGCAAGAGGAGGGAGAAGCTTAGTATGGTCAAAAGGCACTTGGGATGAGGCTGGAGTTAAATGATAAAGCTTTGGTAATTGGTTTATTTTGCCAGATCAAGAGCACTCGTGTAATAATAAGTTGTAGTACACTCGGCAAGAGTCTCTATTTCGCTTAAGGAAAAGAAGCAGATGTCCATTTATTTGGTCTTGCTTTTCGAGGAGTATTCATTGAGGTTTACAAGCATACATTAGAGTTTGTAAAATATGAAATACCCACAGTGGAAGAAGTGCATCATCATAGAATCTGTGTTAACATTTATTCTTCCCAAAATACAAATATGGTTTCTATTAAATAGCATGTGTGGCTAATAAAATTATAAATTGCCACTTGATCAGAGTTCATCTGTTAAGAATTTTCTCTTTACCTAGTGGAAAATTATTACGGATAACAAAAAAAGTGTGCTTCAATATTTGTATTACTACTGCAGTGTTAGCTGGTATTCTTTGCTTTGGCTAAAGTGAATATAGATTTTTATTATTTCCATATACTCTCTAAACATTAAGCGTCTCATGTGTGCCCCTATAATTCAGGTGGGGCTCGTAATGAGAATTACTGCTCCATCGGAATTACAAGATCCAAAGAAACACTGATGCTCCAGTGCACTTCAGCCCGATACTTCAGCTGCTGACACTATATAAAGTGCCCGCAGGAAACTACAGGGAGAAATTAGGAATAACCAGGGGGGTCCATGTAATTTTTCAAATTTTCTAGGTAATTCCTAATTTCTGAATGTTAGCTCCCTTTGTTCTCCCTTCCGGATTTAATGCTGCCCCCGATATTGATAATTCTCATGGGCTGGGGAAATATTGGGCCCACTATCGGGTAAATCATACTGAGCACTATTAGGCAACTGAACCCTTTATGATAAACAGCAGATGTTGTTACACGCAACAAAGATATGTAAGTGATAGCAGTGGGAAAAGAACTAGGAAAAAGCATTGTGAATTTTCACAAAGGAGAAAACAGTCATCATTTTATAGAGGCTACTGACTGAAGATCTTAGTAGTTTTCCTGCAATTAATGTGGTCTTAAAAAAGATGAGTTTTCCAGGCCTTGCAAAAGGCACGTGAGCTGTGAGAATGCCTTGGTTTCCTAGTGTATTAATCCCTGGGTACCTGGTTTGGATTTCTTTATTTTGTAAAGGCTAGGATTTGCATCATGTGTTGCATCAGCCACCTGTGAACGTTTTGTTGTCTGGAAAATGATTGATGAAAGCTAACTGTTATGTAAGTCATCAGATCACAATAGCTATGAGCTACATACAAAGAGGGGATTTGTAGTTTGTTTTGCTCTTTGTAGCAAAAGCTTAACTCTGTGGATCAGGGTGCTTACACACAAAATCTCCTTAGTAGTGGCTCAGTTAGTTGGCTTGGATAGTCCTCATGTGAACGCCAAGAGAGTCTTCTCTTGGAGGGGATCTGGTGCCAGACATGAATTTGTTTCCTTCAGATGTAAATGATGAATTACCTCAGTTCTGCTTGAGGGAAGTGCCATTAAACTGGTCTCTTCAGTGATGTGTTTCTGTAGGACTAATAGTGTTGTTTCCAATACACCTCCACTTCTTTTTCAAAGTAAATGGATTTTCCGTAAGGGGGGGCAGTATCTTGATTGCACCAGAGTGGTGAAGGATAATCTGGTACTTCAATAGTGTAGATTTTAGCTTGTCCCTTCCAATTCAGTTTCCTTTGAGGCTATCTTAGATCTCATGCAGGTAGAGAGGAAAGATTTTGCACCCTCACATGAGCACCATGGCATTGCATGCAAAGACACTAAGGTGTTCGCTAATAACGTGTTTTTTCTAAGCTAACATGGACCTAGTCCTTGAAGTCCTATCAAACCTGTCAACACCTACCTTTGGGGATGTTTTTTCTCTTGATGTTGTGCCCATGATGCTGGCGCTTTCTTGAATTGAGTTCTTCTCATCGGGTATTCTGTTCTTTCCCTGGCTAAGGAGAACCTACATGTAGGTATTGTAAAGGACTGCACGATTGGAATCTTTCACTGTTCCCTGTTGCAGTTCTTAAGTTCCCTTTACCGATACACATTGTCACATTCAGGACCTAAAAACTCTATGAAGGTGGTTGCTTAAACATCTGTTACTCATTGCTTTGATGAGTTTTCATATCCAGTCTTCCACGTGGAGATATCAAGTAGGTGGGGAATCGTTGGGAAGATGGAATATTGCCTTTATGGTCCAACAAGTTGTAAGTTTCCCTCAATTTCTTGACACTCCAGGGCTCAAAAGATAATAAAAATGTTACTAGACCTGCAGGTCTAGTAACTTGAAAAATGTACTCTACCTAACTGTAATGTACTTGACCGTTGTCTCTGAAAGTCGAGCAAATGTGACAAGATAACAAGATTTACAGGTATCTTTATTGCTCATTCACTTTGTAAGCAATAAAGATGCATTTACATTTTATCTTGCTATAAGGAACAAGGGAACCAAATTCAGGTGGTCAGGGACCTTGGGTAGTTACGAGTTTTAAACACAGTGGTCTCTAAACAAGGACGATAAATATAAGGAAAGATGAATATAGACTCAGTCAGTACTATTTTTAAAGCTTTCTAGGAGGACAGAAATGCTTTTAATTAGTAAAATTAACATGAAAACAATAAAGTGAAACACAAGCCTGCATCCTACTAAGCGTGTGACTGAGTCTATATTCATCTTTCCTTTTGTTTATCGTCCTTGTTTAGGGACCACTGTGTTTAAATCTCATCTTGTCCCATTAGCTCCGCTTTCAGAGACAGAGCTCAAAAGTCATTTTGTCTTCCTACTCGCCAAAAAAGACAAGTAGGCCCTAAAAATAGCTTGTCATGATTAAATCTGACTCACCATAGCGAGCTGGCAAGTGAATTTTTCGAGGAACTTTTGATGACAAGGTCTTTTTGATTATATTTAAATAACTAATAAGTGTGGCTGTCTAGAAGTCCTTTTGATTATAAGTGGTTCTTTTGAAGTGGAGCTAAAAAGTCTGCATTGGATTGATTGATTCCTGAATCCATACTATGAGCTGATGGCCACCCAAGGGAGTCCTTTGTCTTTTTACAGTTTATTGGCTGCATTTACCTGTTAGCAGAAATTCTAGAGCAATGTTGGGCACTTTTCTAAATGTATGCAGATGATATCAATGTCTACGTTGGTGTTAAGCTAGGAAATTATTGTGAGAGTTTTAGAACATGTGTTACTATGTGAAAGAGACCTTTGTGTACATAAACGGCGACAATACCAAGCTTCTTGTACTGATGAGAACAGACCACACATTACTACTATTAAGTTGACCCTCAGGCCATAGAACAACCCTTGCCCTATCATACAAAGTTAAGTACTTAGGAGCAGGCCTCTTAGTAGCTCCTTGAATCAACACTTTGATTGCAGAATGAGCAAACAATTTTTGGGGGAATACTCCCACTTCTGAGATCCTTGCATTGAATTTACCTTTCAAGAGGTGTGGTGTTGACATGTTTATGAAAATGGGTTATTAGTTGGGAAGGGTGCGAGTTCATAATCTTGTCCGGTCCAACACATAAGTTCAGCAAGTAAACCTCAGCTCAACCTCTAGTTGCTGTCGCACAGAGGAGACAGGCTTAACTTAAGGAAAAGTGTGTATCTTATTTAGAAGTACCAAAACAATTAATAAGTCAAAAAACAACACAGTAAAAATCCTACAACAAATTTCTAAAATAGAGAAAAATGACACCAAAATGAATAAACTCCAATAAGGGGAATCTGAGATATAAACTTTTAACATGTTAGGGCAAATAAGCGCCAAGAAAAAGTAAAGTGCTAATCCTAAGTCACAGTTTGTGTTTTACGGGGACCTAGGCCCAATTTAGGGCCAGCTGTGATGGTTGGATACCCCAAATGAGTTGTCTGAGTAAAAAATGTTACCTGAAATGGAAATCCTCTAGGAGAGCAAGGTTGTGGGCTGTATCTGGTAGTCTTCTCGAAGTGAGGTGGCTGTTAGAGGAGGCCCTCCTGAACCTGTTGGTTTTGACAGTAAGAGTAAAATTTTACACCCAGCGAAATCCTCTTGGTTGGATACTTTTCGTATGTACACACAAGGGGGGTGTATAGAGTGGGTAACAAAAACAAATTAAACAAACAGAGACGGCCCCAATAGGGCAAATCGCTCTATTTGAAAAAACTGCCCTCACTCACATACCGAAGTATGTGACATGCTTCATCATCGGGCCTGCTTACAATACGCCCTGGTGTAGCCACACACAGGGCGGAGCATAAGGGAAGGGGAAAAAAATAATAAACTTCTCTCAACAAGACATACAGTCAAGACAAGTGGACATAGACGACATGTAACACAAATCTTGGTGAAAGCCGTGCAAGCACCAAGTGACCACCACTGAAAAGTGCGACGAAAGGTGCAGTTAGGAAAAGTGATTAAAACTGATTAAGGGTGCCAACCAGAACACAACCTTTATTAAGCTTTTCTTGACACCCCTATCGGGATTAAAAAGAAGGAAAAGGATGGGAAAAAGCCTCAGCGAGATAATTAGGAATCTCAAAGCTTCCCTCCAACCACTGCCAGAGTCAACATGTTTCGACCGCTCTGTATGTGCCCATCGGGTCACTCCGGTCTTCTACAGGACCGTCGCATTCAGTGCCACTCTGGGTTTCTCCGTACTTCGGATAATGATACCCCTGGGGTGAGGTAGGTCCACTAGATCCGTACCCCTCCCGTGATGTGTGTGGAGACAGTTCCCTCAAATGCGGGAAAACATTCACGAGTTCATAGTATTAACAAACTCGAACTGGTGTCCGGTGAGAGGGATGCCAAAGAACACAATCGTTCTGCAGGCGAGTCCCGGCTTAGTCACCTGCAGACCGTGACACCGTGATACTTTTCGTCCCTTTGCACGGTCAAGATTTCTACCTTTGTACTTATGGCCATATGTATAAATAATTTTTGTGCTCACAAGTGCTCAGAATCAGAATTTCTGACTACAAAAATGCTTGATGTAATGTACAAAACCCATTTTGTGATTCGGCAACAGGTTACCACATTACAAAATGGGTTTGGAAGAGCATACAAATTGCTATTTATAATGGGCGTCTTTAAGGGTGTACATTCCAAATAGCGATTTCTTGGGGTATCAATGGTTTGCGACCGACATATGGTCTCAAAACACTCAAATTGTACAGAATCTCAACATGGTGTGGCAAGCCATTTGCAAAAGGGACCGGATCCCTTTTGGCCCCTTTTCCTTTGTGAATGTAAAAAAAAAAGGTTTTTTTAAGCAAGCCCCAGTTTTTGTTCTACCTCTTGAAAATTGTTGAGCTAGATCTGATTGTGATCGAGTTCTATGAAACCACCTATTTGTACCTAAGTTGGTTCTCAAAATTCCACACTAGTTACAAAATTACTGGTCGCGACCAGTATTTTACAACAAGTATTTCGTACATCTGGCCTTTAGTCATTTTTTTTATAGAGCTCAAAATCTTTTAGTTGGGCAATCCTAATGCGATATCTGATTAGGTCCTAGCATAGGTGAAACTTTTGCCACAAGGTCGTGCTGATGGTTCAGAGGTCTTGGAAGTCCAAAAAGTTTCTAAGTTCCAAATTTGCAGACAGTCTGGTCGAATTCTATTGATCTAGTCCAAGGCTCCCTGGACCTCAGGTATATCAATTAGAGGCCAAGGCTCACTCCAGGAGAGGCCACTAGCAAGGTCCAGTCCGGGTCCAGTTGCTACTGGCTAACTGGGCCCTCCATGAAAAAGACCTCTTGAAGCATGCTATGTCCCTGTAGCTATACTCTAGGTTAGCCAGTGTAGTCCACAAGTATGAACAAGTTCAGCCCCTCAGGTTTCAACACAGATGACAGACAACAGGTTCATTCCACTTCTGTCCTTCCACAGGTTCAGGTGTGTTATGATGAGCTGTGCATGAGGTTCCACTCTAACTCTGAATTGCCATGGGTCACCCAGGGGTGTGGAATTGTTTAAAAAATCTACTTGTCCAAGGGACAAAATTGTATAGAAATCTCCTTGTCCTGCAAAAAAATCTACTTGCCTTACCTCTTTACTGAATCAATAAGATAGGCAGGCAAAAGCGTAAATTAGGTTGTAGACCGTGCGTTTTAGACATTCAATAAATTGAAGCTTCCATTTGGGAGAACAGTGTCAACAAAAGTTGCATATTCGAATCAGAAATTCCCAGTATAATGTACACCATGGTAATGTGTAAGTCAGTATTCCATATTTACAGGATAACATTTTTACATAAGGTATTTACAAACAATATAAAACGCAGTCACATATCGGCTAGAACCAAGCTGCTACCCACAATGCATTTAAGATTCATGCAATAGTCAGGGGTGGATATGAATGTGATCTGTGATTATGTCTAGATTAGGGTGTCCTGCTCAGGAAAGCATGACATTTCTAGCTGTCCTGGGAAGGGTAGGAGGCTATTCCTTTTTTCCAAAGGGACGGGTCTTCAGATTTCAGCCCCACTTAGTCTTCAGATTTCAGCCCCACTTAGATCTAAACATCATCTCTGAAAGTGTGTAGGGTTTTCATTTGGATGACTCAATCTTTGACACTGTGATACATAACGGGAAGTTTGGGGTGGGGAGGCACACTTAGACCTATGCTGTAGAAGTCTTACCAACATTACACAGTCAGTCCTAGAAGCATTATTAGGGAATGAAGTGCCCTTTGCAGCTGCATGTGAAATAAATCACTAAGCTTGAATCTTTACTGCACCAGAGACGTCTAAGCATCCCAAAGAAAGAATCTGGAGCAGCTCGAAAGTCCACTTCAATACTGGTTGCTGGGCAGTATTATCTTCCACCAAGCCCAGGACTCAATTTGTTATACAGGCTCATAAAACAGTAGCAGACACTCCTTAAGGACACCATAAACTAACAGTTGAGGTCAGGGGTGAATTACCCTGCCCCAGCTTGCTATATGGAACCAATACAAGGGCAGTTCATATACTGAACTGCACATGATCTAAAATAACATGTCAGGTGACTTGCTTTTTAAATAAAGTATACAGTGGTGTAAGAGGAAACCCAGGAAAAACATGAGGAACGTATCTTGCAGGACAAATCTCCTAGCAAAAAGAACCAGGGGTCTATTAAAAAAAAAAGCCAGAAGTAAAAACGGTTTTGTTTTCAAAACATTCCCCTGTTCAGCTGTAGACTAGAGACTGACCTATCAAACTGTGGGAGCATTTTGAGAGGGTATGGGTGCAGACATCGTAGAGGTGACCACCCACAATAGTTTGTGAATCGTGTTTACTTTCAGAATGGAGAGCAGTAGGGAAGGGAAGTGGGGGATGGTGGTTTTACATCAGGGGTTTGAGAGGGGACAGAGGTGAGCATCCAACTGGGAGCAAAAGAAAGAAGAGTAAACGTTGTCTAGATATGTTTGAGGATTTAGATCCAAAAGGAAGAGAATGAAGGCGACTTCGATGGGGAAAGAGATATATCATGAGGTTTAGACTGGGCACAAGACCAATGGCAGAAGGTTGAGACAGCAAGACAAAGACGAGTTGGACAGGGAGTTCGAAAAGTGACAGCATGCTGAGATAGTAAACAAGAAAAGGAAGTGTCATTAACACAAGTTGATGTGGCTGGTGTGTAAAGTATAAGAGGTTCTGTTGTTGGCATTCAGTGATTTCTGATATAAACTAAAGCACACAGCATAAGAACAATTTCACTTTCTTCTGCTGCATCTCCGGAGAGGTTTGTAACGTTAGCTCTTTCTGAGTTTCGCAGCTTTTAACGGGACATTCTACATGTAGTCTATTCACTTGCTTTGCATGTGATTACTTTCCAATAGCATAAAAAACAATCCTTCCTCACAGCCTTGGGGTACAGGCCTTATCTCTGTAGTGCCATTTCAAGCATTGCTCCCTTGCAAAGATGTAGCTGTAATATAGAATCCAGGGCATAGGCTAGAGAAAGCCAGCACAACACAAAGGACAGACTTCTAGGCCCAGAGACGCCTTTACAGCCTGAAAGCCACGTGTCTTGCTGTTGTGTAGCAACAGAGAGCCTCATCAACCTATCTACTTTAAGCAGGATTTATTTGGACACATTTACGTTACTATGTCCGCTTTACTCTGTACACTTTTAAGAAGTCCATTTCTATGTACTGCATAAACACACTATCCAGCCATACATGCTCCTTTGTTTATTTACTCCTCCTGGTACATTTGAGGTAACCATTCCACATACCTGCCTTATCTTAGCGTGCAGTGCATCAGCTTCTTGTGACTTATCCGCTTCCAAATGAGAGTGCTGAGCCTCTAACCTAGACTCACCCCCACTTAGCTACATTGTGTGATCCTCGGCAAGTGTTTTATTTTTCTGGTCCTCCATTTCCTAATCTTGCAAGATTAGCAGTGTTCACATAAAGGGTAACTCATTTTAATAAGAAGTGTGGCTCAGGGGTTAGAGGCAGCAGACCCGGAAGCTGAGATCGGTCCTGGACCAGGGTTCAATTCCCCGCCTCGGCGGGTCTTGGGCTAAAAATTCCACAGACTCGACAATTCTCGCCCCGGTGCCTCCTCGACTCACGGGTTCACACTCTGCGACTCTGGGCAATAGCTTGCTTAATCTCCACAACGGCCCCTCGCGGCGGGATGCCTGACTTTCACCTTGTGGATACCCTGCTATCTCACAGGGGAATATCAGGACGGGTTCCCTAAGCAAGCGCCGGGAAACCCACTGCGGGTAGCTGTGCGCTATATAAGCCCAACTACATTTACATTTACATTTACCCAACACTGCAGAAAATTGCTAAACAGCAACGGAGCACTGTTTTTAACCCTAACTTTAAAAGTGTTTGCTAGGGGTAGTTGGGACAAAAAGAGCTTTCAGAGACTTGCCTGTTATTGTTGTAAATTAGGTAAAATGTGGGATATTGGAACGCATGCGGGAACGCCTGTTGTCAGTCAGACCAGACTATAGTCCGGGCCACTGGAATAATGCAGCAAGAGAGGACGAAATTATGTGGCAGGCTTGAGTATATTATGCAGCAAGAAAATGCAAAGTATGTGACATAATTCGGCACATTTTGTAATAGTATTCGTTTATTATTTCATAATTTTCAAACTTGGTAACACCCTGTGGGCATTGGTTGCAACTCATTAGTATGAGGTGAACATCCAAATACAGCAATAATCAACAGAAAGGTGATCAGTCCGGCTTTACAAAGAGGCTTCCACGGCGCGGCAAAACGCAAAGTCGCATTTTTAGTAACTTTTTTGTCGTTTGAGCTAGAAACAAATTTTGCAGCAGATGATGGATTATGTGGCAAATACTGCGAACGTGCGATCACAATTCCAGTGGCCCTGCCTATAGTCATTGTGAGGGCCTGAGGTCGCATCATGTAGCAGATGCTAATGGATGGCATTTCTACTGACTTAAAGAAATCACCCCTAGTCTAGCGCCCCAGTGCTGCTTTAAAGTCATGCTTGGCGCTGCACAGAACAGCATATAAAGCCTCTCAGCTTCAGGGGCAAGATTTTGGTGACATCGTATCACAGACTGTAAGGTTTGGGCTTTTAGTTTGTGGTAAACATATCACTGCAAACCTGCCTTCTGCCAAACTCTGCCTTGCCCCTTCTGTTTTCTTTTTCTGGCCTCCAATTCGTGTGTGCTGGTGAAGGAAAAAATGCAGAGCCATAGGGGAAAGAAAAGAGCATAGTGCAGACACTGGTTTACAAATTACAGGCTCGTGAAAATGAAAGCAACAGGGGTGGCCTGTGGGCTGCACGAGAGCCCCACAGGGAATGTAAGGTGCTTTAATGTCGATTTGGTTGACACTAAAGAGGCTGAGACTTCAAGCACAGACAGCAAGCAATGTGCGCAGAGAGGGGCCCAAGAATTGCATGACAAAATAAACCCAAGCACCTTAATGCAAGCCTCGGATGCGAGGAGAGGAGAGAGGAGGGGAGGGGAGGGGACAGGAGGTGGGAGGTGAGAGGAGAGGAGGGGAAGGGAGCAGAGCGGAGGAGAGCAACCTGGGTTCAGCACAGAGGCCCAAGGGTGCAGCCAAGAAAGGGCAGCTTCAGAAGGGTGAATTACGTTTTTAAAAAAGTCTGGTAAAAGCAAGGAGCAAAGAAGCTTGTCTCCTACCTGCCATTGCTGGAAGTGTTCTCCAGCAGCAAAAGCTCCATGTGGAAAATTCTGTGCTACACAAAGTTCATGCTGTGCTTTACTCTCTCGGCTGCCCAGACAGGCTATATAAACAAAAATAGGCTCCTCTGCATCCTGCTATAAATTGTGTCATGACTCGTGTGCCTGGGTTAGGTGATTACACTGAGGACGAGACACGGACTGCTAATTTGAAGAGGCCAGAGGATAGTTTGATCTCAGTCCATAATTTACAGTTTACTTGCCCTTCGGACAAAACAGTAATTAAAACTTCTTGCCCTTGCAATAAATCTTAATGTCTCGGGCGTCGGGCGATACAAATTACCCATCCCTGGTCACCATTGCACTATACTCCACCTTATAAGGCTAAATGGAACACAAATGTGTGGTGTGTGTTTTTGATGAGAATCATTATAAACTAATATTAGTAGATACAATAATTTAGTTATTTTCATGATTAACTCAGTATAAGCCATTTCTTTTACAAACGCTTTCATTTTAAATATGTGTCTGTCTGTCTGTCTAGAATCCTTACCATGGAACAATCGTGCTAGCCACTGTAAAAGGAGATGTTCACGACATTGGCAAAAATATTGTAGGTGTGGTTCTTGGATGCAACAATTTCAGGTAAAGCGTGAGAAGTTTTCTGTTTTCTATAATTTTACTAGATAGCATTCTAGCTCTTAGGGTAGTGGAATATGCTTAGTCTTTTAAATAGTTTTGTATATTTCTGGATTTTTTGTATATTTACATAATGCTTGTAAAACATGGTATAGCCGCTTTACATGTTCTAAATTTGATAGTGTGCATCTAAGCAATTTGGTATATTTTGAACTTTCAGGATGTATAATAGTCTCAAATATATTAGATGCGCGTGACTATCAGGGTCTGCTCACCTAGTTCCCCATCCTCTTATGAGATGGTCTTTCTTTCCTCCAGTTCCTTTCAATCAAACATCAAGCGTATTGCTTTGTGCCTCTGCCTTATTAATTAGTACAGAGGAAAACATGAAAAGCCTTACTTCACCATTCTAAAAAGGCTCACTCCAGCAGCATTTCAAACGGTGATCTTTATTATAATAAATTCCCACATAACCATGATGGGTTATTCCGTGTGATGAAATTTATAGATAATTCCCGAAGTAGAAAACGTCCTTTTCTCAGTCCTACTCCAGTAGTCTGACACCTTTTCCCTGCAATAACGAGAAGGCATACCTGTCAGTTCCCATAAATCTGCATTCCCATCATTCTGTTTGAGCAATAACGAGAAGGAAAGCAAACTAGTCCCTAGTGATCTCCATTCTATACTGAGCATCCCTTTCCTTTCCATTCCAAACTGATTCTCCCTCTGCTCTTGTCATATATCTGTATGCAAGTAAAGGTGAACGAGCCAGCAAATTAGCATGAAGAGCCGAGCCCAGGGTTGCATTGGCTCTAAGAGCCCGTGCACGATTTGAACTCTTAAAATATTTGGCATGTAAATCATGCAACAGTCATCATGTTAGAAAATGAAATTGTGTCTTTAAAATTCAAGTAAGCGTATTTCTAAGCACACCGAAGCATTTCGCCTTAGTGCATCAGATTAAATCTCTGTACTGAGAAATATTTATTGAAAGTGTTTTTAAATATGAACTGAGAAACATTCCTGTTCTGGCACCTGAATCCACCCAGCACTAGCCCTAACGACAATGCTTTTAGTGAACTTGAGTGCAGATTTAGAAGCGTCTTGTGCTGGATTTGCATCACAAAAGTGTCGCACACCTGAACAAAAAGTTTATTTTAAATGTACTAAAAGGTTTCCTGAAATGCACAGAAAGCCGCTTTGCGCTGTGTTGCATTACTTTGGATCAATGGTGTTCCATAGGTGGTACATGGGCATTCCCATTCAACCACCCATGGTTTTTGATGCAAAGCCTTATCTACTGAACAAAGTAGACAGGGCTTTACACACTTTACACAAAAAAATAACTCCTCTATTAAGCTGGCCTTAAAAAGGAGAAATATTTTTATTTCTCTTAACGTTTCCCATTTTGCATGTGTGTTATATTGTACAACACACATCTGAAGTGGGACACGTTTGAAAGTTAGTGTTAGAAATGGGGTATCTAGTTGGCAGAGGCTTGGACCCTGTCCAAGTAGAGACCACATTCCTAGTCCTGATAAGTCAACTTCACACCCTAAATTAACCTGTGCTCATCCTGTGGTAGCTTGGCGCAGAGCTGTCAAGCTTAACTTATGAGGCAATGTGTAAAGTGTTTGTGCAACTCATTAATGATAGTAACACTGTGAAAACACCACAAAAAGACTCCACACCAGGGCAGAAAATTTGTGACACTTTATCTGATGTAAATGTGACCAAAACAACAAAAATCCAGTAAGTGTTTGTCCAGGTATAAGCGCTCAAAAATGTATGCAATCAGTACATGTGGGAATGACTGTAAGCTTATTGGGATTGCAATGATCTTCGTCGGGGATCGACAGACTCCATCACGTTGAATTGGTGTGGAAGAGAAGGGACACAACCTCAAGGTGCATGCAGGAGACCTCGTTCGGTCCCTCATGATGGTGAATTTCTTACTTCCACTGCCGTTGAAAGCTCTGTGTGGCTAAAGGGGTCACAGTACCTTCTTTCTGGTGTGCAGCATTAACCGCCCAGCAGTTCGGGCCTGCATCATCAGAGGTCTCCTCAGGCGATCGTGAGCTGCAACATAGGCTTCATGGGACCGGCCTCAGTAGTTTGATAACAACAGGATACTGGTCGCGGCGCCCTCCTGGTAGACTACAGACTGTAGTCCACATCAGCTTGCAGCATTCGCTCCACTGGCGCACGAGCCTCAGGCATCACTCTGGCTGCTCCGGCAACACAAGTGTTGCGGAGCCACGCTGAATGAGGGCTTCCTCGAATGCTGCGTTCTTCTCAGTGGCTGCAAGCAGCGCATTGGGAAGCCATGAGCACAGGTGGTGAACAGCCAGAATTGAGGTGTGTGCCCTGGGTAGCACCAATCCGGGGTGCAGGACTCGGCTGAAGCTCTGGACACATGCCAATCAGGAAAGTTGAAAGCACTGATCCTTAGCGGCAATCCACCATTGTGTGGATGCTTCAAAGTCTTTGATTTCCCCAGAGACTTCGACAACATGGGGCAAGCTAACAAGCCCTTGGAGTTCTTGAGTTAAAATCCCCCCTCACTGCTAGAGGTAGCAGGCCAACTCAGAGCAAGTTGCAAAGTGGCAGTCCCTCCTGGCAGCACAGCAGTCAGCAGACCAACACAGCAGAGCAAGTGGCAAAGTGGCAGTCCCTCCTGGCAGCACAGCTCCACTTTGTTGCAGAATCTCCTCAAGACCCCAAAGTGAACTGAATTTGGGGGTGTCAGGGGTTCAGTACTTATACCCAAATGCACCTTTGAAGTGGGGGAGACATCAAAGAGACCTTTGAACCTCAGAATGTCCCTGCCTTTCCTTTCCTGGCGTCAGATGCACTACAGGGGAGTATGCATCTCTTTATTTGGGGACAGCACAGCCCTATTAAAGTGTAAGTGTCCGCTCCTCTCTCCCAATCTACCTTATGAAGGCCCATCTGCCTGGTGATGAGCCATCAGGATGCAAATGTCACACCCCAGCTCCCTTTGTGTGACTGTCTAGAGGAAATGCATAAAGCCCAGCATTCACCTTGACCCAGATGTGTATTCAGAGATGGGCAGAGAGGCACACAATAGTTAAAGTAAGAAAATTGGAACTTTGTAAAAGTGCCATTTTCAGACTTGCATTTTAAAAACCAACCTTACAAAAAGATGTGTTTTTAAATTGTGAGTCCAGAGACACTAAACTTACATTTTCTATCTGCCCAATGGGAAAATACACTTAAAAAGATGTTTTAAGTCAATCCCCTTGTTAACCTCTAGGAGAGTTTTTCACTACCAGGACATGTAAAATTCAAAAGTATAAGTCCTACCTTTTAAATATATTGCACCCTACCCTTGGGGCTGCCTATAGCCTACCTTAATGGTGACTTGCATGTATTAAAAGGGAAGGTTTGGGCCTGACAAGTGGCTTAATTTGTCAGATCGAAATGGCAGTTTAAAACTGCATCCACAGGCTCTACAGTGGCAGGCCTGAGCCGTTTTTAAAGGACTACTGAATCGGTGGCACAATCACTGCTGCAATCCCACTAGTGGTACAAAAGGGGGTGGTGATGGACGGAGCATCTGAATCAATCAAACACTCACACCCAGTCAAAAGATCTGGGTTTGATCCATCACCGTTCTTTAGACCACTCTGCCACCCCAGTTCAGACATGGCTATATGCAAATCAGTCTGACCCTGTGCCTCATGGGAACAGTCCAGCCCGAACTGCCAAGCCATGCCTTCCCTGGACCGGAAACAAGCTTCCGAGGACCGGTTTCTGGCATTCCAGCCGTCTTCAGCCCGGCTTGCTTGGATCCAGTGGCAAAGTGAGCAAGGGACTCACGTCTGAGCATACCCTGCCACACTTATGGCGGCCAAAGCGGTACAAAAGGGGGTGGTGATGGCCGGAGCATCTGAATCAATCAAACACTCACACCCAGTCAAAAGATCTGGGTTTGATCCATCACCGTTCTTTAGCCCACTCTGCCACCCCAGTTCAGACATGGCTATATGCAAATCAGTCTGACCCTGTGCCTCATGGGAACAGTCTAGCCCGAACTGCCAAGCCATGCCTTCCCTGGACCGGAAACAAGCATCCGAGGACTGGTTTCTGACATTCCAGCCGTCTTCAGCCCGGCTTGCTTGAATCCAGTGGCAAAGTGAGCAAGGGACTCACGTCTGCGCATACCCTCCCACACTTATGGCGGCCAAAGCGGTACAAAAGGGGGTGGTGATGGACGGAGCATCTGAATCAATCAAACACTCACACCCAGTCAAAAGATCTGGGTTTGATCCATTACCGTTCTTTAGCCCACTCTGGCACCCCAGTTCAGACATGGCTATATGCAAATCAGTCTGACCCTGTGCCTCATGGGAACAGTCCAGCCCGAACTGCCAAGCCATGCCTTCCCTGGACCGGAAACAAGCTTCCGAGGACCGGTCTCTGGCATTCCAGCTGTCTTCAGCCCCGCTTGCTTGAATCCAGTGGCAAAGTGAGCAAGGGACTCACGTCTGAGCATACCCTGCCACACTGGCACATATAGTGCACTTTACTAGGGACTTATAAGTAGATAAAATATGTCAATTGTGCTTAAGCCAATGTTACCATGTTTAGAGTTGAGAGCATATGCACTTTAGAACTGGTTAGCAGTGGTAAAGTGCCCAAAGTCCTAAAGCCAGCAAAAACGAGGTCAGAAAAAAAGGAGGACGAAGGCAAAACATTTGGGGGTGACCCTGCAGAAAGGGCCAGGTCCAACTGTTAGTCTAACCATATTATTTTATACTGGAATGGTACACACAAACCTATGCTAGACATGACGCAGACGCCTTTACACTTTGTTGGAAAGGTTTATGTGTGGAGCTGGGCATCCTAATTGTGAGCCAGTGCTGGGAGGGAGGTGGAAGGTGCCATATCTTTGTATATTTGGCGCTTTCCTGCTCCCTCCTCCTCATGCAACACGGCAACCAACGTTACAACACATCTTTGTAAATCTGACCCCCAGAAACAAATCAGTTGTCCATGTCCCCAAAATGTAGCCTAAATTCTTATTATAGATGGAGCACCATTAAAGGCTATTAAATCAAACAGAAGAGATTTTTGTACAGCGGACTTCCAAAACTCACGTTGTTGAATGTGTTCTCAGATGCGATAATAAATAAAAAAAACAGACTTGGTTAAATAAAGAATTTGCCGAAGATCACACAATTTGGTCCAGCATGGAAGACCGGATTGATCCCCCATTATTCCGTTTCCCACTGCAATTCAGCCACAATCAAGTGTTTAATTGTTGGTGTATGAGCTTAGAGCATTGATAAAAAACAGAAAACACATGTTTATTGCAATTTTACATAGCACCAAACTTCCCTAAAGACATAAGAGCGCCTCACAACAAACACGGACACAAAGAAACACTTTTTTTTTCAGCACAGGGACATTTGCCAGGATTCATAGGATGTTAGGCCGAGGACAGGATTCACACTGGATTCCCCATAATTGGTTGCATCTCATGACAACTCAAATAATTTTGGGCTCGAGGTTGCAAGAGGGCCATGAGTTGAGCCAGAGACATGCATAATGCTCAAGCCTGGCTCCAGCTTTCAGATACTCGCCCACTTCTATATGCAAGCCCCCATCCTGCAATGAGCTTTAATTAGTAAGTATTAAGGAATGTCCTAACTCCTTTCTCCTTTGGCTGGCTGAAACCATGTGCTGATTCTCCCTTTAGCAGTTCACCTCTGGTGTTTGATATGTTTTTCACAAGTGTTCTTGTAAACACGGCTCAGTACATCCTTTTTGGCCCTCAGGCAAGCACACAGGTAAGTACCAAGGTGGTTATTGTCCTGAGCAGAAGGAGCAAACAGGATGTGACCCACATATCTCCTACAACTTAACTCGAGTAGTGTATCAGACAAACAATCCGATTCTGCCAAAGTCAGTCAGGAATACATTTATATTTCTAGTTCTTTTTTCCCAAAAGTCATACACACACAAGAAATCCACACGTTCATTTTAAAAGGCTTTATTAAAATATTAATGCCCACTTTTAGTGCAAAATATATGTAAACGTGCGCTTAAGGGGAATGGAAAGAGTAACCTTGAGTAAATTGTAAGATTATATGGGAAAAAGTAAAATTGCTTTGGTATACTCCTCTACAAATTAACTGCCGAGTTTACTATCTATTTTGTTGTACTAAGTGGTAACCTCCTAAAAATAATTTTCAGATTGGAGTAAAAAATCTTAACCACATTTTCATAATCTGCCTTTACACGGCTGCTACCAGTCATTATGCTACCATTGCCATGGCATTCTGTGTACAATGGAAGTAGGGCATAGCCAGTGGCCACACATGTGCACTATCCCCCTCCTCCCAAAACCCACTGCATGCACCCTTTGGTGATGTAAAACTGCAATTCACTGAAACCTGAACATTGCTACCAGAGTCTACTTTGCACTGCTTTTGTCCATAGCCCTTGGGCTCCGTTTTTAGCTAAATCCTGTTCCCAATCATCTTGACCTTAGTGGGTGCTAAGGTTTGTCTTTTCTTAATGGTATGGTTTATATTAAAACATTTTTCAGGTCACCATGGATCGCAAACAGTTCGATGATCACAATCATTTCCCAGTGCTTTCCTTTATCCCATGGTACACAAACTAATTCTATGGTTTTCCCACCATGTTGCTCAGTTTTCTGAACTATTTCATTGTATTAAAAAGGTACATTCATCGTTTGTGTACATTGTTTCTTTAAATTCTCCTGTCAACACAAAGGAGGCATATATAATGTGCATAGAATGCAGTTTTCATAACAATTCTACTTCAGTGCAAGTAATTGCAGTCTCATAGCACAACACTATAATCATAAACCTATTTTCAGATGATCAGAGTGTGTGTTTACAGGACCTCTGAGTAGCAGAGTGGGAAAGATTGACCACTCGATCCTCTCTCGGTTTAATAACCTTGGTGAATAAATAAAAAAGTAAAGTAACATCTACCTGGTGGTCATCCCTACATTAACGAAAATTCAATGTTTTATTGAATTCTCCTATGGCACTCTTCAATTTAAATTTGTTGTGCCGTTTTATTTTAGGTGGATCCCATTGTTGAGGATTAAAATTGTTACTCATTTTTGTCAGCCAGGCTACTGCCCAAAACCTTGGCCTGAACTTCATTTAATGGAAACATACACATGTAAATTGACCTGCTTGTGAAGCTCTGTCTCAAATATCACACCGAACCTTAGCACAGGAAGAACATTACATTGCTTGTTAGCCCAGCTAGTTTGTTAAATTATAACTTGTGTCTGTGGTGTATACCATGGACTACTCCTGGTAGTTTAAGGTTTCTTTTGCTACTGCCCTCTAATTGAGTAATCACATCTTGCAGGTTTTCCAAAGGTAGCTTGTGTGACCATTCAAGTTTTACCCAAGGGGGTTGTGGCAGGTAGCATGACAAAGTAATCACATTTAGTAAAGACATGTAGTAAAGACAATGTCCATTTAGTGAACATTACTCATTATTTACCCCTTGGAGTTATAGGGACGCCAACCTGCTGAATAGCATACACGTCCAGGAGGTCCTTCGATGCTCAGCAGACATTTCTTCTACCTAGAAATGTGGTATGCTTTGTATTAAACGTTTTTGTGCAAACATTTGCACCGTATATGCTAAACACATTGACTACTGGCTTACAGTCCAACAGTTTTTCTTGTGTATCCTATCCAGATATGTTACCTACAACTCTTTCAATTTATTGCAAAATTTGACAAGCGTTCTGTGCCATTTTACTTAGTTTTCCTGCAGATTAAGATTTATTGCGCTACAGCTCAGTGGGTCTCAGCCAGTGCTGAAGCAAATCAAATGCAATATTCACTAGCCCATCAACTAAAGTTAATTGGATCTGACCATAACTGGGCTTCCCACTGGTTGGAAAAATGGAAACTGGACTTCTCTATTTATTTATTTGGGCATTTCGTAAAGTACTAATAATCACTTTCTGGTATTCTCAGAGTGCCTTAGAGGTGCAGGGACATAGAGGAACAAACAGAATAGTATGGTTGCAGGAGACTGGTGCTGGGAAGCCAGTCAGTCAACAAGCAGGGATTGAAAATGGTTGAATCCTTTGATCGAAAATGGGCCTAGATAATCATAACTTCTTGTAGAGTGTTTCTTGAGTTATCCTGCAGGCAGCTTTCAGTCAGCTTGAAGTTGGGTTTATCCTTAAGACCATTATTCTGCTTTCATCTCTTGACGTCTTATAGCTCCTACTCATAGCATTTTACAGAAGCACAACTTCACCTTTTGTGTAGGCTTGACTTGATCTTTGCCTTGCATGGAACATCTACACAAATTCCTTAGTTGATAAAGACATCTAGCCGCAGATTCCTTAACTTCGAATATATCCCCAGGCGTCAGACTGGATCCAGAATTTTTTTTGCAATTGCAACTCTGCTCGTCGAGGGACGGCGCCACACGACCCGCCCTGATGTCATCCATGTACGTGACGTCAGCGAGGTCATACAAGTTCCTACTGGCGCGCTAACGTCAGTTTCCTTCTTTTCGATCCGGAGTAAGCGGTTCCTCTGGCCTGTTTTCAGGCCCTTTTTTGACGCTTCGCATCTAGAACAGTGTGCGATGCCTTCGGGCTTTAAATCTTGTACTTCCTGTTCGCAGCAAAAGTCAGCGACGGACCCACATCTTATCTGTATGTGGTGTCTGGCCACGACTCCATGGACTGCGACGCGTGCCAATACCTCAAGCCGAAGTCCCAGCGGTAACGCCGGATGAATCTTCTTTCGGCACAGCTGTCCTGGTCGGAGCCGTCTCGTCCCCCAGCGATTTCAACGCTGGCAGGCCCCTCTTCTTTCCAGTTCCGCAGTCGATCGACCTCTGGGGCCCGGGGCTGTCGTTTGCCACTTATTGGTAAGTCGCGGCACATGTTGCCGAGGTCCTCGACCTCACGTTCATCTGTTGTCAGGGGCACTGGTTCCCAGAACATTCCAGACATGCGCCCCAACAGTTGTCCCCCCTCTATCAGCCCTATCCGGGTACGGGGACGACTCGGGCCCAGATGGAGGCCTATGCCTCCCTTGGGTCCTCTCCCGTCCGTGGGGCGTCGGACTCACCAGTGGGTTTTCACCCAGCGCCAAATGAGGCCTTGTCCTCCAGGGACGTCGGAGATATGGTATCGGCAGGGCGCGGCCCATCTGGGTCCCCCTCTACGATCCATATGGCGTCGTCAGGGTGCGGCCCGGCTGGGTCCCCCTCTACGACCTTGTGGGGCTCCCTGTGGCATCGCCGGTTGTTGCTGGTGCTCAAAGCCTCGCTTTCAGCACGCCTCGGCCTTCCGGGCAGGCAGCCTCCTTTCCGGAGCCGGGGTCGGTGCCTTTCCGGCTCTGCTTCCGCTTCTTTCTTCGGAATGGGAGCCTGTTGTGGTTGAGGCTGAGTCGGCGGAAGGGGAGCTTGTCGTGGATTCGGTGCCGGACGGGGCCGAATTGATGCCGGATGGACTATAGTCGGGCCGTACGAGGCTCCATCGGTGTCGACTAAAGTCGTTTTGGTGCCGCATCGACACCGGGTTGTTGACACTTCTCCGGAAGCGTCTGGAGAGAGTTTGGTGTCAGCCTCATGCCCGGCTTCGCCGGATGTATTCATGCCCGTGCCTCCCTTGGAATATGTGGACACGGCAGGATCCCCGCCTCCTCTGGAGCATCCGCACCCGGCAGGCTCCGCGCCCCCTCAGGACGCCCATTCGTCAGTTGGGCACTGGTAGCACCTTCGGTGTCTTGAGAGGGTAACACTGAACCACATCGACCATGATGCATGAGATAATTCAGCTCTGACGTGTCAGCAGGGTGCTCCAAATCCCGTTGACGGTTTAAGATGGCTCCCGTGGGCCGACGAGCTCTGTGAGCACCTGCACGCTGAGAGTGGCACTAACCCTGAGGAAACTGCGGCAGCATGTCCAGCGACCTATGAACATTTTCCCCACTGATGAAAGAGGAATCTAGAAACACGTGTCTGGGGATACACTTGAAAAGAATACTGGTACTGGCACTGGCCAACAAACTGTGAGAACTGTGTGTGAAGCGAGTAGCACTGAACCACATCAACCATGATGCATGAGGTAATTCAGCTGTGACGTGTCAGCAGGGTGCTCCAAATCCCTTTGACTGTTTTAAGATGGCTCCCGTGGGCCGTGACCTGACGAGCTCTGTGAGCACCTGCGCGCTGAGAGTGGCACTAACCCTGAGGAAACTGTGGCAGCACGTCCAGCGACCTATGAACATTTTCCCCACTAATGAAAGAGGAATATAGAAAGAAGTGTCTGGGGATATACTTGAAAAGAATACTGGTACTGGCACTGGCCAACAAACTGTGAGAACTGTGTGTGAAGCGAGTAACACTGAACCACATCGACCATGATGCATGAGGTAATTCAGCTGTGACGTGTCAGCAGGGTGCTCCAAATCCCTTTGACTGTTTAAGATGGCTCCCGTGGGCCGTGAGCTGACGAGCTCTGTGAGCACCTGCGTGCTGAGATTGGCACATACCCTGAGGAAACTGCGGCAGCACGTCCAGCGACCTATGAACATTTTCCCCACTGATGAAAGAGGAATCTAGAAACACGTGTCTGGGGATACACTTGAAAAGAATACTGGTACTGGCACTGGCCAACAAACTGTGAGAACTGTGTGTGAAGCGAGTAACACTGAACCACATCGGCCATGATACGTGAGGTAATTCAGCTGTGACATGTCAGCAGGGTTCTCCAAATCCCTTTGACTGTTTAAGATGGCTCCCGTGGGCCGTGAGCTGACGAGCTCTGTGAGCACCTGCACGCTGAGAGTGGCACTAACCCTGAGGAAACTGCGGCAGCACGTCCAGCGACCTATGAACATTTTCCCCACTGATGAAAGAGGAATCTAGAAACACGTGTCTGGGAATACACTTGAAAAGAATACTGATACTGGCACTGGCCAACAAACTGTGAGAACTGTGTGTGAAGCGAGTAACACTGAACCACATCGACCATGATGCATGAGGTAATTCAGCTGTGACGTGTCAGCAGGGTGCTCCAAATCCCTTTGACTGTTTAAGATGGCTCCCGTGGGCCGTGAGCTGACGAGCTCTGTGAGCACCTGCGCGCTGAGAGTGGCACTAACCCTGAGGAAACTGCGGCAGCACGTCCAGCGACCTATGAACATTTTCCCCACTAATGAAAGAGGAATCTAGAAACACGTGTCTGGGGATACACTTGAAAAGAATACTGGTACTGGCACTGGCCAACAAACTGTGAGAACTGTGTGTGAAGCGAGTAACACTGAACCACATCGACCATGATGCATGAGGTAATTCAGCTGTGACATGTCAGCAGGGTGCTCCAAATCCCTTTGACAGAATGTTAAAACCAACTTCACGAAAAGATGTATTTTATCATTCTGAGTTCAGGCATACTAAACTCAAATTTCTACCATGTTCCCTGAGTCAGTTAGGATTATAAGATGTAATAATCAAACTGCCCATTCTGGCCTATGAAGAACAGGTAGCCTTGCAATAGTGAAAAACGAAAATGGCTGTAATTGACTATTAGGACATGCCACACACATCAGGGCTTGTCCTACCTTATACTTACAATGCACACTGCCCTTGGGCCTACCATAGGGGTGTCTGATATGAATAAAATGGAAGGTTTAGGGACTGACAAGTGGGTGCACTTGCCCAGTCAGCATGGCAGTACCAGACTGCACACAGGCTCTGCAATGACAGGCCTTAGACATACTTTTACAGGCTGCTTCTGTGGGTGGCACAACCAGTGCTACAAGCCCACTAGCTCTCAACTAAACAAGATGCCAGTACTGCTTTTTGATTTAACACATTTAAATGCACAATGACTTAAACAATTGTAGCATTATCACACAACAAATTGTGACTGTCTTAATCTTTTTTTATTTTTATATTTTCAAATATTCAAAAACACATTCTTTCAAAAATTCCAAAGAAACTTCAAAGGGAAGAGGGAATATTAAAAGTTGAATGTGAAAAAGTGAAATTTGGACACAATTCATTTCTGCAATCTCATCACAGGAGAAGAAAAAGGCAGGTTTTTTAAACCCAATCTATCAAGAGATCAAAAGGATGCCAAGGACAAAGATGTTATAGTCAAACAAGCCGATAAAGGCGGTTCCATAGTCATCTGGGGAGTGGAAGCCTACACGGCGGAGATCAACAAACAATTATCGGACAAAGGCTGTTACAAGTAGTTAGATAGGGACCCTACCCAAGAATTGCAGAGAGAACTATTCATGATTATCAATCATGGTTTTGAACAAGGTTTCCTTGGAAAAAAGGAACTAGAGTATATGCAGAATAAACATCCGCGTATTCCCTTGTTGTATGCATTACCAAAAATTCATAAGGACGAGAAACAACCGCCCGGAAGATCTATTGTGTCCGGTTGTGACTCCATTTTTGAACCTGTTTTAAAGTTCATAGAGTTTTCTTTAAAAACGTTTCATGACAAATGTCAGATCCTTTCTGCAGGATACGACGGATTTCATCAATAAGCTAACTGACTTACCATTTGAAGAGAACAAAGATTTCCTAGTGAGTATGGATATTACATCTCTATACACCCAGATCCCCCAGGATGAGGGGTTGGAAGTACTAAGGTTATTCCTAAACACAAGAGAAAGGCCAACGAAGGTGCCAACTGAATTTATTATGGACCTGGCAAGACTAGCTTTAAAACGGAATTTCTTCAAATTCAATGATGATTTTTTCTTCCAGACCTGAGGCGTAGCAATGGGGTGTCCCAAGCAGTACTGGCATCTTGTTTAGTTGAGAACTATAAACGGCGCAGCCTTTCTGCGCTTTAGCCAAACCCCTTGTTGTTTCTTACAAGCCCACTAGCAGCATTTGGTTCACAAGCCCTGTGCTCACTCAGTGCACTGTACTAGGGTCTGACAAGCAAACCAAACCAGCCAATTATGGAATCACTAATTCATACAGCAATTTACAATAGGGAGAGCATATGCACTTTAGCACTAATCAGCAGTGGTAAAATGCCCAGAGTCATAAAATAGCCAACAACAGGTCCGAAAAAATATAGGAGGAAGGCAAAAAGTTTAGGGATGGCCCTGCAAAAAGGGCCAAGTCCAACACTACATACAAAACACTCCTATGAGTAAGTCCAAGTAGCCAAGTTGACACTATAATGCATTTGACTGAAAACACTACTATACTAGATCCTTTTGGAAACCCTACAAAATGTAAGTTGTAGTCTCTAATAGACTGAGCATTATTTTCTGCCAATTAGCCAGATCACCTTTAAGGAACTCAACAGTCTGCCAGCCTACCCACCATGAAGTGCCTAGTTGACGAGGCGGTTCTCTTTTCTGTCTCACTAGAGAAGGATCACCACACTATTACCTTTCTCAGAGTGTTTTTAGTTTAAAACCTGCATTTTTCTGTGGAGAATTTTGGCTCTATTTGTTGTATTTGGCCCTTTTCTCTGGACTCCTGCATTTTGCTTGTGATAAGTGCCTTTTTTCATGTCATAATCTCTGAGGTGTTTCTCCCCTCACCTTTTCACTTTTGTGGACCATGCTGGCACTTTCTGACAGGTGCTCTTTTTGTGAAGGTAAAATGTACTGGAAAGATAAACACAATGCTTTTGTCATCTGCTCTCTCAATTCTCAGATGATCATAAAATGTAATGTGTGCACTGAGCTGTCATACAGGCACTGTGAAGTGAAACACGAGGGAGTCTACTGTTCGCCCTCCCAGTCAACTTGCTCCAGGTGGTTACTTCAGTTCTTGGTGTGACTAGATCTGATTCCCCTTCACGACAGTCAGTCTGCTCCTCAACGCACTGGCATTGCCGCTCCTGGTTGACATTGTGGCAGTTAATATTGAGACATTCGATGTTGAAGCATTCATCATCAAGACTGTTGATGTCAATGCTGTTGGCATTTCTAGTGCTATGATTGATCCTTATGTCAGTCCTTTAGCGCCAAAAGGCCAGATACCCTTTCCAGTGAGAAGCTTGTGGTGCATCTTTGATGTTCTATCTTCTTTGGAGCTGCAACCTTCAACAGAGCAGCTCCCACCACTGCCATCAATGGAGGATGACTTACAGCTGCATATAGATGTATCGGTCAGTCCGCAACATCACCTTTATCCCCTGTGGAAACTCATTGTCCAATCGCCATCTCCATCAGTTCTGCAAAAGGAAAAGGGATATGGTGACAGCAGGTCATCTGTACACACGCCTGCTACTACTGTTCTGATGTAGAATTGACAACATATGATATTTTCAGAGCAGCAACCTGGAGATCAGTACATACTTTTACCAGTCATTACTGCAAAGACTGTGTCTCCAGGACAGATACTCTGGTAGGCCAGTCCTCATCGCACAATTTATTTGCACACAAATAATTGTACTGCTTTACGTTCTTCTTTGGAATACTCTTCCAGTGTTCAGTGTTGCTTGTTTTCCTCTTCTGCTCTACTCTTCATGATTATCAGAGAGAATCCATGATAAAGAAGGAAATGTTATTTACCTGTAATCCTAATAGTCTGTTATAGGTATGCTTTCTGAAGCCATAAGCAACTCGCCCATCTTTTTGTTTTCCAGGGTCTCACAGATCCTGAACTGCCTGACAGGAAGGGTGGCACCCCTGGATGGCCTTAAAGATGCAGTGTCTCAACTGACACACTTTTGCTCAGGCTATAACAAAATGTTCACTTGCATTTCTTGAAGGCTGCACCTTCAACTACTCTTGATGGCCGTCTTTGCACTTTCTGTCTGCAACCCACCCTCTTTTTGTCTCCTTCAGGAGTCTCTATCCCCCCTCTTCTTATGAATGCCTCCATTCACTCTTCTTGATTCCCTTTATTCCCTTACCTCTGTTTGCTTTGGAGCCCTTACAGTAGCTTCTTTTTCAGAAGGTTGTCTGTAGACAAAGCAGGTGCCCTTGTCCCCTTTCGCATCCCAGACTGCTGTACAGTCTATTTCTGAATATACAGAACTGACTAGGACCCAAAACCTGTGCAATCATCATCCCTGCTCTCCTTGCTTTGTTCTCTCCTCTTGTCCCTGCGGAGCCTACTGCATCTACTAAGAAGAAGCTCTAAAAAGGGGTCGTCCTCCTTATTGCCTTATTGCCCTTACTTATAAAATCTTGTCTAATATCTCAGCTCTGAAATGCTGTTTGTAAAATGCCTGTTGAGCAGCAGCTAACTTTAAAATACAGGTTTGAATCGTGTACTCTATCTAGACATTGTTATAGTAATAATTCCCCTTATTCCTTGTAGCCCATTTTCTACTTTCTTGAACCCTCTGTTTAAAAATACAGATTCTCCAAAAGAGGAGAAAGGTTAGCTATGTTATACATATTCACCTTAAAGTGCTGTTGTTCTGACATCTTCCCATCGCCCCTATATTTTGTAGTCTTAATCTTATCCTCATCATGTGCCACCCCTCGTCTAGAAAGCACAAGTGCGAAAAATCTTGCCTTTCTCAAATCACTACATATTTCTATAACCTCTACCTCAATTATTTATCCTGTACTCTCTAGAAAAGTTTTCTTCTCCAAGAAAAAAAGGGGGGGTCATCTGTCTGATCATCACTACCAGGAATGTTTTCTCTCTCAACTTTTTATATTTTACTGCACATAGCACTGTACCATCGTCTTCAGCACCATTCTCTCTGGTCCTGTCAAGCAGTCTTTGGAGGTAGAAAGATTGACTATTGGAACAATCTCAGCAGACTGTCTTTAATTGATTGTTTCTTAGTGGGGCTGGAGGGCAGTGTTGAAATTGCTAGAGACTGGCACTGATTAGCATAATGGTGCAGACTTGCTGGAAGAGTAGGAGGAGGAACAAGAAAGGAGCTAGTCAGTTTGGGCATGTGCCAGGGGAGACGCTGCACAGGCCATTGTTGGCTCTGCATTGTTTTTTGCAACGTTCGAGATGTGGCTTCAGGGGCAAGAGTCATGGGAGTGGCTTGGAATTGAAGATGGATAAACAATGTGTGAGGCCCTAACATTGGAGTCAAGTCCTGAAAGCAGCAGAGATCAGGTGAGTCTGCAGATGGGGCACCTAATAGTACATGGGGTTCTGGAATGAAGAAAGGTAGGAACCAAAGCTGTCCAATACCAAACCCAAAGTACCTGGGAAGAAGGGTTTGCAGACCATATTGGGAGAAATTGTTACAGGGTGAAGACAGATTCTAGAAGGGTGCCAGTTCTATGGCTATTGTAAAGTAATGTGTTTAGGAGTAGACTGTGCAGTAATGGAAGGAAGGTGAAAAGGTGGTCAGGAATCTTGATTACCTATATCCTGTTGTTTCACTTCTTGAATTTGGATAGGCAAGTACCCTGATTAAGGGTGGAAAAGCCCAGAGACTTTACCAAATACCATAATTACCAATACAGGAGCTACTGCCTGGGCGCCCGAACTGACTTAGCGGCATACTGAATCGACGAGTCTTCTGCCTGAACATGTGCATGTAAATTACCTGAGTTTGATCGGTAACCTCCTGCCCTTCTTCTTCAAATGGCTGCCCCCCAGCCCTACTCTGTGGAGAAAGCTCCCTTGTGGTTTCGTGGCTTGGATTTTTGCATGTCCTGCCATTTTGTGTTAATGCCATCGATGCATGTGACCCAGGTGTCCACCATCTTGGCGGCTTCAGTCCGATTCAACATGCCTCTGGACTATGCCCTTTGTCGCCTGACTGACCTTTATCCTGAGTTGATCCCCCCACCCTGGCTCTCGCACACCCCTCAAATCTTGCTCAGTCACTGCGACACCGGATGTTGTTTGCAGATCTCCTAGCCGGTTTGTTTTGGCTTTTACATTGACTATTGGCTCCCCTGAAGTATTTTCCCCTTTACCGGTTCCTACCTGGCCTGATCTTCTTCCCGCCCCTGTTTACTTTCCCACCCCTCTACGTTCTATTCCAGTATGATGTGTGTATACGGTATAGTAATTCTTGTTTACTATTTAACACTGTTTTTTTTTCCTATGTGAAACTAGGCTCCTGTAACTGATGTCACTTTGTATCTCGCTAATCCTGTTGTAAAGCGCTCTGATACCTCTGGCTCTAGCCAGCACATTATAAAACTCTGCAAATAAAAAAATAAATAAAAATACAGTACTTGACAAAACTCCCAGAGGATGAAAAACACTTCGAAAAAGAAAATTATGATGCTTGATTACAGCACTGTGGCGTCTCCTGACCTGCTTATTTATATGTTTGGGGGATGAGAGGGGCACAGAGTCAGGTAACTCATTCGATAGCCCTCACCAGCTCCTTAAAAAACTGAGCATGCCTTTGAACTGAGTTGACCATGAGTGATTCTAATACTTGCTTCTGAGACATTGGGTGTTGCACTGCCCAAACAAATTTGCAGCCACAAGAGACAGAAAGGCTTTTGAAAAATGTTTCACTACACATATACACATTAGGAGCTTAGTCGCAAGCATATATGCTTTGATATTATGCTCAAATGATCAACACTAGTGGGTGTACATGAAACAATGGAACATCATTCCAGATGAGTCTGTAAAATGCAAGTCTACTTTTGGAGAGATTATATATCAAATAATAAATATGTAGCTTGTAGGGAGTCTAGCCTGAAACTAACAGCAGGATTGTATATGGTCTCAAATAACACACACAGCATGTCACCCAAGAGTTTTGATAGATGCTGGAGGGGGTGCTTCGAGTTAGAAAGCGAACAGTTGACCTTAAATAAATTCCAGGTTGCAGCTCCAAGGGAGGGAAGTGGGAATTTTGATTTTTTTTGTTTCTTTTGTAAGTGTTTTACTCAATATGTACTCAGTTTGATGCAAAATAAGATTACAGTGTAGCAAGATGACTTGCAGTCCCAATACACAAATGTTCATGTTAGATCGAAATGTAAAACAATTAAGCATATTTGCAAAAAATAAATAAAAAGGTCACCCTTCACACTGTGTAAGCGATTGTCTCGGTACTATCTACAGACATGGACTCAATTTACAACATCAGCAATCTTATTGATCCATCCAGTACCAGAACTCTCGTTTGGCACTGTGGCAGACAAATGGAAATCGGTAAATCCCCCACAATGGCATAGAACAAGATAAAATATGCTATGAATTAGCCCACTACAGTTCTGTTTGACTGACCACTGCTTCAATTCCATACCCTTGCTTCAGACATCTCATTCACCCTTTTAGGTGCCTTTCCCAAAATCTCAAGTGTTATTTTCATATTTCAGACTTAATGCTGTTGCCATCTGAAAACCTGCCCTTTTCTGTTACACATTCTTCAGTAGTTTGGAATCTTAAACCCACCCTTCTTCAGAACTGAAGTCTTGCTGTACTAGAACTGTATATCCAAGCGGCCTCCCCAGCTTCATCCTTGCCCCCTGAAAACTCAAAAGCCATACTCCATGCAGGGGTAGCTCTTATTTTCAAAGGCAAAGAAACACTGGATCTTGCAATATTCCTCCCTTGGAAAACAAAAAGCTAATCTATTCAGATACATATTGGCTCTTTCATAGCAGACGGACATTATCGATTTTCAGTCAAGTCTCCTTGGGAGTGATTCTGGCTGGCTGGCAGAGATTCCATTTTGTTTCAGCTGTCTAAACAAGATCTGTGAGGAAGCACTGTCTGACACCTTCAGATCTCAAGTTTCTCAGCACCTACTACTTTATACTTAGAAGCTTGGTGGTGCAGGCCTTCTTCCTGAAGACAAAACTCCTCTCCTTCATATTGGTAGCCCTGAAACTCAAAGATGCAAAATTTGGCAGGAAGGATTTGGCTTTGGCAGGCTGGCAATATTAGATCATTTGCCAGCAACATTCAACCGACTTATGAAGATTGTTATGGATGCATCCAACCAAATGCTGTGCTGTAATCTGGATACAATTCCTTATTCAGTTGGTCCTAGACTGCTCCTCCACTGTTGTTTTGCATGGGGGCTTCAGGTTTTTCAAGAGACTGTTAGTCAGTATTGATGAACACTATCCAGTTAGAAACAACTGTTGAGAAGGGAGACAATTCGCTCGAGTAGCCCAGAGCTGTGCTTTGGCTTGCTTGTGAGAATTGGCTAGTTCCACAAGCCAGTTCTGTTTCTCGGAGTTCCAGCCACCATGCCTCTAGACAACACTGACCTTTCAACAACTAAACCTTTGACCTTCCTTAGTCCCAAAAAAAGTTATGTTGCTTCACATTGCTTTGGGCTTATGCTTCTTGAAATATTCATAGAAAATGAACAATTACAGTTTGTGACAGTGCACACCAACATCAAGTTTCTGAGATTTCTGGTTATAACCACGTAAATAAATAAATAAATAAACCACATTAAGTTTTAATTTGCAACTTATAAATGCAGACCTGTAAATTATCTTCCGTTATAAGTATTCTGAAATGGGCATAAGGACATTTAGACATGTTTGAAACTAATGAAGTAAATACATTGGCACATTTGAATTCTGTTAATAATGTCTGCTCTTTTGTTCCTTGTGTTAGAGTTATCGATTTAGGAGTCATGACTCCATGTGATAAAATACTGCGGACTGCAATTGAAAGCAATGCAGGTTAGTCCTTCTACCTTTATTTTGTTCTTTTCCCAGCGTTTTTGGAAATGCTTTCTACCTTAATTATATTAAAGTGGACCATACAATGCAAGAAATGTGATTTATTAAATCTTACAGTTTGCATTTTATATCACTAAGTTTGAATAAACCAATACCTTTATAATCTGGTACAGTAGCACCAAATCTCTTGGTTACAGCTTGTAGCTGGGAATGAAGCTATAATACTGACTACTACTCTGTGTATTAGATTAAAAAAGATTGTTCTCTGGATAAAATGTAAGTAACACATTTCCAGTCTGTTCGGTTTCTCAATGTGAGAATTAGCAGGTCAGTTCGTGTTTTTAGTAGTAAGTATAGGTAAATATACTTTGAAAAGTACTGACTTTGGACTGAAATTACTAATTCAGGAAACGTACTTGCCTGTCATTATAGCAAAAACACAGTTGATGGACAGAATGTAGAACAATATCATACATTCACCCCAGTACAAGGATCTGGGCCTAAATCCATCGTTTTTCTGCACTCCACACCACCCTGGGTTAGACACTGGCTATATGCAAATCAGCTCTGACCCTGTGCCTCATGGGAACAGTCCAGTCTGAACTACCAAGCCATGCATATAGCCATGTCTGAACTGGGGTGGCAGAGTGGGCTAAAGAACGGTGATGGATTAAACCCAGATCTTTTGACTGGGTGTGAGTGTTTGATTGATTCAGATGCTCCGTCCATCACCACCCCCTTTGTACCGCTTTTGACTGCCATAAGTGTGGCAGGGTATGCTCAGACGTGAGTCCCTTGCTCACTTTGCCACTGGATCCAAGCAAGCCGGGCTGAAGACGGCTGGAATGCCAGAAACCGGTCCTCGGAAGCTTGTTTCCGGTCCAGGGAAGACATGGCTTGGCAGTTCGGGCTGGACTGTTCCCATGAGGCACAGGGTCAGACTGATTTGCATATAGCCATGTCTGAACTGGGGTGGCAGAGTGGGCTAAAGAACGGTGATGGATTAAACCCAGATCTTTTGACTGGGTGTGAGTGTTTGATTGATTCAGATGCTCCGTCCATCACCACCCCCTTTTGTACTGCCTGTCATTATAGTTCTGAATCTTGACTATCTTTTTCACGCTAATACCAACATTGCTTCCAGGATTCCAGCATAGTGTTGGAGCTTGTTTTTGGAGATTAGATAAACCATAAAGTTACAGTTGTCAATGTATCTTTTTAAATTAATATGAACCACAATGATGCCTTTATTGAATAGAACTTAGAAAAGTGGGTGATTTCCACCTGGGGTCCACTAGAATAGTAAAAGACAAACACTTTCTTCAATGTCTTCCCTAGCAGATCTAATGGAGATGGCATCAGAAGAAAGTGAAGTGGCAAGAGTGTCAGTTAAAGAAAGTAGTCTGAATGTTTTTCATAGCTGTTAAAACAAATCATGCATATCTAAGCTAGGCTTGCTTTCTTTGACATAACCTGTTGTAAGCAATGCAAACTCAGTTAATGCATTACATTGTTGTGTGTAGGTGTGTTGTGCATTGTACCTACTAGCCCTCTTTAAGGTAATAGATATTTTTTTAAGTAAATTCTATTTTTACCACCCCCAACAGATATCATTGGCCTGTCTGGTCTTATTACGCCATCTTTGGATGAAATGATTTTTGTTGCAAAGGAGATGGAAAGACTTGCAATAAAGATCCCCTTGTTAATTGGTGGAGCAACAACTTCCAAGTATGTTCTCTTAAGGCATTCAAGTAGGCAGTGAAATATTGTATGTTGTGTATCCTGCTGGTTGCTATGTTCCTTACTCATCCATTGTTCAGATTCTAAAAAAATATTGTTTTGCTTCTCGATGTCTCCCAAACACCACTACTAACTTAATTTAATGTGCACACATAAAAGCATGCCAAACAGTGGAGAAACCTGTTAATCCAGAGAGCAAGTAAAACTTTTGGTAAGAACTCCAGTTAAACCCATTAAACTTCATAATCTGGCTATCTGTCTGTCTGTCTGTCTGTCTATCTATCTATCTATCTATCTATCTATCTATCTATCTATCTATCTATCTATCTATCTATCTATCTATCTATCTATCTATCTATCTATCTATCTATCTTCAAACAACTACACAGCCACAGATATACCTTTGATATTTCAGTACATGTGCCAAACCAGTCTGCAGTCTCCATAAGAATTCTTGAATCAGGCATGATACTCCATTTCAAAACTGTGTTTTCTGAAGTAGCATAAAGGTCATTCCATGAAAATCTTGCCCTCTGTTGGATTAAGAGATTCCTACCACTGTTCTCCTATTTGTTGCATTATGTGTAGCATGCAGGTGTGCACCCTTTCACACAATTGTAAGACATTTTTATTCAGTCCTGCTGCAAAACGGTTGGCTGAAAGAGCTTGCTTTTTTTGCACAACCAAGGATCCCACCAGCCAAAATATTTATTTGGGAAGGATTGCAAACCATAGATGAATAACATGTTGAATTTTTAAAGATGTTTGTAAAAGGCACAATATGAGAACAGTCTCTAGATGCTGTTCAATGATTTCCTAGCATACAGCAAGATTAAGCATTGGGAAAAATGTGCTTTGAACTTTGCTAAGACTCATTTAGCCTTTGTTGAGATATCGTTCCAAGAGTTGACAAGGTATAAGGGGAATGTCCGATTCTCATGGACAATACCTGGAAATATTTAAGGATTTGACAAATTCGAACGCAGGTTAAATCATGCAATCAATCAAAGGATTTGACAATTTCAGATTTAGTTAAATGCTTCAATTTATATAACAGATGCATATTGTGCAATTATCCAATGTTTTACTGCTGTATAAAAAAGTATTCAGTGCTCATGAGTGTTCACACAGTGAGGAATAACAATTAAAATGGGGTGTGCAGAAAAACAGGCACAGGAACCAAGAAATAGATAATTGTTACTGCTTTGGGTCCATTTAATTGTAAATCAGACAATGATCACTGATTATGAATCAGTTAGTGATCCTGTTTATTCCCCCTTCGGGATGCCCACTGCTGTGGACGCTTCTGTTTGAGGCTCCTTATGGTGGCTGTCTGACTGATTTTTAATCAGCTGCGTGGTGGGCTCACGTGTGGCACCTGTCGATTCAGATGGAGACTTCACCGTTTCCATCAAGGGATTGATTCCCAATCCTGTACAGTTTCTCAGGTTTTACCTTGGAAAACAGTATGCATCTCAATCATCATTGCTGCATCAGATACATACATGGCTCGCTGCTTTGTGTGAATTTATCCGACCTGATGATGACCCATTACACAGTTGGTGTTGAAACACTGTTGACATCAAAGGCATATGAAACTCTTGTGACTGCATTGACTGATTTATAATTAAAAGGTTTCAAAGCAGCATCAGTTACCTGTGCCTGCTTTTATGAATACACCATATTAATTGTTCATAGCATTGTTCTCAGATTGCTTACGTGTGACATTTCCCTGGTTTTAAAATACTTGTGAGTGACATTTTGCTGCCTAATGTGTGACACGAGTCGCACTTTCTCACCAGCTAAATATCACAAATTGACACCTTTTGAGCAATGAGAAGCAAAGCACTAGCTTGACTATATGGTCCATTCTAACACCATTCTAGCCCCATTTGCATCCACCAGAACCAGTGCTGTCCTTCCCGGTCCATTATAGCCCCTTTAACCCGCATCCGAACAAGCCCGGTCTTCACCAGTCCCTTCCATTAGCCCCATTCCCAATGTGACCCGGTCAGCTCGGCCCAATGCATTTAAACTCCAAAATTATCTATCAAACTCAGTCATTTTAATCCATCCTAACCCCAGGTATATCGATTGATCGACCAAAACCAGGCAATGGCATTGCTACCTTTTTTATCCATACTGACCTTCTTTTTAATGTCACACTACAAAAATTAGTAAACTCACCTCAAGTGCTATTATTTCCTCTTTGTGCATCTCTAAAACTGCAAACATAAGAGTAAAGCTTTTTAAAATGTGTTCCAGGGCTGCTTAAATGGTCTGTGACTTAAAAAATAAGCAAAGGCAGAAAAACTGTGTTTAATCAATACAGACTACTTTGTATAAAGTCCTGTTTATCATGTCTGGGCCTTTACAGAGTCCTAAAACATGAACAAAGTGTCCTTATTATTCTCTGGGAATGGAGGAGACCCTACTTACCTAACCACCTTAACCCATTTACAGCACACTTTATCAGTGACAAATGCTGCCCCAGTACCGCACTGCCAGGATGAAAACCAGTGTGTCTTCATCTGACCCCCGGTGCTGGGGCAACCAGACGGTGCTCTGACTGCTGAGTATTGTAGAGAAAGATCCAGGCCTAATATGATCTCTCTTGCTTCGGCCTGTACGGCGAACAATTGCTTCAATTTCTGAGCTCAGTGTGGCAGCGGATTCAAAAGTCTGTGGTCGCACAGCCACGCTTACATTCAAGGACACCTATGCGTGCACATAGTCACCTGTGTCATGATGAACGGAGGGATGGACCATATCCAGTAGACTCTGTGGGTGCACACTGAGAGATCGGGTCTGTCTGCTCATTCAGAACTGCGACTGAATAGGGCGATGTATTGTATTTTACTTTTGGATTTAAAAAAGTGGATCCATTACCTTTAGGTAGGTTTCAACACACAGCATGAACATCTACTTTTAGGTGGTCACTGTGTCGGGCCTGCTGGTTTTGCTGCAAAGTACACTGCCCTCAGTGCATAACTGTCTGCCCTCCGAGTCCTCCTTCGCTGCTCAGAGGATGTTGCTGGTAATTCTATGACTGGCCTAGCTGTGTTTCACCAATGTTATTTCTGGGGTACTGCAGGCTGCCAATGGGCCTTTCAGGACTTGCGAAGCAGGGTAAACAATACCCTGCCAGTAATGAGCTCTACTTAAGCATGGCAACTCAGTTTAAAACTTAGAGAGAACTGCCTGACACTGTCTGCAGTCATCATCTGCTCTGTGTGGTTACCACTGCCTGGGGTGACTTGCTGGAATTCAAAACAACAGAAGGCAAGGCACCGTCCGATCCATGTGAGGGCTGCAGACAGTGCCCATCTGTGCAATGATCAAAGGGTTGTTCTCCTTCACCTGTTCACAGATCGCTGACTACGTAGTTCACACAGAAAGCCTGTCAAATGGGCTGGCAGTGGACCTGATTGTGAGTACCACAGTGACCTTTACCTTACTGTATAACAAAACAACTTGAACATGCCATCGCTCTCCCTCCGAACTGTCCTGCTCAAATCTGTGTCAAAATTCGGCAGAGACTGTAGCAGCACTGCACTGCCAGTAGTCACCAAGCCAGAGTAAGACAAAAGTACACTGGCTGCTTTTAGGACATGCAGTCTTTCCTGCTGAGCACCTCTTATCGGTGGTCCCTGGATTGCTGTTATGCGCGACTAATGTAATTTAGTGCAGTGATGCGGACACCAGCAGTAAAATGCGTTAGTGTCACCCCTGATGTGTTATACTTGGCAGGGCTATATTTATCCCTGTGTGAACATTCACAAGCACCAAGCACTGCTTTTTAGATATATAGGAGATCCTTCACTTGGCACAAGACCACCTGGTCCAGCAGTAAGCTTGCCACAGGTTTTCCTGCAGTTTGACCCCAGTTGATAGATAAATCTATTTCAAAGATTTTCTGTTTTATTAGTACCCTCACAATTGTTGTTTCTGAATCTGATGAATGACTGCGTATTTCAGTTGGGTATTAATTATGTCAACAGTGACATGGTTTAAACGCTCAAGTAACGTTCCCAGCAACCATCCTGGCACTGGATCTTGTGCTGTTTCTGTGGACGTGGCATTTACTTACATTGTAAGGAATCATGAATGCAAATGGAGGTGAAGAAAATTGAGGGCTTCAGGGTTTTTAGCATAGACTATTATGATAGACCTCTTAGTACAATTGGTACTAAAGTGCTCTGCATAGTGAGAAGTTGTTGTACAGATGAAAAGCGGGACAAAAGAAATGTGCAGAGAAAACTTTTCATATGAAGGAATCATTACTTGACAACAATGATATCCCTGCACTGGACAGCTCATGCTTACTCTCTTCTCTTCTTTGGAAATCCTCGTATTGCTGTCTAGACAGTTCGCGAACTCAGAGGAAATAAGCGTCCTGCACCATTTATTAAGAGCGGGGTAATTTTGTTTCGAGGCAGTGATTTGAAAGTTTGCTCAATTCCCGTCTACTGTCTGGGGCTTTCTGTGTGAGTTAAGGAAAGAGTTGCCACCAGAAAAAGAGCTAATCATTTAAGTAAGTTTCTTTATGGTCTACATGTTTTCAAGCAGCCAAGGATATATGACTTTAATCATTGTGTAAATTGTGCAATAGTGTGCTTTCGAATAGCGCATTTTCATTTATGTTTATTTCCAATGGCAATTACATTTTTGATGGGAAGGCATTTTTACCATTACTCTGTGCTTTTTTTATCTCTTTCCTAGAACACACACTGCAGTTAAAATCGCACCTCGATACAGTTCTCCAGTGATCCATGTCCTTGACGCATCCAAGAGCGTAGTGGTTGTAAGTTAAATATTCTAATATCATTCTTCTTGCAAGATGTTTGATGACCTAATATGCAGACATTCAACCAGTGTTTTCATTTGACCTTTTGATTGGATCACATTTTTTCTCATAACATTTATTTCGAAAATGTATTATTTCCATACAACATACATAAAACAGATATTCACCTCGTTCAGGACCAACAAACCAAGTACACAAAAGGTTAATAAACTTGATACGTACATACATGATAAATATTTTTCCATTGCATTCAAATTAGAAGATTGATGACCAGTAACAACAAGATATAGAGTTATCACGACTGAAGGAATGCATATATGTCTGACGACCATCTCTTTTTGTCATCATTTCTTTTAGCTTTTTAAGGACATTGGCCTCCTTTGACTCCCTGCAAAATTATTTTCTCTTTTTAGCCTTACAGCTGCAGAGTTTCTGCAAATATGTGTGCGCTGGTAATTGATAGTGTTTTCAATAGTGTATATTTTCTATTTTTGTAGACAAAATTACATATAAAGGACTTGTGAAAGAGTAAGGGATTTCAGTGTGGTGCTACCAACAAAAATCGAGTAATAATAGGCAACTAGACGCATATACAACTGGTAGTAGCAGTCACAATAGTGACAAGCCGCACCTCAAAGTAAAGGACAAGCCTGATAATTCAATGGTAATAGGGTGAATGTATATACAATAATGTAAAAGATGAGGGGTGCTGATATAACTAATGGCATCAACTACCAAATGGTGCTCCTGGCAGGTTCAAAAGAACATGCACATAAACAATTGAGAAATACAGTCGAAACACTCCCTAGGCTAGTCACAAGCAATTTCAATAGAACATATCATTAATATTGGAACATTGGTCTTACTTATCATGGTTTGAGTCCTGCATAGTATAGATACTGATATTTGACTGCGTTTTGTGGTGTGTGTCTGGGTGCTACGTTTAGGATTGCAGTGTCCCGGTTGGGGTCAAGACTTGTGATGGTGTTTACTCAACTGTAATTAAACACCAACTACTTGCCACATTTTTCGATAGTTTGGCTGTTTTGCCAACCACGTCATGGTCGCTTGAATATTGGGTTTTCCTGACTTGGATACCACATACTTTAGGAACGTTATACGACTTGGAACCCAGATTTGAATTTCTTTTTTGCCTTGAAAAAGTCAGAATACTAATATTGTACAGACGCAACACGTGTTTGCTTCGATAAAATTGCTGGAATTTGCCTTATACAAATAAAGAAGATCTGCTTTCATCTGTTGTGGAGAATCCTTGAGAACCTATGTGTTATGTGGACATGCTTTATTCGCCTCACAGCAAGAATTCTTGAGAATTTGTGTGTTACCCGAACACGCATTATTTATTTTACAACCAGATAATTGTGAGATATATTGTTGTATTATGTTCCAATATTAATGATATGTTCTATTGAAATTGCTTGTGACTAGCCTAGGGAGTGCTTCAACGATATTTCTCAATAATAGGCAACTAATTCCACTAAGAGGATATCTAGAGTGTTGGATTGTACCAGCTACGAAACGTTAGGTCATATCCCAAAGATAGCTCTCTAAGTCAATTGTATCAGTCAGTCTTAGGGATTGCGAGTTTCAGTAGGCTGCTTCACGTTCTCTTAACTTTGTGAGAGTTCCTCTTAGAATGTTTGATGTAGGTGGTACAGTTTTTTGCCCTTCTGAGAATTAACATAGGGTTTACCACTTTTTGACTCCACTTTGAATAACTTTTGTACGATGCGGGATGCAGATGGAATGGCTTTATTAAAAATTAGCACAGATATGTGCTGCTTGACAAATAGAACGTTTGTTAAGATCTTTTGGACTCGTGTTCTACTCTTATGCTTATGACACTCAGTTGTTGATACATATAACTCATGATGCAACTCAAAACTAAGACAGTTTTTAAAACTATCTCAGCGAGGATTGATGAGAACTCTTTGGTTCTAAATTCAGGCAAGACAGAGATAATCTTTAGCAAAGGCACAACTGAATGCTCACCTATCTGATGGCCTTCAGATTTTGTCTGGGTTATATTTGATATCAGTCTTAGTTAAGGAGCATTCCAACAAGCCTACATTGATGTACATTACCATTGCTTAAAGTTCTATGGAAGATCCTCTCGTTTGAGAAGGACAGTTGTCCAACCTTGTAGGACTATTCTAACTCCTTTTGTTTGGGATGCCACTCTATCTCAGTCAGAAGTTGCATGTTATCCAGAACTCTGCAGTAATGCTCATTTTAAGGCTAAATGATAGGAGTCTCATTGCACTTTACTTAACTGCTTACTGTTTGCTATCAGGAAATTAATTTCTTCTAATGTGCTTTGTATGACACAACGGGCCTTATATTGACAGGGCTTGACCTTTTTTCAAAACACTGAGCTCTCTCTCATCCTCTCGTTGCCTTTAAATCAAACCCTGTGCTTTGAAGTCTAGAACCAGAGGCCATGTACTTTACTTCTTCATCTTCTAAGGCCTGGAATGACCTCACATGATCCATCAGACAGTTTCAGGACCACCTGAATTTCTGTCATAGGTTGAAGACTTTTCCATTCTCTTTTGGCTAGGTTAAATAGCTAATCCATTCCTGAACCCTACTATCAGGTTTTACTACTGCCAAGCTACCTCCACCATTCTTCATGGTAACTGTCATGCTTTTATAAAACCAATGACTTGTGATGGCCATAAATATGGCTAAATGACTACAAATCACCAGAATAACTGAATTTTACAGTTGAACAAAATTGAAATCAGTACGGTTGTGACAACCATGAAAGAGAGCTGTATCTCTCTGACACAATGATTTGCTCACCATACATCACAAAGATCTTTCTTTTCGCTGAGCAATCTAATGAAATAGTGTTCCTTTTGATTACGTAATACTCTTGGCCTTCCTTCTGATGTTGTGTTGTCTAGCAAATCTTGGTTACTCCCGATAGATTTTTCTTGACCTTCAGACAATGTAGGCATACCTTGTACTATTTGGAGTGGGGAAAGGGACAGGTTGCCTTTGAAACTGTCCTAAACATACCTCAAAAAGATCCATGTTACTAACCGACAAACTGTCCTGAGACAACTAGTATATTTTTCTGAGGTCATCTCACCCTGTTTCCAGAGCCAGCCTTTACTCAAGACATTTGGACTAGTATTGTTAGTGGCTTTAATACATGGCCAACATAAAATGAAGATAACAGTCGCACCTAACCTAGTTATCGTAGAAAAGGAGAATAAACTGGACATAAATATTATTAAGACTGATACAGTATTTTCTGAAATGCCTTTTTGAACTGAGTCTCTGCTAAGGGTTAAGAGGCGAATAGCAATATATTGACTTTTTCCAGCCGCCCCAGAGGCCAATCCTGGAGTGCAAACTTGCATGAATGGGCGCCGATGCATGAGGTGAGAGTGGACAAACAAGCAGAACGGGGTCTGGGACTCTGGGAGGAGATGGACAGTCAACTGGTGGACATTCAGAGTGAAAATAATACATTGGTGGATTACCAAGAAGACAGCTTATCGGAGAGTGGGGATTTTACATTAAAACTGTGTGGGGTTGGAGTCGAGATTGTGTGAATGGTGGGATGATGGACTTGGATATCATAGGCTGATTGATTGAAATGTAGACAGAATGGTGTGCTGATGTCTTTTACCCCCTACTGCAAAAGTTGTAATGTAAACCACATTTTTTTAACAATATACACCAGCTCGTACAAAGGCTAAGCTGAGTTATCTATATTTTATATATCATGTTATTAACTAACAAATGATAAAGTTATAATAAAATGAAGAAAATATTAGTTGTTGTGAATCTACAAATGATCAGAATAAGTTTTTACTTGAAGTATTTTTTGTAGTATCCTCACCTATTCTCCCCTATGAACCCGCTATAAAGTACTACTTGTTCTCTGTCTCTGAAACAGAAGAGAATAATTTGCTTGGTGTTTGTCACATAGGAGAACAGTTACTTGAGTGTTAAGGTTGCACCGTGCCTGGATAATTTCTAAAGATGAAGAATGTGTAGGAAAAAGAAATGCTTACAATTTTTTTAAAGTAGCTCTTTGAGACTCACATTTTCCTCATTAGTGTTGGAGGATGCTGAGTTAAATAAATCATTAAGTAAAAATGTATTAACCACTCCTAAGTCAGTTTTTCTTTTGGTGGTCATTACTTCAACTTTCAGGATTATCACATTTTATACTTAAACACTGGGTGGATCTACTGATACATTTCTTCCCATAAAAAAACAGTTTTTTAACTTTCTTTTCTAAAGGTCATCCACTAGGTTCAGAACAAAGATTCAATTCCATCATTCCACCCCCATTCCTTTCTTAGTTTTAACTATAGAAACCATCTACAATTTGGCCCACCAAAATGACAGTTCCATATGTGGCTTATGGGGATCCCAGCCAACAGTGCATCTACACATTTGAATGCTGAGTGGGTGCCTTTTTTTCTTATCCTTACCGAGCCTTCAGTTTTGGTTTCTTCGCATAAACTTCCAAAGCAGGAGGTTGGTTAAGAATGTTTTTTTGCAGTGAAGCTTAAGTGCTGGGACTAGTCCCTCTGTGTGTTAGGGCCTTTGTTTGTCTCCCCTACCCTGGCCGCCCTGCCTCAAATGGTAAGCATGGGCAGGGAAAGTAAGTGGCTTAGCCCTTCCCTGAGAAGGGCATAGCAATCTCCACAGTGACATAGTGGTCCTTTTGCAGAAGGGCTGTTGGGTCAAGGGTTTCTAATGGCAAAGGCTCAGCCTTTGCCGTCTAAAACCTAGCTGTTCCCCCCACCTTTACATGAGACTTGATAATCACAGAGTTGGTGGTTGGGAGCACTGCCATGGTGCTCAACCCGGCCAAACTCTAAATGATCCCCTCACTCTCCTGATGCTCTGAGCATCATTTAAACAAAAATTAAAAATTTGCCAATTTTTTGCGGACAGTTAGAAAGTAAACAAGTTCCAGAAAGCCTGATCTTTGTGGTACCAGTGACTTCATAGCCACTGCACCTATATTTAGGGACATTTAGAGATGGAGAGCTTCAGCTGGATAACATGGTCTGTGTTATTTAACTTTGTCAAGGACTGTACTGGATGTGTTCGCTCTGCACCACAGGAGCTTTTCAGTTGACACAGGGTTTTCTGGATCCTGAGGTTCAGTCAACCCATAGTGATTGGTTATTATTAAGGACATATTTTTTAAATAAATTACTCTTTTCTGTTTTGAGATTATTCTTACATTGTTTCTAGTTACTCTAGTGTTGGGAATAATTTTTAAGGAACTGACAGTTCGGCACATGGATTAGTACCAAGAGCATCATCACGTTTGAGGGTTGTTGGAAAAAAGCAAATGCACCCATTCATAACAGCCACGCTAGTTGAGAACTAGAGTACAGCGCCCCTTTTTAGGGACATTAAAAAGCCCTTTTCTAGTAGAGGTTGCTCATAAGAATAAAAGCATGAAGTCACATTATAGACTATATGCACATATAATAGCCACATTGTCAAAGAACACCTCATTGCTCTCTAGTTGTGTATAGTCAATTGTGTTATACTATGCTATGAGCTGTAATCTACCCATGGTACTCATGGTAATTTAATAAACCCATGGACCTCAGAACGAGTGGAATGGGAACACTTTGCTTCTTACTCTTTTCTTCCTTCTGACTGTTTGATACTGTTTAATGTGACTTGCACTAATGACATGTTGCTGATTTACAAATCTGATATAACCTAACATGACGTTGTTGGTATAAATTGCTACAAATTTCCTAATTGAGTATTTGGAATTGGGTCAGCTTTAATTTATATGTAGTTTGATGTCTTGTCTTTTAATATGTCTATTTTTATACAAGGACAAGGGAACCCAAAGGTAATTCGGTAGGGACCTTGGGTAGCATCATATTATAGAGAACAGTGGTCCCTATTCTAAAAGAATAAACAAGGGGAGATTATCATACACTAAATAGAAAGTATGACTTTTGTCCAGCCGGACAAGAATTTATTTTCATAATATTGCTATTTCTCTGGGGATATACGGAAGTAGATGAAGCAATCTGGCTCACCACTACCACAATAATGCGATTGTGCATTTCCCTCCGGCTGGCGTCCAACACACGCGATTGCGCAGGGATGCTCTGAGATTTATCTAGTGGAACTGAGATACCCTGACTGCTGGCCGAACAACCCTTACTAACTCAATTGTGAAGGCCTGCATGCCTCACAGAATTACGTGAGACTCGTTTATATCTCCTGCCATAGTAACATAAAAAGGCGCAGCATATTACTGTCAAGACTACAATGTATAATTTTATTGTCCTGAAGATGATGCCTGGTATTTAATAATGGCATCGAAACATCGTCGACACTGATCCACCTTATGCACCATGATTAAGCTGTATTAGAGTGTGCAATGGTGTTTAAAAGTTGATATATGTCTGTGTAAACTGAGTACAAGTATACAGACCCATTTTGGCTTGCCTTTTGGCCAATCCCTTTCGTTGTTTTGTCTTGTGTTTTGTGGGTCACGGCTGTGCCCACTTGTTATCACCATAACATTAACATTAACATTAACATTATTGATTGTTTCTTAAACGCTACTTATTGAAAAATATTATGAAAATAAATTCTTGTCCGGCTGGACAAAAGTCATACTTTCTATTTAGTGTATGATTATCTCCCCTTGTTTATTCTTTTAGAATAGGGACCACTGTTCTCTATAATATAATTTTAATATGTCTAGGCACTGCTCATATTTATACATTCTCCTGCATATTACATTTTATAACTCCCTCTTTCATTTTAGTGCTCTCAACTGCTTGATGAAAATATAAAAGATGATTTCTTTGAGGAAATAACAGAGGAGTATGAAGAGGTTCGACAGGATCACTATGAATCGTTGAAGGTACGTAACCTATAAAGACTTTTTCTATTTTCCTTGTTTTGTACATTATTTCACACAGGGTTGATATAGAATTTCCAGCAGCTGTTCCTTCTCTGCTGTTAACGTGGACACTCTGTTCTCCAGTATTAGGGGTGTCTTTCATAGATTCACATGCTTGAATATTCCCCGTCGTCGAAGTGGGAGTCCCACGGTACATAAAGATAGCAATAATGCTAATATATATATAGGGAATAACATAATACATAAGAAACTAGAGATAATACACACTGAAAAACCTGTACAATGGTTCCTCCATAGGAATGCATTATCAGAGAAAAAATCATTTTTAACATATCAGTGTCATTATGTTAGTCCAAACTGCAGCCAATCAGGCTCAAGCACCCTCTAGAACCTTCTCCTCAGAAGCTCAAGCCCTCAGATTTTCTACCGCACGTCGTGTGAAGGGAGTCTCCCTGAGCTCTGCTCAGTTTTCTTCTAACTTCTACTACTTCAGTTGTTTTCTCAAAGATGTCAAGTAAGAAGTCTTTGTTTAGACCTTGCTCTTCCTGTGGGAAACTGCGTTTGTTTGAGAAGGACCCCCACCAAAAGTGTATTTACTGTTTATATCCAGAACACAAGGTGGCTGACTGCAAGTTCTGTAGAACTTTTCCAGCAAAAACTCTCAGAGACAGGGAAGGTCGTCTTCTTCTGTGGTTGAAGCGCCTTCGGGACAAAGAGGAATTTTCATCAGACGCAGAGAGTTTCCAGTCAGGTTTTTCAACTGTTGCTTCCAAGCGTGGCAGTGTTCAGGAGCTACCTTCTCCTTTTCTGAAGAAGAAAAAGATGGCTTTAACAGTAGCCCAGGTAAAACCTACTGCTCCTGTGACTTCGGTGTCTACGCCCACGAGACCTGGCTCTCAGGCGTCATTTCCACCGTCTATAAGTGTTGTTACACTTCTGACCGTCGACGACCATTCCAACGACGAAATTGGCTGCGGTGGCTTCGTCGACGATTACAGTGACGACGACGTCTGCTTCATCGTCGTCGACAATTGTTTCGTCGACGTCTTGCACGTCGACGAGAGCTTCAATCTCCACAGTCTCGTCGACGATCCCCATTACCTCGTCGGCGAAGAAGCTGCCGTCGACGAAGAAATCATCGTCGACGCTGAAGGTCCCGACGACAAGTTGCACGTCGACGAAGGTCCCGTCGACACCAAAAGCTCGTCGACGAGTCTTATCCCGTCGACGAAGGCTTCGTCGACGAAGAAGACACCATCCAAGGACTCGTCGACGAAGATCCCGTCGACGACGGCACCGTCGACTGCTGTGGAAAAACACTCCTCGTCGACGACTACTTTTAAAAAGACACCGTCTCTGACAGCTGTGTCTACATCATCATCATCGACGATCGCTCCAGGGAAGACATCTAAGTCGATTAAATCGTCGACGTCGACGGCAGTTTTGCCTTTACATTCTGGAGCACAGCAGGAGCACGCAGAATCCGCATCAGGATCGAGGTCTTTCGCCACTATGCCCCTAGTGCCTTTGCACACTTCAAATTCTCCTGTCCTTACAGAGCCTTCTATGGACAGTTTCAGGGAGTCTACTCTCCAATTGCCACCTCCTACTCTCCAGCCACCCTCACCAATGATGGCTACTGACCATGAAACGGAATCCATTGCGGACGACGATGTCCTTGGTGATGCCCATAGTCCATCGGACTTGATTATTAAGTGTCAGGACACAAGTTCTGAAGACAGCGAGGAGGAGGACGATAACCAGCAAGAGGAACAATATGTACAGGTTCCTATGGCAACCTTTCCAGTATCTCTATTTTCTAACCTCCAGCATATGCTGGACGATTACAATAGGAGATTTCCTCCAACACCTCAGGGTACGCCGTGCCATGCTACATCTGAGACTACAGAGCCTACTCAGCATCAGCAGCAACCTTCAGAGCAGATGGCTCTTCCAGAAGGGCCCCGTCAACCTATCCCCACTGATTATCGACAAGATGTGGAGGATGAGACAGAGCCAGAAAGGGAGGAAGGAGAAGTTCCCCAGGATACGGACGATGACCAAGATCCGGATATGGCAGAATTCGATGACTATCGAATGCAAACGCCCTCTCCTCAGCCGGGCGACTCCGGTGATTCACCTCCGGTTGACATCGCTAGCTTCCATGTATTGATGGATAAGGCGGCAGAGCGCTTCAAATTGCCAAGAGCACAGCGAGAGGAAGACTGCTTTCTCTACGATTTTAAAAACCAGCCTTATAAACAGGTCCACACCATACCTATTATCGAGTTTGTGTGGAAGGAGGGAATAAAGATCATGCACGCTCCTAACTCCTTACCTGCTCAACTCCCTCGGCTAGAGAAGAAATATAGGGCACCGACTGGTTCGCCCGCTTGCTTGCTCTCGCATCCTAAGCCGGATTCAGTGGTGACCCAAGCAGCGCAACGGCGAGCACGTATCACTGCTCCACCGGATAGAGAGGGTCGACGTTTGGATGCGATTGGGAAGAAGTTTTCATCCATGGCGTCTACGTCAGTCCGTGCCGCAAATGCATTGGCCATTTTAGGTCGTTTCGACCGACAAATGTGGTCAGACATTTTTGCGCTAGTCTCGTTGATTCCGGAGGCATCCAGAGCGGAAGCGCACCAGATCCTTCAGAATGGCAGGAGGGCCTCAGAAGAGATGATCGACTGTGCTGTGGACGTTGCGGGTACTGGTTTTCGTATCCTTGCCAGTGCTGCGGCTCTCCGACGTCAGGGTTGGCTAAAATCCACGTCGTTTCGGCAGGAGGTCCAGTCGAAGATACTCGACATGCCGTATGACGGTGAGTCTCTCTTCGGCTCTCACATCGATGAGGCACTAGAATCGATAAAGAAAGACACTGATACGGCAACATCGCTTGGATCCTTGCAATTCAAAAAGTAGCCTTTTCGTGGTGCACGTGGACGAGGCACTTCTTCCAGCACTTTTCGTGGAGGACAGTCCCAGTACCGCCAGTACAATCAAGGAAACCAGCGTTACTCCAACCAACAGTCAAATCGTCAGCAGCAGTCAAGGCCCTATAGAGGAAAATCTAACTATAGAGGCTCCACCAACAAGCGTCAATGACTTTCAAGTTCCGCAGAGGGTTGGAGGGCGAATCTCGCAGTTTTATTCCCAGTGGTCCATGATAACATCGGATCAATGGGTATTAGACATTGTACACAGGGGTCATGCCTTGGAGTTCACGGAGATTCCTCCTAATTCTCCACCATCAGGCCCGCCACCTCCCCATCTCGAGGAACTACAACATCAGGTTCGTCTTCTGGTAGAAAAGGGTGCAGTCAAAGTGGTTCCTGTATGTATGTATAGCGAGGGAAAGGTTTCTACTCACGGTTTTTCCTCATTCTCAAGAAGACAGGAGAGTGGCGGCCCATCCTGGATTTGAGAGCTCTCAATTTCTTTCTAAAACAACAATCTTTCCGCATGCTGACGCTATCGGAAGTCTTGCGACTTCTCTGCAGCGGAGATTTTCTAACAACAATAGACCTGCAAGACGCCTATTTTCATGTGCCAATACTCCATCGGCATCGCCAGTTTTTGAGGTTCAAAGTGGGACACATGCACTATCAGTTCAAGGTGCTACCTTTTGGCCTACGATCAGCACCTCGTGTCTTCACAAAGGTTTTGGCCCCAGTCATGGCTCATCTGCGTCTTCAGGGAGTTCAGCTCTTTCCATATCTGGACGATTGTCTTCTGAAATCCCAATCCCCTCAACAGCTGGCTCACGACACATGTCTCTGTCAGCAGACGTTCGAGTCACTGGGGTTAACCATCAATATGGAGAAGTCACATTTTGCACCGCTGCAAAGAAGAAACTTCCTGGGAGCAATTCTGGACACGGACCTGTCAAAAGCCTTCATCTCCCTCGAACGTCATCAAAAGATAGTCCGTCTGGTCTCTCTCATCCGGTCAAAGCAGTCAGTTTCTGTGCGGACGTTAAAGTCGTTTCTGGGGATGGCATCGTCCAGTATCGGACTGATCCCAAATTGCAGGTTACGCACTCGTCCTATACAGGAAGAATTAGACCTGCAATGGCGCCAGGTGTCGGGGTCTTTCAACGACTTGGTGAGATTAACGTCCAGCATGAAGAACAGTTTGTTTTGGTGGGAACAACCATCCAATCTGGACGAAGGAACTTTGTTTCTGGCCCAGTCTCCGGATCTGACGTTGACCACAGATGCGTCCATGGAAGGTTGGGGCGCTCATCTCCTGGACCTTTCAATCAAAGGCAAATGGACGTCAACACAACGAACCTGGCATATCAACAGGCTGGAGTTGATGGCGATCTTCCTAGCGCTCAGATCATTTTTGGCCGTAGTGCAGGGGGAGTCGGTGCTGGTTCAGACAGACAACACCACCAGCATGCACTACATGAACAAACAGGGCGGCACAAGATCTCAGCCACTGTCTCGACTGGCTCAAAGGATTTGGGATTGGGCTCTTCGTCATCAAATTTCTTTAACGGCGGTCCATCTGCCGGGGGTATCCAATATCCTTGCGGATTCTCTGAGCAGGTCCACGTCCTCCACTCACGAGTGGGAGATACATCAGCCGACTCTGGACCTGGTGTTCCGCCGTTGGGGTCATCCCATGATAGACCTTTTTGCAACCCCAGTAAATCGGAAGTGCCGAACCTTCGCAAGCTGGCATCCCCACCCAGAGTCCAGCGGAAATGCCCTTCTCATGGATTGGAGCGGCCTGTTTGCGTATGCATTTCCACCAATCCCGTTGGTGCCGAGGACATTGTGGAAGATGCGCAGGCAGCCCTGCCACTTAATACTGATCGCCCCTTGTTGGCCCAGACAGGCATGGTTTTCAGAACTGCTTCTGTTATCCCAGTGCAAACCCATTCATCTGCATCCGCGTCCAGACCTCCTGACGATGGACGAAGGTCAAATATGCCATCCAGACCCATCCACACTTCAATTATGGGCATGGAACCTGAATACGTCGAATTAGCAAATTTAGATATGCCCCAAGAACGCAGAGACATTCTAGCGTCTGCTAGAGCTCCATCAACAATCAAAACGTACAAGCTAAAATGGAAGCGTTTTTGTCATTGGTGCGCTGCATCCAATGTCCATCCAATCAATTCCACTCCGGAGCAGCTTTTGCCTTTCTTTCTGAGCCTTGCTCAGTCTGGTCTCTCTCATGCCACCTTGAGGTTTTTTCTAGCAGCTATCTCGCACTTTCGACACGATGGTTCAACGTCTCTCTGTTCATCCAGAATAATCCGGCAGTTCTTTAAAGGTCTCTTCAGGAAGTTTCCTCCTGTTAGGCGCCCTCCTCCTGCATGGCACCTCAACGTGGTATTGTCACAGCTTATGAAGCCTCCTTTTGAGCCGATTCACAGAACAGACATCAAGTATCTTACCTGGAAGGTTGCATTACTTCTGGCATTGACTTCTTCTCGGCGTGTTCGTGATCTGCACGCTTTCACGATTAAGCCTCCTTACTTGCAGTTTAAGCCCGATGGAGTGTCACTTCGTACCAATCCTTCTTTTTTGCCGAAAGTACCTACTGATTTCCATTTGAACGAACCTGTCTTCTTAAAGATTTTTTTCCCGGATCCAAAATCTCCGGCTGAACAACGTTTACATTCTTTAGACATCAAACGTTGCCTAAAATTTTACATGTCAAGGACTACCCCTTTCCGTAAATCCGATCAGCTGTTTGTAGCATATGGACGGATGCGGAAGGGGCATTCAGTGACAAAACAAACAGTTGCAAGATGACTCTCGGCAGCCATATCCTTTTGTCACCAGCAGGCTGGCAAGCCTTTGCAGTGTTCAGTGAAGGCACATTCGACGAGAGCGATGGCGTCATCCACCGCTTTGTTTGCTGGGGTGCCTCTTCACCAGATTTGCCGGGCAGCGACATGGTCCAGCAGGCACACCTTTACCAGACATTACTGTTTGGAGGCCATCAATGAGGCGGATACCGCAGTGGGGCAAGCAGTGCTTCGTCATCTTTTTAAATAAGGTGAGCCTCTATTCCCTCCTCCATTTCTCTCTGTGATTGCTATATGCTTTTAGGCTGTATGTTATTGTCTTCAATTTTGGAGAATGTGTTTAGCAATCCCAGCTCTAAAGAGGTTACTGCTATCTATTCTATTCAAGCATGTGAATCTATGAAAGACACCCCTAATACTGGAGAAGAACAATTGTTACTTACCTGTAAACAGGTGGTTCTCCAGTATTGGTGTCTTTCATAGATTCACATGCGACCCACCCGTCCTCCCCTCAGAGGCTCTCTTCTCCTCATGCACTATTATTACTAGTGCTACGAAAATCTGAAGGCTTGAGCTTCTGAGGAGAAGGTTCTAGAGGGTGCTTGAGCCTGATTGGCTGCAGTTTGGACTAACATAATGACACTGATGTTACAAATGATTTTTTCTCTGATAATGCATTCCTATGGAGGAACCATTGTACAGGTTTTTCAGTGTGTATTATCTCTAGTTTCTTATGTATTATGTTATTACATATATATATATATTAGCATTATTGCTATCTTTATGTACCGTGGGACTCCCACTTCGACGACGGGGAATATTCAAGCATGTGAATCTATGAAAGACACCAATACTGGAGAACCACCTGTTTACAGGTAAGTAACAATTGTTCTTCCTCTGTTTTCCTGGACTGTTGAACACGTGAGCTTGACCTGCTTGTAATGGACCTGTCTAGTCATATATTCTATTTAGCAGACGTTCTCCATCCCCTTTCTGAACCGCAGATGAAGTCATCACTGTGTTTGTGTCCCTGAAATGCTTGCAGCTGATGAGCATATAGTCTGCAGTCTCAAATGAGACCTACCACCACTCCATCTTACCTTGTCTTTCCTGTGCATACTCAGTTTCTTTGACTCTTCTTTATTGAACAGTAAAACTGCTAAGGCTACAACAAACTAAGGGACAATCAAGACCAAATTGATGAAGATGAAATTGTTTACGTAGCCTACATACCTCTTCAAGCAATGGTGCCTCTCACCAATGTGCCTGAGAAAAGTCTTAAACTTTCGGTGATATGATGAAACATGCTAACTAGAAATCTTCTTCTGAATGTGGAGAGGTCAATCTCACCCTTCCTGTTCAAATGGTGGAGTATCCCAAGGAAAAGGGGAAAGCATTACAACTGTGTCACTGCCATATTTTAACCATTACCAGAAAGCCAATCCCACCCAAAACTACTTGTTCTTGGACAAATGTGCTAAGCCTCCAGAGACCAAATTCTCTTCTACTTGTGAACTCAGTTGCACTGTCTGGTCAAGCCCGTTGCACTTTAGGGTATGATGGTCCCAGGTAACCTTTGAACGGTGGGATTGAGTAGTCTCTTTTATTGGCTGTGCGGTGTTAGAACTGTTACACCAGGGGTCAAGCGTGTCTCTCTCCCAGGTTGCAGATCGATGACCAAAGTTGAACTTTTCTTCAGTTAATTTGGAGTCTATACTGATGGCTGTTTCAAAGAAAGTGACACCCTTGCCCTGCAGGAATGAAATGTCACTTCAGGAAGAATTGTAAAATGTGTGGCACATTACCTCTCCATGCAGAAACACAGTAAGCACAGGAAGAAGCAGAAGCATTGAAAAGCATCAGCCCACACTGATCTTTGCTCTTGGGTCAGCTGTCTGCAGTAGTCTTATTAAGAGATTGCTGGTGATACATCTGTAACAACAGTATGTGGTCTTACCGTGACCCATGTTCCTACCGTCATCCTTACTGACCCAGCATTGGACTTGGCAGTAATCTCCCGTGTGCAGTTACAGATCACCTCCTCTAAGAGTCTGCCATTACCAGTTGCCTACTTCCGATTTAATCTGCTCTGGAGATTCTCCTGTGGGCCCCCTTCTGAGGGAAGTTGGGTTCCATGGCAGGCAGGTTGGACACGCTTGATGGAGTACTTGCTCCAAACTCTCCTTGCACCCACTTTGCCTCATGCTGTACTTCTTTCTGAGCTCACTCATTTTTGAAATTTCTGGGTATGTAACCAGTGGCCTGTTATAATCCCGCTTCTGTGATTTCCAGTACCGGTGAAGGTCCAACCAATCCTACTTAAGATCCCAGTACCAGTTGCTTGGTTTCTCCCGGGCTGCGAATCATGCCACATCGGTTTCTATTAGACCCACTCCGAGATTAACCTTTTCCTGTTAGGATAGAAAACCAGTTACAAACAATGTCATTCATTTATAATCACCACTACATACATTTATTGAAAATATTTCCATACCTCTTTGAACAACTTATGATTTTTCATTCTTAAGGCATTACAGATTAGACTAGAATGACTCTATGCAGTTTACCATTCCAGTTCTTGAGAGTTGATAGCTTCATTGATTTCTAATTTTGCATGATCAAAGAATGTGTGATTGATACATCAGTAAATACGCTTTTTTTTCAGTGAGTGATCTAGTCCATTTCTATGCAAAATGGATGCTTATAGTGTTGTATAGGGATCAATATTGATATTATAATCCATCCTGGAGCTGACAAACTGAAGATCTTCAACCCAAAGGAAGGTGAGTTGTAGTAAGGGCCCCACCATATCCCCCAGCCTCCCACAGTACTATTTTAACATCTGAAAGATGAGACTAAAACATTTCTATAGTACCAGGAATACTAGAAACCTTAGGAGTATAAAAAAGCATCCATGTTGCGAAAAAGTCAATGTGCCTAAAGTTAGCTCCACAAACTGATTTATAGCTTAAATGAGTTTTCCAGCCACATTTTACTAGACATTTTCATCCTGATCTCTTTACCCCATTTATTGAAAGGCTCCACTAATAATCAATGGCATCTTGTTTGCGAATTTCATACCAGTTTCCTAGTCACTTCATTTTTACCCCCGAATAATGCTTTAACAATTTCATATGTTAAGGACAACAAGGGGCCCCAAGTGAATTAGCATCGGACCTCGGGGAGCATATTTTGTGAAACAACAACGGTCCATGCAAAAGAATTATACGCAAAGCAATGAATATAGACTGAATCAGTTCTATATTTGGGTCGACATGTCCAGCCGGACAGAGGTCTTCAATTTTTTACTCAATTGAAATATTTCATACACAGGAATACCTTCAACAAATCACCAGTGTGGGGCACAAGCCTGTACCCAAACACAGTCAGATCAGTACAAAAGGTAAACCGAGGAAAAGAGCAGGGCTTTTCAAGGCAAAAGCCGCGATTTCTGTAAAGTATTGAGTGTACAGAAATATCAGTTAAACACCATTACATATAACATATAAATCAAGCATTTGTATATGGTGTACAATGAGTCGACGGCGTTTCGGTCCCACTACTTAGTCATGGGGACCATCATCAGGACATTTATATTTGCCTTTAACATTATAAGCCTCTAATGCCTAGAGAAGGGAGGGAAAGAGAAAGTATATATACATGTAATTTATGAACATTTAAAGCATATTATTGGCATATTTCCAAGTGACTTGAGTGAATGGTGAACCTGTTTTCTGTGAAGTTGCAGATCAGGGTGTAGACCGCGTATGCTAGTGATAGGGTGGGAGAGTGATTTAAAATAAGTGGGGGAGCTGGGCCAGGCAGTGTACATCTGTGTTGGAGATACCTCTTTAGTTTAAAAACCGGCAGTTTTGGCGGCGCATTCATGACATAGTTTAAAAAGCAAACCGTGCAGAAGGTGAATCATTCGGATTTAGCAGAGTGGTGTGTACAGCGGGTTCACGTTGGGCAAGTCCGGTGGTAGGGTTCTGATTGGCTGGTAGAAACATGGGTGTTACAGAATCCTGGGGCATAGAAATAGACAAGGGTTTCAGTGCGCCTCCCTCCTCTAAGGTCTAACCCACTGAACAATTGAGGACCCCTCCTAAGTTCTCTGCTTTGGACTTCTCTGTTGCCTTGTGGATCTGCTTGATCAGACGTTTTCTTTAATGTTTTCTGTAATGCTTTTAAGAATTATTGTGAATTAACCTTAAAATTCTTGCTCACTGTCGCCGGGTAATAATCACTTGCACCAATGCACCACCTTTTACTTCCTTTTCCCTCCCCTAACCCTACCACTCCAATATGGCCGCCGCACTGAAACCCTTGTCTATTTCTATGCCCCAGGATTCTGTAACACCCATGTTTCTACCAGCCAATCAGAACCCTACCACTCCAATATGGCCGTCGCACTGAAACCCTTGTCTATTTCTATGCCCCAGGATTCTGTAACACCCATGTTTCTACCAGCCAATCAGAATCCTTCCAGTCCTTCAAATTCCCTCCCCCAGCACTCCCCTCGAGGAAACCAGGAAACAGATTCCACTACCGACTGAACCGGTAAGTCTAGCGATGTGTGGCTCTCTCCCTCCCGACCCTCCACCACGCTGTAATCCCTAAATGACCTGTTTTCCCTGCAGGTCTTCTCCTGGTACAGGGGATTTTAATCAATGAAGCGCGGCCCACCTCAATAGCGCCCGATTCTGGTAAGAGCCCCACTGCGCCCGCTTCTAACCCTTGTGAACCCCTTTTTGTTCCCCGTTTGCTCTAATTTTGTCCTCCTTGACTTACAGGGCTGCTTCCCCAGGCTATCAATTTCTTAGCCCTTGCCCGTGCCGATCGGGGTAACCTTTTTCCTTCCCCCCCCCCCCCCCCCCGGTAAGCATTCCCTCACAATTCCCCCACTGCGCCGTGTCTACTATCAGGTATAATTCGGAATCCCGCCGAATGTTTAGTATAAATGTTCCTTGTCACACCGTATGCGTACTCCTCCACTGCGCCTTGAATCTCCATGCCGCATGCAGTCTAGTGTAATTATCACCTCATACTCGGACTTGCCCAACGTGAACCCGCTGTACACACCACTCTGCTAAATCCGAATGATTCACCTTCTGCACGGTTTGCTTTTTAAACTATGTCATGAATGCGCCGCCAAAACTGCCGGTTTTTAAACTAAAGAGGTATCTCCAACACAGATGTACACTGCCTGGCCCAGCTTCCCCACTTATTTTAAATCACTCTCCCACCCTATCACTAGCATACGCGGTCTACACCCTGATCTGCAACTTCACAGAAAACAGGTTCACCATTCACTCAAGTCACTTGGAAATATGCCAATAATATGCTTTAAATGTTCATAAATTAAATGTATATATACTTTCTCTTTCCCTCCCTTCTCTAGGCATTAGAGGCTTATAATGTTAAAGGCAAATATAAATGTCCTGATGATGGTCTCCATGACTAAGTAGTGGGACCGAAACGCCGTCGACTCATTGTACACCATATACAAATGCTTGATTTATATGTTATATGTAATGGTGTTTAACTGTTATTTCTGTACACTCAATACTTTACAGAAATCGCTGCTTTTGCATTGGAAAGCCCTGCTCTTTTCCTCTGTTTACCTTTTGTACTGATCTGACTGTGTTTGGGTACAGGCTTTTGCCCCCACACTGGTGATTTGTTGAAGGTATTCCTGTGTATGAAATATTTCAATTGAGTAAAAATTGAAGACCTCTGTCCGGCTGGACATGTCGACCCAAATATAGAACTGATTCAGTCTATATTCATTGCTTTGCATATAATTCTTTTGCATGGACCGTTAACAATTTCATATGCACATGGCTTATTATTATTCGGCTATATTTTTAAGAAAGATTAAATCTGAATAAAATTAACCAATCTCCAGGACAAATTAGTGTTACAACAGTACTAGATCTGATCCCAAGTTTTCCTTAGGCCAGTCTGAATAAAATCAGTGACGGTTAAGGAGGGGGTAGCTGCACACTTTTGAAGGTTTTTGGTTCCAGTCTTCCCTCTACATCAGCAAGTGGCTGCTGAAGCAGTCATCACCACTTCCAGACTATGCCGAACCTCCTAATCTTATTGGGTTTCACAATCAACGTGCCAAAAACACACCTGTCTTCTTCACAGATGTTCACTTCCATTGGAACTATTCTGGACATGGTGCAGTTTTGTGCCTTCCCCTCCTGAGCAGAGAGTCCAGGACATTTGGGCTATGATCCCCATGTTTCAGCTTCTGTCCAGGGTCTCATTGAGGATTATTCTGAGGCTACTGCGATTGTTGGCCTCCTGCATCTTTCTGGCCATTCATTGCTGATGACATATGCATGTCCTGTAATGGGATCTAGAGTACTAATGGGCACAGCATCAGGAGGATCCGTCTAATTCTGTCTAGATTTCACAGTAGACTGCAAAAGAGCTCCAATGGTCACTGCTAGTCTGTGACTGGGTAAGCGGCAGATCCCAGTCCTTACCATACCTAGAGTTGGCACTGATGATGGATGTATCACTACTGGGTTGGGACACTGATCTAGGAAAGGTAGAGGTCAGAGGCATCTGGTCTTTGATGGGCGCATGGCTCTGCATCAACCCGTCGGAGCTGCGGGCTATCCTTTTGGCGTTGAAAGCTTTCCTGCCATCCATCAAAGAGAGTTTGGTACACATGCTTACGAATAATACCACCACCATTTGATACTGCAGCAAACAAGGCAGGGCCATGGACTCTGTATCGGTAGGCACTAAGCCTCTGAAAGTGGTTGGATAACTGGGGAACTGTCCTAGTGGAGCCCCACTTCGAGTGCTCTCTAAACTCCACAGCGGACAAATTCAGACATTTATGCCCAATGGATCATGAACGGCTGCTACATCCTTACATGGTAAAGGGTATCTTCTCAGAATGGGGACAACCTTGTCTTGATCTATTCACCACTGCCGAGAATGGGCATTGTCAACATTTTTACATTTTGGAATTCCCAAGATGGCTCTCTCTCGGAGATGCATTCCACCTGGCATGGAACTCAGGACTCCTGTACGCCTTCCAGACACTACCACAGCTGCTCAGAGTTCAGAAGAAGTTCAGGACAGACAGGTCCCAAAGTAATCCTATTGGCACTGGATTGGACAAATTGTGTGTTACCCAGAACTCCTAGGCATAAGTATCTAGCCTTTGATCAGATTGTTGCTTCAGGAGGAACGTCTATAGCAGCAGCAGAGCAGGATCCTGTATCTGGGCCTGCACAATCTTCATCTCCTTGTTCGGAGATTGGGTTGCAAAAGTTGACTGCATTGAACCCCAAGTCAATGATGGTATTCTAGCAGTTGGTGCCCCTCCACAAAATGGTGTGTAAGGGACCATGTGTACCAAACCTTTACTGAACCGCATCACAATAGGTGATTTAAACAAGGTTGGTCTGGAAAACGCAGAGAGTAAAAGGGCTGACAACTAACCTTCAAAGAATCCCACTGCAAGACTTTTCTGGGCCACAGTTAAAACAAACACCAAAATATCTGGCAGTTTAGCTTGCAGGGGGTCAGTATTGTGGACCCCACACCCGGCTACAAATTTGTTCCAGGACCCTGCATAAATAGATTTTGTGGAAGGACCCATGGCTTGAAAGGAGAACATCCACAACCTCAGAAGGTAGTTAAAAATGCAGTCAACTGCCCCTCTACATCTCCACGCACGGATTTGTAGATTGTTCAGGTTTGCATTCAGAACCCTGCCCTGCTGCTGTGACAGTAGATTAATCAGAAGCGGTACCCTGATCGCAGGACAAATGCCCATGCCCAGAAGTTATTGATAACTCACTCTCATAGCCCCATCCAGAGCCACTGGGATAACTTGCACCTGGCCGCTCCAAATGCAAGAGTCTTACCAGTAAGTAATCTGTTTACTATTTAGACTGGAACTCTCTCCCCTCACAGCTGAGACTGCATTCCAACAGGATTATCTTCAGGAAATAGGTTAAGACTTGGTTGTTTCCTAAATGCTCTTAAACAAACAAGTTTCTGGACCTGTATGAACTCACCTCAGTGCCAAGATGCCTCGGCAATCAAGCGCTTTATAAATGCATCGGTCAGTCAGTCAGTCAGTTGTGTGAGAATTAAATTAGTTTTTCCTTTTTAAAAGTAAAAACACTGGATATTTATTAAGAATGTGTGTGCACTTAGTGGTGTTCTTTACTTAAGCATTATGAAAAGATGTTGTATTTACAAAATATACTACCCCGGTTAGATATTCAATTTGTTATTCCAAGTGAGATAATTGTATTGTACTTGTACCCCTGCTTAACTTCATAGCTTAACCCTTAATGTAAGCCTCACCTTCTCATCCACAGCCACCCAGAAAGGTCAGCAGGGTTGGGGAAGGAGCAGAAATGTTCTTTCATAGACCCAGTGTACTCTTTGCTGGGGAACAGCTGCAATCTCAATGTAAATTTTGATTCTACTAGATTGTCTCTGCGGTAGAAAATACCTGGTACAATGCATGCCGGCAGTGCAAAAGACATTTCATTGTAAGGATCCAGAATGGGTAAACTGAGTTAGGGTACTGTCACGGACTATGTGCGCAAGGTCAAAATGATGAGAAATGGTCTTGTGCTGCATCTCCCCTCTGGCAGACAACCAACTGACACTGAGCTCTCCATCGGAAATCGAAATTCCTAGCTAGCTTGTTGGGTTGTAAAATGATGCAAAGTTGTTTTGCCCATTGATTTGTGAAGCTTTTATTTTTATTTAAAGATTTTATTTTGAGCGTGACTGAGAGAGAAAAAAATAGTTGTGCATACAGTACATGTCTCATCTGTAACGCAAGGAGTCATCAAGTCTTCAATAGACACAGCCATTCAGCCCACATCCCGGAGGCTGGGCGGCAAAGAGATAGCAAAAATAAGGGCACCGTATTCATGACAAGGCAGTAAACATGCCGAAAGTACAGTCAGATAAAGGAAAACATCATCATCACGCTCTTTTTCTGTTACTAGAACTAAAAGAAAAGACTTTCCCCCCCCCCCCCAAACTCTGCATCAGCGAAACCCAGGTATATACCGTCCATTCAGGTCTACAGGGCCCATCCGGGCATAAGTATCATATCCAAAACAAACACAGATCAATTAGGGAAAGCAAGAAATCACTCATTTACAGAGGGTGAACGGGCGGTATTAGGGCGACACTAGTTCAGCGCACATTCCTCATCACCACTCCCGCAGACCTCCTCCCCGGAGACCGACCCCAGTGGAGTGAACAGTTCAGCACTAGTGGCATCGGACTCACTGTCCACAAAGCCCACTGCACACATCGTATGCCACGCTAACAGGTCCTCCTGCAGTTTCTCATCTCTACGCGTATGTTGCATGTGCGTTTCCTCCGCGAGAGACCATTCCTTAAAGTCTCTAAGCCAGGATATCAGCTCCGGGCCCCGACTGCCCATCCAAGTGATGGCCACCCTGCGTCTTGCGAGCACCAATAGTAGCTGCAACAGCTTATAGGACAATTTACACTTTTTGGGCTTTGGTACCAGGGCCAACAGGCAATGTAGTGGATCCAAGGCGATCCGGAGTCCCGTAATCTGCCCAATGCGCTCAACTACCTGTCCCCAGAAGGTCGCTACTAGGGGGCACTCCCAGGCTAAATGGAAGAAGCCCGCCCCACTCTGTCCACATCTAGGGCAGTCGTCTCGTCGGTCAGTGGAGATGCGGTGTAAGGACACCGGGGTCATATAAGCTCGGTGCATAAAATTGAAGTGGATGAGCTTGAACCGCGCGTTACATGAAACCATACGGGTCAATGCGCCGATCCGTTTGCGCTGGTCGGGTTCCAGGGGGATCCCGAGATCCGTTTCCCACGCGGCCCAAGCCGGGGGGACCGGAGGATCCGAGTCCCTCCGCATCGCGGCATACAACAATGCAGTAAGCCGTCGGCCCCTGCCACAGGAAAGGAGAATATCAAGGGTGTGCGACATCGGAGGCGCCTCCGGGAACTGCGGCCAGGTCACTCGCGCCACGTCCTGCAGTCCCCTGTAATGTAGGTAATGTCCCTCCGTCAGGCCAAAGGCCTCCGTGGCCCGCTCGAAGCTCAGAAAGGAGTCATCCGGGTACAGGTCCGCCAACGTTTCACACCCCCCCTCCCTCCAGGAACGGTAGGACATGTGTTCTGCCATCCGCACTACAGGTGCCAGAATCCACACAGGCAATTCCCTATGAAAAGGGGCTCGCCGTAGTATTTTTTCAACAAACCGTTGCCAGATCATAGCAGCGTGTCTTACCACATAGGGTAAGGACCCATCCGCTCCTCGTCCCTGCATCAGTGCCATCTGGAGAGTCTCCTCATCAGCGCGTCCCGCCAAGAGGGCCAATTCCCAGTTAGCCGTGCCGGAGAACCAGCGCGCGGCTGGGTGGAGCTGCGCTGCGAAATAGTACAGGTCAAATCTCGGAGCCTCCAAACCTCCCTCCTCCCGACTCCGGACGATAGTACGCAAAGCAATCCTACTACGCTTACCCGCCCAGAGCAATGACGTAAGCAGTGAGTCAAGAGTGCGAAACAAGCTTGTCGGGATCGGGCACAGCGAATTCTGTAGGACGTACAGCAGTCGCGGGAGCATCACTATTTTAGCCACCGCCAATCGTCCCATGAGGGAGAGCGGAAGTGTGTTCCAGAACGAGATGGACTGCCGAAGGGACTGCACCACGCGCCCGGCATTGCGGGCCAGCAGTTGGTCGTCCGTCGGCGCCACCTGAATGCCCAGATACCGGAAGGCCTCCAGCTCCCAACGCAATCCCAGATTTGGGAGGTGCTCCCGCCGGTCGGGGCCATATCCCGCCAAGGGGAAAATGAGGGATTTAGCGGGATTAATCCGGAGACCCGAGGCCGCACCGAAGCGCTCCAATAGTTGCAGCAAAAGCAGCAGCGACTCAGTCGGGGAAGTGAGGTAAAATAGAGCATCATCCGCGTACAGGGAGACTACATTAACGGTGTCCCCCACCCTGATACCCCACCCTGCCAGTTCCATCCGCACCAGGACCGCCAAGGGCTCAATTGCCAAGGCAAAGAGCAGCGGCGAGAGGGGGCACCCCTGCCGTGTACCCCTGCCTAGGGGCCAGTCCTCTGATCGGGCCGCACCAAGGCGAACCCGGGCTCGAGGCGACCCATAAAGGATCCGGATCCAATTGCAATAGATGGGGCCCAAACCCACCATTCGAAGCACTTCCAGTAAATATCGTCAATCCACTGTGTCGAAGGCCTTGGCCAGATCTATGGACACCAGGACCTGGGGATCCTGTCTATCGCGTACTTCATGCATAATATGGTTCAACCGACGGAGGTTCATCGCAGTATTGCAACCGGGAATGAAGCCACATTGATCCTGATGCACAAGATGCGCCATGTGCGGTGCCAGACGATTCGCAAGCATTTTCGTGAGAAGATTCGCGTCCGTGTTAATGAGAGTAATGGGCCGATACGCTGCCGGGTCACAGCCGTCTCCCCCAGGTTTCAGAATCATGCACACCTCCCCTTGATTCATAGAGGGTGGGAGGGCGGCACTCTCTAGCGCTTCACCATAAACTTGCAGGAGCCGGGGGGCCAGGGCCTCTCCAAACGCCTGATAAAATTCCGGGGGAAACCCATCCCCACCAGGGGTCTTGGCCCGCGGCAAACTGGCCAGCGCGATCTTGAGCTCATGCAGGGACAAGGGCACCTCCAACTCCTTCGCCACCTCCTCCGATAAGGTCTGGAGGGGCAACCCCTGAAGGTGCGCCCGAGAGCCGGACTCTGTAACCGAGGGGTCTGCAGCATATACTGCCTGTAGATAGGCCCGTAGGACCCCCAGGATACCCGCCTCAGAATGTACAAGGCTCCCCGCAGGATTGCGCAGGGCAGCTATCCGTTCCGGGGCGAATTCCCTCCTAAGGATCCAGGCCAGCAGTCTCCCAGCCTTATCCCCTTCGCGGTGGAGTCGTTGACGATACTGGCCCAGAGTGTACTTATCAAGCCTAGTCAGTATGTCCTGGACCTCCTCCCTGGCCGACCTCTCCGTCTCCAGATCCGGATCATTTGGGTCCGAAAGAGCCTGACAGTCACGTAGGCGGCCTTCCGCCTTATCCAGGTCACGGAGCAGCTGTTTCCGGACGCCATAGGTCAGGCCCATGCATGCACCCCGGACCACCGCTTTCATGGCATCCCATTTGACCGCATAGGACAAGTCAGCCCCGTCCCAGTTCAACTCCAAATAGTCTGTAAGGGCTGTCTCCACATGGGCCCTGCCCACCGGGTCCTGCAACAAGTCCCCAGGCATTCTCCAAGTCCGAGGACGAGGCGGGCGGGCAAGCCACTGGGCCACGCACGTCACCGGGGAATGGTCCGACAAAAAACGGGCCTGGTGGGTGACCGTCAGGGAAAGGGACGCGTCCCTATTCGTAGCAAGGACCCTGTTTAGTCTGCTATGTGTGTTATGCGTCGGAGTGTAGCAGGTATACAATTTTTGTGAGGGATGGTGCTGTCGCCATACGTCAACAAGCGCCAAATTATCCATCACGACCCGAAGGTTCGCTGTCATGCGTGGTTTCGTGCCGGCCCAGGGGGGATGCCTATCCAACTCCGAGTCCAATACACAGTTAAAGTCCCCAAACCAAAGGAGGGGGGCATCTAGCTCCAAGACTAGGACATCCTGGAGCCGGGAGAAGAAGTCAGGGTCATCTACATTGGGCGCATATGAGTTCAAGATCGAGAAATCTCTGCCATCCAGTTTCGCCCGCAGTAGCAGTTACCTACCCTCTATATCAGCCTCCACATATTGGACCACAAAGGGTACCCCGGGGGCCACCCAGATCAAGACCCCCCTAGCATAGGTAGAGAAGGAGGAATGAAACATCTGACCCCTCCACTTTTTAGCCAATTTTTGAGCACCCCCATCCGTTAAATGTGTTTCCTGCAGACATGCGATGGCAACTCCGTGCCGGCGGAGGAAGGACAGGACCCTATGTCTTTTGGTGCAGGTGCCGAGCCCCCGCACGTTCCATGTCATTAACTTATAACCCATGACCTGTGTGGATGCCCTTCCGGGGCAGTAAGCGCATACCAGTGGGTTCCCCCGCTCGCGATCCTGAACTGAGCCTCGATGCCATCAACCATCAACCCCCAACACCCCTCCCAACCTCTGAAATCCCCAAACTCCATAACATCCCCAAAACACAACCCACCACCCCCTCCCACGAGCAAACAGGCAGTAAAAACAACAAAACATGCTACCTTGCCCTCCCCCTGCCGGTGCCAGGACGTGCACAGCCACCCCATCCGTTCCCAATCAACCCCCACACACACACCAACCCAACCGGTACTTCCCACCCACCCCCCTTCCAGCTCCCCGCTAGACCCTGACTAATATGGAAGAGTTTAGGCAAGAAGCTACAATAGAGCATGCAATTACCCCGGTCTAGAGTCTCCCTCATCTGGATGCAAGTCCTCCGCTCCATACAGTCATCTCCGGGAGCCAGCGGATCCCACCCGCCCATCAAAACATCAGCAAGGGCATCAAAGTTCCTCCCACCTCAAGGACAGCAATGTGGAGTAAACAAGTACCTCAGGATGAGACCGGCTGCGTTCTCGTCTCAGATAGTCCGGTCTCGGGAATCACCGGTGCCTCGGTGTCCGTGGTGGGCACCGTAGCCTGGAGAGTGTCCGGAACCAAAGTGTCCCCAGGGAGCGCCCCGCCCAAAGACTCCGGGCCCGCCTCCCCTCCGGGTGGTCCCAACAGGAGAACGCCATCCTCACCGACCATGATTCTAGGCTCTACAGGATCTATTGAGGCAGACCGGCGCCGTCGTCTCCCTCGGCGCCGTTTCTGAGGGCGGGTGCCCCATGTCTCCCGGGGACCCCCTCGTTCTCCCGGTGGCAGATCATCGCCGCGTATCTCGAGCCACTCCCAGACCTCTGCCGGGGATTCGAAAAAATGAGCACGACCTTGTGAGAGTACCTTGAGCTTAGCTGGGTACAAGAGCATATATTGCAGTTTCATTTCCCGGAGCTTCTGTTTTACGGCTAGGTAAGATTTCCGCTGCTCCTGAACCTGCTGGGTGTAGTCTGGATATATGGAGATGCGGCTGTTTTCAATAGTGAGATTGTCCGCTTCCCTCGCCGCCCTCAGTATACAGTCCCGGTCCTTATAGTTCAATATCTTAGCGATAAGCGCTCTCGGTGATTCCCCCGGGCGCGGAGGCGGCACCAGGGCCCTGTGCGCTCGCTCGATGACAAAGACGCTGGACAGTCCCTGTGGGCACAAGTGGGTCCGAATCCAAGTTTCCAGAAAACGTTCGGCGTTGCCCGCCTCCAATCGTTCCGGTACACCTAGGACCCTGATGTTACTACGGCGTGCCCTACCCTCCGCGTCCTCCGCTCTTCGTTCCAGGGCATGCGTCGCAGCTGTGAGGGTCGTCACCGTTTTCTTGAGGGAAGCCACCTCACCTTGGAGTTGCGTGATATTGCCCTCAGCGTCGGAGACCTTATCTGCCACCTTACGGAGGTCCGTGCGCAAGAGGTTGACATCAATAGAGACAGTCTCGATCTGCCTCTCAAGCGCAGTGTGGGAGCCCTGTATAGCCTTCAACAGTTCGGCTCTGGATGGTTCCGCCGGGCCCTCCGCACCCTCCTCCAGTCCAGTTTGACGGGTAATTCTTTGTGAGGGTAGCCTCTGGGTAGTGTACTGCGTGATCGTGTTGGGCTGGGTGGACTTCGACATCTTGTCCTTGCGCATCTCCGGAGGCCACAGGACTCAGCAATCCCTCTCCGGGAGGTTCCGAGAGTACGCGAGACTACTCGTATGCCCCGTCTCCTCACCTCAGGGCTCCAGGGAGTTCCTCAAGGATCAGCGGGACCCCAGGCCGCAGAAAGGCAGGACCACACACCCGCGCCGGAGTCGATGCTGACCACTCGTGCCCCCACCGGGTAGCGGCTATCACGGGGGCAAGAGAATCCGGCCGCCTGCCCAGCCACGGAGCAGTCAGGAGATGGACAGGCCCAGAGGCTCCAGGAGAGCGAGCAGAGGATGCACTCCTCCTTCGTTCCGTAAGCGGCGAGGTGCCTGTCCGGCAGGCCCACTCAAGGAGGAAGGATGTTGCGAGGCCACCGCCCGGTGATCAGGGAGGTCCGAATGCAGTGCCGAGCCCTCGAGAAGACCGGACCGCCAGTCAATCCCCCAGGCCCAGGAAGAGCGCCGCAGGTGCAGACAGAGGGTGATCAAGGAGCCCCCTCCTCACCAGACCACCGGAGGGGTTCAGGGGAATTAGCACTCTCCAGGGGGGCCGAGGCCTAGCAGCTGCGCAGGAAGACAACTCCACCAGGCGGCAATTCAGGAGGACACTGGAGGACGGCCCCCTGATTCCCTCCTTTTTATTTATATATATATATTGCTCGTTTTCTTTATATTTTGTGTCCCTTCTTTCATGTCCCTCCGACCAACCCGAAGGCGCTCCGCGGGGGGGGGGGAGCAGCACAACGCCGCTGCCGGGGTCCGCAAACCCCCGCCGCACACAGGCCTCAAGGCAGTTCACGGCCCGCTACGCCGCTGGCAAGATGGCGGCCCAACCCCGCAGGGCCTCAGCTACAAGGCACAGGGCCTCCCGTCAGGACACTCGGCCACTCCACCGCGGGCGGCACGTCAGCTGTCAGGCCCCGGTCCCAGGGGGATCTCCGGCAGTCGTTTCAGCCAGATAAAGACGCCTATTCAGGATAATTTGAAGGATTTTCGGGTCCGTCGGACGGGAGCTGGCGGAGCTCACGTCCTGCCAGCCATGGTGCCTGGCCACGCCCCTTTGTGAAGCTTTTATAAACTTAACTTTCATGAGCTTGACTGATGGTTGCACAGTTGTAATAAAAACAGAGGGAAATCTCGCACGGAGTGATTTGTGTGAGAAGTTTTACACACTTATTGCAAGAACAATCTTGCACTGGAAAAGTTTGTGAAATTGGTAACTGAGCAATCATTAAAAACTTTGCAAATTGTGAATTTACCAGTGAAGCAACCATATGTTTTGCTTGTGTGTACTTCTAGTGTTATTTTTCTTATAAAGATTAGAAAATTATGTGGCATGAGATTTGGATTTAATTTGTATTGTGGTTATTCACAATCGTGTTTCGGAAAAATAAGTGTGAATGTTGCATATCTATGTTATTATTATTGCAAATAACATCAGTTAAATATACATCAATGACTCCTACCTTCTTGAACCCAAACATGTATCTAGCCTCTATTGTGTAATGGAAGACCAGAGACAGTATAGAAACAAAAGATTTTCAGAGCGTATTCTGTTGTTTATGAAAGTGTTTTGTTATATCGGTGGTAGGCTGTCAACAAAAATGCACTTTTCCACTCATAAAGTTACTAAGTATATCCTAACTAACTGCAAATGGATTGCTGTGACTGTAAGTTATATTGCAACCGAGTATTTCTGGAGAAGTGCGTTGATTTTCTGTGTGTTATTTGTTATCAGCCAAGTATTTTGTCTGTCTGTACCTCTTTATGCTTCCATCCAACTCATTTAATCCCTTCCCTCTCTCTCATACATCATTTGCTTTGCTTCATTCTGAAGCTCTCTTGTCCTCAACGTGGATGCTCTCGCTTCCTTATCTGGTACCGGAAACTAAACCAGCCCTGGCACTAATGTTCAAACCAGCCTCACACTTCTAGTCAGTGCGATCTCTCTTGTGGGCTTTCATGGTTGGCTCATGGCAGCCCACCCAAGTCTGTAGTCCACTGGGAAAATCCCAGAGTGGTATAGTGGTAAGTCTGCCCCGGGCTCTAGCTGGGAATTTTGCTGTTTTACACCAATCTACATCACCGGTGGTGTCCACATGTTGTCATTTAGACACTTTTTTTTGTCTTTGGTGCCCCCCCCACACACACACACATATATAATTTCCATGTGCTCTGATTATAACTATATCTCTATTTTTGTTTTAATGTGGCTTCATTTAGATGTTATTAATTGATAACATAACTGGATACATCTATTTTTTACAGGAAAGAAGATATTTGACGTTAGAGCAAGCAAGAAGCAAAGGTTTATTCATAGATTGGGCTTCCACTGATCCAGCCGGTTAGTACCATGTATTTCCTACACATACTTTGTTAGACTTCTTATTCACATAAATATATCAGTCGTCCAACATACTACAATTATGCTAAAACCACTTACAATAAAAAGAGAAAACCTCTTGCTGTAAAAAACAAACAATATTACACTTAACATGGAATGACAAAGATAGTAGTTGCAACAATGCATTTGCTTATGGGAATGTACTTCTTCACCAGCGAGCTGGCACAGATCCATGTGCCAGATGTACGGACCAGATGTACAAACTCATATTCCTGCCACAAACCTGCAATTTAGTAAATCTCAGGGTTTGCGACACAAAAATGTGTTTTTCAAATGTACTAAACCAATTTAGGAATTCGGGAACATGTTACCAAATCGTGAAATGAGTTTATGATACCAGTAAGAATTGCTACATGGAAGGGGTGTGTTTAGGGCATCCCTTCCAAATAGCAATTCCTTATGGTATGTATTAGCATTACACAACCAAAATCCGATTTCAAATCTTTAATATTTTACCAACTTCTGAAGGGTAGTGCCCGTTTGCAAACTGGAATGGGACCGTAGGGGACCCCTCCCCTTAGTAATTTGTCACAAAATCTATTTTTGGGAGTAGACACTGCTCCATGGGACCACTGCCTACGGTTAAAAAATCGTTTACAACGTTTTTTTAAAAACACATCCCGTTTTTTCTTCAGAAAAACGTTATGCATTTTAAAAAAAATGCTTTATTTAAAAGCAACACCGACCTTTTGACACCAGCATGCAACCATCTCTGTGATTACAGCGAATAATAGTGGGTCGCAATTTGCAACTTACCTTATTAATATTCATGAGGTAGGCCGAATTGTGATTCACTGCTACTCAGTGTTTTGGAAATGGACCTATTAGTACATAGGTTGGTTTGCAAAATGCCACAGGAATTGCAAAAAGTCCGTTCCCAAATTTCGACCACTTTTTTCAAATCTTACTCTAGTACTTCTGACTTTAAGTCATTATGGAATATAGTATAGCATTACAGGTAACCTATGGCAATGAAGTTGTTGGAACAATTTGAATCAGCCTTCCTTGAACTTACTGTCACCATAACTGTAATCTTTACTTTAACACCTAACAATCCTCTTAGGTATAGCCGTAAGTTTAACCATAATGTTAACTTTTGCTTGTTTTTCAAGTTATTTGTAATCATGACCCTAAATCCAAATCTAATGCTTACTAGAATCTTTACCCTAACCCTGAGCCTGACATTAAAAACAACTCAAATGATATTCAAACTCTCTACCTTAATCCAGGGTTCTCCTAAGTCTGTTCTGAAGGGCCAGATGTATGCCAGATTTTTAAGATAACTATATTTATCTAAATAGAGATATGCTAAAAATCTGACATGGATCCGGTCCTCCAGGACTGACTTTGGAGAACCCTGCTTAATCTAACCACAACAAAAAAAGATCCATTTTATTTCAGTGGGTTAAATGCATTGGAATATCATGTCTGAACAATTCTTTCTGATGGTTTTCTCGTTCTGGATTGTTTTGTCATAAGATAGTCCTAACCACCGCTAGTTGGTTCTTGGGTGTATGGAGAATATTCCTTTCTGCAGAGACTGCACTTTAGAAACATAGGCGACTGAAAGTTAAAATGTTTGGAGGGTTGTGGAAACAAAATGCAATATCAAAGTCTATTCTTATTTGAACGCTATCCTTTTCTGTCTTATGTACACTACATGATGTGTGCTTTGTATTCTTTACAGTCCAACCTAAATTTCTTGGTACAAAAGTCTTTGAAGACTACGACTTGGAGAGGCTGGCGAGCTATATTGACTGGAAACCTTTCTTTGATGTTTGGCAGCTCCGTGGCAAATACCCCAACCGAGGATTTCCTAAAATTTTCAACGACAATACAGTGGGTGAGTGAATGTGGCTCTATACCGTTTAACAACTTGTATTTTTTTTCTAAAAAAAAAAAAATGGAAAGTACCACCCTATGGAAAACAATACACATTTAAATCGGGTTTTTATTGAATTATAGGATCATTCAGAGGGTAGTGCTGCTGTTGAATGAAATGGGGACTCTCGAAACCACAGAGGGTCCAGAGAGGCTTGGACCCCAAAGTTACACATTCTGAGGCCTCGAGTTGACATCTTATTCCCCTCACCAATTGCTTTACCTACAGAAAGGAACTGGAATGTCATTTGCAGGGAGTTTATCATGAAAAGTTACTGTGCAACATTGCTGTCACTCACCTTACATGTGCATGCACATAGCCCCACTGGGTGCAAATAGACTGATGCAGACAGTCTCCGCTCCATGTTACACCTGAACAGCACTCAACCCCTTTATTTCATCATTCTGCCTTCATTTGGATTAGTGCTCTCCAACAGCTATACTGTATAGCTTGGGTTTTATGAAGCTGAGCACTACTGCTCAAGTGGATATGGCATAACGGCCAGATCCACTGACTTTAGACCTGGGGAACCAGGATCGAGTTTGTGAATCAGCTCAGCATCCTGGGATTCTGGGCAAATCACCTAGGGCCACATGTACAAAACGTTTTAGCGGTTGCAAATGGAGAATGTGGCCATTTGCAATCGCTAAATAGCCTTTTGACATGTTCGTACCCTATTTTGTGTATCAGAAACCTATTACCAAATCGCAAAATAAGGTTTGCGAGTCATTATTAGGAAGGGTATTGTTAAGGGCGTCCTTTCCTAACAGCAAGTCCCAGTGAGATGTATGAATGTTTTTTAACCGGAATTTTAACCATTCGCGTTTTAATGCCTGCTTCAAGTAGATGGTAAGCCAGCCGCAAACAGGAAGGGTTCCCCAAAGAACCCCTTCCCTTTTGTGAATGGTTGCAAAGCCATATTTTAAGAGCAGGCAGTGGTCCCAGGGATTACTGCCTACTCTTAAAACTGAAACTTAATTGGTTCATTTTTCTTTTTTAAACGCACCTCCTTTTCCTTTAGGGAAAATAGGCAACATTTAAAAAAACAAAAAAACATTGCTTTATTTAAAAGCAAACACAGACACGGTGGTCTAGTGTCCCCAGCAGACCATCATCCCTGTGTTTTCACGATTTCCAATGGGTCGCAAATTGCGACTGACTTCATGAATATTAATGAGGTAGGTCAATTGCGACCCCATTAGGAATCGCTAAATGTGGCTGAGATACGTTAGTATATCGCATTTTGTGACTTCCTAATTGAGAGTCAGAAGAAGGCACAATTAGGAACTCGCAAAATCTAGTGGTCTTACATTTAGCCCTTAATCTCCCTGTGCCTAAAAATACAAAAAGGAATGTATCGCTGTATAATATAACTGGTGATCATGTAGAGCGTTCCAAAACCTTTGTGTCAAGTTTGCACTATATAAAACTGCAAAATATAAATAAATGAAAATAATAGGTTCTGTGTGTGCAATAATCAACTCTGATGCTTACTGGGTGATAAAGCCTGGATGGGCAATAATACTTATTGAAAGTTTTCTATTATTGAATGAATTCCAAATTATGTACATCTGTTAAAAAAACTTACAAAAAAAGAAATGTTCCTAAAAACATCATAAAATGATACATTTGCGCAAAATTAGTGAACCGTGTAATTTCGGAATAGAAAATATGATCAGTAATACATTCAAATGTATATTCATGCATTATTCTCCTATAATAGCTGTGATCTTAAATACTGCTGTGAAAGACTTGGAAACTGTGAATGTGATAAAAGAGGAATTTATCAAGAGAAGCAGCAGAAATGCTGCTGTACAATTACAGTGGCCCATTGTCAGTAACAATGGCTTTAGATATATCTTCCCAGGGACTTTATAAAACTTTAAAAAAAAAAGAAAATGTGCCTACACCCCTGAGATGAAAGTTCACCGCAAAGGCAAAGTATACCTAATTTCCCCACTCCTGTGCCCTTAGGAATACATAAACATTTTTGCAATATCCACAATCAGCCTAACAAGCACATTTCATTTGCAGGAGTTAAAGAACTCACTCTAAATACTGCTTCAGTCCTTTACAAGTTTTAATAAGTGCATGAACCCGTGCAAGCTTATTTATATAACTCTGTTGCTTTGAATTCTTGGGAAAGAGGGGGGAGAAGCAAGGTGTCCGTTTTACCCTTAAAGGATGGAAATATTTGTTCCTAATTTATGAAGATTTTAACGCAGCCTATGTAGTCTGTAGTTGCCCTAATATATTGCAGTCATGGAATAGCATTGGGTAGACCCAGGGCTAGCACATAACTTTTCTTGATTTAATCATTTGAATTCAGTGTATTATTTTTCACTACTGAATTCCATAGAATAACAATGAAAAACAAAATATAAAATGGGTAGTAAAACTAAATGTGCATACGTAAGTGTAGAGAGGACATCCTAAGCATTGACATGTTCACGGTAAATAAGAGGGTTTCTTTCATATGTTTAACTCGAAATTAGGGAGATGCTGAAAGGTTGAAAAGAGCTTTGGCCAAGAGAGAAATTGCAGAAGGGGAAAAATGGCACTGGCTGAAGAGCTGAGGTTTCAAATTGGTGAGTAAGGTAGCCTGATACACAAGACGAAATGCCTGAGAGTTTCAGATCCAAAGGAATTGGTAATCGCCAACTGAAGAGGTATATAGGGGGATGTAAGAAACAGAGGTTATTTGTGGGAACGAAACCAGTGGTTGCAATATAAAATTGCACATGTGATTTACTCCAGAATCAAGTCTGGCTTACTCTTGAATTCATAGGCATATGGTTGGCTAACCGATTGAAAACTCCGGGTATCAGAGCAAAGCTTTTTGTTGACAAGTTTAGTGGTTCATATAAATTGCAGTAACTCAGGGCTATATGTATCTAGCTTTTTTGCATTCGCAAATGAGCTATTTGCAAAATCGGACATTTTGCGACCATAAAAAAGCATTTTGGTATGTTTCAAACCCAAACTGCGAATCACAACACGTTACCGAATTGCATTTTGGGTTTGCAACCAAATACTGCTTTGATATTTGGAAGGGGTGTCACTTCCATATACCGAATCAAATAGAATGTATTAATACTTTGTGACCCAATTCCGGTTGCAAAACAATAATAATTTACTGACTACAAACATGTGTGGTAACCTATTCACAACGGGAAGGAATCCCCTGGGCCACGGCCAGTAGCGGCCGGCATTGCTCATGTGTGGGGGGCGGGCGCATGTGTGAGATTTGCAGGGGGTGGAGGGGGGAATGGGGGAAATAAAAAAAAATATATATAATATAATTAAACTTACCTTTCCGCCCAGCCCCGCATCTTCTCGGCTTCTGCTTTCCTGCCTCCAACAGGAACAGGAAGCAGGCTCCCTCCCCAAAGCCAATCACAGTGCTGCAAGCAGCGTTGTGATTGGTCAGGACGCCGCCCATTCAGGGGCCAATGAGGTGACCATGCTCTCCATGCAGAAGAAGGGGTATGCATGGAGAAGGGGTAAAGTGCACATGACTGGTTTGGGCGGCCTGAGAGGGTCCGAGGGGGCAGACCAAACAATCTTTACACACTCAGGAGCGGGCATACCATTACTCCCCTGATCAAAGAGCAGAGCAGCCCCGCCCTCCTGCAGTGCGCAAAGCAAACATAAAATGTTTGGCTTTCTCGCACTGCAAGAAAGCAGTAGGGCGACGCTCCTCCGCCTTCGTAGAGGAGCTCCCCCTGGCCACGGCGCATTTAAAAAAAAAAAAAATAACTGTCACAGACACGGTGGACTGCTAACCCAAGCAGGCCACCATCCCTGTGATGGCGCAGATACCGAGTGAGTCGCAATTGCGATCTACCTCATTAATATTCTTGAGGTAGGACTATTTGCACCCCACTTGGAAACGCTATATTAAAATAAAAAGTTTCATACATTAGTAATTGCAATTTATAAATTGCAATTTGGTAAAAATGGCATCTTAGAAATGGCAGTTACTAATCTTAATACATATGGCCCCAAATTCCGTTATTAACTTCTGTAATAGAGTACAGTGCCCAATTTCTATTTAAATTAAAATGGTGTTGCCACAAGAGAAGATGTAGCTAAAGGTGCATTTTACCAGACCAAAATTAATTGAAATGTATCTTTGAACTTTAACCCTCCTGCTCTTGCTAGGGTTATGGATTGATAAGGACAATGCAGTTGAAATAGGGTGTTAATCTGTTTTTTCTTAAACATGCAAACATTTGCAGAATGGTTAATGTTTAACATTTCATGGCAATACATTGATTTGGGTGCTTGCATTAAAACCATTCAACATTGTTTTCATCCATAGGAGAAGAAGCGAAGAGGGTTTACAACGATGCCCAAAACATGCTCAAGACTTTGATTTGCCAAAAGAAGTTGAAAGCACGTGGCATCTTAGGGTTCTGGCCAGCTCAGAGTGTGCAAGATGATATCTATTTGTACGGAGAAGATGCACAGCCACAATCTGCTGACCCGATTGCTAAATTTTATGGATTAAGACAACAGGTCTGATCAATTATTTCCACTTTTGAATAGTACTTTTTATTTTGTTTAAGATATATTTGACCTGTCATCAGTGTTCATATTGCTGTTATTATGGATGTAAATGCTCTCTGATCATGACTTATCTTTCTAATGCCAAAGCAAATATACTGTAATTTGATATCATTTCTGATAATACTAAAGTACAGTCATCACTGTCCTTTAGTATTATCACAGTGACCTGCGACTTCCATGTTCTTTCTACTTTAAATTCGTAAGCATCAGATAGTTAGGAACGGTTATGGCTAATGATGAAGTGATGCAATTTTTATTTCCAATGCTTCAGATCTGCTCTGTCTTGTCAAAACAAGCATGACTTTTGTTATTTGCATATCATAACAGTATTTTCATATTCCTGCCATCACCCAGATATGTCTGTAGGGATAGATAAGCATACATTTTCCCCTGCAAATATATATTAACTGATCTTTATAGCCAACATGTTTCCTATAGACTTGTTGCATGATAGCATCCCAAGCATGGTATATGAGATAGCTCTACCTCCGAAGACTCTCCTCTGTGCTGGGCAAAGCCAGGACCATCTTGGGCCAAGTAGTAGCAGTGTAGTGATACACCTAGGGTTGGGGTGACTTAACATTTGCTGATTTAATATACCTTTGCTGATACCTTGTTACTCAAAATTTTAAAATGAGTAACACCAAAAGCCCTACTATGCAGCAAACTAAGCTGAGAATATAGTACAGACTTAAATTTCTGAAAACTTAAGGATGGTTTTGCTGTAGAGCTGAAATTGAAAACAATATTGAGCTTTTTTCTGATGGATACCTCTAACGATAGATCCCTCAGCTTTAGAATATTCTCCTGGAGTTAGACTGGAACTTAAAACTTTTCATCTGATAAAGACATCTATCCACAGATTCCTTACCTTAGAATTTCCCAGGCGTCAGGCAGGATCAGGAGCACTTTTACTTGAGTAATACCCTTGTGTGCCGGTAGGTGGTGTTGGTCAGTTCCACGTGACGTCATCGGCGTCATCACCTATATAGGCGCCACCTCGGCGCGCTGATGTCCGTTCTCTTCTTTCCACGCCAGCTAGGTCAGATTCGTAAAGAGGGCTAACCTCTGTCACCTTTTGACATGCTTTCTTTGACGTTTTATCAACCATTTGTGGTGTGTAGGTTTTTTTCACTATGTCAAAGACATCTTCTGAATTCAAACTGTGCGGTGCCTGCCATCGCGCAATGCAGGTGATAGATCCACACTTAATTTGTCTCTAGTACCTGGAGCCCGACCAAGACTCGGAATTGTTCTCGGACTGCCGGGCCATGGCTCTGAAGGCTTTAAGGGAACGGGCCCTAAAGCTGCTTGTGGCCTGACGCTCGGCTCCACGCTAATCGCCCCGGAGGTTTCGTTCTTGGTCCCGATTGATAGGAAGGTGGAGGCATTGGTCTGGGAGTCTTCAGTCCTCGTCCTCCTGATCGAAGTCTTCAGGTCGGTCAGGTATGAGGCATAGGAAACATAAGAAGTCGAAGCGTACTTCAACTTCTACCTATCTACCGACCGATATGTTGGAGGAGTCTCAACGCTCTATGTCTCATTCTGTGGAACCTGCTCCGGGTCGGCTCCGCGCTGCCCAGCTTAAAGAATTCTATGATGCCTTGTGCCTCATATTTGGGCGACCTGACCCTCCCGGCGAGCCTTCCAGCAACGGAGGTTTCCCACCTACGGCTCTGACACCGGCCCTGATGCCCCCAATGGATCCGGGGGTTGATCTTGATCAGTGCCTGTGGTAGATCCATATCAGCGCTGTTCGTGCCATTGCGACCTTCTCACAAGGCCCCTGCGTTAAGACTCCAGCCGCCAACAGCACCCCATTCTCATTCCCGATGACCAACCGCCAGATTGGTGTCTACAGCACCCCTGTGTCCTAGGTCAGTTCCTCTGCCTTATTTTGAAAGGCTAGGATTGGAAGAAGATTGGGAGGGGCCGCTGGACTCTTTACAAGACCAGCGTAAGCATGCCATGGACTAGTATGAGGAATTGGGTGAAGCCAGTTGACTGGATACCTCACCAAATTCTGGCCTAATTTCTCCTACGGTGGCTACAGAAGAGGGAACTTCCTATGCTATGGTGGTGAGAAGGGCAGTTGAGGTCTTCGACCTTCAGCTCCCTCCAGTGGAAGTCAAGACGAACATCTTGAGAGAGGTCCTGCAGCCAGGTGTCTCCTCCTCAGAACCCCTCCTTTCTTTCAACGAAGCCTTGATTGATATCCTTCTGAGAACCTGCTCCAAGCCCAGCACAGAGGCTTCTGCGAATTGGACAATAGCCCGCCACCACCTCCATGCATCGAGTGACCCAAAATTCCTCACCAATCACCCTACCCCTGAGAGCTTGGTGATCCAAGCCTCTACCTCACAAGGTGCCTTCCCTTCCACACCCCCAGACAGGGAATCTCAGAGGCTGGATAGTGTGGGCAAGAAAATGTTTTCTTTCGCCAGTCTTACATTGCAGTCACTGAAAACTGTATGCCTATTGGGCTGTTAGGGCCACTCTTTGTGGATAATGGATTGCTCAAGTGCTGCCACAGGTTTCAAAGGAGGCCTGGGCAATTCTCTTCCAAGCAGTATCAGACTAGAGAGAGGAGGTAAAGTTCACCATTCGTTATGGACTTGACACCACCGACTCACTGGGCAGAGCGATGTCCTTGACGGCGGTTGTTCAACACCACTCCTAAACGAAAACTACTGGCTTTTCTGGGGATGTCCAGGCTTCCCTTATGGACATGCCATTTGATGGCACCTTCTCTTCAGATTGCAAAAAAATGAGAAGGTCCCCTTAAAACCAAAGGAATAGGACTCTATACAACTATATCAATAAAAAGAAATCCTTTGGAACATGTTCAAGGGCTAGCAGTATAACCTATATGTACCACTAGTCACTGAGTTCTCACTCACTTATTCAAATCTTTCATTCAGAGGCACAAAATATTCCCTATACACACATAGTGGCACCACGGTCTGAATCATTCGCATTCACATCACTCGTGGAGAAAAATTAGAACTGTATACCCATGGCCAACATTTTAGATGCACATTAAAAGCAGGGGTTATTATCTGATTGCAAATTTATTTCTGGATTAATCGATTTTGTGGCCATGGAAGTGGCTTTCAGCCATGCCAGCCATACCCTTACCACAAGACTGTGCAAGTTCAGCAACCTCTGCCCGCCCGAGGCCGCAACTCCTTTCGACCTGTGGGTTGGGTGGCTAGAGATCGAGTCAGTCCACTCCTCCCCCTGCAGCCTCCAAACATCCCTACTCCGATCATGGACGTATAGTTGGTGGCAGTATCAGCCATCACCTCCACCACTGGCAAAACATCACATCAGACAGGTGGGTTCTTCAGATAGTCCAAGAGGACTACTCCCTCCAGTTCGGGGATACCCCTCTCTCCATGCCTCCAACTTATGACTGTTTGTCGGAGAACTACTTGAACCTGTTAGGAGTAAGTCAGGACTCTCTTGGCCAAGGGAGCCATAGAGAGGGTTCCGGCGCCAGAAGTAGGGTGTGGTTGCTATTCAAACTACTTTCTGGTCCCAAAAAAAGGCAAGGGCCTTCATCCTATTCTAGATCTGCGAGCCCTCAACGACTTCCTCACAAAAGGAAACATTAAAAATGCTCATTCTGGCTCAGGTATTGTCTGCCCTAGACCCTGGGCTCTGGATGGTAGCATTGGACTTGCAAGGCGCCTATTTTCACATTCCTATACTGCCTGACCCTCAGCATTATCTGCAGTTCACTGTAGGCCACAAGCTGTTCCAGTTCACAGTGCTCCCCTTTGGCCTTACTAACACCCTTGGAGTGTTCACTAATGTGAAGGCAGTGGTCGCAGCTCATCTGCGCAGATCAGAGTTGCCAGTCTTCCCCTAGCTCGACGACTGGCTATTGAAGGCTAGTTTGCTCCAGGCTGCCCTCTTCCAACTCCAGACTACGGCGAACCTCCTGCTTTGCTAGGGTTCACTATCAATGTACCAAAGTCACACCTGACTCCTTCTCAGATGCTTCCTTTCATCGGAGATGTGCAGTTTCAGGCCTATCTCCCAAGTGGCGAGTTCAGGCTATTCAGACTGATACCGATGTTTCAGCTTCTATCCTGGATTTTGGTGAGACTGACTCTAAGGCTGCTGGGCCTCATGGCCTCCTGCATCCTGCTAGTGACACATGCTATATGGCCTATGTGGTCTCTGCAGTGGGATCTAAAATTCCATTGGGCACAGCATCAGGGAAATCTCTCCGACATGGTCCAGATCTCGAAGAGAACTGCACAGGACCTGCAGTGGTGGCTCACCAATTGTGATTGGGTCAGAGGCAGACCCCTCTCCCTTCTCTAACCAGATCACACAATAGTGAAAGATGCTTTACTCCTGGGATGAGGCGTCCTTCTGGGAGAAGTGGAGATCAGAAGACTCTGGTCTCTGGCGGAATCCAGACTCTACATCAACTTGCTTGAGCTCTGAGCGATTTGCATGGCATTGAAAGCTTTTCTTCCATCCATCAGGGGAAAGCTGGTTCAGGTGTTTAGTGACAACACCACCGCCATGTGGTACTGCAACAAACAGGGTGGGTCAGGCACCCTCTGTCAAGAGTCCCTCCGTCTCTGGACATGGCTAGAACAGCAGGGCATATCCCTGGTGGTTCAACACCTGGCTGGTTCCCTGAATGCCAGGGCAGAAGAATTCAGCCATCGCTGCCTAGCAGATCGCAAATGGCATCTCCATCCAGAGATGGCATAAGGTCTCTTTCAGAGGTGGGGAGAGCCTTGGTTAGATCTGTTCACCTCCACCAAGAACAAGCAATGTCAGTAGTTATGCACAATGGAATTTCCAAGGCAGCACTCGCTCGGCGACGCTTTTTGTCTCGAGTGGAGCTCAGGCCTCCTGTACGCCTTTTCACCAATTCCACTCCTGTCCAGAGTGCTCAAGAAGATCAGGAGTGACTGGGCCCAAGACATTGTTGTGGCTCCGGACTGGGCACGGAAAGTCTTGTATCCCAAGATTCTCCAACTCCGCATCAATCATCCTATCAGGCTGCCCCTAAATGAGGATCTTATCTTTCTGCTTCCCTCTCTCAAGTCCTTCTCTTTATTTTGACCCTTGCCCAGCAGGGCTGTTCTCTGGGCACTCTCAAAGGGTATCTTTTGGCCCTGTCTTCCTTCTTGAAGCTACCAGATCAACCCTCTTAGTTTAAATTCCCTATTGTAAATTGATTTCTTAAAGATCTGCACATATCTTCTCACCTGCCCCATTTACCATGCCTCAGTGGGACCTTATTTTGGTTCTTACCTTCCTCGTGTGTGCTCCGTTCAAACAGCCCAGTCTGGCTGCTTACCATCAAAACAGCCTTTTTGGTGGCTATAACTTCTGCCAGGGGGGGAGCAAATTGCATGCTCTATCACCCAGGCCTCCTTACCTGACTATCTTCCCTGATAAGTTGGTGCTTCGCACTAGAACGTCTTTCTTGCAGAAAGTAGTAAAACCATTTCACGTGGGGCAATCTGTCACCTTGCCCACTTTCTATGCTCCTCCGCACCTCTCCAAAGAGGAGGAGGGACTACACTATCTGGACTCAAAAGAGTGTGGTTTTTCTACCTTGACTGTACTGAAGAGTTGCAGGCGGACAACCAACTCTTCGTGGGATACGTTGGATCAAAGAAAGGGTCTCGTGATGGGTCGTTCTCTGCATCAAACTTTGTAATGCTCTGGTCAAGAAACAGCCTCCTCATTCCACCAGAGCTAAGGCTGCAACGAGTGCGTTGCAACGTGGTGTTCCAGTCCTTGACATTTTTCAGGCATCACTGCACACATTCACTGTGCACTACTGCGAGGACAGTCAAGTCCGCATGGACGGCCTTTTTGGCCGTTCTGTCCTGCAGGACTTCCTGGTCTAAACTTGTCAACAGTCCCTCCTCCGTGATGGTATTGCTTAGGTATCTATCCTAAGGTAAGGAATCTACGGCTAGATGCCTCTATCAAATGGACAAGCTATTTACCTTTGGTTACACCTTATCTGGTAGAGACATGATCTAGCTGCAGATTTTTTACCAACCTACCCATTCTCTCTATACTCCAGGCAGGATTTTAAGTCTTATGTTCCCTTCAAAGCCCTTCATGCTCCAGTGGGATCTGAACTTAGTTTTGAACTTCATGATGTGCTTACTCTTATGAGTTCTAGCATATTTATCCTCAGCACCAGTTAACCTTAAAAAAAAGCCTTTCTAGTGGCCATTACATTGGCCAGGAGGGTTCATAAACTGCAAGCACTTTCTGTGCATCCCCCTACACAACTTTTTTCCCAGACAAACTGGTATTAAGAACACATGCCTCTTTCCTGCCTAAAGTGGTAACACCTTTTCACTAAGGCCATTCCATCACATTGCCTATCTTCTTTGCTCCACCTCACTCTTCCAAAGAGTAGGAGAGATTCTACGACCTGGCCCCAAAAATAGCATTGTGGTTCTACATTGATTGTACCAGAGAGTTCTGGGTAGATGATCTACTCTTCATTGTGTTTCTCGGGGCTTAAGAAAAGAGAGGCTGTGCAGAAACGGATCATGTCATGATGCGTAGTGCTCTTCATTAAAATATGCTATGCACTTGTCAAAAAGCAGCCCAGTAAGGGCTTGCAGGCTTGTTCCTCCAGAGCCAAAGCTATGAACACTGTATTAGCTTGAAGAGTCCTTGTCCTGGACATCTGTGAGGCTGCAACGTAGGCGTCCTTCCAACAGATTTACAAAGCACTACTGCCTGGAAAGTCAGGTGTGTCGTTACGGGCATTTTGCCCTTTCAACCCTCCAGAACTTCCTGGTATAAATCGGTTCACAGACCCACCTATAAAGAGGGATTTCTCCATATTGAGTAGCCCTAATGAGGTATCTAGTGTCTGCATACTGTTACGTCAGTAACCTTTGTGGCTATGCACTTCTGGTGTGGAAAGTTCATGAAAAACAAGCGATGTCAGAGTGCTGGGCTGGCACCGATATAGACACCATGCAAATCAATTATGACACGGATGCCGACCCGAAAGATGCCACCTGCCGGCGTGCAGAGGTAGTGATCGAAAAGTTTAACAATGCAGTCTGATGCCAGGGAAATATTCTAAGGTATGGAATCAGCGGCTAGATAGTGTCTCTATCAGATAAGGCATTACCAAAGGTAGGTATCGTGTTCATCCAAGCCAATAAAAACATTGGAAAAACTGTGAAATCTGATATTTTGTTACCTTATTAGGCCTTAACCAAATAGAGCAAACTTTAGGAAATCACTTAAAAAATATTTTATAGCTTTCTAAAACATATCTAAATGAATATCAAAACAGAGGAGTAATTGCCATGGAACAAAGCAGTAGTGTGGATTTTTAAAGGCAGGCCTATCGGCTTTCACAATTCTTTTTAGCTTCTTTCAATGCACCTTCCCTGCCATCCCCGTAATGTTGGCTGATTAGTCCCTGATACACTAAAGAAAGAAAAGGAGTCCTCTTAGTATTATTGGGATTTAACTCCTGAAAATGCTCTATGGATCATTAGGACTTAGCACTTATATATGTCCCTGTGTGTGAAAAGGAGGCTGTACCCCAACACGAGTAATCTCCTTATGTGTCTTCAATTTCGGAGCTCTTGTGATTTGAAGACTGCTCTATCAGTTGAAAGAAGCTGTGGTGAAGAAAGCCACATTTTCTCCTTCACAGTTAATAGAGACAGTCTCACAATACCACATCTTCTGGCATTTAAAATTGGATTGTCAAGACATAGTTTTTAAAGTTGCTGTACCTCTTTCTTGTCTGATTGGCTCTACAAGTCTCGATTAGCACTAACAAATGCTGGTGTTTCAGTGTAACACTGTTTTACTCTCTAGTATGCCAACTCTCATACCTTCCATCAATTAGATGTTTTTTACCTTAGCGACTAAAACACAGTGAAGACCAGTTGCTCCTAACACTTTCTCTTAATGAAGATCGATTAGATTCCTGTGTTGTGTTGTAATGTCAGCACACTCATATAAGTTAGGGCCAAAATGTCTTTAATATTATTACCTGATTCTCCATATTTAGGTACTGATTGTAAAATTATTCCTTGATCATTTGAACTTTTTTGTAAATCACACCTTTGTCTGTACACATTTGGGTGTTCGTTTGAACACAGCACAGCACAATTGTATCTACTGGCCTCGTGTTTGTCGAATGATTAACGTTGTGATAGTTAATAATTTCTCTGTGTTTAATAACATTCAGATGACAATTCTGATTGAGCTATGTATTATGAAATGTAAATGGAATACTGTTTTGAGTCTGCCTTGAACGCTTTGGATTAATGAGTGATAGCACTAAATTGATTTTGTTATATATATATTTTTTTATAAAATCCTACATAACCATTGTTCTGTGTGCAGCTGTGATGGACAAGACCTCCTCCACAAGATCTTCCTGTGATTGCTTAGGTCATTGACTGGCCAAGGCTACATTGAGGCAATAAGGTGCAACTGTCTAGAGCACCACCATCATAGGGGCATTACGTGTCCCCAAGAAACTATAGATAGGGCATTTTGCCTGTGTGGTAGATGGGGTATCACAATGTCACTTTTCCTACAGTAACAACACCTTAAGCATCTGCCCTATACATTGTTGAGACTCTAAAGATGCAGGTACTAAATCATTTTTTATTGAAAAATATATCTTTGCCTTGATGGTAGAGGTGTGATTTCACTACCTTGGTTGAAGGCTGCCTGGTATCCTCATCATGAGACATACACTCGAGGTGTATTTTGTTGCCTGATTCATTTACATTAATATCCTCATTTGTTTACAGTTTGCAAAAATGTTGTCTGAAATCATGGATTATGAACATATTTTCCCTACTCTAGTGGTTTCTGTGGATTCTGTATAATGATTCACCAATACTCAACAATAATTAAGATAGCATATTATTTTGCCCTGTTTACTGAAGGATGTGTTTGTTTTTCTCTAGTCTGAAAAAGACTCCTCTTGCACAGATCCATACTACTGCCTCTCTGACTTTGTGGCCCCAAAGAACTCTGGTGTTGTTGACTACATCGGCCTGTTCGCTGTTGCTTGCTTTGGAGTAGACGACCTGAGCAAAGATTATGAGAACCAGTTTGATGACTACAGCAGCATCATGGTGAAAGCATTGGGAGACCGATTAGCAGAGGTACGGGAGAAGAGCTAGATTTTCATTGTGGAAATACCTTTTCCCTCTTGTTTTGTATCACATCGATATGCTGAGGCCGTTTTCATTGGATTACTGTGAAATATTTGCCAGTCCAAATATGTTTTTATTGCTTTGCGTTGTACCTATTTAATAGTACACACACCAATTGCAACAGGCTGATATTGTCCTGTGGAAGGACAGATTGGGTAGGTCTATTTTTGTGTGTAAATCTCAAGTTCTGTTTTTGATGTTACACAGAGCCCAAAAGAATTCCAGTTATTCACTTTTTACCCATCAATAACTTTCTTATGTATGGCCCTGTAAATCATTTGCCACTACTTTCAACTGCTACACAGGTGCAGAGGAGTAATTAATAGGAGCGCTATACATAATATGGTCCCTCCTCCCTGTCCCAAATGTAAAAAAAAAGAAACCTGCTTCCCACCCCAATAGCTGTCTCTGCCTTACTTTCCGTCCTCCCCATAAGCTGGGTAGGCTGCCCTAAATGCTGTTCTGATTGGCTCCTAGAGAGGTCAGTGAGAGCAGCCTGAAATTTCTCTGACACATCAGCGGTGGGTAACAAGTTCTGATCCCCACTGTTCCTATGTCATAGCAGTGAATTATTGGATTTAGAATCCATGTAGTCACACTAATGCCTCTCCATTTATAATATTTTATTACCTTTAGTTCACAATATGTGACATTTCGAATTGTATCATTTCTGATAGATATTTCTATTCACAGATTCCTCGCCTTTATGATATTCCCCAGGTGCAAGATTGGATCCTGAGGTTATCCCAGCAGCAATGCCACATAGGCTAGGGAGCATACAGGCGCCAACCCTGTGTGCGGATGTCAATTTTTTTCTTTTTATGCATTGGAATACGGAGCTGTGCTCCATTTTTGCCAGTTGGAAACTCCTTGTAAAATATTTCCCAGTATGCAAGGTAATGATGACCCCCACCGAAGACTATAGGGTTCAAGCTCTAATGTGACTGCCGGAAATAGATGTCGGTAACAGACCTGCATGGGGTATTCTTCTGGTGTTTGGGCTCAGGCATGATTCCAAGTTGCATGAAGAGTGTGCCTAATACATCCAAAGTCAATCTGGGATTGTGACGCAAAGCTGTATGACTCTGAACACCATAAGAAGTTACAGACCTCACGTAAGTCCCACTCAAAGTCCAGTGTGCGGACTTGTTCCTGCTGTCGAGGTCGCTTCCAGTCCTCTTCGTAGTCAAGGTCATCTTGTAAGTCGACATCGAAGTCCAGATAGAAGTATTACAAGTTGAAGAAGAACTTGACTCTCAATCCCACCAACCTGTATCCAAAGAGAAGTCAGAAGAGCGTCAATGTATCAATCATACTCACTACTGATAGTGTAGTGGATTTCTCAAACGGTCCTGTTGCACACTGATTTTTTTGGGCTATTAGTTATGCTGCAGCAGTTCAATGTCTTAAAGGAGTCCATGTTGTGTATTTTTGGCCTTCTTTTGGCTCCTCGGGCATGCCTTCTAGCACCAAGCATCCCCAGGGATCTCCAGCCGGATTACCACCAACTTAATCTTCCTGGCACCATCTGTGCCTTTTGAACCCACTTCTGGTTCCGCACTTTCTCCAGGGCGGACTTCCATTCCAACTCAAAGATCTGCACTGGTTCTTTTTCTACCGACGGTGGCCCTGACTAGGTTGGTGCCGGTGCTTAAGCCTCTGCTGACTGGGGTGTCTGACCTTGTGCCGAATTTATTTTGACCTCTACTAAGGTCACGTCTTGACTCCACTTCAAAGCACCATGTTCATGTAAACTGTGATTTAGAGCAACACTTTCTATTTCGCAATGCCTTCCCCAGAGGCTTCACCTCTTTTTTGTCTTATTTTCTGATTAGCTTGACAGTGGGGGTGATTTACCCCCACACTATGATGATGATGAGGTATTTCGCTGTTTTTAACTGTATGGGGTAATAGACATCATTCGCACTTAAGCAATTGGGATTTGCATTGGTTTTTCGATATGTAACCCGAAGGAATAAATTTGAGGATCTGAAAGAAACACGTTAGTTATAGATTCCTTACCTTAGAATTACCCCCAGGCGTCAGACTGGATTCAGAAATTTTTTTAGTCAGCAGTACCTCTGCGCGTCGGAAGGTGGCATCGGTCGGCTCCACGTTCGTCGTCATAGTCGCCGGGATGATGTCGCGGCAGCTTCTTAGACAATGCCCTCGCGCGCAGACGGAAGTTCTTTCTTTTTCCGCACCAGCCAGCGCAAATACGGGAAGGACGGTACCTCAGTCATTTTTTTACTAAGTTTTTCTCGACTTTTGTTGACGTCTTGTTTCGAGTCTCCGACTCCGAACAGGTGCACGAGGGATGCCCGATTTCAAAGCCTACGGTTCCTGTAACTGACTGATGTTGGTGACGGATCCGTACCACGTGTGCCTCTTTTGCCTGGAGCGCGACCATGACCTCAAGTCGTGTTCCGACTGTCAGTTGTTGACGCCGAAAGGCTTTGCGGTAGCTGTCCCAAAAGCTGCTTGAATGATGGCAGTCGGCTCCCCGCCGTTCGAGGTCCCGGTCCAGAGGGAGGTCGAGCGACCGGTCGCAGAGCCGCCATCAGTCCGGCTCAAAGTCATCGAAGTCTTCGCACTCGGGTCGGGTAAGTCAAAGCATAAGAAGAAGTCGAAGAAGCATCGTCGCTCTTCGCCTTCTTCTCGAATGTCGGCGAACTCAACGAGTCGCGCAGGTGGTGCCACTCCTGCGGCTCCACACGTGGAGCCTGATGGGTCGACTCCGAGCTTCCATCCCTTTTCGGGACCGGAGCGACACCCCCTCCTCCCCCCAGCTTTGTATGTTCTACGAGGTGACCCATGCCATCTTTGGGCGGACCAACTCCGCTGGCGCGCCTTCAGGCCCCGCGGCATCGGTTAGGGGGCCTAGGTCTTTACTGCCGGCGGCTCTGTCCCCGGCGCCGCAGGCCGCCCTTAGATCCAGGCCTGGATCGGGATCGGCACTGGTTGACCTTATTATGCCTCCACAAGGCCCTGGAGACGACCGGCATCAACCCCAGCCTCCTTCCTGGCATGGACACAGTGCCGGACCGGCATCGATCATCGCCGGATCTGGCGCCGGGTGGGATTTTCGTACCCCTGTTCACTTCTGAGGCCCCTTTCGAATCACAGTGGCAACCAGAGGAAGATGAGGAGGACTGGGAGGGGCCAGGTGACCCCTTAACTGACCAGCTTGGTTCTGAACAGGACTGGAGGGAGGAACTGGGGGAAGCCAGTGGTCTTGACACTTCACCCGACATTGGCATTTTGTCTCCTCCTACCGTGGCTAAGGAGGAGGGAGCGTCATACGCTGTGGTGTTGAGTAGGGCGGCCGAGGCTCTCAATCTTGAGCTTCCTACGGTGGCGGTCAGGACTAACCTCCTGATTGAGGTGCTTCAACCAGTGACAAGCTCTTCGGAGCCCCTGCTTCCGTTTAATGAGGCCCTCACTGACATACTTTTGGGCACCTGGTCCAGGCCCATCACGCGGGCTCCAGTGGACAGGATGATCGCCCGACGCCACGGCCTGGCTCTAGACAACCCCACTTTCCTCTCCCAACACTCCACCCCGGAGAGCTTGGTGGTCCAAGCCTCCACCTCCAAGAGTGTCTTCTCTACCGCTCCACCAGAAAGGGAATCCAAGAAGCTGGACCATCTTGGGAAGAAAACGTTCTCTTCCGCCAGCTTAGGGCTGCGGTCCGTACACACTGCATGCCTCTTGGGCCGTTATTCGCACTCCGTGTGGGATACAGTGGCGCAAGTGCTGCCTCAGTGTCTGGAGGAGTCCCCCACAGTGCTCTCCCATGCAGATGCAGCAAAGTTTACGATCGGTTGTGGGCTGGACACCGCTGACTCTCGAGCAGGACTATTTCAACGTCATTAGCGCTTTGTCGCTAAGCCTGGATGAGGTCCACTGGATTTTCAGGGGCTGTCCAGAACACCTTGATATACATGCCCCTTGATGGCTGTCGCCTCTTTGGCGACAAAGCAGACCACGCCCTAGCTCGCTTCAAGGACTCACAGGCTACACCCAAGTCCTTGGGCCCCTCCTCCCATCTGATTCAGCCTGCTTTTCGCCCCTTTCGTGGCTACGGAAGGGGTGTCCTGCTACGTACCACCTAGGGCCACAGGCCGCAGCAACTTACCCAGCCTTCACGCGGCCAGGGACGTGGGAACCAGTGTCGTGGTTCCGGGGGCCAGCGGGCGGGCCAGTCCACCAACCCCCCTCTGCAGCAGCCTCCAAACCCTCCTAGTCCGACCTTTCAGGCCCATCAAATGCCAGTGGGCAGCAGGATTCACCATCACCTCCACCACTGGCACACCATCACTTCAGACAGGTGGGTTTTGCAGATAGTACGAAGGGGCTACTCCCTCCCCTTCGAGACTACCCTTCCTTCCATGCTACCTCCTTACCACGATATGTCGGAGGATCATCTGGCACTTCTCCAGCAGGAAATTACGGCTCTCTTGGCCAAGGGAGCCATCGAGCACGTTCCTGTCCCAGAAGTAGGTTGTGGTTGCTACTCCCACTACTTTCTGGTTCCCAAGTAGGACAAGGGCCTTCATCCTATCTTGGATCTCAGGGACGTCAATCGCTTCCTCCGAAAGGAGAAGTTTAAAAGGTTGACGCTTGCTCAGGTCTTGTCTGACCTCGACCCGCAAGACTGGATGATAGCATTGGATTTGCAGGATGCCTATTTTCACATTCCTGTCCTGCCAGCCCACCGGTGTTACCTACGGTTCACGACAGGACACAAGCATTTTCCGTTTACCGTGCTCCCCTTTTGCCTTACCAGCTCCCCTCGGGTGTTCACATTAGTAATGGCGGTGGTCATAGCTTATCTGCGCAGATCAGGGGTTCCAGTCTTCCCCTATCTCTACGACTGGCTGTTGAAGGCGGGCTCACCTCAGGCAGTCGTCTCCCAACTCCAGACTGCGGCCGACCTCCTGCATCTGATGGGGGTCATCAATGTGCCAAAGTCGCACCTGATTCCCTCTCAGAAACGCCTCTTCATCAGAGCGGTTCTGGACACGGCACGGTTTCGCGTCTCTCCTCCCAAACAACGAGTCCGGGACATTCGGGCTATGATTCCGTTGTTTCAGCCTCTATCCCAGATTTCGGTGAGAATGACCCTGAGGCTGCTGCGCCTCACGGCCTCCTGCATGCTGCTAGTAGATCATGCCAGATGGCATATGCGGGCTCTGCAGTAGGATCTGAAATTCCAGTGGGCGCAGCATCAGGGCAATCTTTCCGATGTTGTCCAGATCTTGGAGGGGACTGCGAGTCAGTTGCAGTGGTGGCTAATGAACCAAGATTGGGTCAGCGGCAGATCCCTCTCCCTTCCCCAAACAGAGTTCATGTGGTGACTGATGCATCACAACTGGAATGGGGCGGCCACATGGGAGAGGCGGAGATCAGGGGTCTCTGGGCTCCGGCAGACTCTGGGCTCCACATCAACCTTCTGGAGCTCCGGGTGATTCATCTTGCACTCTAGGTATTCCATCCTTCTGTCAAAGGAAGAGTAGTGCAGGTGTTCACGGACAACACCACCGCCATGTGGTACTGTTACAAACAGGGTGGAGTGGGTTCGTGGACCCTATGTCAAGAGGCTCTTCGCTTTTGGACAAGGCTGAAACATCAGGGCTTAACCCTGGTGGTTCAACACTTGTGGGTTCCCTGAATGCCAAGGCAGACTAACTCAGCCGACGGTGCATGATGGATCACAGATGGCGTCTACACTGAGAGGTGGTGCAAGGTCTCTTTCAGCAGTTGGGAGATCCTTGGTTAGATCTGTTTACTACTGAAGAGAACGCGTAATGTCAGTAGTTCTGGGCGTTGGAGTTTCCCAGGTGGCACTCGCTCGCTTTTAGTCACGAGTGGAATTGCTGTCTCTTGTACGCCTTTCCACCTGTATCACTTGTACCCAAAGTGCTAAAGAAGATCAAGCGCGACCGGGCCCAAGTAATTCTTGTTGGTTCGGACTGGGCGCGAAGAGTCTGGTACCCCGAGCTCTTGATCATAGCCATTGATCCTCTGATCAGACTGCCTCTTCGGGAGGATGTCGCAGCCTCAGGGGATTGTTCTCCACCCTAACCTGACCAGTCTGCACCTCCTTGCGTGGAGATTGAGCAGTGACAATTGACCATTTTCGACCTTCCTCCCGAAGTCTGTAATGTCATCTTGGCATCCAGACGTCCCTCCACTAAAACAGTTTACGCCTATAGATGGAACAAAGTTTTGGCATGGTGCACATCAAAGGCGGTGGATCCCCTTTCTGCCCCTCTTTCAGAGGTTCTCCTCTTCATTCTTTTTTTTGGTCCAGCAGGGCTATGCTCTGGGCACTCCTAAAGGCTATCTTTTGGCCATTTCAGCCTTTCTTCGCCTTCCTGAGCTGCCTTCTCTTTTCAAGTCCCCTATCGTTAACAGATTTCTGAAGGGCATTACTCATCTCTTTTCTCCTCCTTTCGTAATGCCTCAGTGGGACTTGAATCTTGTCCTCACTTATCTTATGTGTGCTCCCTTTGAGCCATTACATACTTTTCCTCTTGCACGCAGGGGGAGTGAACTTCAGGGTCTTTCTCCCAAACATCCCTTTCTTACTGTCCATCCGGACAAAGTGCTCCTTTGTACTGGGCCTTCTTTTCTGCCCAAACTGGTTACTTCTTTCCACATAGGCCAGACTATCATGTTGCCCACCTTCTTCCCGCCTCAGCACCCTTCCAAAGAGGAGGAGAGCATCAACCGTCTGGACCCAAAATGTATGCTGTCCTTCTACCTTGACCGCACTAAAGAATTATGGGTGGCTGATCAACTCTTCGTGGGTTATATGGATGCCAAGCAAGGGCTGGCAGTGCACAAACGTACCATCTCTTGATGGGTTGTCTTATGCATTAAGATCTGTTATTTGGCAAAAAAAGAACCTCTGGTAGGACTGCGTGCCCACTCTACCAGGGCAACGGCAGTCACTACTGTTTTGGGACGTGGAGTTCCGTTAGTTGACATCTGTCAGGCAGCCACATGGGAATCAATGCACACGTTCACAAAATATTACTGCCTGGACAGCCAAGTCCGGAGAGACAGCTTTTTTGGCCGTTCTGTTCTCCAGGTCTTCTTGGTGTGATCTTAGTTCGCAGACCCACCACTGGGGTTGGCATTGCTGGGGTATCTATTTTAAGGTAAGGAATCTATAACTATGGTCTCTTTCAGATGAACAAGTTATTTACCTTCGGTAACGATGCATCTGTAAGAGACATATGTACTTCTAGATTCCTTACCGTTCCACCCATCCTCCCCGTTCTGCAAATTGACTTCTAGTGTTTGGGACCTTTCAGGGCCCTAGTTATGTGCACAAGTGGTGAGTGTCTTGGAGGGCTCTGCGCTTCTGGCTTGGAAAGTCGGGTCAGAACTGACGTCAGTGTGCAGCAGCGGCATCTAAGTAGACACCGCGACATCACCCGGCGCTGACGACAGACCCCACCTACAGGCGTGGAGGTGTACTGCTATGAAAAACTTTATCTAGATCCATTCTGAGGCCTGGGGGTAACTACATCTGTCTCTTACAGATACATCATTACCGAAGGTATGTAACTTGTTCATATGGCTTAGATTATGCAATAGTTGTGAACAGTACTCTCTCTGAGAAAGATTAGGACTTTGATATTCCAGACACTGCAGCTCCGAACTGGGCCCTTGAAGGCCCAGGGCTGTTTGTTTCATATCCTCTCTTTCCTTAGGGATACAACATGGCATTTTCTAGTAGACAGACCTACAAACTGGTAAACACATGAAGTTCAGGTAAGAATGTGGGTTGAAAATACTTAAACCTTCACTATGGTAATAGCTATGATGCTTCAAGATTAGGCATTCTAACAAACATGCACTGAATAAAATATGTTGTCTGGTTTCATAATATTTACCTTCTGTGCCTACACTCTTGCTATGATTTTATAAATTTGTGCAATTATTTTGTTTAATTTATTATGCACTAATATGAACTTGTAATAAAGCCTTAAAAAATAATCGTGTTGATTTCTTGTGTGTGTGCTGTTGTGGCGAAAGGTTGCCAGAGCTCACAACAAGAATAAATAGCCCGTCAGTCTCTGTTTTTTTTACGTGGCCAATACGTATTATCGCCAGGTTTGTTGCAAGAGACGTGTTGGCCTTAACTTGTTGTTCTTTAAGCTCAGATTTGGTTACTTGGGCCATTCCTGTGCTTGCTAAAGGGACACTAATCACTCACTAGGTTGTGTTTACTCTAAGCTTGTAAAAATAGAAAAACTGTTAACAAAAATAAAATTTCCTAAGATGATAACCGAAGTGACAAACACAGAGGCAATATTTACTGGGAAGAGAACTGGATGCAACCTCCCTCCCTCCTTCCCCCTCTAAAAAAAAAAGCAATTTCCTGCTCTTTCTGTACACCAGCATATTAAAAACGGATTTATGAAGACCCATTTCTAACAACATGATTCCTCAAGTGGACATTTTATTTCCAGACATCTTTCTGCAAATGTTACAAGAGAGCAGGGAAACCGCCCTAGTAGAAACCATAGACACCCTAGCTTTAAGCCTTCTTTAAAGGGTTCCACCCACTTGGCCGGACACACATTAACAGTGGTTACGTCAGAGAGGATCTCCTATTTGTCTTAGGAAAATGCCTTCAAACATCATTGGTTCTCCTGTACCCCTTTACAATGTGCAATAAAGTACATTCTAACATCAAACTATGGATAGTAAAAAGTGTACTGAAATCGCATGAACTCTTTTGATCTGGATTGATTTATTTCTATACAACCTGAGTTGGGGATTTAACCCCTTCCATGCTCATGACGAGCTCAGCTCGTCATGCAGTACACTGGTCGTGTGCGTATGACGAGCTGACCTTGTCATGAACAATGGGTTTTTATATTGATCAGCACAGGAGGGGAAAAGTCATAGCACCCAAGGTGTTAAACAGGTATTCTGTTGAATCCACCAGCTGGAAAGTATCTGGCACCTTGATTTCCAATCTGGCACCTTGCTTCCCACTCCTGTTTCACGCTTACCGCTGTCCTGTGCTTTTGTCTCAGTTCACCTATGGAACCTGGATCTTCACCCAGACTCCCTGTATGTTTACCCTAAGCTTCCGACCTGATGTTTACTTGAATCCTCATCCTTTCAGAACTATGCCAATAAGACGTCTCTAAGGTAGTTGGACTGCCTTATTGCTACAGTCCTTTTGGACTGTTCAGACATGAAAGTATGGAGTACCGTTGATTTTACTTTAACTTTGCCTGCATATTTTACTACATCTGGATCCTGAGACACAAACCAGATTTATGTGAAAAATTTGTGCAAGAAGCTGGGTTCTTTTTGCAGTACTCTCCCACTTTGTGCCTGGTATTTGATGCAACTCTGACTGACACGTACTGGGTTCCTGCTAACCAGGTCCCTAGTGGTCATGTGATGTTTTGTTAAAAAATATGTGCGACACCACATTGTTTCTTGGTGCTATGGACAAGAGAGCCCTGCTGCTAAGTGATTCATTCATAAACCTGCCGAAATAGCCAGGTCTTTAACAGTTTACTACATTGGGGGTATGATGTTGTCAATCTGATGTCTAAAGGAAGAGAGTTCTAGAATTGAGGGGCCGAGACCGCAAATCTAAGTCCTTCCAGTTTCCTCCGTTTAAAAGATGGAATAGCTAAGAAATTCAAATGGGAGGACCTAAGATCTAGAGTGGAGATATATCTCTGGACTCGAGTAGAAACAAAAGCTGGCCAGCTACCATGGAGCGCTTTAAAGGTAAGGCATCCCAACTTGAATGCACTGCGTTCGACAACCGGGAGCCAATGTAAAATTTTCATAAGAGGGGTGGCATGCTGCCATCTTGGCTGGCAATAGATTAATCGAGCCACCTGGTTTTTTACCAGTTGCAGTCTTTTTGATTGACATGCCGGAATGCCAGAATAATACGAGTTAGCGTAGTCGAGGTGGGAAATGACTAAGGCTAAAACTACTTGGGTAAGAGCTTCAGGAGCAAGGAATCTGCTGATCTTCCAGAGCTGAAACAGGTAGAGACCTCCGCCCCAATCTGAGATTTCATGGACAGGTCGCAGTCAATAGAAATGCCAAGGCTTTTAGTTGATTGGGGTGGTTGGGGAAGGTTTCCCACCTCAATCAACCACAAATTTGAATTCCAGGAGTTTGAGGGCCCTCCAGTTGAGATCAGTTCAGTTTTATCTGGGTTCAATTTCAAGTAGTTACTGTTCATCCAGCTACTTATGTCGCATGGTAGATTGGATGTTAGTGACAGAGGTAGCAGACTTGTCTATATCAAAGATCAGTTGAAGATTGTCAGCATAGTTGCAAGTGCATGCCTTCCTTTCGCCAAAGGATTGATTTGGAGGATACAGGTACAAATTGAAAAGGTCCAGTGACAGGGAAGATCCCTGTGGTACCCCACATGACAATTTGACTTTAGAGGCAGAGAATTGGGTGAGGTGAACAGCTTGAGTGCGGTCATCAAGAAAAGACTATAGCAACTTAAGGGCCAGGCCCTGTATCCGTGCGTTACTGGCATGGTCCATCAGGAGTTCATGGTCGACTGTGTCGAATGCAGCGGAGAGGTCGAGTAACACCAGGGCCTGCGTAATGCCCTTGTCTGCCCCTTTCCTTAGTTCGTCTAGAACAGTCAAGATAACTGCCTCTGTAAAATGAAAGGGTCGAAAGCCCGCCTGATGAGGGTCAAGAAAAGGCAACTGTTTGTTTAAGAAACAGAGGCAGTTTGCAACGTGGGCTTCCAAAACCTTGGCTAATAAGGGGAGTAGGGAGATAGGGTGATAATATGTAAGGGCTAGAGGGTCTGCCCTTAGTTTATTCGTGATGGGGACTATTTCTGCTTCTTTAAATGCTTTGGAGACCACCCCCTTCATGAGGGAGTTGTTCAGTAGTGAAAGAGTAGGGTCGGGACAAGTGAGAAAAGCTTCCCTTAAGATGTGTGGGGGGCAGCAGTCCACTGGAGACCCAAATCTGACCTTCATTAGAAGGTTAAAAAAAACTTCTCTGCTGATGGTAGAAAACTGCTCCAGGGAATGAGAGTTCTTGAGCGTGGTTGGGCTATATGGGGGGGCAGGGGGGAGTTAGCAGGGATACTGGTCTTGATAGTAATGACTTTTTCCATGACGAAAGTGTCTAGTGAGCCACATAAGCTTGAGTAGGGGCTGGTTTCACTGTGACTCTGTCTGGATTGGATAACTCAGCAACAATTGCAAATATTTCTTTAGATTTATTTGTGGAACTCAATATTTTTTTAGAAAACTAGGTTGACTAGGTTTGTAAAATAGCCCTTTTATATTGCTTGAGTTGGATTTGATATATATATTTTTTTGTGGAGAGTATTTCTATCTCCACTCAGGTTCAGCGTGGCGTAGGACAGGTTTTTTGAGTTTGAAATCTTCTGAAAATCAGCGATGGGCGTCTAGCTGTATTGACTGACCTAAAGGGGGCATGACTATCACTGGCAGCCACTAAATAAGATTTAATTCTTTCTTCATGTCTGTTGATCGAGGACTGTTCAGACGGGGTCATAGTTACTAGCAAATTGCAGAAAGCATTAGATTTGGGCGGCTCCAATTCCTCACCATGAGCCTTGCCTTAGCTTGAGGTTTGGCTAATGATAGATTAGTGAGAGAAGATTTTATTAAATAATGATCAAACCGGGTACAAGGGGAGACCGTCAGATTGGATGCCATGAGTTTGGACGTCCAGACTTGGTCAAGGGTGTGGCCTTTAATGTGGGTGGATGCTGTCACGTGTTGAACACAATTCACTACATTGAGAAAGTCAGTCAGCTCCGATGAGCTTGTACCACCCATCTCGTTGTTAGCCAAATAATTGAGATCCCCAATTAGTAGAACTTTGCCAGGGTTAACCACCAAATGGGATATTTTTTCACCCAACTGTTGGGGAAAACGCGGCATAATATAAGGGGGTCTGTAGATAGTACACAAATCAGGGGAGTGTAAGGGTAGTCATGTCTAATGATGAGACTGTCAGTTGGGTCATGTAGGGTGCGTAGTCACCCCAAGGGTCAGTAGCCCATTGGCTACTACCCTACACTCCCCTAACACCCCTAAATTAAGCATTTTGGGGAGCCCTGGCACAAGAAAGCAGATCAAACCTGAAGAAAGAAGACGGACAAGAAGAGTCCCACAGCAAGAACAGAAGACCCCGCATCTGACTTGACACCAACCCTGCCAGCCTGCTGAATTTGCCTGTTGCACAAGAAGTAGACTTGTCCTGCAGCTGCTGAGTCCCCAAAGGCCGGGAGTCTTACCAGCCTTCTCCCATGAACCAAAACCTCCTGAGGGACATTGGAACTGTCCCCTGGTTCTTCAGGCAGCCAAGGAAAGACCAAGAGAACTCTAGCCCCGTCGAAACTGGACTCCGCCAAGCACAAGGACATGAGCCCTCCATCCCATGTTAAACTCGGCCAATGGTGTCATCGTGGTCCCCAAGCCCTCAAGGTACCAAGTCCACTGTGGAGTGACTTCTCATGGCCTCCCCAACATCACCTACAGCCTCTTTTGGCAGGCCCTCTCAACCGTGAGTGTTTCCGGATGGAGAAACCTGACACCCAAAGACTATTTACACCCAGATGCCCTGTCCCAAGGAGAAGAGGTGTCCCGACATCCCCCAACATTGCAAGAACTAAAGCCACCTGTTGGTTTCATATAGTCCCCTCCTGCAGCCTCTTTTTTTACCTTGGATAACATTGGCACCTGCTGATGTTTGGCACCTCTTCCCCTGGCTGCACTAGTGCCGTTTGTGGTGTTCTGCTGGTGCTGCCTTGGACTTTGCACAGCACTCACCTTAACTCCTGTAGAAGGGTCCTGTGAGTCACTGACAAGAACCGATAAACCGCATATGATTTTCCTCCGATAGGTTAACATTGCAGAACTCGAAAATTGTACTGTTGACTTTTTAAACTGAAGAATATTTCCATTCAAAAATGTACTTACTGAACAATTTTCTTCTGATGCCTAAACATATATAAAGATACTAGCTATTTTTCATAAATTGTTGTGGATCATTTATTGACCATTGTGTGTATTTTAAGATGTCTTGGATTCCCCTGTTTTAAGCCTAAGGCTGCTCGACCACACTACACTCTAACAGAGCGTTTTGGGATTGCAATAGCAAGCCCCTGTCCACTCATAAAGGAACCCCTGGACTCTTTACAGGGTATATCAGATTTTTGATATATCACATAAAGAGCCAGCTTCCTACATTTTGTGAGAAATGTCATGCATTCAGTATCTGAAAGAGACACGTTAGTATTAGATTCCTTACCTTAGAATATCCCCAGGCGTCAGACTGGATCCGGAAACTTTTGCGTAGCAGTACCCTTGCGCGTCGGTAGGCGTCGTCTGCGGCTCCGCGTCCATCGTCGGCGTCATGTGCGCCGTGATGACGTCGTCGGAGTACTTAGACGCCGCCTCCGCGTGCTGACGTCAGTTCTTCTTTTTTCCGCGCCAGCAAGCGCAGATCTGGAAAAAGCAGTAGCCCATAGTCAATTTTTGACTAACTTTTTGGATCATTTTTTGATCATTTCTCGAAGTCTACGACTCCGATCGGTGCCGTAGGGATGCCTGGCTTTAAACACTGCGAAGATTGCGACCGCACGATGTCGGTCACGGATCCTCACCACCTGTGTCTAACTTGTCTAGGCATCGACCACGACGACAAGGCCTGCTCCGACTGCCGGGCCCTCTCTTCGAAAGCCAGGCGGGAGCGGTCCCGCAGGCGACTCGAACTCCGGCAGTCGGTCACGCGCCGCGAGAGGTCTCGGTCCCACGGGAGGTCGAGGGACAGGTCGCGGGCTCGGAGCCACCACAGTTCCGAGAGTAGGCCGCACTCCTCCGGGTCGAAGTCGTCGTCAGGTAAGAAGCACAAGAAGTCCAAGAGGCGTCATCGCTCTTCGGACTCCCGCCGACACTCGCGCGATGTGGCCGGGGGTTCGGGTGACACCACCCACGCGGCTCCGTCGGAGTCACGGGCGCCGCGTCCAGCTCCACACCCTACGGTCCCTGGGCTAGACGCGACGCCGAAGGAGATCGAGCGCTTCCTCATGGCCATGAGGAAACTCTCTCCTCCGACGGGCTCTTCGGCGCCTTCGGGCCCAGTGGACCCGTCTGGGGCCTCTAGCGGGTCGGGGGCTTCGGCCCCGACGCCGCAGGCCCCCCCAATCCCGATGTCGCCGGTGCCTTCGGGCCCGGCGCCGCAGGGTCCAGCGGTCCCGGCGCCACCGGCGCCTTCGGGCCCGGCGCCGCGGGACCACCCTAGACCTTCTTCTGGATCTGGATCGTCGCCGGTGGACCTTACGACCTCCCCGGCGTCGGACCATCAGGTGTCGCCTCCGGCGCCGTCCTCGGGCGGCGCCGTCCCCGATACCCCCTTTGTTCCTGTTCCGACGTTGGGACGGCCCCGATGGGCGCCGCTCCAGACGTCGTTTGGAGAGTTTCACTTCTATGAACAGGCCCCATTGGTTGAAAACCCTGAGTATCAGGAGATGGGTGATGATGGGGATTGGGAGGGGTCTGAGGACCCTCTGACCCGAGAGTGTCAGTCTCATGAGGACTGGGCAGGGGACCTTGGGGATGCCAGTGGCCTGGACACCTCTCCAGACACTGGTTTTGTCTCCCCTCCTTCCGTGGCTTCGGAGGAGGGGGCAACCTACAGTATGGTGTTGATGAGGGCTGCCAAGGCCTGGGGCCTTGAGCTCCCCGTCGCGGCCGTGAGGACTAACCTCCTCACTGAGGTCCTTAAACCGCAGTCAAGCTCGGCCGAGCCTCTGCTGCCCTTTAATGAGGCCTTGACCGACGTTCTTCTGGGCACTTGGTCCAAGCCCACTACGGGTTCGCCCGTAGATAAGAACGTGGCCAGACGCCACCGCCCAGCCCCGGGCGACCCATGTTTGCTGTCCACCCATCCCACCCCGAGAACCTGGTCATCCAGGCCTCCAATTCCCAGACCGCATTCCCGTCGGCGCTGCCGGACAGGGAATCCAAGAGGTACGAGCAGTACGGTAAAAAGATCTTCTCGTCCCTTAGTCTGGGTCTGCGGTCTTCCAATACCGCATGCCTCTTGGGCCGCTACACCCACTCTCTGTGGGATACGGTTGCGGAAGTGCTGCCAGAGTGTCCGTCGGAGGTACGGGCCAAACTCGGCCAAGCCCTTGTGGAGGGCCGGGATGCAGCCAAATATTCTATCCGGTGTGGGCTGGATACCACCGACTCGCTAGGTAGAGCGATGGCAACGACGGTGGCGGTCAGACGCCACGCCTGGTTGAGGTCCGCCAACTTTTCGGCCGATGTCCAAAACACTCTGATGGACATGCCGTTTGATGGCCATCGCCTCTTTGGCGACAAGGCAGACCATGCGCTTGAGCGCTTTAAGGACTCCAGGGCTACGGCCAAGTCCTTGGGCCTCTCGGCCCCGCGCCAGCAATCGGCTGCCTTTCACTCCTTTCGTGGCCACGGAAGGGGTGTACCCACTCGTGCTGCCAGCCACGCTCCGCAAGGTAATACCCAACGCGGTGGCGGCCGTGGGAACCGCCGTCCCGGCGGTCGGGGTCGACGGCGAGGCGTCCGCCTCAAAATCCTCCTAGTCCGTGCTTTCAGGCCCATGTGACGCCAGTGGGGGGCAGGGTTCGCCATCACCACCTCCACTGGCGCACTGTCACTTCGGACAGGTGGGTGCTGTAAATCGTCCGAAGGGGCTACTCCCTCCCCTTGGAGGCGACTCCTCCAGCCATGCCGCCGTAGAACCACCGTGTATCGGGGGATCATTTGCGACTTCTGCAGGAGGAAGTTACGGCCCTCTTGGCCGAGGGGGCCATCGAGCCCAGAAGTAGGATGTGGTTGCTACTCCCACTACTTTCTGGTACCCAAGAAGGGCAAGGGGGGCCTACGCCCTATCTTGGACCTAAGGAACGTCAACGGCTTCCTCCGGAAGGAGAAGTTCAAAATGCTGACACTGGCTCAGGTCCTAGCTGCCCTGGACCCAGGAGACTGGATGGTAGCGTTGGACTTGCAGGACGCTTATTTCCACATCCCCGTCCTGCCGGCGCTACCTGCGGTTCACGGTTGGGCACGAGCACTTTCAGTTTACCGTGCTCCCCTTCGGCCTTACCAGCGCCCCACGTGTGTTCACAAAGGTGATGGCGATGGTCGCAGCTCATCTGCGCAGGTTCGGGGTTTCAGTCTTCCCCTACCTCGACGACTGGTTGTTGAAGGCGGGCTCACCCCAGACAGTCGTCAGCCACCTCCAGACTACGGCAGATCTCCTGCACAGGCTGGGGTTCTCCATCAATGTGCCGAAGTCACAACTGTGCCCCTCTCAGAAGCTCCTTTTCATCTGAGCGGTTCTCGACTCAGCGCGGTTTCGGGTTTATTCACCCGAACAGCGGGTCCGGGATATTCAGGCTCTAATTCCCATCTTTCAGCCGTTATACCGGCTCTCGGTCAGGTTGACGCTGCGGCTTCTGGGGCTGATGGCCTCCTGCATCCTACTGGTGCATCACGCCAGGTGGCGGATGCGGGCTCTGCAGTGGGACCTGAAGTTTCAGTGGGCCCAGCATCAGGGCAACCTGTCCGACCACGTCCTGATTTTGGAGGGCACTGCGAGACAGCTGCAGTGGTGGCTCACGGACCGCGATTGAGTCAGCGGCAGATCCCTCTCCCTTCCCCAACCGGAGCACATAGTTGTGACGGACGCGTCCCTCCAGGGATGGAGTGGCCACATGGGAGAGGCGGAGATCAGAGGCCTCTGGTCTCCGGCGGAGGCCCGGCTCCACATCAACCTGTTGGAGTTACGGGCGATTCGTCTAGCGCTGAAGGCATTCCTCCCCTCTGTCAGGGGGAGTGTAGTGCAGGTGTTCACGGACAACACCACCGCCATGTGCTACTGCAACAAACAGGGCGGGGTGGGGTCGTGGACCCTTTGCCAGGAGGCTCTGCGCCTCGGGCAATGGCTGGAACGCCAGGGCGTGACCCTGGTGGCTCAACACCTGGCAGGTTCTCTGAACGCCAGGGCGGACGAGCTCAGCCGTCGGTGCATGATGGATCACGAATGGCGTCTGAACTCGGACGTGGCGCAAGGCCTCTTTCAGAGATGGGGAGAGCCTTGGTTAGATCTATTCGCCACCGAAGAGAACGCGCAATGTCATCAGTTCTGCGCGTTGGAATTTCCAAGGCGGCACTCGCTCGGAGACGCTTTTCATCGCGAGTGGAGTTGCGGACTGTTGTACGCCTTTCCGCCTATACTACTTCTGCCCAGAGTGCTGAAGAAGATCAAGCGCGACCGGGCCCAAGTCGTCCTTGTGGCTCCGGACTGGGCACGAATGTACTGGTATCCAGAGCTACTCAGTATGTCAGTCGATCCCCCGGTTCGGCTGCCTCTTCAGGAGGACCTTCTGTCGCAGCAGCAGGGGGCGGTCCTCCACCCGAACCTGTCCAGTCTCCACCTCCATACTTGGAGATTGAGCGGCGACAGTTGAGGCCATTTGACTTGCCTCCTGAAGTCTGTAACGTCATTCTGGCAGCCAGGCGTCCCTCCACAAAGTCGGTATACGCCTGCAGGTGGAACAGATTTGTGGCATGGTGCACAGCAAAGGCTGTGGATCCTCTTGCTGCCCCTCTCTCTGAGGTTCTTCTCTTCCTTCTTTCTCTTGCCCAGCAGGGCTCTGCTCTGGGCACTATCAAGGGCTACCTTTCTGCCCTTTCATCCTTTCTGAGGCTGCCTGATCAACCTTCTTTGTTCAAGTCCCCTATTGTAAGTAGATTTCTAAAAGGCATTACACACACATTCCCTCCTGTTCCGTTTGTGATGCCTCAGTGGGACTTGAACCTGGTTCTTACGTTTCTGATGTGCGCTCCTTTTGAGCTACTTCACAACTGTCCTCTCCGCCTTCTTACTCTGAAGACAGCATTCCTGGTTGCCATCACCTCTGCCAGGAGAGTGAGTGAGCTCCAGGCTCTTTCTTGTACTCCACCTTTCCTTTCTGTCCATCCGGACAAAGTGGTGTTGCGTACTAAGCCATCTTTCCTGCCCAAGGTGGTCACGGCCTTCCACATCGGGCAGTCTATCACCTTGCCAACCTTCTTCCCGCCACCGCATCCCTCTAAAGAGGAAGAGCGGCTCCACCGACTGGACCCAAAACGTGCGCTCTCATTTTACTTGGATCGCACACACCAGTTCCGGGTGGATGACCAACTCTTTGTTGGTTACGTGGGCGCTAAGAAGGGGAAAGCGGTGCACAAGAGGACCATATCCCGGTGGATCATCTTGTGTATCCAGGCATGCTACTCCTTGGCTAGGAAGGAGCCCCCTCTTGGCTTACGGGCTCACTCCACCCGAGCCACGGCGACTACAACTGCCCTGGGCCGGGAAGTGCCCTTACAAGACATCTGTCAGGCAGCCACGTGGGCCTCGCTGCACACGTTTGCAAGACACTACTGCCTCGACAGCCAAGTCCGGAGGGATGGCTTCTTTGGCCGTTCTGTCCTCCAGGACTTTCTGGTGTGATTATTGGTTCGCAGACCCACCACCGGGGTTGGTATTGCTGGGGTATCTATTCTAAGGTAAGGAATCTAATACTAACGTGTCTCTTTCAGATGCACAAGTTACTACTTGTGTAACGATATATCTGTAAGAGACATTAGTTAGTATTAGATTCCTTGCCGACCCACCCATCCTCCCCGTTCTGCGAACCGATATCTAGGGTTAGGGTTACCCCCTTTCAGGGCCCTAGTTTCAATGGCACCAGTGTTGGTTTTTAACATGGCTCTGCGTTTCTGGCGCGGAAAAGCTGTGTCTAAGAACTGACGTCAGCACGCGGAGGCGGCGTCTAAGTACTCCGACGACGTCATCACGGCGCCCACGACGCCGACGACGGACGCGGAGCCGCAGACGACGCCTACCGATGCGCAAGGGTACTGCTACGCAAAAGTTTCCGGATCCAGTCTGACGCCTGGGGATATTCTAAGGTAAGGAATCTAATACTCTTATAATATATCTTACAGATATATCGTTACACAAGTAGTAACTTGTGCGACGGGTTTACTTTCAGAAGGATCATGGTTTCATTAATCCAAAAGCAGGGTTTCTCAGTCCCTATGTTTATGTCCACACTTCTTTTTGTTTATCTTCTTTTTATGACCATTAGGTTAACATATGGCAACATTACTAATCCAATTGAAGATAGAAAAAATTATTCCAAATAAACAAGGACCAATTTATGTTTTCTTATACACCTGCCCTTTCCCTTCTAACACTATGCAATTTCCAAGGTAAAAACTGTATGAGGCACTGTGACGTTGGTGGCATTGAGAGAACTCACTTTTTTGTCTGTTATTAAACATTTACCAGACAGGTTATGCCCGGAAATTACATCTTCCGGTGGGTTTCACCTATGCCACTTCCTGGTGGACTCCATAGCCTTAACTCCTTGGTGGGTGGATAGCTTGGGGCCTTAATTAGAAAGATACTCTGTCACAAACTTGCCAAAAGTTCCATCTGCTGTATTTCAAGTGAATTGTAGCCTATACTACTTGTAATATGGATGTTGGGATATCTGTCACATGTTGGCAGAGTATCCCATTGCCAAAGGCTAAATAAGGTCCTTAGTCTTCATATGCCTCTTCTGTGTAATTTTAATCGATACATATTCCCTGCTGTGAGCCTAATTTCAAAAGGCCAGTTCTGTGATCTTTACTTTTGCTGCATAAACAATAAACCCACACTTTACTTCTGATGTAAAAGCATAAGTGTTATTTTATAAGCACAGGCCCTTGGTAATAACATTAGTCTTTCTCCTAAGAAAAGACCCTCATGGCTTGTTTAAAAGCCCTTTTGTCTGGTCACTACAACATTCTTTTACAGCAAAACATGATGACTGGATGGTTTCCCTACTTCTGTTACAAAAGGGAAATTCACCCAAGTTTACCATGAGTATCCATCTGCTGGGAGGTAATAGCATGCACCAGTGCCTGTGTATATTTAGATTTGTGAAAGACATCTTACATCCTAGGATCATTTTGAAAATGAGCTTCTTTATAGTTATTGATGGAAATCAATCGAATGTTGAGTCTGATTTTGAATCCTACTGTTTCTCTCTTCTACCTTTAAAAAACGATTTTGTGGTTATGGCTTCTTGTCGAGGTGTGTGGCGGAAACTCTCCTTTTGCACGCTTCTAAGACAAAATAATACCTTCACTCTGTGTCCTCCTCCGGACACAGAACTGGATCTCCTTGCTTCCATAACAAACCTGTAAAATAATTGTTCTTCTCTTTAACAAAGCTCAAGTCTACGTTGTGCACCATGGCACCTGTGTGTTTGCAGCTGTTTTCTCACCATTCTGCTGATATGATAAAACAACATGTATCAAAATTAGGAGTACAGTGCTCTTCAGTGTCAAGTCAGACTTGTTCTTTGACTAATTAGTGATCATATACCATTTGTTTGCATTCAGTCCCTCGTCATGCCATTTCCTCATGGGTATTTCCTCATAGGCTGCAGTTTCATTGTAGACCATCTAATCGTTTGCCAGCTCATTACAAGTCATAAAATGAAAATAAGAGTAAAGGGTTATGGCTACAAAGATAAAAAGTTAACAGAAAGGGGTTACGGATAAAAGTATAAGTAAGGGGTTACGAGTAAGTGGTAGTGGTTGAATGGTATTGATAATGATTTGAGGCTAGGTTCTAAACATAGGTGGTCAAGGGTAAGGGATTGAAAGTAATGGATTGGGATAAAGGGCTAGGGGAAACGTGGGCAAGGGCTCAGGGTAAGAGGTGAATGGGATGGAGATAGCGATTAAGGATATTGATATTGGTAAAGGGCTGGGGGTAGGGGCTTATGGGTAAGGAGAATAGGACATGGTGGTAAGGGGCTACGGTAAAGAAGCAAGACGTTAAGGGGTGAAGTGTAAACGGGTACTGGTAAGGGATAAAGCGAAGGGGAAGAGCTTAAGAGCAAGGCATTAAGGGTAAGGGGTGAGGGCAGTGGGATAATGGTGTATGAATAGAAAGTAAGGGGCGGGGGTAAAGGGTAAGTGAATAACTGTTAATGAAAGGGAGTGAGAGGCTAAGGGTAACTGGTTAGGGGATGAGTTAAGAGTAAAGGAATATGAGAAAGAGCCACGGGTGAGGTAAAGGTTAAGAGAGTAAGGGGTTCAATAGATTGAGGATAAGGGGTTAAAGGTAAAGAGTGAAGGTGTATCCGCAGAGTTAAAGGGTAGGAATAGGAGTTAAGGATTAGAGGACTGGGTTATAGATGAAGGCATGTGAATAAGGGTAAGAGGTTAAGGTAGGTAAGCAATGGGTTAGGGATAATAAGTTAAGTGAAATGGGCAAAGTTTTTACGGGTAATGGTTTATGGGCAAGGTGGTCAAGATTACAGAGTAAGGGGTTAAAGTCAAGGTCTTAAAGGTAAAGCGTTAAGGTAGTAATGGTAAGGAATTATGGTAGGGAGTTAAGGGTAAGGGTTTAAGGTGGTTTAGGGATATACATAGTTAGGTTTAGGGGATTTGGCAAAGGAAATATGATTTAAAAAATAAGATAACCACATTAGTTATTTAGAAATAAAGGGTAAGGATAAAGTCACATAGTAAATATACAGATGCTGGGATGGTGATGATTAAAGAGTAAAAATGAGCTTACCTAATGAAAGGGGAAGAAATGGTAAACAAGGAAAAAGCTATGAGGTGATTGCAGAAAAACAAGTAGGTGAAGAAAGGGTTTGTATTTCTCTGTTGTTTATTTTCTACCACAATACAGTGAAATAAATGCAAATAAATGGTATGCTCCCACAAGTTATAATTTAAGTAGAGAGCCGCTGCATTTTACCGACCTCAAGGCCGCCGGTTGGAGACCACACAGGAGGAGAAGAGGTACCCCTCAGGTTGGGTTTTTGTTTACCTCCAAGATGGGTGTTATTGCTGTTTGTACTCTGCTTTCTGAATGGACCCTAGAACCAGATGACAGGGAAGTTGAACAATTAGGATGCACTGTTTACCCCTATCGAGCCTTATATGATTACTTATGAATAATTGGAATTCTCTCTTATCAGTCCTAGATCACTAGATTCCCCTGCTTGTTGAATTTGGTGAATTAAATAATACAGAGTGTCAGGTCCTGAAGGATGTGGCGTAAATTATTTGTGTTCCACTGAAACATGCGTTGACCAGATTTCCAAAAATAGCCAGTACATGTCGCAATGGAAGGCTAAAGAAGAATGGTTCCTTTGCTGTCTGTTACAGATTTTTTGTTCTATGAATTTTTCAAATCTTTGTGTATATCGGGTTCATGGGAGTGGTGTATGAGTGATGTATACTGATTGATGAGTGGGGCCAATCCTATGTCCTATGGTGAGTGGCGGCAATCCTATTGCACATTGTATTGTGATTTTGTATTTATTGTTGTATTGTTTGTGTATCTATGTGTGAGTTTTAAGCATTGTATTTATGAGAAAGTCCATGTTATAATGAAAATAAGAAAAAATGTCAAAATAAATCATGCAAAATAAAATAAATAGGGTCTTTCCAAAGGGGATTAAGTCCACTGATGAATGTAGATAGGTTAAGCAGGAAGTGTCTTTATTGAGTACTGTTTTTATTATGCAGACTTTTAGCAAAAAACCTCAAGTGTATTAACAGCCACCCACAATTAATTGCTTGGCGTATGTTTGCTTTTATGTCAAAGGCATTTGCAGAGGAGCTCCACGAAAGGGTTCGAAAAGAGTTCTGGAGTTACTGCAGCAGTGAACAGCTGGATGTTGCTGAACTTCGCAAGATCCGCTACGAGGGCATTCGACCTGCGCCAGGCTACCCAAGCCAGCCTGACCACACAGAAAAACTGACTATGTGGAAATTGGCAAACATTGAAGAGAAAACTGGTAATATGTCTGTCACTGACAGGCCAACTATGATTGCTTATTTTTCATTGATTGCTAGTACTTATTGCCAATTGGTCCCATGTCATGAGACTCGCCGTGAGGCATTTCTAGATTTTTAGCCTAAAGAACCCTTGAATTCTGATACTTATATTTAGGTTTTCTCATTGTACTTTTGGACCTTTATGTCCCGATTTAATTGCTGCCGTTGGCTGTAACAAGTACTTAATTTGAGCCAGTATTTACAGGTAGGGCCCACAGGCACTCTTTTTGGAGACTGGCACTTCGTTTTCCTCAACGAACTTTGATACAGAGCAACACAGAGAAAAAACACAAAAAGGGTAAAGGAGGAAGAGAAAGACAGAATATTAGTTACAAATAGCAACAAAGGAACAAAGTAGAGATGAGAAATAACCTGAAGGAGTGAGATAAAGAGGCAGGTATTTTCTGGTGCTGGCTAAAGACAAATGAGGTGGAATGAAAACCCCACAGACTTGGCATTTGCACCCCGATGTTCGATAGTGCCGACTTTGGGCTTTTCAGCAAAAATGTAGGCCCCAGAACATATTCCTTTACAAATTAAACACTGGCTGAAGATAACACTAATGATGACATGGTGCCACTTGGAAGCTATTCTAGTCCAAAGTATATGAAGTATGTAACTAAGCTATTTGGTTATTGTTTATTTAATACAAGTTAGACTGTTGGTATGGAAGTCTCCCTTCTCATTCAAACAATTGTTATTTACAGTTTCGTAACACTGGATCAAAAGATTTTGATGGGTACTCCTAACCGCAGATTTCTCACCTTTAAAACTTCCTGAGGGGGCCAGACAAGATCCAGAAGATTTTTTAGCAGTGCTCATGTACGCACATTAGTAATGTTGTGTGCTAATGTGTCAACTCTGCTCCAACCCAGAAGTGACAACAGGACCTGTATATATGTGCCACCAATTGTATTCCTTTCTATGTATTCATGCACAAATTAGGAGGTAGCTTCTATTATTTTCTTGTCAGATGCAAAGCTTTTTTCTTTCAAATTTTACTAGTGTGGAAAGGTAACATGACCATTTCTAAGACTACACGTTTTTACACCTTATAGGGACTGCCGCAGTTGTCTGTGACCGATCATTATGAGGCATCCTTCTGGTTTTGGGGTTGTGCGGGGGATGTGCCCCAATGAACCCCAAAATGATCCAGGACTTCCACACCAAACTGCACATACCTGAGCACCGACAAAAGTCATGCAACAGATCTTTGTCACACCGCAAGTCTTTGAGTAGGTCAAGATAAGAAAAAGTAGCACAGGAAGTCCAAGTAGCCCTCATACCAACTTCGCCGCTCTCCATCTGACAAGTCTTGAGGACATCAAGGTGACCCACTGTCTAATTCCCCATGCCCTATTGAAGAGCTGATTATGCAGTGGATTTTGATGCACCCTGAGTTTCTCTGTCTGTCGGTGATGACACAGCAAATTGAGACTTTTAAGTAGGCCACCACATTTTCGCCACCCTACCGGTTCCCTCTGGTGTCCCTTTGGGTCCCATGGATTCGTGGATGCCTCCAACCGTGCTACCGCCAGCTGGTCTGCCCTTGGTGCCAGCTGTGCCTCCTGAACCCTGAACTCATTTTGAGTTCAGCTCTGACTCCTGAGCCTATTTCACACCTGGCACCATAATTTGTGCCAGTCCCTGCCATGTCCACGCTGGCACTGACGTCGTATGAGGACTTTGAACCCATTGTACGGTCCGATTCTAAGCTGAATCCATTTTGACCTTGGACAACGCTGCATGTGTGCTCAGTTCTTATAAGCCTAGCCCCATTCTCTTTTACTGCAACAAGACACTGCCTTTACTTAGCGTTCGTCCTCCAGTACTTCAGCAGCTCTTTTGGTTGGACTCTGACCTGAGCCAGGCAGTTTTTGGCAATGATGGCGTTGGTGGGGACGAATGTTCCCCACAATAGGATGATGACAGTTATAATACGGACCTGCAAGAATCTGGGTACTTCCCCAGACAAGCGGTAGGTTTCTCACCGAGTACTGCCAAAGAAGAATTGACTTTCTTTGCCATGGTTATTAGAAGGGCAACCAAAGTCCTAAACTTTGAACTACCTTTATTCGAAGTAAAGAATGGCATGCTCATAGCGGTGCTGCAATCTGGATAATCCTCATCAAACCTGTGCTGCCATTTAATTAGGCCCTAACTGACAGTCTTGTGGTCACTTAGTCCAAACCTTGCACTTGACTGCCAGTGATCAGACTAGTGGATTATCGCCATAAGCCAGCTTCTGGCTGGTGACCCTGACTTTCTCACTCAGCACCCTGCTCCAGAGAGCCAGGTGGTACAGGCCTCCACCAGCCAAATTAACCTCAATTCATTCACTACAACCCTGTCAGACAGTGAGTTGAAGAGCATGGAGCCTTTTGGAAAGAGGATATTTTTATCAGCTAGCTTTGCCCTTTAATCGGTTAACACCAGCTGCTTGCAGGACAATACTCCCGCACATTATGGAACTCAGTTGCGGAAATTTTGCACAGAACATTCAGATGTAGGAGGCGGCCAAGTGAGTCATCTGCTCCGGGTTGGGCATAATAGGCTCTGTATGGATGAGATCCACTGTCTTTTCAAGAGACATTAAAATGTCACTCATCGATGTGCCTTTCGACAAGCTTCGCCCGTTTAACGGGAAGGCTGACTATGCCCTTGAGGCCTTTAAAGAAAGGGGAGCAACTGCATGCTCCATCTGTCTTTTCACTCATGTGAGGCAGCACCTACAGCATTTTCAGCTTGTTTGAGGCATTGCTAGGGGCTTCGACTTCAGTCAAGGTTCGCCACTCTACTAAAAGGTAACCCAATTCATTTGGGATTGGGGTAGGAGATCTAGCAGGCAGCGCTCAAGCCAACAACGGCAACAAACATCCTATTTCCCAAGCCTCCTGCAGCAGCCTCAGTCCAATTTAGTTTACCCTTTTGCGTCACATGACCACCCTGTGAGATGTAGGATTACTCATTTTCTCCTTGGATGACAAAAAATAATATTCTACAGGTGGGTACTACATACAGTTTAAAGAGACTACACTGACACTCCTTTCCATCCTGCCACCTATTCAGCCTAAATCACAGCAGCATTCAGAGGACCATTTGTCCACTTTGCGTCAGAAAGGCTCTTATGGATTAAAAATCATTAGAGAGGGTCTCGGCCTCAGTAATCGAAAATGGCTGCTACTCATGCTATTTAATAGTGCAGAATAGGGACAGAGGCCTTCACCCTATTTCTTCAACGTCTTCATATTGAAAGACATATTTAAGATACATTGGCCCAGATTCTCTCTGCTCTTAACCGAGGAGACTGGATAGTGGCGTTGGTCCTGCAGGGTGCCTATTTCCATGACCCCATCCTACAGGCCTACAGAGGCATTTTCAGTTTGCTGTGCTCTTTTTCAGCCTCACCAGTGCCCCATGGTGTTTGCAAAGGTGATGGCTATACTCGCAGCTTATCTTCTGGGGTTGGAAGTACCAGTCTTCCCCTACATTGATAACCGGCTTCTGAAGGCGAGCTCGCCTCAGTCAGTCATAGACCAACCCTAGACAAAGGCAAATCTGCATACACCTTTAGAATTCACAATCAATGTGCCGAAGTCACACCAAACTCCTTTGCAGAGGCTCCCTTTCCTTTGAGCCATTCTGCATACGGTGCATTTTTGAGCCTTTCCTCCAGAACAACAAGTCCAAGACATCTTGAATATAATCTTGATATTTCTACCTCAGTCCTGGGTGTCATTAAGCATGGTTCTGGTGGCTTGTGGGACTATGGCCCTCCTGCATCCTGCTTGTTAATCACACCAGAAGGCATATGTGGCATCTGCTGTGGGATCTCAGTTCTTAGTGGGCCCAGTACACAGGGAACCTGTTGGACTCCATCCAGTTTTTGGAGGAGACTGCAAAAGATCTGCAGTGCTGCCTGCTCAACTGCAATTGGACCAGCAGCAGATCCTTCTCCCTACCTCACCCGAGCTGAATGGTGACAGATTTGTCACTTCTGTGCTGGGGGTGGTCTCTAGGAGAGGTGAAGTTCAAAGGACTCTGGTCTCCAATGTAGGTCTGCATTGACATTAACCTGCTGGTGTTGTGGGACAATCACTTGGCATTAAAAGCCTTCCTGCCATCTGCCAGGGGGAGGCTGGTTCAGGTCCTCACGGATGACAGCACCGCCATGTGGTATTGCAACAAGCAAGGTAGGGTTGGGTCCTGGACTCTGTGCCAAGAGGCCCTGTGCCTCTAGACCTGGCAGAATCACCAGGGTATCTGCCTGATAGTATACCTGGCAAGATTTTAAAACACCAGGGCGGACAAACTCAGCGGGTAGTTCCTAGTGGATCACGAATGGCAGTTGCACAGGATGTCATCCCGCAGTGGTGAGAACCCAAGGCTTAGTTTCTTCACAACCACGTTGAACGTGTAGTGTCAACACTTTTGCGCATTGAAGTTCCCAAGAAGGCTGTCTCTGAGGCAAATTCCACTTCGAGTGAAGCTTGGGACTCCCGTATGCCTTCCCTCCGCTACCCGTCCTGCCCCGATTTCTAAAGAGTAACATAAATTACCATCCTAGTGGGCCTGGGAAGTGTGGCACCCAGAATGTCCAGGCATGAGCATCTATCTTCCGATCAGGCTGTCCCTTCAGAAGTATCGTCTGTCACAGCAGGAAGGCAGTGTTTTGCACCAGGCTTGCCACAATCTACATCTCCATGTATGGAGATTAAGCAGCATCAGTTAACTACATTCGATCTACCTCCCAAAGAAGTGGATGCCATCCTGACAGCCAGGCATCCTCCTACAAATCCATTTATGCAGAACACTGGAACAAGTTTATGGCTTGGTATGGCATCCATAGTACAGACCCACTGTAAGCCAAACTGTCAGATGTGTTGCTGTTTGTTCTATCTTTGGTCATCAAAGACTTGCTGTGGGCACTGTTAAAGGTTACTTGTCAATCTTTTTGCCCTTGCGTTTGCCAGACCAGCTGTCCTTGATCAAATTACCTGTTCTGATGTATTTTCTCAAAGGTTTGGTCCATATTTTTTCCCACAAAACCTTTGTGATGCCACACTGGGATCTTAATTTGGTCCTTATGTTTCTTCTGTTCATTCCCTTTGAGCTATTAAACAGCTGTCCCTTGTGTCTGCCGGCCATGCAGATTATTTTTTCTGATTTTGATAACATCAGCATGTTGCATGAGCAGGCTTCAAGCTGTTAGTTCAGCCACCTTATACCACCTTCTTTGTAGACAAGCTGCTGCTGAAACCAGAGTGGCTTTTCTCCCTTGGTCTGGCTGAAGATGGCTGATAGCCAGAAACCGGTCCTAGGATGCTTGATTCCGGTCCAGGGAAGACATGGCTTGGCAGGTCGTGCTGGACTGTTCCCATGAGGCACAGGGTCAAGGCTGATTTGCATATTGCCATGTCTGAACTGGGGTGGTGTGGCGAGCAAGAAAACGATGGATTTAGGCCCAGATCTCTGTATTGGGGTGAATTTATGACATTGTTCTGCATTCTGTCCATCAACTGTTGTTTTTGCATTTGTCACCCCGAGTGGGACGGGTATGCTCAGACGTGAGTCCCGTGCTCTCCACGCCACTGGAGTCAAGCTATCCTGGCTGAAGACTGCTGATAGCCAGATACCGGTCCTAGGATGCTTGATTCCGGTCCAAGGAAGACATGGCTTAGCAGGTCGGGCTGGACTATTCCCATGAGGCACAGGGTCAAGGCTGATTTGCATATGGCCATGTCTGAACTGGGGTGGTGTGGTGAGCAAAAAACAATGGATTTAGGCCCACATCTCTGTACTGGGGTGAATGTATGACATTGTTCTGCATTCTGTCCGTCAACTGTTGTTTTTGCAAAGATACTCATGCCTAAGACCAAACATACGGAGGCACTGCCTAGTGCTGGAGAGCCCTCCCAATCCCAAATTGGGAAGACCGAGGACTCTGAACCTCCTGATGTCTCTACACTTTCACCTCGACAAAGTTCTTGCTGCAATAACAGACACTGAGGTCACCCTCCAGCAAGACATTAGTGCAGTATCAGTGGGCCATGGCCTTTTAAGAGCTGAACACAGTAAACTGGCTGACTGAGTCAATGGAGTTTAGGCCTCGATGGGGGAATTACAGCTAGGATTCAATCTCTGGCTCACAAAATGGAGAACTTGCAGGGAGAGTGTGTACCCTAGTGTGGCATGCTGAATATGTGGAGGGGCGATACCGTTGCAACAGCATTAGAGTGAAGGCTCTTCCTAAGGGGGCGGAGGGGAGCGATATGGTGTCTTGCTTGGAACATTGGCTTAAGACGGGAGTTGCACCGAACCACCTTACCTCTTTCTATGGTTTGGGATGGGTCCACAGTGTGTCGGCCTGCCAACTGTCATCCAGTCTATCCCCCATCCAGTGGGGGATAGACTGCTCCACTATAAAAACAGAGACACCATACTCCAAAGAGCACTAACTGGTAGGCTGTTTATGGTGGACAGTGAAAAGGTGTCTGTGTTCTTGAATTTCATAGTGGCGTTCAGACACAGCAGGCCTCTTTTCTGGAAGTCAAAAAAGCCCTTCGAGATGAGGGACTGCAGTTCTTCCTGATTCTCCCTGCAAAGCTTAGGATCCTCCTGGATGGTAGTACCCACTTTTGTGAAGACCCGAGTGCCGCATGGCTGGGTCGACATTCCCTAGAACTCCGCCCAGGATAGGGCCCACCAGACAGAGACTCAAGAAAGAAACACAGGGTGCATCCCAGGGTAGGGTCCTGAAGAAATCATCCCCCTTCTCAGACAGAGCAGGAACAGATTGTGGCGCTGATAGCAGTGGCTGACATAGCACTGACTCAAAAGACTGAAGCTGAACCTGGCACCCGCTCGGAACATAGATCATTGGCAACAAAATAGGACACCTCTTTCTCAACAAGGAACACCTGCCTACAGTGACCCCACAATCCATAGATGTTCTGATATGAAGGACCTGCACTAGAGGCTGACTGCCCTGTGGTTCTTTGCTTGGGGCTGTAGAATGGTGAGTGAGAAGAGGAACTCGAGTGCTCAGTTGGGTCTTTGGCTACTGAGGCTTGCCTATTTCTACCTTTGTTGTTCGGCCAGGGGCCCCGGATAGTGGGTTCTCTGAATACTAGACACTAACTGGTCCATGTGCCTGGGCACACACTAAGACTGGGGCTAACGCAGCTCACAATACTCCACCTACTCCACCCGGATTTGCACCTGCTCGATACCTGGTGGGGGTATTCTACTAATGTGATTTATACTGTTCAGTTTTGTGGGGCATGGCCATTGCTTGGCTTCTCTCGAGTTGGGGTTCAATAGGTATGTCTCAGGAGTTACGTTGCCTCATTTCCCTTAGGGGTCGAGGTGGGGGGGAGTGGTTGGGAGCTCGGGGGAAGCATTCACATTGCTCTCCTGTATGACAGGTTCAAGATTTACCTTAACCTTCATGTCTTGGAACATCAGGGAGATGGGATCGGCCACCAAGCACCACAATATCCACAGATATTTTAAGTGGCACAGAGTACAGGTGACTATGTTACAGGAGATACATCTCACGGGGAGGAGCCTGACCATTTGAGGCATCGAGGGAGATGGCAGTTAAATGCCACCTCTTACTCTAACAGTGCCAGAGGGACTCTCATATGGATAAGGGCAGGAACACCTTCCGCACTCACCCATTTCACCATCAATAGGGAGGGAGAGTACATAGTGATTAGGGGTAAATTGCTAGGTAAGGATGTTACCTTTGGAAGTGTGTATGCCCTGATCCAAGTTCAGGTGGCATTCTTCCAGGCGCTATCAACCCTACTGGCTCCTTTAATAGCGGATTATCTCCCATTGGGAGGGGATTTTCATTGTGTAATAGATGTTACAATAGACTGCTCTACTTCCACCTTACCTGGAACTGTGGCACATAAGACCTCTGAAGGCTTTTTGGGACTGATTGGAGTACTGAGGGTTGGCAGACATCTGGAGAGTTCAGCATGGACAAACGCAAGAGTACTCATACTACTTGCACATTTACCACCTACAAACCAGGCTGGATATGTTTGTCTGCTGTAACAGACTTAGCCAATATGTGACCCATACGGAATATTTGGGACGTACACTGTCTGACCATAGCCCATTTCAATTAGGGTTCCGATCGTGTGAGGCGCGCTCAGAGGATCCCACATGGCGTCTTAACCCCTTGTACCTGGAGTATATGTGCCTCAGAGACTCACTAGATACTGGTATGATAATTCACTCACAACCAGAGTTCCACGTCTTCCGGTGTCCTGCAGGGGGATGCATTTAAGGTGGTGGTCTGAGCCCACCATTTAGGGCAGTCAGTGGAATTGCCAGTGGGATTGCGGAGGAAGCTCAATGGAGACCTCCGTTTGTTGGACAGGAAACTCCACTACCTTGACAATGCTCTGGGGTTGGAAGCAGAAGTGCATGCCCGGCTTCAGGGAGCCTAGGAACAACATAGCGCTGCGTTGGGCGCTTGCACTGCCAAGATGCAAAGAGTATATTACCAGAGCACAGAATGAGGAGGGTAGACTCAGCAGGCACTTGGTGTGGCTGATCAGGTCCGAATTTCGTGAGTCACCAATCATGCAGATTCTGACAGGTGATGATCAGGACGAGCTGGGCCCAGCGGGACTGTCCTGCCATCAAGGCGCTTTAATGGCAAAACTCATTGGTCAAGCAGTGGAAATCCTGCGGCCGGGTGTACTCTTGACTGTGGTCCTAAATGCTGGAAGCATTGCTCACAGAGGACCTCAGGTCTCCCCTTTATGCTCCGGCACTATCATTAGTGGGACTCCCACTTGAAGATCCACTCCCCTTTTTCACAGAAGTGCAATTGGATGCCTGGATGAACGCTGCATTAATAACAGTGGCAGACTTCTATAAGCTGGGCACACTGATCCCACTTGATGACCTAGTAGCTAACTATGACCTACCCCTAACTATGACCTAACTATGACCTACCCCATGGCATATTCCTTACTTATTAGGCACTGGTGCGAACTTATGGAGACCTGTGGCCAGCAGGGTGGGACGAACCAGAGCCACATGCAGTGGCGCAACTGCTGGTGTCCATGGACACAGTACAAAATGGCACCACTGGGCATGGCTCAGAAACCATTGGTGACACTCAGAGGCCGATGGGAAACACTTCTGGGGCAAAATCTCACAGACTCAGAATGGGGTAAAACACTGGCATAGCCCAAGAGAGTTTCTAGAAACATGAGGCTAAAGTACACCCAGTTTAACTACGTCTAAGTGATATATTTGACTCTCCACAGACTCCAGGTAATTCATGGAGGGAAGCCTCGGCCCTGCCTTAAATGTGCCTTCCTGGATGCAGACTTTGACCACATGACCTGTAGCTGTCCCCACTTCTGGCCATTATGGGAGACAGTGATGCAGACTGGCCATACTACTCTGGGCCACACCCCTGATTGTACCTGGGAATCAGCCTCCTGGGGCTGTTTTCCTGATCCCGGAAATGAAAGTAGCTCCAAAATCATAGACTTAGCACTGGCTCTGGCCAATAGGTGTATAGAAATGATGTGGAAATCAGCGGTGACCCCAGGGCTCATGACATAGTTAGGCAATGTTACGGTCTGGGCAAGAGTGGAGGAGAGAGCCCTGATTAGAGAAGATGCTCTGGGTGTGCGCAGATGCCCAAACGTAGGGCTATGGGCCGAGATACTAGAGCTATGGGAACATCCGGGGAAAATACAGAGAGGGAGTTGGAAGAACAGGGCACACTGACTGGAGCAGCTGTGAACAATTCTACTGAGGACACAGGTGATGAAACAAATGCACACCGAAGGAAATCAACTGATTGCAACAGTTGAGGGAGATATACTGCATCCCAGAGGGACAGAATCATGGCTCTCAAGGTGGTCCGACCACCTCCCCCCCTCCAATACATTACTCTCCTTCTCACTAGGCAATCAGTCACTGACCGGTGCAAAGGTGGCCTCTTTCCCCTTCAGTCTCACCCACCCCGCCACCCTTGCTACAGACAGTTAAGCAGCCCCTGGCTTTACTCTTCTTGAGACTTCCTGATAACGCTTCCCTTGTTCTTGTGACAGACCCGAGACAGTTTGTTATATTTTTTGTTCTTTCCTGTTTATACATTTCATTGTAATGGCCCCTGCAGACTCCCTTAATGGTACTACTGGACACTATTACAAGTAACACTAAGGACTGGATGTGATTACTGAATCCCTGAAAGCCTAGAACGAGGGAAGTAATTGGCTAGATTCTAGTGTTGTGGAATAGAGAGACCATAGAACAGCAGGCACCCTATGCACTGTACAAGAGGCTTTCAGTGACAAATTACAGAGTATTAACACTAGCTTGAATGTGATACTGATTAGGTTTTATAATGTACGTGGGACCGGGACGGAAATGTCAATTGCCTTAGTAATGAATGTTTGTATTATCCTTTTATACCCGATGTAACGTCAAATTTCTACTATCATGTTCAGAAAATTGATTATTTTCTGTATTCATGAGTTGCAAATTAAAATGCTAATAAAAATATGATTTAAAAAAATAAAAATTAAACAATCTGCTCTCTACTCCTATAGAGCCTATAGAATTAATATAATGTATCTAATTTTACAACTAGCTTCTTCAAGATAAATCTGGTCACCAACACTTTATCTCAATGAGTGTGAGAGATACAGGGCTTGTCTGTGTTTTTCTATGACAATGTTTTTCTATGAGTGACACCTTCCTTTCTAAGATTCACCTGTCCCAGAAAGAAGTCCTGCCTGTGCTCTTTCCCTTCTCACACTTCTTAGAAAAGTGAGGTTTCACCAGCTGGACCTGAAGAGGGATTTAGGCTCTTGTGCTTAGAGCATGAAAAAGTTTCTAGTAGGTATTTTTTGTTGTATTGAGGCTTTAATGGTTTTCTCAAAGCAGATCTAGAGATGGATCATAATTTTCATCAAGACATGCTATTGAATGTACTACCCTGAGGTGCCTCATAGCTCATTCAACTATTCATATCACAACTTTTGCACTTCAGAGGAAGTATTTCACTCCATCACATCAGTCTTGCTTGCAGCTAAAACTTCCTGCAAACATTTGCCAATCAGTTATGTTATATTATACAGATTTGTAGAACGCACTATCACCCGGAGGGTATCCTGGCTCTTACCAGGTGTGAGTCTAGGCACAGCTAGTGCCTCGTGGTTTTACTCGTAAACCCAGGTCTCCAGCTTCTTGCGTAATTCAAGAGTAAGGAGTAGGTTCTTATGTGTAGCAGCAGGTTGGTCCGTGCTTTAGGAGCAATGTAAGAGAAGGTTTGACCGTCAGATCTGAATGCATGGGATTTGTGCAAGTAGGAACAAGCAGAAGTTTCTGGACCGTTTGTGAAAGCAGATGCAATTGTTGAGGTATGTTGGGCCAGTGTTATGTAGTGCCTTGAAAGTGTAGGTGAGGGGTTCAAATTGTGCTTATTTGTGACTGGATTCAAGCAAGCCGGGCTGAAGACGGCTGAAATGCCAGAAACTGGTCCTCGGAAGCTTGTTTCCGGTCCAGTGAAGGCATGGCTTGGCAGTTAGGGCTGGACTGTTCCCATGAGGCACAGGGTCAGACTGATTTGCATATGGCCATGTCTGAACTGGGGTGGCAGAGTGGGCTAAAGAACGGTGATGGATTAAACCCAGATCTCTTGACTGGATGTGAGTGTTTGATTGGTTCAGATGCTCCGTCCATCGCCACCCCCTTTTGTACCGCTTTATTCGCCATGAGTTGGCAGGGTATGCTCAGACGTGAGTCCCTTGCTCACTTTGCCACTGGATTCAAGCAAGCCGGGCTGAAGACTTGAAATGCCAGAAACCAGTCCTCGGAAGCTTGTTTCCGGCCCAGTGAAGGCATGGCTTGGCAGTTCGGGCTGGACTGTTCCCATGAGGCACAGGGTCAGACTGATTTGCATATGGCCATGTCTGAACTGGGGTGGCAGAGTGGGCTAAAGAACGGTGATGGATTAAACCCAGATCTGTTGACTGGGTGTGAGTGTTTGATTGGTTCAGATGCTCCGTCCATCGCCACCCTCTTTTGTACCACAATTATGAAACAGGCATGCCTGGATTCAGTAGAAGAAGGTTTATTTGTTACTCATCGACGCAAGCACTCTCCTCTGCTCCTTATCTCTCCATGCTGAAGCTAACAAATGCCTCTCTTCTAAATCATAACATTCGTAGTCTACATCCCACACAAAGCATTCCAATTCTAGCCTGACATTAGATTATTACAAGGCGGAGATGGCAATGACTTGGGTAGGCATGTTGCAGTGCTCTGTAGACTCTGGTAAGATGGAGTGCTACAACATTTACTCAGATAAGACTTTTTCTTCACCACTTTCATTTCATTGTACTGTGTGGTCACCATTCAGAAGTTGAGAAATATGTGAGGGGAAAGTATCTATGAAAAGAACATGTCTCTTACATTTGTTAACCCGCTTTCTGAAGGAAATATTCTTCTCCTGCTGAGTAATCATCTACCCCTTGCCACCATCCCTATAAGGTCAAAAGTTATGTTGAGCGACATTGTGATTTTTTTTGGCAGTTTAGCCATTATTATGCCACTGTTTTGTGGTCAAATATTTGGCAAAGGGAAGGCCATGTCTCTTTAGTAAAGATTGATACCTCACTCCTTACAAACCCAATTTTTGTATCCCTGATAATATTGCTTCGGTCCCCACCCACTTGACAAATATGCACTATATGTGGTGGGAAAAAGTGTATAGGGAGATATCCAAGAGAATACACATCTAAAACTGATCAGTCATACGATTTATTAGTTATAAGAGGGGTCTGAAACTAATTTTTCCTTCACCTTTAAAATGGAATTACCCTTAGGAAATTTTTCTCTGTACAGAACGTTGAAACCATTTAACAGATGGTCACCAAATTGCTATTGTCTGTGGTCTCTCAGTACTTAGTGCATGTCCTTGGTTTGGCAAAAATCATTTTAGTCATTTTGGAGATCAAAGGCAAACTATGAGTTTTCAGTGTGCTTTTCACAATAGTGCTATACTTCTAATGGTGTGTGAACACCCAAGTAGTCATGCATGGACAAATAGATCCACAGTATGCATTTGCAACTCTTTGTACATGCGTATTGGACTTTCTCAAGTGTTTTCCTCCTAATATTTACAATTTTGGAGAAGAAAACCGTACAAAAGAAAAGAAATATTGAAAAAATAAAACTGCACGGATCGAGAGACTTGATGCTGCATTATTCATCGTTGTGCAGGCATGTCTGTCCTCTTATAAATTTCTCTCCACAGTATGTGAAGGTGGTTGGAGACAGATTTGTTTTTAAAAAAGCAAGGTCTTTGCTCTGATCCCTAGGACTGGCCAAGGTCAGGAGGATCCATCCTCTCCTTACCTGACCGAAGAGCAAGAGAGAGAGAAAGGATTCCCTCCTGTGTCTTGTCTAAGGGCCAGTGAGATGGCCTTGTTGCCCTTTGACCTTGCCCCAGGGTGGAGGGCAATCAACATTGTAGTGGAACAACTTCCGGCTCCCCCATTGTGTGCTAGCCTGCTGAAGTGTATATTATATCATGTTTATTTATTATAAACCACGTACACTGCAGCTTCTTGGGGCTGAAACAACATCACTGAAGGGAAAAGCTCACTGATCTGAAGGTTTGCAAAATAAACAGCCATGTTTTCAACAGATGTCTGAAAAAAACATGGGTTTGTTCTGTCAGAAGAGCCAGAGGAAGTTTTTTCCTCTGGTGTCTTCTACTGAAAAGGAGAGCTTAAGAAAAGTCATAATAAACTGTATCTGAATGTCTAGAAGAGAGAGTACTAATTGGGAAGTGAAAGGTATTTAGGCTCGGAACAGTGGGGTTTTAGCATAGATTTCCTAATTAACAATTGTCATACCCTTGAAGACAATCCTAGATTTAATGGGGGGTCCAAGGCAGGGATTTCTTCACTGGACTAAATGGATTTCTTCTATCTGTATTGGTAATCAAGAAAGAAGATGTATTCTGAATACGTTGGAGTTGAAAATAAAAGGAAGTAGATAAGTAGACATGTGGCAGTCAATTAACATGTTGTGCAGTGTGCATAAATAATTAAATAATTCTTGGTGTTTAGCACTTTGTCTTCTTTCCTCTCGTTTACTCCTACCTCTCAATTTACTTGCCTTAATGCTGGAGTAATACTTTAGTTCTAGGTTGCCAAATTTGTCTCAACCGGTTATGTTAGTTATTAGCCTCTAAAGTCCCCATCCATACCAGCAATGTCGAAAAAGTGGTACCACCATTCCCGAACGGTCGGGGCATTCTTTTGCAGCCATTGGCGAACTATTAATAATCTAAGATGAATACCACCGCCACTAACCCTGTATTATGAAGGATGCTTGTCTGCACCATTCCAAGTATGATGGCTGCTCTTATTGCATTGATATTAATATTGATCCGTGTGCTCGTTTCTCGAAAGACCTGGGTCCAAAAACTATTGCATTTCCCTGCAGGTGATATAAATATGGACAACATCTGCGTCTCGATCAAGACATCCAAAACAGTTAGTCAGAACTGCAACCCCATTTATGTAATGTTTTAGGAGAATAGTAGAGGTTTCGAATACGTTTATAATGATGAATCTAGTATCGGTATGCACAAGATTGAAATATCTCCCATGATAATTTCCTTCAAAACCTGCATTTGTAGGTACTTAAAGAACCTAGAGGTCGCTAATGAGAATTGAGAGGTGACGTCGCTAAAAGATTTTAATGCATTTCTGTCAAAAAGCTGGCTAGTGCTTTGTAGCTGCTTTCTGGATCACTGATTCACAAATATGTCATGTGAGAGGCTAGAGAAGCTAGGATTATGCCAGAGTGATGTATACCACATGAGTTTTGACATCCTCAACTTCTTTGAAATAAGGTCCTAAATAAGGCCAAAGCAAACATTGTTTTAAACATGGCCTTTCAAAATAGGACGGATCAAAAAACCCAAAATTACTATATAGATCTGAGTAAAAGCATTTAAGACAGAGCGAGATGTTAATGATTCCAATTAAAAACATCTTGGAGAGAGAAGCCCAATAACAGTAATTTACTGATGGAAGAGCCCACCCACCCTTTAGAATCTGACGTTGTCATGGCACAGCAGGCCCTTTTGTGGCTCCAAATAAATGGCGACCCAGACCATTCTATTTTGCACAAGAACACATAGATATTAAAATGAGCAGTGCTCGAAACAATAGTAGACATTTAGGAAGAATTGTCATTTTTATGTTAGAGCGACCCTGAATACTTAGAGGTAATCCATCCCATTTGGCTAAACCGTTTGTGGTTTTAACCTAAGTGCTTCATAGTTTAAACAGATGATCTCCTCATGATTTACTGATATTTTAACTCAAGACAGTAGTACATGTGAGATAACGAGGGTCGATGGGGGGCTGTTTTCTATTATACAGAACTTGTGTATTACTTGAGGTAAGAAGATAACCAGACACTTCTCCATATTTGGATGCAGCGTTTTCAATTACTGGAAGTGTGGTTGGTGGTGGGGGGGGGTAAATAAAGAAATATCATCTATATATGGAGCACGTTTGCAAGGCTGGCCATTAATCGGGAGAGACACAGGGCGAGAGGTCGGGGAGAACCTCCTCATAATGGTACCTCCTGCCCTCTGTGCCAACATCGCAGGTATGAAAGGACACAATCAATCAACCATCAGGGAAAGCCTGGCACAGACACTTTCATTGACTAAAATTTAAGACTTGAGCTTGTTGCTGCCACCTAAAACAAGCCCAGATAAACAGTGCCCTCCTTGGGCCAGCTGGTCCACCCCCATCTTCTGCCGCAGGGGTTGGGCTAACCAGCACCCCTGACTTCTTCCCACAACCGGACCGATCAGCCTAACCCTCTAATGGATAAGGCACAAGAAGCCTCCTTCGGCATGCCAGGTATGGGGTCTGGCTAAGTTGAAGTGATAGGAAGTGGCTGGGAACAGCCTCACCCCTTCCCCAGTAATCTGTGGCAGGCCGCTGAGACTGCCCAGGAGAATCTGAAGGTTTCAGATGGACCCACTGGAGTGTGTGTGTATGTGACCTCTATCGTGGGCCAGACGTGGCACGACTACACACATTCTTGGTTGGACTACTGAGAACAGTAGGCCCCGGATTCAACACTCTGCCACACGGCTCCATCTGGTCTGTCCCGAACTTAAGTGACCTGGTTTCAGAATTGTCTGCTAGCAACTGGATGACACAGGATAGTGGGGGTTATGCTGGAGCACTCTCAAAGCTTGTGTCTACTATGTTGGCCATCCAAGCCATGCTCCCCGCAACACTCTTAGTAAGATTGGGCCTATTTCAACCTCCCTCACCCTACCTACAGTTGAAGGGGAAGAATTAGCCACCTCCCTCAATATTGTCAAGGCGCAAGGGGACCTTGCTTTACACCCACTGTCACCTTGCCCAGGGTTAATGTTGCGTAATTGGCCTCTCCCCTCGCCTAGCCCAAGGGGAAAGGGGGCTTAAAAAAAATAGAAGTTCATGCATCTCAACACTAACAATTATATAGCAATAAGTTCTGACCTCATCCCAAGAAATTTGTGCCAGTGTCTACTACCTTTACGAATTTGCTACTACATACTTCTCGTTCCAACCCCCGCAAACACTCTGGCATGCACTGCTCTGGAATGCACACAGTTTTAAATTTTGCATCATAACAATAATGCTATATAGTGTTCCTCCAGCTGGGGATTTGTGGTGCATTTAGGGCCATATTACGAGTGTGGCGATCCATAATACCGCTGAACTGTGATGGGGGTCCCACCTCCGCAACACTACGGGCCCTCCCTCACTATTTTAAGTGTGGCGGTCGGACCACCACAGGACAGCTGCAACGGCCGGGGATCCAGGATCCCGCAGCGGTCTCGCAGTGGTCAGAGGCAGTAATATGCTGGTGGTGCGACAAAGACAACCTTCTCATGGCGGTGAGGCAACAAAAGGGGCTCTAGCTGGTCCCTTGTGCCTCTGGGCCTGGAGGTGCAAGCAGGGAGGCACATGTTGTGCCCCCTGTAAATATGCACCCCCAGTTTCTGCATGGTGTGGCATGTATGCCACACCTTGCAAGAAGGTGCAGTCGGCAGTCTGAGAGCGGCAGTCTGCCTGTTAGGCTCTTTTATGAGCCTGACAGACCGCCGCTCTCAGACCAAGGCAAGACCGCCCGCCAGACCAGGAAAAAACTCCTGATCTGACGGGCGGTCTCACCACAGGTTTGGCAGTTCCACAGCGGACATCGCGTTGCACCATCCGCTTTGGGACCGCCAAACTCTTAATCAGGCCCTTAATGTTTTCTCCAAGTTGTTGATCTTTGCGGATGATGGAGAAGCCTCCCTGAACTCTTTTTATTTTGATGATGGGATCTGGAGCATAATATTAGGCCCACTTTGATGCTCCGCTGGGGACTGACTCTTGTTACCTTCCAGGCTAAATATTGTGAACTTTAAGTAGGTATGAGTTGTCTCTGCAAGGATGTTTGTTCACAATGGGGATGCAGCTCTTATAGCCCCCCACCTGACCAGTGTCAATTTTATATTTTTTGCTCGTATTTTCGTGGTCCTGGTGATCCTCTTACCAGCAGCAATGAAAATTCCTTTATGAGTTTCTAGTATGATTGTTGAATGGAGAGCGATTTTCGTTTCTGTAAATTTGATCTCCTAGTGCTTATTTTGTTGTATAATCAAATCCAGCTTCAAAGGTGCACAATTGTGGTGCTTGAGTGCCAGTCCCACTCCAACACCTCTTATGTAGCCACTTGGTATCTGGGCGCTCTTTCAAAAAAGTGATGACTCTGCAGAGGAATGTATGAATCCAAAATATGGTTACTAAACATAAGTCATATGTTCCTCAGGTCACTATTCACATTCAGCTGAAATTCACTTTGTTGCATATCTAGCAAAATGTATATAATTTCCATACATTTCATGCATTAAATATCTGAAATGTTTTGTTGTACCCTCACCAGTCTCCTTTCCATCATCTTTTATAGGCATTGTGTTAACGGAGTCCCTGGCAATGACACCGGCTGCTGCAGTATCTGGTCTCTATTTCTCCAACCCAAAGTCCAAATACTTTGCTGTTGGTAAAATTTCAAAGGATCAGGTAATTGTCTTCCACATAAATTAGTAATCTAAAAACATAGCTACTTCTAGCTACATGTTAATATATTTTGTCGGTGATGTACTAATACCTCTGTAGCCCACTATTCTCCGACGAACCCCAAATATTGCACTTTGTTCAGCACTGATATTCTATCTATTTATGTAACCAAACGAAAAAAAAAATCTTATGGGTAACTTCAACAAGGTGTGTAATAGCTGACAATGTATGCTCTGGCTACGTAAAATAACTGTATATGACCAAATCGACAAGTCTTTACACATTGCATTAACACCATTACACAATCTAATACTTTTTCCTCAAGTAAAGGATATAGAAGCTATGGGCTTTATTTAGAGATTGGCAGGCAGTATATTGTGTTACAAACATGGCAGATATCCTGTCCCCCCTATTTCAGGTGCCTTATGACAAATGGCCTTGTAATACAGCAGATGAGATATGACACATTTTGATGTAGCGTCCCATTCGCTAAACTCTAAGTAAGATCCCATGTCATTAATTGCATTATGCTGAGACAGACATACATTTTGTTTTATTATTTACAACCTTCCCCAAAATATGTAAAGTGAACAGAGCCCAGTCAGTGATTTCAAAATATTAAAATCGGCATGAAATGCACCACTTGCACAGCTATCTTAAGGAGCAAGTTTATGCGTTGGAACCGTCTGTTATTTGTTCCTCTGTTTTTCCTTTTACAGCACCTGACATAAGTACTTTGGGACTTTGTAAGAGATTTGCATTCTCCTGTCTTTCACATGTTGTAGTAATTCCACGCTTTGGGGATTTCTCACCATGTATCCTCCTAATATGCTGGTTAAACCTTACATGACCAACATGCTTAGAGATATCTACCTTTTGATATATTTGACCCATACATGGTCCCTCCACCTTCTCTTCATTCAACCAGGAGAGGAAGACTCAAAGGTGTTGAGAGTTGACCTGTGTCCATTAACACTAATCCATCACCCAGGAGTCTCTTCCTTGGTGGCCCAAATATAGTTCAGCTGCTAGAAAGAAGATAATCGTTCAGCTCACACACAACCCTTAACACATTTAAAATGTAAAGCAACAAAAAGGGATGTTTGCCCAGTAGACTACAAGGGACCTAGTGCACCTTTCCCAACAAATTCTACAAAAAATACATGTACCTGCAGTTTAGTGCCAAATATTTCATTTTTATGTATATAACACACAACAGAGTACCAGTTAGGCACTACCCTCTCTGTGCAATGAGAGATCCTGAATCTACTCGCAAATGATTTCCTTTGAAACTGTTTTTTATTCTATTGTTTTAGTCTAAAGCACTGCTTTGTCAATATTGTGGTTTATTTATTTAAATTCTATTGGCGTGGAGCCACTTTTCAGATGTTAGGAAATCACTGGCTAAATAAAGAAAGTTACCAGGTGTAATAATCTGTCATTCTAGATCAGAGGCACCCCCAAGACATAGTTCCAAAAGATCATTAAGATATCCTTGGCATCCCGCTTCTGGTAGCTTTGTAGAACTCAAGGCTTAAACCGACCAGGGCCGCTGGGGGTGCAAGAATTAAGCACACACAACAGTGTTAAGGTGTAAGAAAATTAAGATGTGAGAAAAGTCTGATATAACAATAATACATAAATAAAATGGATCATCTTACTGCAATGCATTCAAGTACACACAAGGTCAGATGGCTGGGTGATAGTTGCGCTGAGTTGTGACAAAAATCTATATATACAATATGGCAAGCTCAAAGGATAAGGTGATGGCCATCCACCAACAGCCAAACTGGTAATGAAGAATCGGTACCATGTATAATACAAAAACAAAATATATCCTGAGCTAAGAGCAACACATAAAGTTCATCAATTCAATCACAAGTCGAGTAATCTTCGTCTCTTCATTTATTCAAATATAGATCTTCTCAAAACAGTCGGCTAGACTGTTTTGAGAAGATCTATATTTGAATAAATGAAGAGACGAAGACTACTCGACTTGTGATTGAATTGACGAACTTTATGTGTTGCTCTTAGCTCAGGATATATATATTTTTTGCAATGTATTCAAGGCTGTATATAAGAAGAGGAATGAATTGGTCTACAATATATGTAACTAATTTATAGGTTTAGGCAGTTGAACTTTGTAATAAGTATTAGCAAAGCACACTTATTCAAGTTTCTATGTTAAAAATATTCGGCAATATTTTTGTCGAATGACTGTCTAGTGGAAAATGACTTCCTTTGTGCAGTTTCTTAAGACAATTTAAAAAAACCAAATCATTGGAGACCTACAGTTGAGGATCCTTAAGCTATAAAAAATACTTTGAGAACCACTGCCAAAGCTGGAGTGCATATTGCTCAGATCATTGCAGTAGCAAATTTTGGACTCTTATCTTTTTTTTCCATACAGGCTCTTTGAGCCAAAATAACTTCATGCATCTACCGGTTGCTCATGCTGTCCGATCATATTATGTTTTTTTTTTAAAACTAGTGTGATTGGTTGGATTTCAGGCTAGAACAGTGACTGGTTTGAAAATCATTTGTCGCTTTTCATTTATGTTGACGCCACACATTTTGCTTTGCAACCTGTGACCAAATAACGGTCCAGTTTGGTTTTAGTTCCAAAACCAACACCTGTGGTCCTTTTTACAGTTCCAGCTCTGCTTCTATCACTTCACCTAGAATCAACAGCTCTAGGATTCATGAAGATTCTTATATGGCTTACATGCACTTTGGGTCAGATCAAGGTTGTCTCAAGGCACACAGTATTAAGCTGAATGTCTTGAAGGGCCCTAGGTATAATGTCTGGTGGAGTGTAAGACTGTTTCTTTAAAAGGCCTGTAATCCAATTGGAACGAAAACAAGGCAGGTAGCTCTTCGGCAAATAAGTAGCTCTGATGCCTGCAAAAAAGTTCAGTATCCAGATAGGTACACATTTGTTATTAGATTAGTGGGATTATCAATCCCTTTAACTACAGTGAAATTTACTACCTGTTGCATTCGGATGTACGTCGTTACAACGCATGCTTTTACAACGCATGCCTTTACGACGCAAGTTTTACAACGCAAGTCGTTACAACGACTGGCGTTGGGGGGCACTGGATAGTGAATAGTTTAATTTACTATTCCAACTCTAGTCCCCGTGGATAGTAGGGAAGGTGTTGGATAGTAAATTAAAACTATTCCCTATCCTAGAGCGCCCCCAGCGCAAGTCGTTGTAAAAGTTGCGTTGTAATGGTTGCGTCGTAAAGGTACTGCGTTGTAAAAGTTGCATTGTAAACGCTGTTCCCCGTTGCATTCACTCACCTTTTGTAGCTGTGTTCACCTCTGAAAATTCCATTCAAGGTGCACAGTTTAGTCCATGATGGTTCTGAAATCCTGGCTTTTCATTAACATTATCCAATGTTCCCTTAAACCTTTCTGTTGGAAACATAAACATCATGGCGTGTGAGTGCCATGGGATGGACAGAGTTTCTCTGCTCTTATTCCCTTAGTAGTACTGTATCTGCAGGGTAGTGCTGCGATGCCCAAAGAGTTGCTTTCATCTTGCATTTGCTTCAGAGAGATTAACTTCTTATCTGGGTTAATAAAAGCCTTTTTGATCAGTCGCTTCAAAGATGTCGTAGACATATCTGTTTTACTGTTTCTAGACATTCTAGTTTGCATAACCTAGAACTAGAAAAATGTTAAAGGTTTTATTTCAACACACTAAATTCTTTTTTAGTGTGTCACATGAACGGTCACCTTGCCTTCTAAGAAGTTCATGTAAATGTCTTATTCACTCGCGCCTTATAGAATCAATCACTCCAGCACCAAAGACATGCTGGTAAATTCAGAAGTATACAAGGACTCTGCAGACTTGTTCAACAAAGGGAAGGCAAATACCCTGCTACAACACAAAGAATTTGCCCTCTAGATAGATCACTTTACCACTGATCATTTAGCATGAAGCAGAGTGTCTACTTTTATGGAAGCAGAAAAAACATACCTTTGTAAGTGCTTTAGTTAACTTTTAGCAAATTACTTTTTTCAACACTCTCAGTCCCCCCGGTATTGTCTGTTGTTTCATATACTTGAAAAGTAAGATGAGTTATGTTTTTGTGTTAATCATAGGCTCTTGAAAAAGTAATGATAAAAAAAACAAGTATCCTTAGCCCTAGATGGATCTCGTGGGAGTTTAGTGTCTTCAAGGAATATGGAGGGGGTGGAGTGGAAGACCGTATTGTCTGTGAAATGCGGTCTCTATGAATACCAAGTTGTGCCTTTCTAACTATGGCACTCCCCGCTGCCTTTGTTTTTTTTTAAATCACATTAAGTCTTGAGGGTTTTCCTCTAATATTTGATGTTTTATGCATACTGCATATGTGACAGCAATTTTTCAGCATCTATGATCCCATAGCTTGTAGTAATCAACTGGAAAAAATATATTCCATATTATTCCAGTGGAATTTGTAGGTTTTGTCATTTTAGCCCCTTGAGTACAGAAGGACCCAAAAATGATTGAAGTGATTGTTTCCTGGTCTTCTCTTTCTATCGTGAGGAATTAGCTAAAGTTTTTTTTTTATAGTTTGCCATCTTTTAGAGTTGTTTCACTCATGGGATTTAGTCAATAGGACATCTTCTGCGAATGGGAGTGAAGTTTGTGTAGCATGATGTGGCAGAAAGCGTTTTCCACTCCAGGGCTGGATTGGGAACCCAAACATTCCCTGGCAAATTTTGTCAGACCAGCCCCGTACCGTACATAGTGAGTGCAGCGAGCGAGACTGACCACTACAAAGGGTGGTTTTGGGGGGTTCTTCCCCTAAGAAAATGTGGGGGAAAATGGTGCATCCTAAAACTCATTTGTCTTTGTATATTTATTTGTATTACCTTTTAAAGTATAGCAAATGACCGTACTTTGCACCAGGATATGGCAATCTTTATTTAGGTGCTTCAATGATTCCCTCACTATTACCCTCCAACAGCACCTCTAATCTTTCCTTAGCCCCTCGCTCATGTATGTTATTTGTTTTATAGCAACTCTCATATCAGTGTAGGTTGTCGTAGCACTTTACATCACACACTCCTACAGAGACAATGAATCATGCATGTGTAATTAAGTGTATAGAACATTTTTCATAAGGCATAGAGGACATCAAGGTGTAGAATTCCCATGCATACCTGTAGGCTCTTTTTTAAGAGTGCTTGGTCTGGAGAAGCACAAACTCGGGATTCAGAACATAAAACAGTGGTAAGGATTGACTTTAATTACAAAAATTCAGTTCTGCCCAAACAAGTGTTTTTTTCAGGAACATCAGGATCATGAAAGACTGGGAAAACATAACTTTCTAACCAGTACCATGCAGCTTGCATTCAGCTCTTTGATGGTAGTTCATAGCTCACAGTGCCAGATTACGATTGTAAATTATGAACTGCACAGTAACAAAAGAATCTCCGTGACAAAAGTAGTAACCTAGTGAGCTATGCACATATTGTTCTTTGATATGCATGGTACACCTTCTCTGCAGCAGGCATATTAACCTTCTGCGCTACCTTAAATTAGTCAAAACTGCCACTAGACAATACTCTCATGTCTGTCCAGCAGGTACATTAATCACCAGAGTTAAATTGACACAAAAAACAATTGTTGCCCAAACATGCTGAATATACAAGAAACTTTGCAGTGCTTTTAAAACTACTGCACTTCTATGAAACCGGCCCACAACCCTTCCAGCCTCTCTGGGAAATGCCCGGTACGGCCAGTCTGTCCTTGTTCTGCACCTTGAAGGAGAAATCACAACCGCTTAAATTATACAATACATTTTGATATATTTAATTTATTGCCTTTTTCTTTTACAGGTTTGATACTATTTGAACATTTTAGAATGGAGGGGGGGGCACAGGCCCTCTTTTTAATTACCCTCAAATGCGTGGTTTTGTCTTGCGTGGTAAAGATTTGAATGCCAACAGTTTTTACGATGTAACAAATACATGTAAAATGTACTACAAGGTAAAAACTTTGTAGCAAAGGCTGCTTCCCTCCCACAGCTTAGTTTCTGTTTATGCTCGAGGCTGATGCTTCTCTAGATGTTTTGGGAGAGTGAATGCAATAGTTTCTCTACATATAAAAATTTTCATAGTGTCTAATACAAACTCTCTGTTATGCTTTCTCGGTATGTTCCATCCAACCTGAAGCTCTAATTAGACAGCTAGAAACAAACATTCTGAGTCTCCTCTTTGGAGAGTGTTGTAGGTTTGTGTCAGCAAATGGGAGGATAAATATTATAAAGTTTGGTCATATAAACCAGTCACCCCACAGTATCATTGTTATTTATAACGGGAGTTATTTTCCAAGATGTAGTAATTGTAGAGAAGATGCATCATATATGAGATATGTTGCCCTTTCTCCTGCATCTGTTGAGGAGAGATGAGGCATGTCTTAGCCATTTTTTTTACATTTGACTGGTCTGTAATAGCACCTGTATGGTATTTGCAAGATTGTTCACTTGTAGACTCACTTAATATTGCAGTTTATTTAACCTACCCGTTTCCCCAATCTGCAACCCTCAGTTATAGTTGTAGTTTTTGTCCACATTCCTTGATGTGTTCATTCAACTGCCTTGTGTCTTATTTGTGAGTACTTTTAACTCGTCACCGTTTCCCTTTCCAGATTCTAAAGCCCATTCGTTGTAATAAAAAATCTGATGCCTACTTCTAACCCCATATTCCTCACACGTTGAATATTTTGTCAGGCTTGATATGGAAACTTTTCAACAGTACCACTCTGTGCCAATAGATGGTGTAATGCGGCTCCGCAACACCATTGTTCCATTCCAGAAGTTACATGCAGAACCGCATAAATACGCCACCCCTGTTAGTTGACATCAGTTCCTTTCTTTCTGTGCTATCAGACTCTGATCCGCAGCTACTCCTTTATCTTTGGTGAGACTTTCTTTTTTTTTAAATGACCCTAAATCCAGTGTGCAAGGGAACAATGTCACCTCCCAAAACTACAGGTTTCAACCCTTGAAAGGAATTTCACTAACTAATGGCTTTGCTGGATCCTCATGCGTTATGCCTTTGGTGTCGGAACACAATTCCAGGGCCTGCAACGACTGAACTGAGATGAATTTTCAGGCTATATGGGACTGTGATGTGAAGCTTTATGTTGCCAAATGTCTAAAGACACCGCGCCATGACCAGTTGAGGTTGAAAGGAAGGTCCCATTCCCGTTCCTAAAGTCATTCCTGCCGCAAGTCATCATCGCAGTTGAAGTCATTGTGTAAGTCAAAAGAGAAGCATAAGAAGATCAAGCAGGGCTCGCCCCTTTATGCTACTCTTGATCTCCAGAGGAGTTGCAGTAGTGTCACCAAGCCTCTGATGTTGAACACCTTTGCACCGTATTACGAGTCTCGTCCTGATTCAGCCAAGTTTCTGTGTTAATTGGCTATGCTGCAACAGATTGAGGCCTTCCACAAGACCATGTTGCACCTTGTTGGCTCCCAACTGGCTCCTTCTGTCGTTCTTAAAAGACACAAGGAACCGCAAGTTCCTCTGGCCGAATGTCCGCTGAGGGTTTGTCTTCTGTGCTAGCTGGATTCTTCAATCCCCTTCGAATTTTGCACTGGTTTCGGTGCTGACTTTGGTTCTGGTGCCTGCGTTGGACCATCATGCATTGAGGTTGATGCCGTCGCCGTAGAAGGCTCAGACCGTCATGCCCTTTGACTACCGAGCTTGACTAGTCTTGAACTCGACCAAGGCCGCGCCCTGACCCACTGGGCTACAGCCTTCTGCCACCCCAGTTCAGACATGGCCATATGCAAATCAGTCTGACCCTCCCTGTGCCTCATGGGAACAGTCCAGCCCGAACCGCCAAGCCATGCCTTTCCTGGACCGGAAACAAGCTTCCTAGGACCGGTTTCTGGCATTACGGCCGTCTTCAGCCAGGCTTGCTTGAATCCAGTGGCAAAGTGAGCAAGGGACTCACGTCTGAGCATACCCTGCCAACTTATGGCGAACAAAGCGGTACAAAAGGGGGTGGTGATGGACGGAGCATCTGAACCAATCAAACACTCACACCCATTTAACATATCTGGGTTTAATCCATCACCGTTATTTAGCCCACTCTGCCACCCCATTTCAGACATGGCCATATGCAAATCAGTCTGACCCTGTGCCTCATGGGAACAGTCCAGCCCGAACCGCCAAGCCATGCCTTCCCTGGACCGGAAACAAGCTTCCTAGGACCGGTTTCTGGCATTACAGCCGTCTTCAGCCAGGCTTGCTTGAATCCAGAGGTAAAGTGAGCAAGAGACTCACGTCTGACATACCCTGCCAACCTATGGCGAACAAAAGCGGTACAAAAGGGGGTGGTGATGGACGGAGCATCTGAACCAATCAAACACTCACACCCAGTCAACAGATCTGGGTTTAATCCATCACCGTTCTTTAGCCCACTCTGCCACCCCAGTTCAGACATGGCCATATGCAAATCAGTCTGACCCTGTGCCTCATGGGAACAGTCCAATCCGAACTGCCAAGCCATGCCTTCACTGGACCGGAAACAAGCTTCCGAGGACCCGTTTCTGGCATTTCAGCCGTCTTCAGCCCGGCTTGCTTGAATCCAGTGGCCAAGTGAGCAAGGGACTCAGGTCTGAGCATACCCTGCCAACTTATGGCGAACAAAGTGGTACAAAAGGGGGTGGCGATGGACGGAGCATCTGACCCAATCAAACACTCACACCCAGTCACCCTATGTTGGAAGGGTATGCCCAGACGTGGGTCCCTTGCTCACTAAGCCACTGGAGTCAAGCTATCCTGGCTGAAGACGGCTGATAGCCAGAAACCGGTCCTAGGATGCTTGATTCCGGTCCAGTAAAGACATGGTTTGGCAGTTCGGGCTGGACTGTTCCCATGAGGCACAGGGTCTTGACTGATTTGCATATGCCCATGTCTGAACTGGGGTGGCTTTATGAGCAAAATAACGATGGATTAAACCCAGATCTGTGACTGGGGGTGAATATTTCGCCATTGTGCAACATTCCGTCCATCATCTTGTGTGTTTTGCTGTTCACCCTATGTGGGAAGGGTATGCCCAGACGTGGGTTCCTTGCTCACTAAGCCACTGGAGTCAAGCTATCCTGGCTGAAGACGGCTGATTGCCAGAAACCGGTCCTAGGATGCTTGATTCCGGTCCAGGAAAGACATGGCTTGGCAGTTCGGGCTGGACTGTTCCCATGAGGCACAGGGTCATGACTGATTTGCATATGGCCATGTCTGAACTGGGGTGGCTTGGTGAGCAAAATAACGATGGATTAAACCCAGATCTGTGACTGGGGATGAATGTTTCGCCATTGTGCAACATTCCGTCCATCATCCTATGTGTTTTACTCAGCACAGTGCCGACTTTGCAGTCATAATGCGGAGAGCAGCTGAGAATATTGATGTACAACTATCAACAATGGAGGTAAGATAAACAAAGGCCTTAATAAACCGGCAAGACACATACTGAATCTATACTTCCTTTGAACGAGGCCCTAACAAATGCCCTGCTAGCTGCATTCGTAAAGCAATGCTCTAGATCATCAGTGAAAGACAAATAGCTTGGCGCTATCGCTGCGCCCTAGATGACCCAGCTTTTTTGACTCAACATCTGACACCTGAGGGCTTGGTGATACAGGCCTTAACTGGCGAGATTAATCTGAATGCCTTCCCAACCCCCTCCTGGATTGTGAATCAAAGCACTTTGAGGCATTCGCCAAGAGCATGATTTGCTCTTCCGGCCTTGCCTTGCGCTCCGCCAAGGCTAGCTGTCTCTTGCGCCTCCACTTTGGGACACAGTAGCCCAAGCTTTACTTGCTGTGCCTGAAGTCCACAGAGTCCCTCTCAATCAAGCGATTGAAGACAAGTGCAGTGCAGCAAACTTTGTGATCTACTGTGGGCTGGACACAAACAAGTGCCTCGACCAGATAATCAGTACCAGTGTGCCACTCAGTTATCACACCTAGATGAGGTTAAAGACTTCTCCGGGATATTCAATCCTCCTTAATGGACATGCCCTTTGACTGCTCCTGTTTGTTTGTTTAGAAAGCAGATTTGGCCCTTGAACGATTCAAGGATAGCAAGCCCACAGCGTGTTCCCTGGTTTGTCTGCTCTGCGGAGACAGTTTTTGTCCCCTCTGTGGCAATGGTAGACATTACCACTACCACCCATTCGGCATAGTGCCCTGACCCTCCAGCTGGAGCAGCTGCAAAAAGACTTTAGTATGTCCTTCCAGGCACACAATCCTGTGGGGGGCGTGAAATTCACGTTCCACTCCTAGTCGCACTGCATGAAGTGGATACCAAATTCAACCACAATTTCTCCATTTGACCATGTTCTCCATTCATTTAATTTTAACCACAATGTTTGCCAAATTTTTATCTTGTTTTCCTGATCCACATATCTAACATGTTGGATTTTGATAACTTCTCATATTGACGTGTGCCCATCCGGACCTCTTCGTGAATACAATCCAAAGTACAAATGATAGTTCAGAGCAGCAAACTTTGATTCGGAACCCAATGCATTTCGGGCTGATGTCAGTCCTTCGTCAGGGGTAACTGTGAATCAACAATTACCAAAAATATATCATTACTACTTTGTGCCATTAACTGCTATAGCAACATTACTCTGCATTCAATCTTGCGCATATAAAATTTTAAGCTCAAACAGGCAGTTCACATTCAATTCAATAAAGAGACCAGGTATCAGATCCCCGTGACCTTCTCAAACTCAATCCCTTGACACAAGTGTTCGAGGCATGTGGGCTGCTAAATTCATATCTATTGCATAGATCGCCGCCTAGTGTTGGGTCCGGATGATTGCACATTGTTGTCCTGGAAGAGTCTTCGAAGTATCACGAGATAGGTGGCTCCTCCCCTGGACTACAGTGCGCATGGGCATCGACTCCATCCCCAGATTGTTTTTTTCCGCCATTGGGTTCGGATGTGATTTCGACGTCTCCTGTTCGGAATCGATAAAACAATTTCTTTAAGGCCAAAAGGCCTTCTTTAATTCGTCGGTATTGTTCGCGTTCGGTCTCGTGTGTACTCCAACTCTTCGAGTCGGATATCTGAGGAGTCGGGTGACTCTTCGGTCATCGAGGCCCTGTCGACGCAGCAAGACCCCGACGACCCTGCGATGGAACGAAGTCCGTTCAAGTACTGCCCCGTGTGCGGTTCAAAGTACCCACACATCGACGTGCATCCGGTATGCAACAAGTGCCTGTCGCCGGACCACAACGAGGCCAACTGTATGGCCTGTTCGAAGTTCAGGACGAAGAAGACGCTCAAGCTTCGGCGCATAGCACGCCTCGAGGCCCAACGATCGGCACCGGCGCCAGTCGACATCTTCGTAGACCCCGAAGCAGACGAGCAAGAGCTTCACCTGCAGATCTCACCTACATCGGCGGAGGTCGAGGCCGACTACGGGGAACCTGTCGAGGGCCAAGACCTAGACGAATACGTCGAAGAGGTAGGGGACGACGAGGAAGCTTATGGGGCCATGGAAGATAGCTCGGAGGAAGAGCTATGGCCCGTACGTACAATTACTATGGCTCAGGTCACGGGATCGCCACACGGCCTTACCCACGACCCTACACCTCAATCCTCGGCCCCGCCTTCTGGCCCGGCTACAGACATACTAGCGGAGCCTCCATTACCTAAATCGAAACCGAAACTAAAAACATCGGAATCGAAAACAACAAAGATGGCCGACACACCATCGAAACCGAAGACGTCTGCGACACCATCGGCGCCGTCATCCTCGGAGACTTCGAAGCCGAAGAAGGCTGTCGAACAGGCTAAGGTACCGAAAGGGGTCAAGGAGCCCAGCTCGAAGAAGGTCGTCGAGCAAGTGTCTAGCAAAGTGGTCAAGTCGAAGTCGAGGAAGACTGTCGAAACGCCTTCGGCCACGACTGCCGCACCAACAGGCAAACGGGCAGTCGAATCGAAGTCCGCGAAGGGCACCGAGCCAAAGTCTGGAGCCCCGACAATAAAAGAAAAAGCTGTCGATCCGAAGCCTGCGGCGTCGACGCCTACACCTGTAGCAGGAAGCCGGAGTGCAGTCGTCGAGGGAGAGTCGACGGTCGGATCTTCCCCTGTGGGTGGACCAAGGTCATCGGTCGGATCGACAAAACCATCCGCTTCTTTTACGAAGCAGGTAGCAGACTCCCTTAAGCGGATACGGGAAAAGGGGTTGACGTCGGAGCCGAAAACGCCCTCGGTACCACAGTCGATAGCCCCACCGAAGAAGGCTTCGACGCCGATACTTTATACTCTACCGCCGAAGGTGGCGCCGAAGGCCTTTGCACCCCGATCGGTGCCACAGGACACAGAAGGGTCGGGGAAAACGCAAGAACGTGGACGTTTCGATCGACAACCTTCACTAGAAGAGCAGTCGGAACATTATATCGACGCCGACACAGGAATATTAACGCTCCACAAGAGGAAAATTACTTCCAAGCCTGTGGAGTCGTTTGTCATACCTCTAAAGAAGAAGAGGCCAGCGCCAGACACACCAGAACTCGTTGAACCCATCCCTCAAAGACCTAGGAGGAGTCCAACACCTTCACCCACTTGCTCAGAGGGAGATGAAGGTGAACAGGATGAAGAGTAGAACTTTCCAAACAATACTGACCCTGATGAGCAGCAGGACTCATGGGTGGACTCTGGGGACCAGGGTGACCAACAAGTGGTACATGACCCACAGGTTTTTGGTGTAAAAACTTCTCCAACAGAAGACTCTGCGGCATTTAATGCCTTAATTGAAAGGGCGGCTACAAACCATAAGGTGGAACTGCATGCCGACCCTGTGGAAGTTGACTTTTTGTTTGACACTTTCTTTGCATCAGAAAAGACTGTGAAGACACTTCCTATGCTCAAAGGGGTTCTCAAGCATGCCACAGACATTTTCAAAGAACCCACAAGGGCAAGGGTGGTGAACCCCCGGATAGAAAAGAAATACAGACTAGCACCTGGAGACCCAACTTATATACGGGGCCAGTTGCCTCTGGATCTTTGGTGGTCTCCAATGCCCGCAAGAGGGCGAATTCACAGACCACGGGTGAAGCTCCTCCCCCAGACAAGGAGTCAAAAGTGCTGGAGGCATCGGGGAAAAGGGTGGCTGCTCAAGCAGCCAACATCTGGCGCATAGCTAACACACAAGCCCTGTTGGCTAGATATGATAGGGCACACTATGACACTTTAGAGCAGCTATTACAACACCTTCCAGACAAGTTTAAAGAAGGAGCTGAGATGCTAATACAGGAGGGCAAGCTCATTTCCAACGCTGCAATCAAATGTGCGCTCGATGTTGCAGATACTGCAGCACGGGCGATCAACACTAGTGTCATGTTGAGGCGTCAAGCATGGCTCCGCATCTCTGGGTTCAAGCCAGAGATCCAGACAACCATACTCAACCAGCCCGTTAACCCAGACAGACTGTTTGGCCCGGAGGTTGACACCACCCTCGAGAAGATCAAAAAAGATACTGAGACAGCTAAATCCATGGGTGCGCTTCAATCTCAGCAATGTAGGGGGAACACTTTTCGTCGCTCAGGTTCACGAGGTGTTACCAGAGGACACTTGGCACAGCAGACGCAATTCAATAGAGGAGGCGCACAGTCCTCCTACCCCAAACAGGGTAGAGGAGGTTACAGAGGAAACAGCGCCAAGGGCAGAGGCAGAGGCAACAACAGTTCCGGTTCCTCTGCTGCCAACAAACAGTGACTCTCTGTCACTGCCCCCCGACCATCTAACACCCGTCGGGGGGAGACTCCAGCAGTTCCTGCCAGTCTGGGAGTCCATCACCACAGACAGGTGGGTAAGGAAACTTATCCAGTTCGGATATTGTCTAGAGTTGACGTCCACTCCACCCAACATACCCCCAAGACAACGTCCTATGTCAGCAGAGCACTTGCACTTATTGCAGCAAGAAGTCCTTGCGATGCTGCAAAAAGGCGCAATAGAGCTCGTGCCGGTGGAGGAAGAAGGCACAGGGGTTTATTCCCTGTACTTCTTAATCCCAAAGAAGGACGGCTCGCTCAGGCCCATTTTAGACCTACGCCCCCTCAACCTGTACATACTCTCAGAACACTTTCACATGTTAACACTACAGCAGGTTCTTCCATTGTTAAACCAGGGAGACTTCCTCGCAACCTTGGACCTTTCCACATACCACTCCACCCATCCCACAGAAAGTACCTCAGGTTCACCATACAAAACAGGCATTACCAGTTCAAGGTCCTACCCTTCGGAGTGACCACTGCCCCCAGGGTGTTCACAAAGTGTCTGGCGACCGTGGCAGCGCACCTCAGGAGACAATCCATACATGTCTACCCTTACCTGGACGACTGGCTCATTCAAGCCAAGTCGGCACAGCAGTGCGCCGCACACATGTCCCACACCATTCACCTCCTTCACAGTCTGGGGTTTTCATTAAACTATCCAAAGTCGCACCTTCAGCCAGCCCATGTGCGGCAGTATCTAGGCGCGACGATAAATACTCTGACTGCTACAGCTCAGCCGAACCCAGCGAGAATCGACAACATCCAGTCGCTCATCCAGAGGTTCAGACCGCAACACTCACTCCCAGCGAGAGTGTTCATGCAGTTGATAGGCATGATGGCCTCCTGCATCTTCATAGTCCCGCACGCGAGATTGCATATGCGTCCGCTCCAAGAATGCTTGGCGAATCAGTGGACACAGGCTCAAGGACAGTTAAAGGACCTAGTGTTGGTGACCGGTCGGGCGTACACCTCTCTGCATTGGTGGAATCCACACAACCTTTGCAAGGGCCGACCGTTCCAAGAGCCTGTGCCACAGATCATCCTGACAACGGACGCATCTCTCCAGGGATGGGGAGCTCATGTGCTCCACTACACGGTGCAGGGCCTATGGACGACACAGCAAAGAAAGATGCACATCAACTATCTAGAGCTGATGGCAATCTTCATGGCACTCAAATCCTTCAAAGTACATCTGTGCAACAAAGTCGTGTTGATCCGGACGGACAACATGACAGCCATGTACTACATCCAGAAGCAGGGGGGTACGCACTCTCCACAGCTGTCTCATCTGGCTCAGAGCATGTGGAAGTGGGCCATTCAGAGGAACATCTTCCTCATGGCGGAACACCTTCCGGGCGAGGAGAATCAGATGGCGGATCTGCTCAGCAGGTACAGCCATCAAATGCACGAGTGGGAGATACATCCATCAGTACTCCACCCGTACTTCCAGCAGTGGGGTCATCCAGAGATCGACCTGTTTGCCACAAGGGAAAACGCAAAATGCCAAAGCTTTGCCGCCAGGTTCCCTCACCCACAATCGCAGGGCAATGCGATATGGATGAACTGGTCAGGCAGATTTGCGTACGCTTTTCCCCCAGCAGCTTGCATTCCGCTGGTGGCAAGAAAGCTAAGGCAACACTCGCTGACGCTCATCCTGGTTGCTCCAACGTGGGCACGCCAACCGTGGTACACCACGTTTCTAGAACTCTCCGTGGTACCGCATCAAAGGTTGCGTCTCACACCCAGGCTCTTGACGCAGAACCATGGCGACATTCAGCATCCGGATCCGCACCAGCTCAATCTGGCGATCTGGCTCCTGAAGTCTTAGAGTTTGGCTACCTTAACCTGCCTCCGGAATGCATGGACATCATCAGGTAGGCCAGGAAGCCCACTACCAGAGCTTGCTATGCTGCGAAATGGAAGCGGTTTGTCATTTACTGTACAGAAATCACATAAACCCGCTAGATGCATCCATTCCTAACATCATCTGTTATTTGTTACATCTTTACAAGTGCAATCTAGCATACGCTTCCATTCGGATACACTTATCCGCCATAGCGGCTTACCTCCAGAACAGGCAGCATCTCTCTCTTTTCAGGGTGCCTGCCATTAAAGCCTTCCTGGAAGGTCTGAAACGAGTCATTCCTCCCAGAACCCCACCAGCTCCTATGTGGAATTTCAATGTGGTTCTCACTAGGCTGATGGGCCCACCTTTTGAGCCTCTACATTCATGTGAGATTCAGTTCTTAACATGGAAAGTGGCTTTCCTCATTGCTATTACATCTCTCAGACGTGTTAGTGAGCTGCAAGCGCTCACAATACAAGAGGCATTTATACAAATTCACTCAAACAGGGTTGTGCTCCGCACTAACTCCAAGTTCCTTCCAAAGGTGGTGTCACACTTTCATGTCAATCAGACAATTGAACTGCCCGCATTCTTTCCAAAACCGGAAACAGTAGCAGAAAGAATGCTCCATACGCTGGACGTCAAAAGGGCGTTAATGTACTACATTGACAGAACACAACAATTTAGAAAGACACAGCAACTTTTTGTTGCCTTCTTAGCCCACCACAAAGGCAACGCAATTTCCAAGGCAGGAATAGCCAGGTAGATCGTTAAATGTATTCAGATTTGTTATCAGAAAGCTAAACGCACTTTAACGGTCCCCCCCCAGAGCACACTCCACACGCAAGTTGGGAGCCTCCATGTCTTTCCTGGGAAAGATTCCTTTGGAAGACATTTGCAGAGCAGCCACGTGGTCAACGCCACACACGTTAACCAAACATTACTGTGTAGATGTGCATTCCAAGCAGCAGGCAGCTGTAGGACAGGCTGTTCTCAAAACTCTTTTTCAGACTTCTGCAGCTGGCACGGGCAGCCGCCGTTAATGGAGGGACTGCTATGTATTCTATGCAATAGATATGAATTTAGAAGCCCACATGCCTCGAACTGAATATGCTACTTACCAGTATGCATCTGTTCTTGGCATGTAGGGCTGCTAACATTCATATCGCCCACCCTCCTCCCCGGTGCCCATAGCGGCTGCAGATTATTTCTTGCATTCATTCATTAGCATGGACATCAGTTACACTATTTCACTCCATCTCGGCCACAATGGCTAAAAACAATCTGGGGATGGAGTCGATGCCCATGCGCACTGTAGTCCAGGGGAGGAGCCACCTATCTCGTGATACTTCGAAGACTCTTCCAGGACAACAATGTGCAATCATCCGGACCCAACACTAGGCGGCGATCTATGCAATAGATATAAATGTTAGCAGCCCTACATGCCAAGAACAGATGCATACTGGTAAGTAGCATATTCATTAACATCGGCCTAAGCCATTTGTTATCCCGCTATTTCCATTGGTATCTGACTTTCATTCTTTCCCTCGAAAAACCTTCCCTTTATACAGGCAGTTCACGTTTAATTGAATAAAGAGACCCAATGTTCAATCCCTGTGACCCTTTGTAGGGAGTGAGGAATAAGGTTACACAGGGTCACGGGGATTGAACATTTGGTCTCTTTATTCAATTAAACGCAAACTTTTTTCTCACCCTTATATGTATAATAAAGAGACCAAATGTTCAATCCCCGTGACCCTTTGTAACCTTATTCCTCCCTCCCCAGGCCAACGGCGTGAACCATTTTAAATAGATGTAACTTTCATGCTTTTCCTATTGCACTCGCCCTTTACACAAAATGTTTACACCCGTCAATTATAACCCGTTCTAATCCACCCACATACCTGCTCATTCTACAATCTGCTCAACGCTCAGCATGCGCCTCGAGTTGTTGTTCCCTCCTGTATAATAGACCCTCTATTACCACTCTATTTTAATCCTCACATGCTCCACCCCCTTCCCCTATCGACAAATTAACCACCTGACTTCCGTAGATTACCTCTGTGCACTACAATGCCCATAATGCACCTAATTGCGCCTGAAATAATCCGTGCTGACGCTGAGCACGAATCTGGACTCGATGCATGTGCGCAAAATGCCACAACATTATTCCACGTTAAATGGCCACAACCAATCTGTATGTTTTTTCTCCTGTTACCACCATCTTGAATGCTACTTAGAACTAGCTGTTTTCCCATATGTGGAGTTTTTGATCTCAAGCATCCATTAATGCTGTCTTACTTTATTTTTGGTGCAAAACCAACGGGGGCAATTAAATTGAAACATCATGAAGTGGTGGTATGCACACCGTATTTCTGACAATGTACTCTATTTTGTTTAATCCATTTTTTTATTATGCTTTGCAGTTTGCGTGCAGAACTGGGCTGTGCCTTGCCCTGAATGCACTGTCATTAGTACAATCCTGTGGGGAGCGTGAAATTCACGTTCCACTCCCAGTCGCACTGCATGAAGTGGATACCAAATCCAACCACTATTTCTCCATTTGACCATGTTCTCCATTCATTTAATTTTAACCACATTGTTTGCCAAATTTGTATCTCGTTTTCCTGGTCCACATATCTAACATGTTGCATTTTGGAAACTTCTCATATTGACATGTGCCCATCCGGACCTCTTCGTGAATACAATCCAAAGTACAAAGGATAGTTCAGAGCAGCAAACTTTTATTCGGTGCCCAATGCATTTCGGGCTGATGTCAGCCCTTCGTCACGGGTAACTGTGAATCAAGAATTACCAAACATATATCATTACTACTTTGTGCCATTAACTGCTATAGCAACATTACTCTGCATTCAATCTTGCGCATATAACATTTTAAGCTCAAACAGGCAGTTCACATTCAATTCAATAAAGAGACCAGGTATCAGATCCCCGTGACTGTCTCAACCTCAATCCCCCTACACAAGTTTAACATCGGCATAAGCCATTTGTTATCCCGCTATTTCCATTGGTATCTGACTTTCATTCTTTCCCTCGAAAAACCTTCCCTTTATACAGGCAGTTCACGTTTAATTGAATAAAGAGACCCAATGTTCAATCCCTGTGACCCTTTGTAGGGAGGGAGGAATAAGGTTACACAGGGTCACGGGGATTGAACATTTGGTCTCTTTATTCAATTAAACGCAAACTTTTTTCTCACCCTTATATGTATATAGGTGGAACCATCCCCACTGTATCGAAACAGGTCAGTATCTCTAGCCTCTAGAGGGTACAAGTTAAAATGTACTGACCCCTGGAAATAATACATAGGGTAGGTAATGTCTAGGTCCTGAAGAAATGCCGTCTGACCATTCTGGCAAATAAGGCATGAAACATGTCAACCCCATTACATTTACTGTTCGCACATGATAGCTATTTGGGTACATAATAACCCTTAGATAACATCGCTGGATTTTAGTGTGTCATGGGATCCTAACCGGATTAAAGCTTTTCTGGATTCCCTTGCACCTTTTATGTCACTCCCATCATCTCCCTTTACATGCACTTTTCTTGCGGCGTTAAAAAGATCTCCGAAAAAGAGCCTGCTTGCACGTCAGGCATTGCAGTGCTGGCTTGACAAGTAGCACCCTATGATGAAGCATGACTCCATACCAGGTGTGTGAGGTCATCACGATCTGACCACTAGGATGCCCGGGATACACTCAGTCAGAAAAGGCTGATTCTACTGCAATATAGGGTCTAATAGACCACTCTAGAGGAACTACCTGATCTTGTATAGTGGGGGTCACAGCACATCTTCGATGGTCAGTCATTCTAGTCTTCCCCTACCTCAGCAACTAACTGTTGAAGGCGGACTTGCCAGAATATGGCGACCAAGTCAGCTTTATCTGCCTAAAGTTGTAACTGTTTTTAATGTTGGACAATCCATCACTCTTCCATTGTCTTTGACCCACCTCACCCATTCCAGGAAGAGAAACTTTGTCCGCTAGATGCTAAAAGAGCTTTGTTTTTCTACATCAATTGCACCACATCTACCTATTCTAAAAGTGAGGACTCTGCAGTTAGAAGAATCCATCAGAAGAACAAGTTATTTAACTTTGGTAACACTCTTTCCTGGGAGATATTCTATCTAACTGCAGAATCCGCACTAGACTCCCTCATCCCCATACTGTGAAATGGTCTATTTTTGGCATCCAAATTAGTAATCTACACACTAATACCGACATCTGTTTTGTGCTCTACGTCCAGGGGTGTGGAAAGAGCCTAGCAAGAAACTGAAGTTGGCACGCAGGGGTGTTGCTTATATGCGGCTCTTCACTTCCGGGGGCAGAGTGACGTGTACGCGGGGCAGCACGATGCCACCTAGCGGTTTGCGGGAGCACTGCTATAAAAAGTTCCCAGATCAATTCTAGCACATGAGGATTAGTCTAAAGGTGAGGAATCTGTGATGAGATAAGAGTATCCACAAAAAAGAGCTTTTCTTAAAGTAAGCAACTTGTTCTTCTGTGTCAAATCCCGTGTGTATTAATGTAAACCGGTTCGCCCTCTCAAACACTTTTTCCACAGCGAAGTTATCTGATCCTCCTGCTTTATTTACAAACATGACAGATGAAATGGACCTGTTTTTCATTTTACCTTACGCTCCCTGTCTTCTAAAAAAGATGCACTGGTCGGAAGGCCTGTAATAGTCTCATGTTTTTAAGACATAATCTTGGTAAAAGTGTTGCCCTCTCAGAATTGTCACTCTGTATAAGCCACAAATCGTTATATCCCTACCCAGTTTAGAAATAATGGGGACTACTGCTTCTAGCATGATAAGTGTGGCATTGTCTGACATACTAAAGTGGTTAAACAAATTGGTGAGAAATCCCAATCAAGTAAGAACAGTTGTCCTGTTGGAAAAGGTGACAAATCCATCTGGCCCTGTTCATTTGTTGAATTTAGTCTCCTTAAAGAAATTTTAATTCCCTATTCTAATTGGAGTGTCAGTGGCTCACCATTATTTATGGGTAATTGTAAAACTTTCTCCTCATCCAGAATTATATCATAATCCATTGCTTCCATGGGGTTCATCGTACAGTTACTGATAGTACTCGGGGAAGTGTGCCACCGACTTTCTCAAGCATTATATGTATGACTTAACCAACATCTTTGGTTTGGTGTTCAGCTGACATGTTGTTTTGTTAGCCCCCATATCTGTCTTATTTAGAGAGCTAGTATTTTGTTTTATCCTTCAGTCTTGTGTTAATTCGTCCCCTGATATCACTTTAAATGTTTCTTTACCCCTTTGGTTAGATAAAGGTCTTGTAAACCTGTCCAAGTTTTAATATTTCAATAGCTCCCCCATTAAGCACTCACCTCACACACTTCCTCCCTCATTAATGTTGCTGCTGTAAGGTGACTCCCAGTTTCTGCCTTGCCTTGCATGCAAGGGAGTAGCCAGAAAATACCCCCCACTTTGAACCAAAGCTCTGATGACACCAAGAAAGCAAAGAAAGTAAGCAAGCCCAAACCTCCTTAAAAAGACCTCCCTTTTCTCTTCCATCCAAGCATCTATCCATTAATTCTTTCACCCTTCCTCCCGCTGATATTGACTGCTTCTCCATTCTGTCACCCAATCATTCAATTTGTCCCTATTACATCCCTCAGCCATTACATCAGTACATCCATCCATTCACACATCCCTCTTCTAGGCATACATCCATACCTCCATCCTCCCATATTTCCATCCTTTGACCTACCCATCTATCCCTCTGTCCACACTCTCAGATTTCTGTTTACTCTGCCTTCCTTTTTATGTATCTATCCACTGTCCATTCACTCACTCATCCATCTACCCACTAACCTACGCACTCATCCATTCTTTCTTCCAATCACCCTTCCAACTTTTCTTTCACCCGTCCATTCAGTAGTTCTTCTTCCTTTCCTTTTACAGTCTATCCATCTCTTCTTTCTGACTTGCTCCAGCGTATTCTCCTATTGACCCTGTCTTAGACCTGACATCATGGGTGTGGTGTTCCTCTAAACTTTTTGCTGTCGCCCCTATTGTTTTCTGAACTCATTTGTTTTGGCATTAGGACTCTGCGCACTTTACCACTGCTAACCAGTGCTAAAGTGCTAGTGCTTACTCCCTTAAACATGGTAAAATTGTCCTACACCTAATTGGCACATTTGATTAACTTGTAAGTCCCTAGCAAAGTGGCACTACATATACCCTGGGCCTGTAAATTAAATGCTATAGTGGGCCTGCAGCACTCATTGTGCCCCCCACTAAAGTAGCAGTTTAAAACATGTCACAGGCTTGCCATTGCAGCCTATAGTGCAGTTTTCAATTGCCAATTCAGCCTGGCAAATAAACCATTTTTATTGCATTGTATTTAAAAGGTAGGGCATGTTTGGTTTACCCTGTACGTGTCCTTGTGGTGAAAAACCCCATAATTTGTTTTTCACTACTGTAAGGGCTTTCTTTTCCATTGTTATATTTCATATCGGTACCCCAATATAGGTCCAGGGAACATCATACACCTTCTCTACATCATCTCCCCTTCATTTCATATGAACGAGCCTTATAAGGTCATAAATCCTAATAAGGACATACTGCCTTATAGGGACTAAACACTTTATAAGGACTGACGCATTTTATGGACTAATCCTTTCACCTACTTCCATACTGAGGGAGGGTTCTTCCCAATCGATATTGCTAAGACGTCATCCTTGGCGCATATGAATAATTTACGCTTCACCGCTCCTATCCATGCACAAGGCTTAATCTCCAATGTCATCCTCATACTAAACAATAGTGAACACAGGCACATGGACTGTATAAATACAGCACGTCTTGCTATCAGTAAAAAGGAGGGACCGAGACTTCACGCCGACACACTGACCAGAGACACTGCGGCTCCGACATGCAATCGCTCCAGCTGACAGTGGTCTGACTATCCCTTGCGGGGTGTCCAATTAGAGTCCAGGACGAAGTCCCATACTCTCACTATTTCAGGTAATGAGTTCGACTAAATAATAGCTGGATTCTTGGCTCTTAGGCTCTTTCGCACCTACTCACATGCTAGATACACTTAGGTACATCTGGACAGGCATCATAGGAGTACGCACTATCTTTTATAAATGCATTTTATTCATGTATCTGTTCATGACTATTGCGAAATGGTAGAACTGTACTATTTCTTTTTATTCACTGTACTGCTGATCCTATATTTCTGCTACTGTGTAACAGTTGTAGCAGCGCATATATTTTACACAAGAAGAAAAACGGTACAATAAATTCTTATTGTAAACACGCTCGACTGTTTCTTCCGTGTATCTCTCTGAAAGAAAATGAGCACGCACGAGTGACTGGGTGAAAAGTAGTATATTGTTTCCACGAGTCTGAGGAATCAGGGTTTGTTGTGTTCTGAGGTTCCCAAAAAATAATCTCTCTGATAAAAGGAGATTCTGTTGGCACTGTGAGCTAGCTAATGGAAAACACTGCTAACCTACGTGGTGGGGGTGCACAGAATCAGTCTGCCACCCGACCCACAGTGTGGGTACTATAGGAACTACACTACATCATTGGCTAACATTGGGTTACCTAATTATATTTTATAGGTACCAATTTTTGATTGGGAGCAGGTAGAAATATCATGTTTGGCATCAAATCAATTGTAATTTAAAATCTTCTTCAATGGTAAAGTTGAATTTTAATTCACAATTCTGAAAATGGCACTTTTAGAAAGTTGGCATTTTATTGCCCTATACATTTAATACTTGTTGGCGGTGTCCTGGATCACATGATTGTAAATTGCTCTGCCATTGAGGTTTGTGTATTCCTGCCAGAGAGAGAGGCAGAGGGTAATAGGTGAGAACTGATGGCTGGGAGTAGAGCTGTTTCCTGCCCACTTACACTTCAGACTATTTCCTCTAATGCACACAAAGGAGCCTGACACCAGCCTTTTGTCATCCCAGCATTAGCAAGGGAAGGGAAGAACTTTCCAGAACTAGATGTGGGTGTAGCCCAGGATGTCCCCCCACTTTAAAGGATGGCACCAGGTATAAATATTGGACCCTCTGAACAATTCCTCGGTGCACTCCTGGATCTGTGGATCACTTCAGAAGGACTGCCTTGGACCTCCAGAAGATTGCCCTGCTGCTACTAGAGGACTGCCCTGCTGCTTGTAAGCCTGCAATGCTTCTTGAAGGAGAACTGGACCATCGGCTTGAACCCAGTACCACCAGAAGTGATTCAAAAGTCAAGTTTTCTGAAGTCCTGTGTGAGGATCTTGGACCCTGCACCTGGCCTCTGCTGGAGTCAGTCCCAACCCACACCAAGTGGTGCCCACCAGGTCCTGCACCCTTGTAGTGGTGCTCCTCCAAGAACCTAGGACTTAACAATAATGTTTACCAAAAAGTGACTGGAGAACTGACAATAGGCCTACCAGCCAGGCGATCCACCCAAGATGTACTGGCGGTCGGCCTTATTTTGCTGTTGTTTTTCTCTGCAGCAGCAAATCCCTTTCACCTGGACCTCCCATCAAAGGTATCCAGCCTCATGAATCCCTCATTGGCTACAGCTTGCAGCTTCATCCCGCTGGAGATTTTTAACTATCAAAAAAATGACGACAGCTTCACCCCGCTGGAGACTTTTAACTATCAAAAAAATGACTATGTCCAAACATAAAAACCTTCACTGTGACATCATCCAGCGGCTCCCCGATGACGACGCCTTCTTCTTGGACACCACCTGCTACTTTGGTCCACTAAATTTCTACATTTTCAGGAAGTTTTCTTCAAAAGTCCAAAGGTAAGCTGAGACCTAGCCCAATCCACCTTGTGTATTCAAGGCTTGCTCCATTGCTATTGGCCTTAACTTTTGGCTTGTCCTAGTCTCACGTGGCCAGATACCTTCGGTTGACGCTTTGATCTTTTAGGTGCTATTTTTGACTAAGACTTAAAAAATTCATTACCTGGGTTCTTCTGATTGAATTTTATTCTTTGTGATGTCCTTTTATTCATTAGACTTTTCTCTGTTTTTCTGAATTTGTTTAGGATTTTTCTTGTGTTGTGTTTTCACTTTATTACTGTTAGTGTGCTGCATAAATACTTTACCTAGTCCCTCTAAGTTAAGCCTAACTGCCTAGTACCAAGCTACCATAGGGTTAAGCACATGTTAATTTTGTGACGTTAGTGGTTCACCCTGACAGCATTGTGGCTGTTGCTTGAGCAGGGATAACACCCCACTCAACTAACAAACCAATTGCTCACACTAATGTTCTAAGATGTCTGAAAAATAAAGAGAATACGTCTTGTACAATCATGTGACTTTGGTGGTTCACCTTGACAAGGATTGTGGTTGATGCTTCAGTAGATTTTCCAACACCCTTAACAATTAACCCAATTTCTTACACCCGGGTATTCCTTTATAGCGTTAATTCAGAGGTGTTGTCCATAAAGAACCCCCTCTTGTAGCTGCTAAAGCTTGAGGTTCGCAATGCCTCTGTCTGCATACATCCAAAACAATTCCTCTGCTGTGTCTCCAATTGCATTTATCACCAAATATTCCTTTGGACCTGAAGTCAGGAGGTTCACGATGCCAGGTGCCCGTGTTTGGACCAGCCCTACCCAAACCCGTTGTAAGTGTGTCTGCTGTGTGATTCAGCACAGTGAAATTATCCGCCCCTCTGTATCCTGACATTCCACTTTTAGGGCTCCTACTCCCAGATGTTGGTAGCCACCTTCTGTTCGCACCTGCTGTTTGACTCATTGTGAGCTGACATGATCCCTATGAAGAGGAAGCTTTTCCAATCCCAGAAATCTTCCTGCATGATCTGAAGATTCCATTCTGTGCCTATTTCCACCTAAATGTTGAGTTTCTTGAGAGTTACTCAAGTGTGGCGTAGAGACACACCTTTATATCTTGAGGGTGTCACCTACCTCCAGCTTGGAATCCGAGCCATAGCTTTGTCATAACCCATTCCTCTTACTTCAGGGTTCCTGTATGCACAGGAGACATAAGCTCTTGTTCCTTGTTTGCCCCAGAATCGGATTGGTAAGGCGGGTACTCGGTCCATGGGCCGTTTCTGAGTTGCAGCTGTAGGCTGTTTTTTGGGTAGCGTGGTGACCGATTTGGGCTGTGTCTGTGCTGTTCGGATACCGCCAGTGGCCTAGTGAGATTTGGAGCAGCCATTCCGAAGGCAAATGGGCCTCTGTACCCTTTTACCAACGGGGCGGATGTGTTTGTTGAAGTCACGATTTTTCGCAAGTGAGTGGAGGAGCAAACCTAAAGCATATTTATGTTTAACATAAATGTTAGTTCAGAAAATAAACACGTCAGATCTAGCGGAATTGACATCAGGCACCTTTGACCTCCCTAAAGGCATCGCTGAGCTGCCCCCTTCTGTCTCCCATGGCCCCTGAAGAGCTCCCCGTTTGCTACGAGTTAAACACGCCGGTGGTCACAATTGCGCATGACAGCAGCTCCTGCAGTAAGAGAAACTCATAAAAAAAATTGTGCTTATAGACCAAAGAAGATGTACTGTGTGTAACAACCAAAGTAAAAGGGCCAGTCCTCATGGGAGGTTACATTGTAAGACAAGGTGGTACTAAGGAGGTACTAACAAGCCTAATAACAAACCAGAAGCCAGCATTTACGAAGGACAATGACCCAAGCCATTGACAAATATGGGCAGATAGTGGGCGGGGCTTCAAGTATTTACTCCAATACAGCATAGCTCGCAGAGCTGCGCATGTGCTGCCCAGGCTCGACCTAAAAAACAGAGCTGACTCCGAAGTAACAACACCAAAGACCAAATTCTACAATAAGCATCGAAAGTAGAGGCTTCCCCACACCCTCCCAGTCTGTGCTCCTTCTGCTACCTTCTGTTTGCAACCCCACCACACACACTTTTAAGCAAGCATTTGGAATGCAACAGGTCTCGCATTTGACAGTGCTTTTATTTATGTTTTAAAAACCAAAACATAAATAAATGGCATTGTCATTTACAATGCCAAATAGCTCAAACGCCTAAATGCGAGCCCTATTGCATTGCAGATGCTTGTTATTTGACCAGCATCCGCTCAGTCCTCACCCCTGTTCATGTCTCCTGCAAAGAGTTTTAAATGTGAGCCTGCAAGATAATCCTAAATTCTCTACGAGGGGTTGAATGCACTGCTAATGATAATTACCAGTTCAGGCTTGGTAAAATCTAATTTCGATGTACTGTTAGTCTGTGGTCAGTGTGCAGTTAACACCAAGATTTGTTCTTTTCCCCTTCAGGTTGAAGATTATGCATTGAGGAAAGGTATGCCGGTGACTGAAGTGGAGAAATGGTTGGCACCCATTTTGAGCTATGATCCGGAGGAATAGAAAACACTTTTCCCATTTCATGTTTTTACGATGTAAAAAATACATAGCAACATACTGTATTTTATCTTCAGCAACTGCTATTTTAAGTTAAAATCTTTTTTTTGTAATATCCTTGCTGATGATTTTACTCCATTACTATTACTTATTAATTGCAATTTTAAATTTCAATAATGGTTTTAAGATTTTCTCGAAATATCACTTAATATTGTCATTTGTTTGCCTTGTTCCCATACTTACAATTAAGGTGACTGAGCAGTCGTATTTAAAGGAGGTACTGTTGGAGGCAACATTTTATTTCTTGTATGTAGGTTTCTTTAAAATTAAACAATAGGTCCATTGTCACTGGAACACTGGAATACAAGATGCCAGCATAGTTCTGAGATGTAAGAAAATACTGCAAGTGACCAGATGCCCAATTGAACCTCTTACTGTCTATCCAAGAGTGAAGGATGTCTGTTCTGGCGTTTACGTGAAACATTCTCACTGCTGGCCAAACATATTTTCTAATACTATTCGCAACCTCCTTTTGGCTTTTGTTTAGTTGTAAGTAGCCAAACTGTTCGTTGTGTACAAATGTATTTTTTAATTTGGCAAACAAATGTTTCTTCTGCTGGCTCCGTTCTCAGCGTTGGGTGCAGAACCACTGTTTGACTTTTGTTAAATCTCCAAGCACTGAATTGAGGGAGCCCATGAATTTTTCACTGAACTGTCCAAGTCCTTATTACATTGTATCTCTAGATTGAGTTTTAGTTGTTGCAGCTTTCTCCTTTTTGTGTTTCCAAACTTTTGTATGTTGTTTTGTGACACGCAGAAGTGTACCATGCACTTTTCAAGAATATTTCTTTACGTCTGCTCTCAGTTCATGCCACAGATGGTTCACCCGAAATGTGGGTCTTTATGGATCAGTACTTACACTGGGATTGTGTTAGCTGCTACTCAGACCTGTCTGGGACCTCCACTTCGCTGGTAAATTTCCAGCGCATGGGAGGGACGTGATCATATCAATATGCTGCAAATATCTGGCCTCCATGTGCCTTGAATGCCAGTAGCACGCAGAAACTTGTACCAAATATGCTTTATACATTGGCATTGGCCAGTGGCAGCGTTCTCATCTATTTTTCTGAAAGGGAGAGTGGACCATTTTCAGATGATATATTGTCAAGAATGTTAAAACCATTCTATTGGTTTTGGACAAATCCTGTAAAATGTCATGTTCTTTCCAGAGGCCACAGTACACTGTAGCCTTTGCACAGACATGGAGTATGAGCCTCTTAGAATGGTCTGGGGGTGGTGCGCCCCCGGTATTGTGGAACCAAATAACATCAACTCACAGGTGTCTCATAAATCACTCAAACAAGGGGGTACCATTACACCAGCCTTTAGTCTTTATAATAGGGATGTTTAGCAGTCCCCCGAATTTGATCAGCCTTCAAGAACATTGATTTAATTCCTGACCACTTTGTTGACCAGTAGGTAGAAATTGTGAGCTAAAATGACTAGAGATTAGTCCTCCTTGGTTATCTGCAGACGTTTAGTCCTCACATATAAGGAGAATAGTGCTTGGAGCTGGAAAACATTATCCTCTATTGATATTTAAATGTTCACGGATGACCGAAAGCTCAGGGAAAAATGAGAATAACATTTATGGTGACCAAGACTCCAATCACAACCGCCCTAGTTCTCACTCCCTGTAGAGCTAAGCGGTTGTGTAAATCAGGTACATCGACAAAACTCACCTGTAGTTGTGAGATTATCCTTTTAACCTCTACGAATTAACCTCACCATACCGATGAATCCATGTGGCATTTGTGATTCTTAATTGGTGCATGTTTTTGTCTTATTTTCTGAGTCTTAATATAGATTGAAATAATGTAATATGATTTCTACCTGTGGTCGCTATTTCTGCAGCCACTTTTTAGAAATGCAAAGTTAATGAGAGTTTGTAGCATAGTTGAGAATTCCTTGAAGAGTTTTTACTCAAGGTCTGATAATTTAAGGTTAACTCCATTTTCAGACCAAGAGCTGACTGCTCTCACTGAAGGATTAAATGCAAATTTCACAGGAAAGCATGTTTTTTTTAAATCTTCTATTGTATTTCTTTTACATTTAAAGAGTAAAATAATTAATAACATTAGATTCCACTTTGCAGCATACTGTACAAACAAGTCATTTTAAAAGGTACATTGAGATAAAGTAATCATAATGTAGATGAGTAATTAGGGAAATATTTGCCTGTGGTTCTGCTAGGTGCCATAATGGTGCTCCTTTTCAGCATCTTATATCGCATTGTAATATCAAGACTGTTGCCCACGGGTGTTGCAAAGGCAGGAGAACAGTCTACAATGTTCAAAGAAAAATCCTGTTCACTTGCTTATTTCTGCAATTGGTAGTTTATCTATTTTATGTTCGTTTTGTGATTTAGGCCCTCAGAGGAGCAGAGTGATGTAATTTCTGTCTCCATTGTTTGTTTTGCTTCACACGGTCAATAACAGATGAACTGTGCCCATTTAACAAGCACTATGTTTGCAGATACAAGTTATCCCACCTGTCCTCAACCCCACTAAGGGGCTGATTACTATGGTGATGAAACCGCCACCGATAGCCTGTCAGTGGCGGTTTCACCACCATCGTAAGCAGGTTTTAAGCCTGCCACATTACAATGGTGGGCTTGGTGGAAAGACCGACCGCCACGGTTCCAAGGGGAATCCTATTCCTCCCACGGTGGCGGTGCCTACCAGGCACCGCTGTAGGGATTTTGATGTCCCTTTCCACCTGCGTTTTACATGGCAGGTAACCCGCCATGAAAAGGCAGTCCGAAAGGGACTTTGGGGGCCCGAAGCAGGCCCCTTCCCCCCTGCATCCTAAATATAGGCACTGGGGGCACCTATGGTGCCCCCATACAAATCCCTGCACTATATGGCAAGTACTACATGGTGCCTGCCACGTAATGCAGGGATATGTGCAGTGTCCCCTTTTTGTCTTGCAGTGTGTGCTGCAGCTAGCAGCACATGCCGCAACACAAAATATAGGCATTATGACCGCCATGGTGGCGGTGGCATTGTAATGCCTATGTTGGGACCGCCAACGGACTGTCGGGCGGTCTCGTTTCGGATACATAAGTCTGCCCACCACCGTAATTAGCTCCATAATGCTGATAATTATCTTGGTTTTGACCACTTTTAAACAACTGTCCTCATTTTGTGAAAAGTGACTTCATTGATCAACACAAATGCTTATATTTATCACCAATATTTGCATTTTTAGTTTTGTACTAACATAAAGTAGGCTTTAGAAATAAACTAGCTTATATTTTCATCATACTGAAGTAAATCTCTTTTTTGTAACTATGAATCGATGTATCAGACGCGCACAGTGCTGTGAAGCGCTGCGGTTATAGTATGACACGTAAACCAGGCTGACGACAGTTGTCTCCTAGTTTTAGGAGTTGGTCCAAGAATTGATTGGTAGGGAGGAAAGGAGCCGGGCAGTCTGTGTGGTCTCACAATTGTAAATAAAAAATATATCTATTTTTTATTACACCTGAGTATTGAAAACCAAATAGAATTACACTGAGAAAAAATGTAGCACTCATATTTTGGTGTAGTGCTTGTTTTTGAAATCCTTCAAGTGTTTCATGACTTATTGGAACTCAGTGATTTATATGAATGTTGAGCTGTGTGCTCAATGTGATCGTCCCCATATTCTATATATGTTGTGCTGTTCGGAAATACTTTTATCACAGGGTGTGCTGCTATTTAACAGTGAAGTCTGTTTCTTTCACTGACTAAAGGTGAGCATTTTCCATGCAAGCTGAGTGATGTCTATGCTCGTATATATGTGTCCCAGCATACGCTTGTTATGAAAACTAGTAATCAATTTCTTTTGTCCAACTTTGTACATACATATTCGCAGGGCATTTGTGGATTCACATAGTTATCCTGGGAACACCTTGACCTACATTTTCTGCGGATCCTCATTTCTTAAAATGTGTTGCAATGTGCCAGTATAAGATAAGGCATCATTAATTATCTCAGTGCATTTTAATGTCTTGATGATAATTGCAAAGCACTTTTATCTCCCTGGTGTTGAGAAAAACTGCGGTAAAAAGTGTCACTTGATTTACCAATGTGTAAGCCTTTTTCAAACTCTGAACCACTTGATGGCATTTTGAAACACAATAAACCATAATTTATTTCAAACTTTTTGTTGAGACGCTTGAATATTCCTTTAGAATGTAAACTCACCGACAGAACTGTAAATCTGTTGAAATATGTCCGGTGCAAGAAATGTGAAGAGACGAACCACAGGAGTTTGACAGCACTACATCTAACAAATTTTGGTTTTTAGAGTTTGAGTAACATTTTCTTGTTTGTAATTGGTTTACTGCAATGCCTGAAGTTCTACTTTACATCTGAAAAATACACTCAATCAACACACATTCATTTCCTTATTTCATACATGTATGCTATGTACAAGAAGCAAACTTTTTTTCAACTGGAGTGCTTTATTAGGTTGAGCCTGGGCAGCGATTGCGCTGCTCTGCGTGCCATGCTGTATTCAGGTATGGACTTTTAGCTCCGCCCGCTCTCCACCCATATTTTTCATTGACTTGAGTCATTGTCCTTTGTAAATGTTGGCTCCTGATTTCTTGATAGGCTTATCAGTTCCTCCTTAGTACCTCCTTGTCTTCTGTTGTTACCTCCGATTAGGACTGGCCCTTTTACATGTGTCCTAATACGGGAGCTTTCATTAGAGGTTTGGAGCACTATTTAATATAGACAGGACTCACGGGATGCCAGCAATGGCGGACGCTTCTATGTATTAGCAGCGCACCATGCACGCTTGCCTTTCCCTGTGGCTGCCCCCCAGCACTTGCAGGACACCTGCAATGGTGGATGCCTCTATGTACTAGCAGCGTGCCACGAGCACTTTCATTGTGGCTGCCCCCCACCAGCACTTGTGGAAAGCCAGCAATGGCGGCTGCTTCTACATAGTAGCAGCACGTCATGCGCACTTTCACTGTGGCTGCCCTCTCCCCCCCCACCCCCCCAACAGCACTCACTGGACGCCAGCAGAGGCGGGCACTCCTATATAGTGGCAGCAAGCCTTGCACGCTTTCACTGTGGCTGCCTCCCCAGCACTTGCTGGACACAGCAATTGCGGGCTCTTCTATGTATTACCAGCGTGCCATGCGCGCTTTCACTATGGCAATGCAACAGGTCTCACATTTGCCAGAGTTTGAGCTATTGGCATTCTAAATGACAATGCCTTTTATTTAAGTGTTGGTTTTTAAAACATAAATAAAAGGCATTGCCTTTTACAATGCCAATAGCTGTTACAGGTACCACTACACTTACATCCAGTACCAGTGCCACAACATTATCACCATAACTTCAGGAGTTACTATACTCATTGCCACGTTATTACTGGCACTCAGCCAAGTTTGCAATTTGTGACTTTTACCAAACCTTTAATTCTGATTAAGGGGCTCATTATGATGGCGGGCGGAGGCACCTCCGCGGTGCTGGTGGGAAATTTCATTTTCCGCACGTCCGCAGCAATCCTCACACCTGCCATATTACAATGGGCAAAAATAGCCCATTTCACGTCCGCCACGGTGGGACGTGAACCGCCATAAAAATGCGCCCGCCCCCTTGGCAGTGGGAGCCAATAGAGACCCACCGTCGTGCGGAATGACGTCCTGACCGCTCTACAAATCAGGATGGCCCAAACAGCCCGTCACACTGCAGCAGAGAAACCACCCAACCAGAGACAGTGGAAGCACGACAGCGGAGCGCCAAACCAGACTCCCGGTCCCCTCCACCCGGTCCCACCTGCAATGAATCCAGCTTTACAAGCCTCACACTGAATATGAACAACCACTTAACTGTACACACTGCCTGCCAAGTGACCCAGACACACCCCACACTGACACACAGTCACATACACATACCAGATGTCAGCAGCAATGGAGGACAATACATGGGATAGTTAAAAGTGAGGTGGACAGTGCTGAAAAGTCATGGAGCAAGCCACAAAGCATGTGTACATCACATGCAAGAGAAGGAACCTATCACAACACCCTTAGGCCATCAAATCAGACATCGGTGGCACAGTGAGTGAAGTTATACCACAGTGACCTCTGTGCAAAACTTGGGGAGGCGGCAAGCCATGCATAGGCACAGGGATGATAGGAAGTGTCTGAAGGCAAACAGTGATCAGCCACACACCTGTCTCAAGTTACTTGACACGGGTATGTCATCAGCACAACACTCATGGCCCATTGTCACACTGCCTGACTGTCAAACACAAATTGGATCCTTCACACATACCCCTCCTCCACCCACCTCACAGCTGCACCACTCGACACCAGTCTTAAACACACATAAGGGTGCAAATAATGTCCTGTGAGTACACTGACAAACAATTACATTCCCTGGGGTGCATCCACGAACATCACACACACACTCCGGGATACCTGAACCAATGCTGGCACAAAAACAATAGCCAAACACAAACCTAACAGACACAGAAGTCCAACAAGCCCACATATGGCCAGCCAAACAGTGGAAAGACAATGGGACCCCAGACAGAACAGGAGTACACAACATTGTCACTCGGGACCAATGCACAGACACCATACCCCAACACAAACAAGAACTGCATAATCTCAAAACAATCATGGACACAAACTAGGATCAAGGGGACAATAAGCTAACACTGACAGACCACTCCACCCAGCAAGTCAACATGCCCATGCCCAATTCTGACACGTGACAAGTCGAAAATAGAAGGAAAAACCACCAAGTTGCACTCAAAACAAGCTCAAGAACAAGAATCCACCTTGCTGCATGTGACAGACACACAAGTATTGCACACTACACTTGCAACACACATCTGAATGTATCACAATTCACAAACAACTCCAGCACAATGTCATGCAAATAGAACATCACACACACAGCATCTGTCAGCTGAAAGAGCCAACACAGGCCAAACACTGCATACATCCACAACAAAAGCACAACAGATGCACATGCCAATCCAACACATTGCAAACTCAGCTGTACATCAGGGGATGCACGCCAGGCAAGTACAAGGCAACATACATTGACAGCACTGCATGCACAACAAGCAGTATGTGCACACCAACCAAATCAGTATCACACACATCTCAGTGCCACACCATGTACTCCTACAACACACATCAGCACAGCACACAGACAACATCACACTCGGGAAGGGTAGCAGTACCTCAGCAAATACACATACAGCTAACCCAACACCTTAAGATGCACAACTCAGGGACAGCCAAGTGCAAACAACATGACCAGAAGACTGTGCAGCACAAACATTTGCACTGCACATGAGCAACCATGACTGCAGACAAGTACAAGAAAATCACACATAACTAATTGGAAAACTGTCACGAGTGGCACATTTGTCCTGTGCACAGATCAGCACAACAAAGCACAGTGTAACAAATGAAGTGGTGGGGAGGCAAACATACTGGCAACCCAAGGGGATAGGTGACATGAGAGTGAAGTGGTGTGTATGTCAGTAGTGGACAGGTCAGGAGTGTACAATACACAAATACATGGAGGAGTCACTCACAATGGGTAGGCATCAGAAGCAAAGCTAGGGGATGGTGTAACTCCACATACCATACTGGACGCAAAAATGGCTTGTGACAGCAATTCATGAGAAAACGTACCCACAATGTCAGTGTGGTGGGGCAGGTCTGCACAGTGAGCACAGACATTAACAAGACACATGGCTGATCAACAAACCACAACACATACTTGGCTGTTACACACTCTGCATACTCCCAACTGGCAGCAAGAACAAGTAGGTGTCCCCCAGGAGTGCAAGGACACACCAACACACTGCATAGTGCACAACCTACAACTCCCACATGTGCACACAATCACAAGCACAGGGCTGACAAATCAAACTTACAGGCACTCAGCTCCTGGGTGACACATATGTGCAGTTGCCATTGCAGGGGCACACGCACATCAACACTACTGACCAAGACACCCCCTTCACACTGCACACTTCATGACCACTCATGTGCACACATTTAAATGTACCCGTGTGACTAGGAAGATAGGCCATCACAAGATGACCATACACCAACAGTGCTGTTCACACTTCAAGGAAGTTCACACAGACATGATGGAGCCTGGCCAGCCTGCCTGCAATCCTGTGGATAGAATCCCACTCGGTGCTGGCGGTGCATCCAAACATGACGTGTATAATTTAGCAAACCTAACCATAGAATGATTAGGATAACAGTAGGTCATCCCAAACAACCGCCATTGCAACCCCCCAAGCCTCAGAGTCAAGAAGAACTGACGTGCGTCGCATCTGCCAAACTGTGATAACATGTGAAACAAGCCATTGGCAATGTTAAAGTAGCATACAGAGCATGTGTCACATTAAACCATACCTATACAGAATACCATTTATTTAGCAAGGACACTGACTAAGCAGACAACAAGAGTTTCTGTCTTTATTACATATTACACAGATCGGCATCAAAAGTAGACAAGAACAAGACCAGTGGCCAGTCCATAGTTCAAAGTAGGCACATGTGTGCACGAGAAGCTGCACAGGGAATAGGCATCCAAAGTGATGAACAGCAAGGCCATTGACCAGTACAAAGTGCAAAGTAGGACATGAGAACCTGCACAGGGTATGGGCATCCAACGTGATGACCAGCAGGCCATTGGCCAAAGTGCAAAGTAGGTATGTGAGAACCTGCACAGGGAATGGGCAAACACAGTAATAAACAGCAAGGCCAGTGGCCCGTCCATTTTTCAATGTAGGCCAATGTGTGCATGAGAACCTGCACAGGGAATGGGCGAACACAGGAATGAACAGCAAGACCAGTGGCCAGTCCACAGTTCAAAGTAGACATGTGTGCATGAGAAGCTGCACAAGGAATGGGCATCCAAAGTGATGAACAGCAAGGCAATTGGCCAGTACAAAGTGAAAAGAAGGTACATGAGAACCTGCAAAGGAAATGGGCATCCAAAGTGATGAACAGCAAGGCCATTGGCAGTACAAAGTGCAAAGTAGCTACATGAGAACCTGCACAGGGAATGGCCAAACACAGGAATGATCAGCAAGGCCAGTGGCCAGTCCATACTTCAAAGTAGGCACATGTGTGCATGAGAACCTGCACAGGGAATGGGCAAACAGGAAGGAACGGCAAGGCCATTGGTAGGTACATAAGAACCTGCACAGGAAATAGGCATCCAAAGTGATGAACAGCAAGGCCATTGGCCAGTACAAAGTGCAAAGTAGGTACATGAGAACCTGCACAGGGAATGGGCAAACACAGTAATAATTATCAGCAAGGCCAGTGGCCTGTCCATACTTCAAAGTAGGCACGTGTGTAGGAGAACCTGCACAAGGAATGGGCAAACACAGAAATGAACCGCAAGGCAAGTGGCCAGTCCATACTTCAAAGTAGGCATAAGAACCTGCACAGGGAATGGGCAAACACAGGAACGAACAACCAGGCCAGTGGGTCCTGTCCACAGTTCAAATTAGGCACATGTGTGCATGACACCCTGCACAGGGAATGGGTGAGACTGTACACTGCCATGGTCAGCAACACAGCTAGGGGATAACAATGGGCAGTCTAGGCACTGCTGTGGGAGAGACAGGTGTGTGAGGTGAACTTTGCCTCAGACCTGGCTGTCAGTCGGACTGGGAGGTGGCTGAGTGTCCGTGCCAGTTGGAGGACTGGACCCTGGAGAGAGAAGACCAGCTGAGGTAGACGCATCAGTGGCTTTGGGAGCCGGAGGGCTGCTTTGACCGAGTGGTGTTGTGGCATGTGGAGGCAGAGACATGCTGCCGTGAGACGCAGTGTGGGTGGGAGAATATGTAGGGGTTCCTTTCTACTTCTTGGGGACTCGATATGGAATTTTGGTCTTGGTAGGAGTGGGAGGTGGGGTGGGCACAACAGGCACACTCTCTACTAAAGCTTCATCAGGTGCAGCCGGTGGCCTTCCCTCTGGGGACCTGCTGGATCCGACGGTACGGTTGGCCTGGCATTGCCTTTTCCCCTCCATCCCCTGTTGACCAGGTGAAACCCCTACAGTGCCCTCTTTTCCCTGCTTCACAGGGGTGTGGATGGGAGTTGAGGTTGCGGGTGAATCTGCCTAAGAGGGCTTTTTCTGTGGACTCTTAGCAGGCACCAGCTTTACAGCAGGCACGGCAACTGTCTACTTTTCTTTGGGAGATGCTTTTGGGACGGAGGTGTCCTTGGATGGGTATGCTTTTGAGGTATGTGAGCTTGAGTCCTGCGTCTTGGCTTGATGCCCAGTGTGTCTCCTGAAGGGCTTTTGCCTTGGGGCTCGGGGGTGACTGGTTTGTTTGGGGGATGGTGTCTGTGCTCTGGCCCGCTTTGGGTACTGATGTTGTGTGCGCGTGTGGTGTGTCTTGAGCCTGAGGTCTGTGGTGTATGGTCACTCTCGTCAGATGTAGCCACTGTCAGGGGGGTGACCAAAGGGACTGGAGCTGGACTCTGAGCCTGTGGCAGCTGAATGGCTGCCGTCGCTGTAGAGGGCAAAGACTGGACAATCCTGTGTAGCCCACCCACGTCTGAATGAATGCCCTCCAAGAAGGCAACTACTTGTGCCAACTTCTTGTCATGGTCTAGGAAAGCATTCAGGAGAGTTGTCTGACCCACACACAGCTGGCGGAAAGGTCCACAGTCTCAACACTGAGGGCAGCAAGAGAGACGGGCAGCAGTGCCTAGGAGGAAGGATACTCTTCCCTTCCTAGGGCCGCGGGCACTTGCAGCACTAGTGGAAGTAGCTGGTAGGGTGGGCACTGGACGTGTGTGGTGGAAGAGGAGGCAGAGTTTCCGCTCCCTGTTCCTGCCAACATAGAGGAGTTACCGCTGGCATCAACTGACGTTGAGGTAGGTGTCTCTGGCTGTGATTCCTCAAGCAGACTCCTGTCCCCCTCCGAGGTCCTGGTCATATCAGTGTCAGTGTACTCATGTGTAGCAGTCGTGCCTGATGCCTCACCACTGGTGTCCGTCCCCTGTCCTTCTATGCCCACTGTAGATTCTGAGACAGAGACATAGGTTCAGTTTAGTGCCATTCACACAAACATCATATGCAAGCAAAGAACAAAACAAGATGATACCCCCTTGTTGCACACCACCCTGTGCAGTCACATTGTGCAACCTTAAATCCAAAGTCAAACATTGCATGGTTTCATGCATAATTGACCCATGTGATGCCCACACAGCTAAATAGCTTGCCTGTGCCTCTGTGTAACTAGACATACAGATCCCTCTGAGCATACCTAGGTCCCTGTGGGTGGAAAAGATGTACCTCCCAACGTGTTGTCACAGTCACATATGGAGGCACCATAAGAGGACTACACAGATACAGACTCCTAATTATTAGTTCGCAATGGCCAAGAGCTCATTTCATCCACCATGTTTACTTTGGGCTAAAACTACAGTTGCACATTGGTGTCAGAAGTGTAGTTCTCACAATTCTGAGGTCAGGCACTGCACACATTGATAAAAGCACACTCAGATGAGGCACACTGCCGTTCACTGCCATCGGATGTCCCGGACTACCCCAATGCAGCCGATGCTATAAGGCCACAACTCCGAATGCAACATCAAGGCCCATTACATCGATGACATGAGAAAGTACATGCAGCGATAATGCATGACAGCTGCACCCAACACAGAGGCCACTTACAAGCCATTGCATCAAACTAGCAACATCACAGAGCTCTGCACTGGCTCAGGCTTGGAATACATGCAGTCACTCACAACCAAAGTCACCCTTCCCAGAATACTCACCCCCAGCTTTCTGCTGATGGTCCTTCAAACATGCATCCATCTCTGGCTCTGTGTCACTGCCAAGATGCGTGCCATTAGTGGTGTCATGCTCCGGCGTGCCAACCTGCCAGTCCGATGGAGCAACCCCAGCATCATCTCTGCCACATTTTTGCACAGCCGGCAGATGTCATCCCACCTCTTGTGACAGTGTATGTGTCATCGGTTGGAGACACCCAGAGCCCGCACCCTGTGTGCAATGGCCCTCCATATGGCCTTACGTTGGTGGACTTTGATCTGCAGGCATGGGAGACAAGAGGAGGACATTTCAGTGACACTGGGTTATGTACCACTATCTCTCAGTACCGGAGCATGCACAAACTCAGCACAACTTCACAGATATGTTTAGCAGATACAATACAGCATGATGCGTAGTACATAATCATGGGATAATCATAACAAAATGCATGCAGGTATGAGGATGGACACAGTACCTGCCCATCTCATACACATGCTGAATGCCAGCACAGAAAGCAATGTGAAGGAGTCCCACATCTGCTACCCAGTTTGTGAGTGAGCAAGACCTACATTACATTGGAAATGATGTGGCGGGGCAGACTGACTGTGTCCAACACTACACACCCCTCAATGTTCTTGCCCTGTGAATGGGTCACTGTGTCATGGAGGTCACATTTAGGGACATGATCTCACAATCTCACACCCTTCAAACAAGGTCTGTCTTGTGCAATCCACAGGCCTGAGATAGCCCTTTGACGGATGAGATAGGAGACAACCCATATGTCTCACTCTGTCCGTTCAGTGATGGGTCCTTGTCAAATTGGGCAGTGACTGTGCAGGCCAGCGTGGCTCACACTGAGATTTAATGTGGGGCATCAGAAATGTCGCATGCAGGGAGAATATGAGAGGGCAAACAGTGCCTACATATGCAAGTCAGCACACATAATGATGAAAATGGAAGGGGGACGTTTCAAAAGTACAACATTCTGCTGCGTCATAGGTGAATTTCCACCAAGAGTGTCACCCTCTGGCATTTCACTCTTGTGCATAATGCTGACATATCCATGGTGGTAATATTAAGTCAGACACAGTACCCTCTGGAAAGAAACTCTTGGTACTGTCACAGATGAGCCTGTGAAGAACCTCATGGACCCAAACATCCATTAACACAGGCATTTTCTGTCCTAACTCCAGCTTACCAAACTTGCAGTGTCACTGTATGTCTGCAAAAACACTGCATGTCCCTCCCATCCTGATATGCAGCCAGGTAAGTGTGTAAAATAGGCTACAAACCCCTTTACCCTGAAGTCTGCATGCTAGGCAGTGTATCACACAAAGCCATTCTCTCAGTCACATACTGCAGCAGATCAACTTCATTTGTGCACTCCCTGCACTCTCACTTCCACTAATAAACACTTACCATGACCTCTGGAGCACCATATAGCCTCCCACACTGTGTGAGCACCTCGTCCACCAGCACCTCCAGCTCCTCTGTGGTGTAGGGACGGGCCCTGATGTTCTCAGTCCTCGCCATCACTGGGTCCAGGAGCAGCAGCATTTGGTGGTGAGGAGTGTCAGGCAGCAGTGTCTGGGTCCAGGAGACAGGAGCAGCAGCAGTTGGTGGTGTGGAGTGTTAGGCAGCAGTGTCTGGGTCCAGGACCAGCAGCAGTTGGTGGTGAGTAGTGCCAGACAGAAGTGTCTTGGTCCAGGAGACAGGAGCAGCAGCAGTTTGGTGGTAAGGAGTGTCAGACAGCAGTGCCTGGGTCCAGGAGACAGGAGCAGCAGCAGTTGGTGGTGAAGAGTTTCAGGCAGCAGTGGAAATGTCAGGGTCTCTCCCACACATATATAGCCCCCTGTGGTAGTTTCAGTGGTTCTAAGCTGCTGTAATTGGTGTTCCTGGTCCGCTTTTATCAAATGCATCCAATGACCAGCCCAGTGGTGGGGGAGCACACCTACCATGATTTTTAAAATTGTATTAAGCTACCGCGATTGCAGTTCGCATTGGCTGTAAAGGCTTGGGCATTGGCTGTGACACACCGCAGGGGCCTGGTGGTTGCTACCGTGATCGTGCATCTTTCAATTGCATCCAATGACCGGCCTGCGGTGGCGGACCTCGCCAACCGCGATTTTCAGAATTGCATTAGGCTACTGATGGAGCAGATTTCATCTGGAATCAGGCATTGCTTTATTTTTGTGCTTCAGACAGACTGCACTTAAATTGACATGCACATTTTGGTGCAAATGAAAACACAGGGCACATAAGACATGAAATGAGGTCTAGTCAGTCTGAAATGCTTGTGCTGAATTAACTTGTGTTTTTTGCAGTGTAGAGAAAAACTTGTGATTTAAGTGGCCTTTTTAGTTATGAAGAATAACCAGAGAATGTGTTCTCTCTTCCCAGCTCATTTTCCTTGCAATCACTATTTCTGTCTTAAGAGACTTTGGCTTTGTTGCATATTTAGAAAAAAAAAATTCAATTTATAACACCTCTTTTTATAATGTGTGTTAATTAATAATGCACCAAACACTACACAGGGGACAACACGTTTTTTTGCATGAAAAGCTATCTAAAACATTAAAGCATGTTGCTGTGAGTATGTATTAATGTTTTTGCATGTTGTGCACAAACAATAAGAAAAGCTGCTTTTAACTAATAGCAATGCTAGGTAAATATTTCATGAAGGGTATTAGTATGGGGTGGGAAAACATAATGGGTTTATTTACATAAAGTTAATACTCTTTTGTGTTTGTTTTCTTTTTGGGCCTAAGATAAAATGGCTGCCTGTGAATCCAGCAATGCTGTGACTTGTATTAAAAAGAAGGGAGCATGCACAGATAAACCAGCTTGCCTCAAGTACAGAAGAAGTCAAGGCCACTGTGAATTGTACATTCTTGTGATTGTGCCAATGTACAAGTGTTAGTTAAAGTATCCTTCCTGCGTGCAATGCGACAGGAAGGAAGGAAATCGAATGAAACATTTTTCCTAGTAAATGTTGCTAAAACAAATAAATGTATTAACCCCATCGCTGCGGGGCTCTCTCCCCCGCGGCGCGGGGGGAGGGGGGCTGCGCGCAGCGCCGCGGTGCTGATGACGAGCTTGGCTCGTCATGCAGCACGGTAGCGCTGTGCTGATGACGAGCTGAGCTCGTCATGGCCCCGCCCGCTCAATGGAACCCCCAGCACAGCGGGGGAGTTATTCCCGCGTGGGTGTTCCGCGGAGGCCATGACGAGCTCAGCTCGTCATCAGCACAGCACCACCGTGCTGCATAACGAGCGGATCTAGTCATCAGCATGGATGAGGTTAATCATTAACGCTTTTTTGTTAAAACCGGTATGGTTTGGAATTTACAATGAGATCAGGATGGTGAGACCTCATGCCATCTTGGCTAACCAATCGGGTACAAGCTTTTCTGAATATGAAACATTTTTGTGTAGTCTGTCAAGAATGAGAGTATAAATAATGACCTCTTCGGAGGCGTGGTTGGCTCTTTAGGCTCTTAGGCTTTAGGGGGCGTATGAGCTCTTGAGAGAAGGCAGCAGATGAGATCAGACATTATATGGGTTAGGTAAGTGATCAGCCTGTGAGGAGATTGCTTCCAAGGAGAGTCAGGTGGGGGGGTTCCTTTGCTCATATTTTTTTCAGAGAAGTCCTTGCATGTCATATTTTTGGCAGGGCACATCATATTCCTCTGAGGACTTGTGAAGGAGGGGCATTTTCAAGGAGCAGCCTTTCTGTCAGATGATGGAGAGGGAGAGAGACAGATTGAGCATCAACAGAGCAGGGAGTGCAGTGCTGCTGAATAGAACAGGTTTGGATCCTAAAATTCTAAGTTTATGCTTTGACTAATTACCTAGGCCTGAAAAGATGTATTTGTCTTATGCATTTATTTCTCTTTATGGGAGAATTTTGCCAACTATTAATTATTGATTAGCCTTGAAAACTCACTATTTTTCTTAGAAACTCTTTAAGAGTTTTGAATGACATGTTGCGCCACATTTTTCGTTTTTACATGTGATGCTTATTTGCAGACTGTAATATGTTCTGTATTAGTGCTATTTTTCCTGTTTTCCAAATTCTGTAACCTGATTGATATTTTACTAATGAATAAAAGGTCAAAGAAAAAAATTAACTTTTGACTAGAAAATAAAACCCTTTAAAATACTCTCTTCATTGGCTTAAATAATAATTGCATTTTTTACTGTTCATGTTTATGTAAAGTCTCCTGAAGATAATACATGGTGTCAAGGGCCCAGAACCTTTTCAGCGGTAAAATAGAGATAGATGAGGTTTTGTATTGAGAAATTACCGTGAAATTACCTCTGTATCACTACCACGATTGCGGTTCCCATTGGCTGCAAGGGCTTGGGTATTGGCGGTGACGCACCACAGGGGCCAGGGGGTTGCTACTGCGATATGGCTGCTATCCATTGGTGCCACTGACCGTGATTTGGGTGGCGGAGCATGCCAACTGGCATTTAAAAATGTGTATATCACTCCCGCAATTGCAGTGGGCATTGGCAGTGACTCCCTGCAGGAGCCAGGCGATCGCATACCGTGATTTGGCCACATGAGATTGGTGCACATGGCAGTGATTATGGTGGCAGAGCACACCAACCACCATTTCCCAATGTATATATCACCACCGCGATTGCGGTTCCCATGGGCTGTAAGGGCATGGGGATTGGCGGTGACACACCGCAGGGGCCAGGCGGTCGGTACCGCAATAGGGCTGCTATCCGTTTGTGCCAATGACCGTGATTTGGGTGGCGGAGTGCGTTGACAGCACCTATGGACACATCATACTGTGTCAATGGCAAGGCCCAGTTCTCAACAGTCAACAGTAGACACCTGATTCATGGCACAAGATTGTGCACACAATGCCAATGTAACATTTAGCCTACTGCTGACTACACATGCCATGTTGGTGCACATGATTGAAAACATTGGACTGGACTCCCTCACATGTCACTTGTGATATTGCTGGGCATGTACACAGATCAGTGTTGTAATGGACTTTCCAATAGGTGCCTTCAGGTAAGGCGACATATGCGTTCTGGTATTCACCATAAGAATAGCTCTGGCTGCGGCGTTCTGAACAACCTGCAGCTGATTGAGTAGATATTCCGGTAAGCCCAGATACAGGACATTAACATAGTCCAATCTGGATGAAATTAAGACTTGCACTGCGGTTTTATGGTATTCAACCAGTAACAGAGGAAGAACGTTTTTTGCCATTTTTAGCAGACCAAAGCATGTGCCGCAACTGTTTGAATGTGTGCCTTCATCGCTAAATTGGCATCCAATTTAACTCCCAAGTTCTTTACCAAACTAACTGGGGCAGAGGGAGGAGACATGTCCCGGGGCCATCATTGGCTCCAATCCTCGCATGGAGGGCAGCCAAACAAGATGATTTCAGATTTTTCCGGATTGAACTTTAGTTGGTTGAGTCGCAACCAGGAGAAGACCTCCGACAGACATCTGTTAATCTCACTCCCTCTGAAGTTCGTCCCTTTGTCGCACTTGAACAGCAGTTCACAAAATGTGTCCCCTTTCATCTCAGCTAGGAGGCGACCAAATGTACATTGTCCCTTCACAGTGCTGGTGGACATGAAGGATGAGGAAGTCAAATGGAAATGCCGTCTGGATCGACCCACCCTACAAGACCTATGTGCTCTGTTGGAGCCCCACCTGCGGCCTAGCAGAACATATCCAACTGCTTTCACTCCAACGTCTAAGGTGATGGTGGCCCTGCATTTTTTGCTACTGGATCACTCCAATACACTGTGCCCATTGCAGGTGGGATATCGCAACCTATGTTCAGCATGGTGCTACGTGATGTCCTGTCCGTTATGATGACCTACAAGGACAGAAACATCCATTTCCCCAGGACGCATTGGCGGCTGTGAAGGGTGATTTCTATGCCCTTGGGCATGTCCCGAATGTTGTTGGTGCCATTGCACACATGTTGGCCTGGTTCCACCACAGATACGTGAGGATATCTACAGGAATAGGAAACATTTCCATTCCATCAATGTGCAAGTGGTGTGCCAGGCGGATATGATTATCTCACACGTCTGTGCCAAACTTCCCGGTTCTGCCCATGACTCGTACATCCTGCGTAACAGCATTGTGCCACAGCTGATGGCAGAATCGCTTCCGGAGCGTGCATGGATTGTGGGTGAGTATGCAGAGTCAAGTAGCGTGCTGTATGTGTGACATGCTGTCCTCTGCCACAGATATATCACAAAATCCGTTTGTGTATCTCACACCTAGGTGACTCTGCATATCCCAAACAGCCTTGGTTGCTGAGAACACTGCGAAATCCCAGGACCCTGGCTGAAGTCCGCTACAATGATGCCCCTGGGAGGACATGTTGTGTAGTGGAGCATACTTTTGGTCTCCTGAAGTTACGATTTCGCTGCCTGGACAAGACCGGAGGTGCACTGATGTACTCGCCCAAAAAGGTGTGTCAGATTGTAGTTGCATGCTGCATACTCCACAACCTGGCCTTGCGCAAGGAGATCCCCTGCTCCTGGATGCTGATGATCTGCCGAGGGTCCCACCTGCAAACCCACACATGTCCAGTGATGAGGATAGTGGAGAGGAGGAAAGTGTCGACCTGCGTCAACAGCTCATCAACCGCTACTTCCCTTGAAGGTGAGTGAAATGTATAACGGGGCCATTGTCTGCTGATGTTGTTGGTGAAAAGGCCTAGGAGAGCTTTGTGACTGCTGCCTGTTGTTACCTCTGTGCTGGCTGCTAATGTTTCTGGGACAGGGTAGTTATGCACAGCTACAGGGTGTCTATGTCATTGTAATAGGTGCAGATTGGAGTACCTTGATTACAAGTGTTGTGTAATGGCTGTGATGCCACCGCCTGACAAGTGAATATTGTTCTCTTGTGTTTTTCTAGGCCCTTCAGCCTCTTATTGCCTACAAAAAATCAGTGCTCCTGGTACATTGTAATCATGGTCAACATTGTACATCCTGTGATATGTATGAAGAAGACACGAAAACATAGGTGTCTAAGGAGTGTTTATTTACAATGGGTATATGTGACAGGGAAGTGAATATTTACAAAAAGGTGAATAGGGAATCAATGAGTTGTAAGTGATGGACGATGAGACAATCAAGTAGTCATTACATTGTGACCCTGTCCAACAGACGGATGCCATTAACCTGGCAGTGTGGGGAAGGATAGTCAAAAAAGTCAATGCAATAGTGAAGAGGGGTGCCATCATGGCTGGTGTTTGGCTGGTGCTTTGCCACGGAATCCTCCCCGGGATTTCTTTGGATGGCCCCTGGATCGTTTGGCAGGGGGGTCATCTGCTGCAGGCTCAGTGGGGTCTGAGGACTCATCCATCTCTGTGGCCACAGGGGAGGTTAGGGAATTGTCATCCTGTGGGCCACTGGAGGGAGGTGGAGCTGTTGTTTGGGCCACAGGCCTGTCTCTCAGAACCGCCACAAGCTGGCCTATGATTTGGCCCATGCGGGTGTCTATGGACCTCAGCAGCAGGCGGAGCTCACGAGAATCTCCCAGAGCCTTGCCCGTGTGTCCCTGGGCTGTTCAAAGGCCCCGAGGACTCTGGCGATGTTGGCCATGGCTTCAGTCCAAGTGTCCGGTTGTGTTTGACTCCTATTTGCTGTCACAGTCCTGTGGCGTCACCACTCTACGCACCCGCTTACTCTCCCTGCCCTCCACAGTTGGTGGGGTGGGGTGGTCTATCTCTGAGATAGAGAGAGTATTGCAGGCAGCACTGGTGGTGGTAGTGGTCGAGGCCACACAGGTCATTACAGTCGGGGTCAGCGTAGTTGTTCCTCATGTGGTGGTGGGGGGGCAGTGGGGTCCTGGGACCTGTTGCGCCCTGGCACGCCTGATGGGCCGGCTTCTTGCTCTGCATCCTTGAAATCCAGGGAGTCCTCATCAGAGAGTCCATTGACGTGCCCCCCTCAAGCTTGGTGTTAGATGTATCTTATTTACAGATTATGCACCACACAGTTTACAAGTTCTCGCATTGTATGCCTGCACAGTGCTGTGCATCATGACATGATGTGGAGGTACATACATTACTTTTCCATGGTGTTATATGTCAATAGATACCATACGCCACTTACAGATTTTGTGATTACAAGGACATGTTGTCAACTAACGACTAGCGGCACAACAAGTTTTATGTGAAGCATCTTCGTTGATTACTCTGCCTGGCAGATGTTACATCTGAGCATGGACTATTCATTGTCATCTTATGCATACCTTTGTCATGTCATGTGCATTGCTTTATTTGTACTACAGACCATGCTTGCTTTGTTTTCATATGGTCCTTCAAGCTCTGCCCCCAGCCCAGCGCTGTGCATGATTGTGCCCTGAATTTCTTCCACATGTGATTTGGTGAGTCACACTTTGGTTGCTGTGACATTTACATACGCTTAGCTGTCTGCACACTGTGAGTGGATATTGGATCTGTGTTAATTTTGGTGGGCTGTGAGGGCTGGTGTTCTCATATGGCTCCATGCTTTTTGAGAGAAATTGTGGGGTGCATGCACTGTCTACTTACCTGTTCTGCTGCCACATTTGGGTGGAATTTCTGACACATCTCTCTGGGTGTGTGGTGAAGTGCTACATCCTGGGATAAGGGGGCCTGGTGAGAGTTGTAGTGCAGGCCTCCCACACCCAAACCCCCCTCCCTGGGAAGATGGCTACCTACCTGTTAGGTGAAGGTGAACAATACAATGGCTGCCAAATGCTTCTGGGTATGGCGGAGTGCTAAATCCTGCTCAGGGGTGGGATAGGGGGGCCTGGTGGGAGTTCTAATGCAGGCCTTCCAACCCCAAACACCCCTCCCTGTGAAGATGGCTACCTACCTGTTCGGTGAAGGTGAACAATACAATGACTGCTAAATGCTTCTGGGTATGGCGGAGTGCTAAATCCTGCTCAGGGGAGGGATAGGGGGGCCTGGTCGGAGTTGTAATGCAGGCCTCCCACCCCCAAACACCCCTCCCTGGGGAGATGGCTACCTACCTGTAAGTTACGTTGTTGTAATACAATTTCTGGCACATGCTTCTGGCACATGCTTCAATGTAAGCACAGGGACGCTACCACATCTATTTTTGGCCTCACTCATGCACCAATGCACCAATTTCCTGCCAAATACTCTTATCAATCCTTGTTTGAACTTAAATTTGTCTTTCCTGAATATCAGAGTGCTACCTAGCAATACTTTAAAAACCTTAATAAATTACACATGTTGCAAGCTCAAGTCTCTTCTGAGCACTAGGAGTTCATTTTAGAAATCTCACATCTTACAACACCACTTCACAATCACTTTCTGGAAGACTGTGGCTATCGACCCCGGCCAAACGTAATCCACAGAAAATAAATAGTCCCTAGAGAAGTGATTGGCACTGTCAGATATATTGATAATAGTTACAGGTTAACCTTGTGGTAGACAGATGTCACATCTGAGTTGGTGAGCTCACCGAGAGGTCTCATTATTGCTATCATGAAAATGATGCCTGGGTAAATATATTATTTCAGTGATGTAGGAGTGAATACTACCACTTTCCCTGAGTGCACCACGCCCCACCTTTCAAAAGGTACACCTGGCTCAGACCAGGATAGAGCGCCCTATTACGATGAAGGTTCTGCCCCTAGGGCAGCTGTGAAATTGACCTGCCCTGGGGCCAGTGCATTCAGTGAAATATGGAGCAGCTTTTTACAGTTGGTTTCATTGGTCTGTACAGGTGGCTTACAATGCACCACATCTTTGTGAAGCACTCTCAGAGTGCCTTCTGAGAGCCTGTTTGCCAATGCATCCACGTACGTAATTTGGTGGGGGCACGAAGCAAACTGATTCCGTCATTTACATGGGGCCACGTCCTCATGAAAATTCAAGAATATCTGCTCACAATAGTGCTGGCACTACATGTGCACCAACGTTATCAGTATTACCGAAGGGGCCCTTTCTGTTATACCAAATTACTCCATGGGCTCAGAAAGCGGGTGCTCATGTCTATTGTGACTCCAGGGCACTTTTTGTAATACAGCCTTTGGCCATGTCTATTTTCTTTAACTTTTTCCTGTGTTCAATTTTTTTCTGGGTCTTATTGGTGAGTTTAGCCCTGAATCTTCATATATTTTATTTTCTACTTTATTTCTGTCTTTACACTGTTCCAATTCATGTACCATTCTAGTCTCTTCTTTGCATTTTCCCAGCTGCAATAACCAAATGCACCTTGCTGATCACACTTCCTACACTACACTTTCAGACCCAAGTACTCATTGTAGGTTATTAGATATGAGTTGTAGCCCACATGTAACAAATTCTCATGATGAGGATGAAAATGCAAATTTGCTTTTACTTCAGCATCAGATGTGCACAGCTCTAGGCATGCTTAAATGTTACTTTCAGAATGGCCTTAATCTGGTGCAGAGACAGAATATTGATTAGAAAATATCGAGTTGCACAAATATCGAGTTGCAAATATCGTGGATCAGAAATATCGACATACATTAATATTGTTTGCAAAAATATAGTTATTAACAATATTGTTTGTTTAATGTTATGTATTTTGGTATATATTGTATATGTATGTGTAGTATGTTTTTTTGTATAAGAATTGTTTGTATGTTTAATATAGTAGTTGTTAATTTTTTTTTATTTGAGTTTTGTGTTTTTAGTTCCATAGCGGGTTGTGGGTTTGTAGGGTAATAGGGTGGGAAGAAATGTATTTAACTTAAATGTATTGATTCTTTTTTATTTATTAATATTTGTTAAATTGAGATGTTATAGTGTTAAATGTCTAAAGTAATGTATTATTAATACATTCATAATTGGTTGCTAATTTAAAATTAATTGGTAATTAATTATGGTAATTGTGCAATTAATTTTAGGTGTGTGTTGTGGTGTTTATAGATGTTAAGGATGGGAAGTAATTTATATTTAATTGGTGGATAAATAATTGTCTGTTAATGTTAAATAATTGGTTATTAATTATGGTAATTCTGTAATTAATTTTAGGTGTTTATAGGAGTAAAGGGTATTTAATTAATTAATATATAGTTGTTAATGTTAATTATTTGATATGTATTTTGGGTAATTGTTTAATTTGTTGTCTGTTGTTTTTACACCTAAAGGGGTAAAGGGTGGATATTAAATACATTTTAATTACTTTATTATTATTTGTTAATAGTAATAGTTTTTAATTTATACATGAGTTTTAATTGTGTTTTAATATTTGAGTTTAAGTTAGGTGTGTGTTGTGGATATCATAGTTCTGAAGTGTGTGTAGTCAATTAATGCTTATTCGTATTTTTCATTAATATTTTTTTTAATTTATTATTAATTATGTTCATTTTCGGGGGAAGTAATTAAAAATATTGAAATATTTTGTTATTGGTGTGGTGATATAGGGTAGGAAATACAATAAATACATTTATGTATGAATGAATTTGTATATATTTTCTAGTTGAAAATAATTTTATTTGATACATTTATTTATTATTTTATAATATATATTATTTGTAGGTTTTTTATATGTAATTAATACTATATTTCTAATTTTTATATATTTAATACATTTGATTTTTATTCATAAATATTTATTTGTATGATTTTTTGAATAATTTGGCGTGACAAACGATTGGGGGCATTTTTCCTTCCTGACCACGAAGCTTACCCGAAACACCACGCACCTTTGCCTTTCACCTTGCTCTCCCCCGCCGCCGCCTTTGCCATCGCGGCCGCCGAGTGGGGGGAGCATTCAGAGAAGCCGAGCCTGCCTGCCTACATCTCCCAGGGTCCTTTGCTGGGACTCCGGGAACGCCGCTTGCAGCGTCACTCAACTGCGCCCAGAGGCGCATAAAGACACCACGCTCCGGCTGTGGAGCGGGGCGTGACAAACGATTGGGGGCATTTTTCCTTCCTGACCACGAAGCTTGCCTGAAACACCACGCACCTTTGCATTTCACCTTGCTCTCCCCCGCCGCCACCTTTGCCATCGCGGCCGCCGAGTGGGGGGAGCATTCAGAGAAGCCGAACCTGCCTGCCTACATCTCCCAGGGTCCTTTGCTGGGACTCCGGGAACGCCGCTTGCAGCGTCACTCAACCGCGCCCGGAGGCGCATAAAGACACCACGCTCCTGCTGTGGAGCGGGGCGTGACAAACGATTGGGGGCATTTTTCTTTCCTGACCACGAAGCTTGCCTGAAACACCACGTACCTTTGCCTTTCACCTTGCTCTCCCCCGCTGCCGCCTTTGCCATCGCGGCCGCCGAGTGGGGGGAGCATTCAGAGAAGCCGAGCCTGCCTGCCTACATCTCCCAGGGTCCTTTGCTGGGACTCCGGGAACGCCGCTTGCAGCGTCATTCAACCGCGCCCGGAGGCGCATAAAGACACCACGCTCCTCCCGCGTCGCGGGACGCGCGTGGGCGGAGCCCGGGCAGAGGCGGGCCGTCTGTGGCCGTCCGGGGACGACCTGGGACGGGACGGGCCACTCCCCTTGATTCTGCCGCCTGCGACAGGTACTCCTAAACTCGGACTGGTAACTTGTGCCGGAAGGGGCAATTGAACGTATTGAAATCAAGATGCCCAAATTGGACAAGGGGGTGAGGGGCAAAAATTAATATAGAGCACCTCAGACCCATTTAGCCAGCCATAAGCAGGAAGTAAAGATTGCACAGAGGGGGAGAGAAAGATCTAGCCCCAAATTCATTCGAGATGTCTAATGCCCCAAAAACACGCTCGGCCACGAGCAGAGTACACCTAGCTGAAACCCCTAAACAAACTATGGCCGAAACAAACCTTGCACCTCCTAACAAAATTAAAAAAAACACTGCAATTGACCTGATGCTGAGAAAGGTCTCTGGGGAGATAGAACGCATGGAAAGGAGTTTATCAGCTTCACCTATCTCTATAGTAGTTACTTGTAGGAGAGTAGGGTCTGCAATCCTATGATCACCCAGATTTTTGCTTTTTGCTGCACTGGTTTACGACTTTCCCTGGCTGTGGGCCTGCTAATCAGACCCACAGCCTAGCTGTTCTCTCTATCCAAATTGTACTCAGGTACTGAATTGGCACTGGGCCCTCTCCAAGTCCCTGTACCCAGGGCTGAGGTGCACCCAGAAGTCTCCCAGGGGCTGAAGCATGTATTATGCCACCCCTGGGCTGACTAACTAAACTGGCACAACTGGCTGCACGACAGCTGGGGCAAGGTGGTGTACTCACCCTTTGCTTTAGATATAGTATACCTATATCTAACCCTAAAATGGACACACAGATCTCCTATCAGTCACTCCTATGGCAGGCCTTAACAATCCTGAAGGCAGAGTGCTTGGAATCGTGTGAGATGGTGCTCTGGCATGAGCTGAGCCTGTCTGCGGCTTTCGGGATCTATCCCTTAGCCGTTTCCATGATATCGCATACCATATACTCTTAAGTGCATTATAAATCCTCGCGGTTAAATGCCAACTCTGGTATCGCTTTATCAAAACATGTCGAGTAAGGTGTCATACGAATTGGAATACTAACCCCTCGCCAATTCTGGCGACGGGGTTAGCATTCCACCCTTCTAGAGGGACACGACATGCATGTAACCTATAACCCGGTTAAAAGTCAGACAGAGCCTTAGCATCCACAAAATGGATGCTGCCACCGAGACACAAGTCTGCCCTCCTGCTGCTGGGAGTCCTCCCAGAGCAGGAGATAAGGACAAAGGGTTTCCTGCCAGGGGTGGTGCCAGCACCGTCCCAGACAGGGTTTTGTGTATTGTAGGTAGGCAGGGCTTCAGAGGAAGGTGACTGCACGTGGCACCCCGGTGCTCACTGTGCATAGGCTGGCTTAAACCAGTTCCAGGGACACTCCAGACCCTGTGCTGGGGAAAAGCCCGCCAAGGAAGTGGGTGTAACCACCCCCCTCCTGGTCCCACCCCTAGGGCAGGACTTAGTCGCGTGCCAGCCCCCTTTTCCAAGATAAAGGTAGAGACTGGCCCCCTTCCAAATCAGATCATCTTTGGAATCAAGATACCACTTTCCACGAAAGGACTTCACGATTTCTTCCTCAAGATTCTCCCTTGTGGCTAAGGAGTAGTCACCCTGCATCCGCAGGCACCATCCAAGAACACTGCGGTCTGCTGCAAGTCCTTCCTCCGGAATCCGACTGCCCAGCTCGACGAGACCCGGCTTCCCTGGCACCTCTGACCTCTACCCACCTCTACAGCACAGCTGAGAACCGTGGGTGCGACGAGACCTCGAGGGACCGGCCATCGCCAAGACTGCACGACTTCTGCACAGCAAGCCCACCGAGTAATTTCCTGGTGAGTGCTTTGGGGTCCGAGAAGCCCCCACCCTGAGCAGCTCCAGCACCGAAGAGCAGCCCCCCAGCATCTCCACGATCGGCGTGGGGCCCTTCTGCTTTTTGCTGCTCACCGCGTTGTTTGGCTACTAGCCCGCTGGCTTGTGGCCTTCCGAACGACGCCCGACGACAACACTGCTGCTAGTCTGGTTGCTCCAGACTGGCCCTTGCTTCCCTCCATCGGAGAAGTACCCTGGACCCTCCTGGTCCGGCTAAGACGCCATTTTAGGTCCACCGCGTGGGCCTTGCATTTGCCAAGACTTGTTGCCCAATCCTGGGTCCAGCGACGTCGACAGCAAGAACCTTCGTGGGACAGCTCGTACCTCCATCCTGGTCGCCGACAACGCCTCCTGGTCCGAGAGACTGCAGAGCCCAGCAGCGCCCACTCACCTGACTGCGGTGACTTCGCCCGGTGCCATCCTGGTGCCCACTTAATCACTGGCTAGTGATTCAAGACCTTGGTCCCCTCTGCTTTCAGGTTTTCTTCTTCCTTGATCCAGGCTTGGATCCATCGAACTTTCCTTCACTGGTCGCCTGCCAGCAACTTCCTTCTTCCAGGCTCCTGGTCCGGCAACGAGATTCCCGACGTCTTTTCAGACCTATGCAGCTGCAGCCCCTGGGCTAGGTAACTTCGGCACTTCGGTGTCCCAGCATAGCCTCACTATCCTAGGGTCAGGATCCACTGTCGTTTTCTCCCTACCAGGTCGGGTTCGCCCGTGAACACTAACTTTGCCTTTACTAGCTTCCATAGACTTTGTCCCGCATCCCGCGTGAGAGTGCACACTCTGCACCCGAGTCCCCTAGGTCTCCTAGAAGTAATCTAACGATTCCCTAGTCAAGTCCTAGCGATTCCAAAGCCTATTAGTACTGTACTTACCTGCTAGTAATTTCGCATTCCACTTTTAGAGTATATGGTTTTTCGTGCCCCTCGGGCATTTGTGTATAATGTGCTAACTTAAGTATTTTCATAAGAGTTTTGTTGTGTGCTTAGCACCCTGTCCTCATAAAGAGTACAGGGTTGTTGTGATCCTAATAAATACATTGTTTATTTTCATAACACTTGTGTGGTGTCCTTTCACTGGGTGTTCAAGGGGTAATGTGATGGTAAAACAGCTGGCTTAACACGCCCTCTAGAGTCTTAGCCTTAGACTGCTCGTATCCATGCTACTAGGATAGCTGGTCTATAAGGTTGACTTACAACCAATCATCAATAAGGGTTGTTTGGACTGATATATAGTGATCACTAGAATAGTGAACACTGCACATCAGGCCAACTTCTCACATTGGAGGCAGCGGTGGGATTTGAGCTTGCTGTTGTTTTGCCACACATGCCCTAAGAATATCTTGTGAAAGATCACATAAGTACTAAAGGTACATATAACTTAGCTTAGAATACTCTGAGTTCTACTGAACCAGCTGTTGTAGCTCCTAGGGCCTAGCACACCCTAAACTACAACTCTAGCAAGGGATCAGTAGGCAAACACATAGTGTAGGTAAGTGCACCACTTACACCTCACTAGAAAAGCATGTCTACCCAGGGAGAATCTACTGAGACTCCCCTGGTCAGTGTTGACCCTCCACAGGTCACTTCAAGATATGCAGCTCTCAGTTTCCAGGATATGAGACAAATCTGTGTCTCCAGAAAACTGAAGCAGGGGTCTAACCCCACCATTCCCTTTTTAATAGGTCTCTTAGAGACTTATGATGCGAGAAAGCTTTCTCAGCTAGATGGGAATATGCCAGCCTTAGAGGGTACCTCTGGGGATCCAGACCTCCCCAACATTGCCAATGCAGTTGAGGAGGAGGATCAGGAGGAACTCTCTGGGGACGAGGTAGACAAAGGTCTTGAGGTAGTCAGAAGGCTAACTAGGGCCAACTTAGACTTGCTTGGGCTAGGATCTGGGGGACCCCCAGTACTGACCCTAAGTAGGCCTAACCTTGGAGTTAGGAGAGATAGATCTCTTTCTAGGGACTCCAATAGATCTCTGCACTCTAATGCCTCTTCTCAGAGGAGAAGGAACTCTCCCCAGAGGAGATTGACTTCCCCTCAGAGGATGGAGCATGAGGCTAGGATGAGACAGGCTACTCTGAGGATTGAAAGGGAAGAAATTGCCCTGGCCAAAGAGAAGCTTGCCCTGGCAAGAGAGCAGCAGATGAGTGGGTTAGCTCCCACTGGTGGCAGCAATCTCCCAAGAGATAGAGAGAAGGGTTTAGATACTAAACACCTGACTAAAATAGTGCCCCCCTTTAAGCAAGGGGATGATATCCAGAAATGGATGGCTGCTTTGGAGAGGGCCTGCACTGTGCAGTGCATTCCCCGAAGTCAGTGGGCAGCTATACTGTGGCTCTCCTTTGATGGCAAAGGTAGAGATAAGCTCCTCACTACAAGAGTGGAGGATGCTAATGATTACCAGGTCCTGAAAAATGCACTGATTGATGGGTTTGGTTTAACCACTGAGCAGTACAGGTTGCTGTTCAGAGACACCCAGAAAACTCAGTCTCAGGACTGGTCTGACTTTGTGGATAGTGCCACTAAGGCTTTGGAGGGCTGGTTGCTGGGTAGCAAGGTTACAGATTACACAGGATTGTATAATCTTATGATGAGAGAACAAATTTTAAACAATTGTCAGAACCAGTTGTTGCACCAGCACCTTGTTGATTCAGATCTGACCTCTCCCCAAGAATTGGGAAAGAAGGCAGACAAATGGGTCAGGACAAGGATCAAGCAGAACCAGAACCAGAACCAGGGTGGTCAGAAGAAAGCAGACCAGAAGGGTAATGCAAAGAGTGAACAAAATGACCAGAAGTCTTCACCAGGTCCCCAACAAACCAAAGAGGGTGGGGGTCAGGCTTCCCAGAAGAAGAAGACTCAAGAAGGCCAGTCAAAAAGGTGGTGCCAGTACTGCAAAAGTAAATCTCACTGGTTTAGTGAGTGCACCAAAAGAGGAGGACAAACTCCTGCCACTACAGCCCCTAAGGCAACTGCACCCCCTAGTACAGTCAGTAGTGGTAGTGTACCTCCCAAGGCATTAGTTGGGTTAACCTTGGGAACTGAGGGGTCTGACAACTTAGTTGGCACACTCACTCAGGCTGTCCTTGTCTGTACAGGGGATATGGATATAACCCCTGAGATAAGTCCCAATACTTTGGGCAAATACAGGCAGACGCCTTTGATTAATGGCAAAATGGCTCAGGCCTATAGGGACACTTGTGCCAGTGTCACCATGGTGACACCTAACTTTGTGGACCCTGGACAGATCATGCCAGGTACTGATTTCCTGGTGACCAATGCCAGCAATGTCACTACTAGTCATAGTGTGGCAATTGTGGCTTTCTCCTGGGGTGGAGTGAAGGGACAAAAGAAAGTTGTAGTCAGTTCAGACCTCCCAGTTGATTGTTTGTTGGGCAATGATTTGGAGTCATCACAATGGTCAGAAGTGGAGCAGAGGACTCACATGGAAATGTTAGGCTTGCCAGCACATGTGCTTGCTGTGACTAGGTCACAGGCCAGAAAATGCCCCACTGAACAGGTGCTGGATCCTGAAATGATGGACCAGACACCTTCCAAGAAGAAGAGCAGTAAGGGTAAGGCTTTGCCTTCCCCCTTGCCCCAGGTTGAGGATCAAGTCTCTGAGGAGGCTGATCTGGAAGAGCTGAGGGAAACTGAGCCTAAATAGCTTGAACTTGATCAAGTTGAGTTTCTGGGCTCAGGGGGACCCTCCAGAGCAGACCTGGGGAAGGAACAGTTGAGCTGCCCTTCCCTTGAACCCCTCAGACAGCAGGCTGCTGCTGAGGCTGCAGGGAATGCCACAGGTGCCCACAGGGTATACTGGGAAGATGGACTCCTGTACTCTGAGTCAAGAGACCCCAAGCCTGGTGCAACCAGGAGGCTGGTCATCCCCTTGTCTCTGAGAGGTTTCCTTCTCACCTTGGCCCATGAGATTCCCCTTGCAGGTCACTTAGGTCAGACAAAGACTTGGGACAGGCTTGTCTCACACTTTCACTGGCCCCATATGAATGAGAATACCAAGGAGTTTTGTCGCTCCTGTGTCACTTGCCAAGCCAGTGGTAAGTCAGGTGGCACAACAAAGGCCCCCCTCATACCACTACCTGTGGTGGGGGTTCCCTTTGAAAGAGTGGGGATTGACATTGTTGGTCCAATGGAACCCCAGACAGCATCAGGGCACAAGTTTATACTGGTGGTGGTGGATCATGCCACCAGGTATCCTGAAGCTATTCCACTTAGGACCACTACAGCACCTGTAGTGGCAAGGGCCCTAGTTGGAGTGTTCTCCAGAGTGGGCTTCCCTAAGGAGGTTGTTTCTGACAGAGGTACAAACTTCATGTCAGGATATCTGACTGCAATGTGGAAGGAGTGTGGTGTGAACTACAAGTTCACCACACCCTACCACCCACAATGCAATGGGCTTGTTGAGAGATTCAACAGGACCCTCAAAGGGATGATTCATGGGCTACCTGAAACTCTTAGGAGAAGATGGGATGTCCTGATCCCCTGCCTCTTGTTTGCTTACAGAGAGGTCCCACAGAAGGGGGTTGGCTACAGCCCTTTTGAGCTTCTGTATGGACATCCTGTAAGAGGACCCCTGTGTTTGGTGAAGGAAGGATGGGAGAGACCTCTCAAAAAGCCTGCAACCAACATAGTGGACTATGTACTTGGTCTCCGCTCCAGGATGGCTGAGTATATGGAAAAGGCATCCAAAAACCTTGAGGCCAGCCAAGAACTTCAAAAAGCTTGGCATGACCAAAAGGCTGTTCTGACTGTGTACCAGCCAGGACAGAAGGTGTGGGTGCTGGAGCCAGTGGCCCCAGCAGCTCTGAAAGACAAATGGTCTGGGCCCCACACCATCATTGAGCAAAAGGGAGAGGTTACCTACTTGGTGGACCTTGGAACTCCCAGGAGCCCTCTCAGAGTGCTCCATGTTAACAGGCTCAAGGCATATGTTGACAGGAAGGACATGAGCTTGCTCATGGCCACAGATGAGGGACAGGAGGAAGAGAGTGACCCTCTCCCAGACCTGCTCACTCAGAATCCTGATGATGGATCAGTTGATGGTGTTGTCTTTTGTGGCAGCCTCACTGAACATCAGCAACAGGATTGCAGGCAAGTTCTGCAATCCTACAGACATATGTTCTCGCTGACACCCAGCCAAACTGATTGGTGTACCCATGATGTTGACACTGGAGACAGTCTGCCTGTCAAGAGTAAAATCTACAGGCAGCCTGATCATGTTAGAGACTGCATCAAAACTGAAGTGCAGAAAATGTTGGAGCTGGGAGTCATTGAGCCCTCAGATAGCCCTTGGGCTAGCCCAGTAGTTCTAGTGCCAAAACCTCACACCCAGGGTGGTAAGAGAGAGATGAGGTTTTGCGTAGACTACAGAGGCCTCAATGCAGTCACTAAGACTGATGCCCACCCAATACCAAGAGCAGATGAACTTATAGATAAATTGGCTTCTGCCAACTTCTTAAGTACATTTGATTTGACAGCTGGGTATTGGCAAATCAGGTTAGCTGAGGAGGCCAAACCCAAGACAGCATTTTCTACCCCTGGAGGGCATTATCAATTTGTGGTAATGCCCTTTGGACTGAAAAATGCACCTGCCACCTTCCAAAGGTTGGTGAATCAAGTCCTCACTGGGCTGGATGACTTCTGTGCAGCATATCTAGACGATATTGCTGTCTTTAGCTCCACCTGGGAGGATCACCTGGTCCACCTGAGGAAAGTGTTAGAGGCCCTGCAAAAGGCAGGCCTCACTATCAAGGCCAGATAGGGCAGACACAAGTTGTATACCTGGGCCACCTTGTAGGTGGAGGCCAGGTTCAGCCACTGGAGAGTAAGATACAGGCCATCAAGGACTGGACTCCTCCAATCACCCAGACTCAGGTTCGAGCTTTCTTGGGCCTGACTGGGTACTATAGGAAGTTTGTCAGAAATTATGGGTCCATAGTGACCCCTCTTAATGACCTGACAAGCAAAAAGATGCCAAAGAAAGTTCAGTGGACAGCAAGCTGTTAGAAAGCATTCAATGACCTAAAGCAGGCCATGTGCACAGCACCTATCCTAAAGAGTCCAGATTACTCCAAGCCATTCATTGTCCAAACAGATGCTTCTGAGTTGGGTGTGGGGGCTGTTCTGTCTCAACTGAATTTTGATGGTAATGATCAGCCTATTGCTTTCATTAGTAGGAGGTTGACACCCAGAGAGAAAAATTGGTCAGCTATTGAGAGGGAGGCCTTTGCTGTGGTCTGGGCCCTGAAGAAGCTGAGGGCCTACTTGTTTGGCACTCACTTCACCATTCAGACAGACCATAAGCCCCTCTTGTGGCTAAATCAGATGAAGGGTGAAAACCCCAAACTGCTTAGGTGGTCCATTTCCCTACAGGGGATGGATTTTACAGTGGAGCATAGACCTGGTACTGATCACAGCAATGCTGATGGGCTCTCCAGGTATTTCCACTTAGAGCAAGAAGACTCACCTGGTCAAGGTTAGTTTATTGTCCCAAAGTTTGGGGGGGGGTCATGTAGGAGAGTAGGGTCTGCAATCCTATGATCACCCAGATTTTTGCTTTTTGCTGCACTGGTTTACGACTTTCCCTGGCTGTGGGCCTGCTAATCAGACCCACAGCCTAGCTGTTCTCTCTATCCAAATTGTACTCAGGTACTGAATTGGCACTGGGCCCTCTCCAAGTCCCTGTACCCAGGGCTGAGGTGCACCCAGTAGTCTCCCAGGGGCTGAAGCATGTATTATGCCACCCCTGGGCTGACTAACTAAACTGGCACAACTGGCTGCACGACAGCTGGGGCAAGGTGGTGTACTCACCCTTTGCTTTAGATATAGTATACCTATATCTAACCCTAAAATGGACACACAGATCTCCTATCAGTCACTCCTATGGCAGGCCTTAACAATCCTGAAGGCAGAGTGCTTGGAATCGTGTGAGATGGTGCTCTGGCATGAGCTGAGCCTGTCTGCGGCTTTCGGGATCTATCCCTTAGCCGTTTCCATGATATCGCATACCATATACTCTTAAGTGCATTATAAATCCTCGCGGTTAAATGCCAACTCTGGTATCGCTTTATCAAAACATGTCGAGTAAGGTGTCATACGAATTGGAATACTAACCCCTCGCCAATTCTGGCGACGGGGTTAGCATTCCACCCTTCTAGAGGGACACGACATGCATGTAACCTATAACCCGGTTAAAAGTCAGACAGAGCCTTAGCATCCACAAAATGGATGCTGCCACCGAGACACAAGTCTGCCCTCCTGCTGCTGGGAGTCCTCCCAGAGCAGGAGATAAGGACAAAGGGTTTCCTGCCAGGGGCTGTGCCAGCACCGTCCCAGACAGGGTTTTGTGTATTGTAGGTAGGCAGGGCTTCAGAGGAAGGTGACTGCACGTGGCACCCCGGTGCTCACTGTGCATAGGCTGGCTTAAACCAGTTCCAGGGACACTCCAGACCCTGTGCTGGGGAAAAGCCCGCCAAGGAAGTGGGTGTAACCACCCCCCTCCTGGTCCCACCCCTAGGGCAGGACTTAGTCGCGTGCCAGCCCCCTTTTCCAAGATAAAGGTAGAGACTGGCCCCCTTCCAAATCAGATCATCTTTGGAATCAAGATACCACTTTCCACAAAAGGACTTCACGATTTCTTCCTCAAGATTCTCCCTTGTGGCTAAGGAGTAGTCACCCTGCATCCGCAGGCACCATCCAAGAACACTGCGGTCTGCTGCACGTCCTTCCTCCGGAATCCGACTGCCCAGCTCGACGAGACCCGGCTTCCCTGGCACCTCTGACCTCTACCCACCTCTACAGCACAGCTGAGAACCGTGGGTGCGACGAGACCTCGAGGGACCGGCCATCGCCAAGACTGCACGACTTCTGCACAGCAAGCCCACCGAGTAATTTCCTGGTGAGTGCTTTGGGGTCCGAGAAGCCCCCACCCTGAGCAGCTCCAGCACCGAAGAGCAGCCCTCCAGCATCTCCACGATCGGCGTGGGGCCCTTCTGCTTTTTGCTGCTCACCGCGTTGTTTGGCTACTAGCCCGCTGGCTTGTGGCCTTCCGAACGACGCCCGACGACAACACTGCTGCTAGTCTGGTTGCTCCAGACTGGCCCTTGCTTCCCTCCATCGGAGAAGTACCCTGGACCCTCCTGGTCCGGCTAAGACGCCATTTTAGGTCCACCGCGTGGGCCTTGCATTTGCCAAGACTTGTTGCCCAATCCTGGGTCCAGCGACGTCGACAGCAAGAACCTTCGTGGGACAGCTCGCACCTCCATCCTGGTCGCCGACAACGCCTCCTGGTCCGAGAGACTGCAGAGCCCAGCAGCGCCCACTCACCTGACTGCGGTGACTTCGCCCGGTGCCATCCTGGTGCCCACTTAATCACTGGCTAGTGATTCAAGACCTTGGTCCCCTCTGCTTTCAGGTTTTCTTCTTCCTTGATCCAGGCTTGGATCCATCGAACTTTCCTTCACTGGTCGCCTGCCAGCAACTTCCTTCTTCCAGGCTCCTGGTCCGGCAACGAGATTCCCGACGTCTTTTCAGACCTATGCAGCTGCAGCCCCTGGGCTAGGTAACTTCGGCACTTCGGTGTCCCAGCATAGCCTCACTATCCTAGGGTCAGGATCCACTGTCGTTTTCTCCCTACCAGGTCGGGTTTGCCCGTGAACACTAACTTTGCCTTTACTAGCTTCCATAGACTTTGTCCCGCATCCCGCGTGAGAGTGCACACTCTGCACCCGAGTCCCCTAGGTCTCCTAGAAGTAATCTAACGATTCCCTAGTCAAGTCCTAGCGATTCCAAAGCCTATTAGTACTGTACTTACCTGCTAGTAATTTCGCATTCCACTTTTAGAGTATATGGTTTTTCGTGCCCCTCTGGCATTTGTGTATAACGTGCTAACTTAAGTATTTTCATAAGAGTTTTGTTGTGTGCTTAGCACCCTGTCCTCATAAAGAGTACAGGGTTGTTGTGATCCTAATAAATACATTGTTTATTTTCATAACACTTGTGTGGTGTCCTTTCACTGGGTGTTCAAGGGGTAATGTGATGGTAAAACAGCTGGCTTAACACGCCCTCTAGAGTCTTAGCCTTAGACTGCTCGTATCCATGCTACTAGGATAGCTGGTCTATAAGGTTGACTTACAACCAATCATCAATAAAGGTTGTTTGGACTGATATATAGTGATCACTAGAATAGTGAACACTGCACATCAGGCCAACTTCTCACATTACTCCAACGCAATCTAGGGATCAAACACTAGCATCATGATGGAAAATATAGTGTCAGCAAGTAATCCACAAGAGGGCGTTCCCTGCGCTCAACATATACCTCTCTTAGAGGCAGATCATTCAGGCCACACTGACCTCATCACCCACGGTAAACCCAAACAACGGGGGAGGACCAAGGGACTACAGAGGAAAAACAAATCACTTAGAGGAGTGGGGCGACCGAAAGATATACAAGAGGTCACCCTGGTAGACAATATAGCACACACAAACGTAAATCCTCCAGGTTGTATTGAGGAGGTTATAGGAGAACTAAAGAAACATATGGAAACCTTTATTGTCGCCCAGTTGAAACCAATTGTAAGCAGGGTAGACAAAATAGCCAACGAACTTACTAAACAAGGCAAGACAATGGACCTGATAAGCAAGAAACCCTTTCCAGGTCCGATTCAATCTATGGGTGTGGTAACTGAGAATATAGCAACTAATAATAACTGTGTTAGTAACATCCAACACACGATTGCCCAGGTACACGACATCCCGAAAGTACCCCAAGATCAGGGAAGGGGAGTAAATCAAAAGACGAGCACTAAGAACATAGAGAAAGGCCCCCAGCAGCCACACACACTAAGGGGACAGGAAGACCATCACCTAAGTAATGGCCTTTCTAGCTCAGCTAATATTGACTTTGATCCATTTTACTGCTCAGGAAGCCCCCCCCCCCCAACACATAAACTTACCACCAGAAGCCAGTCCCTACGTAATAGTATTCGCAGGGGTTCCGGAACTTAGGGCCTCAGAAAAAGAATCGCATCCTCAACTACACTCAACAATTTCAAAGTGGCTGGACACCCATAGACCTCTGAACAACGGGGAAAGGGGGGAGATACTGCATGTAAGAAGAGTTAACTGGCTAGGAGGTAGGAAAAAAGATATAAGAGGGGATTGCATTGTGGCAAATTTCAGAGATGTTAGACTGGTGGAGTATATATTGAGAAACTCCAACAGAAATCACACCAGCACAATTTGCGCACTCCCCCTGGGGTATTTTTACCCAAGGAGACGAAACAGCATTAATTTGGATTATCCAGTGCGGAACTCTGGAAGGTCACAATGTACCCAAAGGGACAGAGCCTTGAACTACCCCGACCAGTTCTTACCTCCACGAGACTATCCCCAGTGGAGGAACAGATTTGCCCCCCTGCAGTCGCTTGACGAAAATGATTGACTACCCCCTATAGATCATGAGCAAGCAAGCCCCGAAGTAGGTGAACAAGCAAGTCCCGTAACAGAGGTTGGAATTGTTCATAATACGAAGGGGTAAGCAATGAGGACAGAGGACCCACCCAAGCGGAGGGAGGAGATTGACGGTGTCTCAGAGACCCATAACAAAGGGGAGAGTAGATTAAATGCCCACAGCTCAACGGGTAGGAAAGCAAACAGGGCAGGGCTAGCCTTCGTGTCATGGAATATAGCAGACCTGGGGGGTAAGTTTGAAAACAAAGAGTGGAGGGAGTATATAAGGGGCTTCCACATTATAGCCTTACAAGAGACGTGGGCCCGAGAACCCGACTCCTTTCAACTGGAGGGGTACAAATGTTTCTTCAGGCCAGCCCAGGAAGTGAGATCGGGGAGGGCAAAGGGTGGGTTAGCGATATATGTGGACCTAGACCTAAACGGCACTTGGTCACAACCCACACGGGAGTCAGACACTATACAAGCAGTGGCATTCCAGGGAAAAGGACAGCGTTTCTTAATTTTAAACTTTTACAACTCGGGCCCAACTGAGGGAAATTTCCCTGTATTACAAGAACTTGAGAGCATATTGAATGATGAAACAGACCTTAGGCAGGGGGGGTCCGAACCAATTGTCTTACTGATGGGTGACTTTAACTGTCACTTGTGCCCAAAATTACTTCTTATGTCCCCTGATTGGTCATCGTGCCATGAAGAAAGTGGACCGTACTTCGAACACAATAGAGAAGGTACACTCCTCATGAAGCTACTTGAGAGCTTCGCCCTCACTCATACAATGGACCTATTGCCACTGAAAGAAGGGGATACCCTCACTGCCACATTCAAAGGAAGAGGCTGTTCTTCTATTATAGATTTCATAGTAATATCTGCTTTTGCTAAAGAGCAGATTAAAGAGGTAAGAACGGTGTGGAGCCCTTTTAGCGATCACAACCCCCTAACCCTCGAAATAGTTTATAACGACCTACCTGCAGAACATCACGGGGACGATATCGTAATTCGTTCAACTGATCAGGGGAGGCGCATAAGATGGGCAAAGATTAACCCACAAGATTTCTATAGCACCCTAGTGGAAAGAGGGAACGAACATATGGAAATTTGTCTTGACCTCGCAATAGAGGGTAGAGAAGTGGTCCTAGCTTTTGAGTCCTTAACTAAGGTAATCGATGGATTATTAAAAACAAAGCGGCCTATCAAGGAACTACCAACCCCAAGATGGTTTGACTCCAATTGTTCAAGGGCATTGAGAGAACTAAAACAGAGTCTTAAGAAGTCCCCGAGAGAAAAGAATGTAATCGCCTGTTGCAGACGTAATTACAAAATGCAGGTTAAGCAAAGAAAGAGCACACTCCAAAAGGAAGTTTGGGCAGATTTTAGAGAAGGAGGGGAAAACAGGGACTACACCGAATTTTGGAGAATTATAAATAGACCCTGTTATCAAGACTCTAGTTCCCCTGTAATTAGCACCAACATACTCCCCGTGCAATGGATTAACCACTTCAAAGGTCTCTATAATGAACAGGAGGAAGAAGTCAGGGATGGAATGTGGGAGGGCCCCAGAGCAACCAAACTAGAATTCTCTTTACTGGAAGTCTCAAAGGCAATGCAAAGGCTGTCGCGTAATAAGGCGCCAGGTCCAGATGGCACCCCCCCAGACCTCTTTTTAAGTAACACTGACTTATGGGTACCGATTATGACTAGAGTACTCAATGCTGCAATTAATTCTGGACTCCCACGTTCTTGGTCAAGTGCACTGATTGTCCCTATATATAAGAAAGGCTGCAGGGAGAATCCCCAATGCTACAGACCAATCTCATTAATTGATGTCTCAGCCAAATTATTAGGCAGGGCAATTTTAAATCATCTTGTGGAGTGGACAGAAGTACATAACACCATAGCAGACACCCAGTATGGGTGTAGAGCAGGTAAGTCAACTAGTGACCAATGCCTAAATCTATATTTATTAGCTGCCAAGTACACTAAATCGGATAAAGGAACAATGTATATGGGATTTATGGACTTGGCAGCTGCATTCGATAATGTAAATAGAACTAAACTCTGGGCACTAATTTTTAGATTGGGAATTGATCCGGATCTAATTAACATCTTAAGGGAACTTCACTGGAACACCACTGCCAAAGTCCGCTATAGCGCGGGAGGGGTGAGTACCGATCCCTTCCCGTGCTCTGGCGGGGTGAGGCAGGGGTGTATCCTGACTCTCTTCCTATTCTCTCTTTACATAAACGACTTGGAGGGCTCACTGACGTCATTAGGGACGGATTGCCCAAGAGTAGGATCGCGTCATATACAGGTACTCTTGTACGCGGATGACGCGGTCCTGCTCGCATGAACAGCAGTGAGCCTGCAGCAGCTAATTGGTGGCTTTGTCAGGTTCATACAGAATTTAGATCTCTCGGTAAACCTGACCAAATCATTTGTTATGGTGGCAGGGAAGAAACCGTCCAAGAGATTTGTGTTCAAAATACGAACACACACCCTAGACACTGTTAATACCTTCACATATTTGGGTCTCTTGTTTGACGTAAATATCGGGTTTGCACCATTGATGGAGGAAAGGTCTAGAAAACTTGTCTCAGCAAATGGTGCCATTTTAAACTTTGCACGCAGGTTGGGTCGTTGGTCTCCTGAACACGTAATGACGCTATACAGAGCGGTCAGTACTGCCAAGGCCACGTACAGGGCAGAGGTGTGGGGCTTTAGGGATGCACACCAGATACAAGCAGAGGAAGATAAATTCCTAAAGAAATTGTTGAAGCTACCACAGAGCATCCCAGCAGCAATCACACATAAGGAGCTTGATACCCCGTACATTTCTGACATGATTAAAGTGAGACCAATCCTGACTTGGCTTCGAATCTGGTTAAATCCAAATGCCGAACTGTCGAGACAAATAATTAAAGATTGCCTCCAGAGAGATAGGTGTTTACAAATCCCATGGCTCAAATACATCAAAGAAACTTTAGAGTGTATAGACCAGCAAATATTATTTACTGACCCTGCAATGATCGACATCTCTTGTAAACATCGTGTCCACAAGCAGCTACTTGCCAAATATGACTGTAGTAGGAAACAACTTGACTCCACTAAAATACCTGTAGTTGCGCACTCTCTTGTGAGTAATGAAATGGGTATGGAACCATATCTTTTTTTAATGCATAGCCAACATGAGAGGTTTTTAATGTGTCGTTTTAGGCTCAACTTGTTATCTAACATTTTAGCTTATCCGTCTGGTTTTACCCTAACAATTGAGCAGAAGGGTGCCTGCGGCTGCGACAATAGGTCTCCGCAGGACACCCTTCATTTTGTATTATTATGTTCCTTTTATAAAACCCCACGCCAAAGATTCCTTGTGGATATTTTAAGAGAGTCTAAAATTGTTCATGCTAAATCTGCTTTATTATTCTTGCAAAAAGCAACTGACATGCGTACTCTGTGTTCTATCATGAGCTTTTTAAAAATTGCTGTCAAATTACGAAATACTAGGGGCTGATGTAGGATGAAATGAATTAAATGTTTTTAAAATGTAAAAAAAAAATGTTATACTGTAAAGTTCAGAAATCTAGTGTAATTTGCAAATTGTGGAATTGTACTATGTATTTTTATGATGGTTTTTAACCTTCGAAATAAAGATTAACTGAACTGAATAATTTATGTTTTTATTTTTATTTTAACTGTTTGAGTGTGAATATTAATTTTTGTCTCTTCTCGATCCAACACTTTCCCTACTGTTGTATTCTCTGGAGTGGGAACAGTAATTTTTTCCTCTCCGCTGTCTAACACTTTCCCTACTGTTGCTCTCACTGGAGTGGCAAAAGTAATTTTTACCCCTCCGCTATCCAACACTTTCCCTACTGTTGCACTCACTGGAGTTGGAATAGTAAATGTTATTACTGTTGCACTGATTGTATTGAGAAATTTAAGTTGAAATATTCTTTAATAGTTTAATGTTTTTAAATTATTATAGAATGTTTTTTCATATTTTTAATTATTGATATATATATCTATTTCATTTTTATATCATTTTAAAGTTTTAAAATAAATTAAAGATAATAGTTTATTAACTATTTCAAAGTAAATATATATATGTATAAATTATGTCAGTTTTTATTTTTATTTTAATAAGTTTGTGTTATATTTTGTTAAAATGTATATAACGTCTTTTTTTAATTAATCTTAATATTTAATTAATATTATTTTATTTTATATATATATTCAAATTGATTTGATATTTTTGTACTTGTGTCGATATGGGAGTCGATATTTTTGGTATTCTTTATATTTTTTTCGATATTTTTAACATCAATGTTTTTGTCATTGATATTCTATCAGTGAACTCCTTAATCTTACTATCATTTGGAGTCCCATGTTTTAATGAATATTACATACTTTTCAGAGTAATGAGGAGCTCTCTTGAATCTCTTTTTAAACCCAATATTTTTTAACTCCCTTTGGATTGAAATGTTCATTGTATTGCTTCACATAGATTATATATTAATTCAGCCCAAACCATTTTTCATCATCTATGGTTGGCAAGTGTTGCTAGATTCTTTGTCCTTCTTGAAAACAATACTTAACTTAAGATGTGACTTTTCCAAATCACCCTTCTCCTCATCTGTCCGCATTAACCCCTTCTGCGCTCATGACGAGCTGAGCTCGTCATGAGTTGTGCCGCTTGCACGCTGATGACGAGCTCAGCTCGTCATGTAACGCGGCTTTTTGAAAAAAGCCGCGCAGCGCAAAAATAGCGGCCCCACGCATGCGGTTAATATGGATTGGTTCAGTTTTCTACCATAGCTCTAATGCCTTGTTTTGATGCTATACAAAAATAAAAACATGAAATCGTAAACATCCTGGGAGTATAATCATCAAGTTGTTTAAGTTACAAAGTCATATGCCATTCTACACAATCAATGCAAATACAAACCTTTTATTGATTATTGATTCTTGTACTTTCAGCATCCTTATCTGCGTTCTCTTGCTGCCCCGGACCCAGAGAGGATATTTGCTTTACAACTAGCAGCACCCGCTTCGCGGGTGCCGCGTCGCACTTTGGGACATCAAAGCGGCTGTTGGGAGCTCTCGGGGAAGTGGAAGCTCACAGCCTCGCCGTGAATCATCCTGCGGGGGCACTGTTTGACCTCGAGGCGGTTGGAGTGACCGGGACTGTAGCAGGGACTCGCTCTCCCAGGAGTCCCTGCCTGCACAGCACACCTGGTCCGCGCTGCCTCTCAGCCCCGCCCACAGGACACTCTCTCGTTAAAACTCTTTCCCGCCAGCCCCGCGGTGGGATTCTTGTACTTTCAGCGTCCCTATCTGCGTTCTCTTGCTGCCCCGGACCCAGAGAGGATATTTGCTTTACAACTAGCAGCACCCACTTCGCGGGTGCCGCGTCGCACTTTGGGACATCAAAGCGGCTGTTGGGAGCTCTCGGGGAAGTGGAAGCTCACAGCCTCGCCGTGAATCATCCTGCGGGGGCACTGTTTGACCTCGAGTCGGTTGGAGTGACCGGGGCTGTAGCAGGGACTCGATCTCCCAGGAGTCCCTGCCTGCACAGCACACCTGGTCCGCGCTGCCTCTCAGCCCCGCCTACAGGACGCTCTCTCGTTAAAACTCTTTCCCTCCAGCCCCGCAGTGGGATTCTTGTACTTTCAGCGTCCTTATCTGCGTTCTCTTGCTGCCCCGGACCCAGAGAGGATATTTGCTTTACAACTAGCAGCACCCGCTTCGCGGGTGCCGCGTTGCACTTTGGGACATCAAAGCGGCTGTTGGGAGCTCTCGGGGAAGTGGAAGCTCACAGCCTCGCCATGAATCATCCTGCGGGGGCACTGTTTGACCTCGAGGCGGTTGGAGTGACCGGGGCTGTAGCAGGGACTCGCTCTCCCAGGAGTCCCTGCCTGCACAGCACACCTGGTCCGCGCTGCCTCTCAGCCCCGCCCACAGGACGCTCTCTCGTTAAAACTCTTTCCCTCCAGCCCCGCGGTGGGATTCTTGTACTTTCAGCGTCCTTATCTGCGTTCTCTTGCTGCCCCGGACCCAGAGAGGATATTTGCTTTACAACTAGCAGCACCCGCTTCGCGGGTGCCGCGTCGCACTTTGGGACATCAAAGCGGCTGTTGGGAGCTCTCGGGGAAGTGGAAGCTCACAGCCTCGCCATGAATCATCCTGCGGGGGCACTGTTTGACCTCGAGGCGGTTGGAGTGACCGGGGCTGTAGCAGGGACTCGCTCTCCCAGGAGTCCCTGCCTGCACAGCACACCTGGTCCGCGCTGCCTCTCAGCCCCGCCCACAGGACGCTCTCTCGTTAAAACTCTTTCCCTCCAGCCCCGCGGTGGGATTCTTGTACTTTCAGCGTCCTTATCTGCGTTCTCTTGCTGCCCCGGACCCAGAGAGGATATTTGCTTTACAACTAGCAGCACCCGCTTCGAGGGTGCCGCGTCGCACTTTGGGACATCAAAGCGGCTGTTGGGAGCTCTCGGGGAAGTGGAAGCTCACAGCCTCGCCGTGAATCGTCCTGTGGGGGCACTGTTTGACCTCGAGGCGGTTGGAGTGACCGGGGCTGTAGCAGGGACTCGCTCTCCCAGGAGTCCCTGCCTGCACAGCACACCTGGTCCGCGCTGCCTCTCAGCCCCGTCCACAGGACGCTAGACGCTCTATTTAACCAAGGCAACCCACCGCTGCGCGGGAGCACCGGGCTAAGCCCGGGCAAAGGACGGGCCCTCTGAGGCCCTCGTAGGCTGGGCTGGGCCTACTCTCTTTCGCCTGTATTCCCCTGGTTTTCTGTGGACCTTGCTATAGGTATCGGACATGCCATCACCGGCTACGGAGGGAACATCAGTGAAGGTGGGGGGAGTTAGAAATGGGACCTTGGATAACTATTTTTCTCGGGCATTGGGTGATGGGGACAAGGAAACTTCTCTGGCGGAGTGTAGGGCGGAGCGCCGCCGCTCTATTGAGAATATGAAAAACAGGCCTCTCGGCGATATTATTCCTTACCCTATCTCCCAAGAGGGAGGCTCACTTAACACTATCCAGGAGTCATTATCCCAGGAAGGCTTCCCTCTTTTACTGCGGGATGGTACTCCTAATCTCTGTTTATCTACTGAGCAGATTTCTAGTGTTACACTCCACCCCGGTCCCAGCAGTATGGCTGTCGACTTAATTACTCAGACCCCTTCTGTAGTTAAAATAAAGAAAACAAAGCCGAAGCAAGTTGTTGTGGCAGAGATGCATGGCCCACCTCCGAACAAGCGTAGAAGGAAGTTGAGGGGAGGGCAGGGCAAAACAAAAATTCCCCACTCCGATTTTGGGAAAGTCCCTAAGATCCCTTCCATCTCTGATAAGATAATAGTGGACGCGCATAAAGCTTCTCCTGTTAAGGGTAATAATATCACTGATTCTGTTAACGCCCCTGGGGATAATCCATTTAATGCATCACCCCCGGTTACATCTATAGGGAACCTAGAATTTTTGCTTAGGTCACTGCTTCTGCCCATCAGTGAGAGCTTAAAGAAAGTGGAGATTAGACTCACTATCTTGGAGGCAACTATAAGTAGCCTGAAAAACTCGGCTATTAGTCAGGGCAGACCCTCTGAGTCTAATCCCCTTTCTAATTGTCCCCCTAACCCCCAAAAACTTTCAGCTAATTTGGGACTTCCCCTGGTTACTGCTGCTGCCCCCCTTCCGCAACCTCTCATGGCCAACTTAGCCCCAACACTACTTAGCATACCTAATATTCCATCTTTACATCCAGTAGGCCCAGCTCCACCTGTGAATACCTCCGATGGGGCTATACCAAATGGTAGTATTGCTCCCCCACGCCCTGAGAAGCCTGCCCCCAGACCACGGAGACCCGACTTGCCGCCTGAGGCTAATAGCTTTATGGTAGTTATGGCAGGTGTTCCCCCTCTTGAAGTGGGCGAAGGTGAGAACTTCTTCTCACTTAAAAGAAAAATTATTAAATGGTTGAACTGGAATAGACCCCTCCCGGTATATCTTAACAACAAAATCATCATGGTGAGGAGGGTACCCTGGCTGGGAAAAACTAGAAAATCAATAATTGGGGACTGTATTATGGTGAGTTTTCGAGATCCAAAGACTGTTTCACATATATGTGCGGGGTTAAATAGATCTCCTGACTCTACCATACAGACTTTGCCAGTGTCTTTTTTCTTCCCCCCTATCAATATGGACCATGAGTTACCCCAAGGTAATTGGACGAGGGTTGAGCGGAGGGCTAGACATCGGGGGTATGCTGCACGACCGGTTTTCCGACCCCCGGAGACACCTTTCTATGATTACAACCAATTTAATTGTCTCAATGGACTGGATGGGGTTGATTGACTGCCCTTAGCCCTAGATTCCAACCCAGTCATTTCTGGCAATGGTCTTGGTGTAACATCTGGCATTAGTTCTCCCCTTATGCCCATTCCTGTAATGCCCCTTATTGTTGCTCCGGTGTACTCATCCTCTCAGGGAATAGGTACCATCATTAATAACCCAGTTGCAGACATGGGCCAATGCCCGGCAGTTAACTCATTAAACAAGGAAACTGTTAATATAATGTTCTGGAATGTGGCAGGGCTTAGGTCCAAAATACTGAATCCCATCTGGTTAAAAACAATAGAAGAGATGGAAATTCTATGTCTACAGGAAACCTGGACCTTAGAACCCCTCCATCTTCCAGGCTATATAACCTTGTTTACACCAGCAGTAGAGGTTCACCATGGCAGGGCTAAAGGGGGATTGATGATGTTTATATCTAATTCCCTAAATTGCAAGAAGGCCCATTTATTTTCCCACAACCCTTATTATCAGCTAGTACGGATTGATGCAAGTAAGGAACTGTGTCTTTTAATTATTAATTTTTACAATAATATACCTCCTGCAGACCTGGAATCGACCCTTAAGACGCTAGGTAACGACTTAGGTAAAGAAACAGATAAAAATGCTAGAGATGTTTGGGTTGTCTGGGGGGGAGATTTTAATTGCACCATATGTAAGAAAAGCCAGAAAGGAGTATGTGGGCACATATTGGACCCTGATACTGACTTAACACATTTTAAGCATTCCATTTGTGGAGACCTACTAAATGAGATTCTTCACTCTGAAGATTTAGGGTATGCAAATGAAATTGGTCAAGTAGAGTTCCCCTTTGCCCCTACGTTTAATGGCAGGGGTGTATTGTCTATAATAGATTTTATAATAACTTCTGGCATAGACATATGGTCAAAAGGTGCTGGACCCTCAATACCCCACTTAGCGACCACTATCCAATAATTATGGAGATCATAAATCCCTTTCAGACATTGACTATAGAAGGGAGATCTGTGCAGAACGTCTCTGATATTAGTATGGCAAAACAAAATGGTTACACATTAAAGTGGGACAGGGTGGTTCCAAGTGACTTTTTATGTAATCTGGTAACCGAATGTTTGCCTAGCTTCTTGACCATTCTGGATGAAAGTGTGACCAGCCAGGATATCCTTAAGCAGTTTGAGGTTATTGCTTCTCAAATTAAGGGTAACCTTTGGGTGGTTTCTAAATCAAGTAAGGAAAAGAAGGGAAAATGGTTTGATCTCACATGTACAAAGGCTCATTCCGAGCTCAAGAGAGCTCTACATGCTGTCCCCCGTAATTCCTCAAGAGTCAGGGAGGCGCGGAAATCTTACCAGAATGCATTGAAAAGAAGGAAAATGGCAATTAAAACTGAGGCCTGGGAGAAGCTCTGTGAGGCTTCATTGAGCAAGGATGTTTGTGCTTTTTGGAAAGCAGTAAACGCCCCTTTCTTTGACTCAGGAAAAGCACGCATTGAAATTGCTATTACCGAGGACTCTTGGGTGGACCATTATTCTAGTCTGTATAGTCCCTCAACTGACGAGCAGATTTCTCAGTTGCAATTACCAATGCTTAATCAGGGGGAAGTGAGAGCAAATGGCTTGGAATTAAAATTTACCCTAAAAGAAATAACTGAGAGCCTCAAAGCAACACGGGGCGGTAAAGCCCCCGGTCCAGATGGCATACCTCCAGACCTGCTTAAAAATAATATTGACTTATGGGGCCCACTTCTAGTGCAACTATTCAATGCATCCCTTAAGACGAGCCTACTTCCATCATGGTTTATGTCTGTTATAGTCCCAATTTTTAAAAAAGGGGACAGGCAAAACCCTATTTGCTATCGCCCCATCTCCCTATTGGATAGCACTGTAAAGATACTAGGAAGAGTAATCCTAGGAAGGCTACAAAAATGGTCGGAAGATAACTGTATAATCAGTGACCTTCAATATGGGTTTCAAAAGGGGCAGGGGACAGTAGATCAGGGCCTAAATTTATTTATCCTCCAGCGGAAATATATCAGGGCACGAGGTGAACCCATTTATTTCACCTTCGTTGACTTGACGTCAGCGTTTGACTGTGTTTCACACAGCAAATTATGGGTCATTATGGAATCTCTTGGTGTTGAAGGAAATATAATCGCCTTCCTTAAGGACTTGTATTCGGGTGTCATCGCAACAGTGCGTTATGGTAAGAAAGGTGAATGCACTAGATCTTTTGATATAGGGCGTGGGGTACGCCAGGGCTGCGTTTTAGCACCATTCCTATTCCTGGTATATATAAATGGAATAGAGAACGCCCTAGTGGAAACAACCTGTGATATGCCTAGGGTAGCTAAAAGATCAATTCCCACGTTATTATACGCAGATGATGCGGTCCTAATGGCTCGCACGCCGATGGCTCTACAATGTCTTGTAACATCCTTTAATGCATTCATGATTAATCTGGATTTGCAAATTAACTGCTCCAAGACATTCTCCATGAATTGTGGCCCGGGTGCAAGTAGAAGAAGGAGGCGGATGTTTATTAATGCAAGCCCTATAGACTACACAGCCACCTTTTCTTACCTTGGTATTTTATTTCATGAAGCAGGGAACTGGACAGAAGCGATAAAAGTAAGAAAAGCCCTGTTCTGCAAATCTATTACTGCCCTTAAAAACTTTGCAAAAAAGATGGGGAAAAAACCCACTGTAGAACTTTTGAAAATTTACAATGCCACCTGTGTTTCTATTGCGGTTTACGGTGCGGGACTTTGGGGGACTTTGGGGGTATGAAAATGTTAATTCTATACAAGTGGCCGAAAACAAATTCCTGAGACACATCTTAGCTGTACCTGAGAGTACCTCAAGCTACATTTGTCATACGGAACTGGGCCAATGTTATATTGAATACATAATTAGAATTCAACCAATACTGCTGTGGCATAGGGCTTGGACTAGTGATGGATGTGTACTGAACCGCGCTATTCTAACTGATGGATTAAGTTTCGATTATGTTGGAAGGATAAGGTGGTTTACATACATTAGGGACTTCCTTGGAGAAGTTGGCTGTATGAGCTACTATGACAATCCCCTGTCTATGTGCAACATCACGAGAAAGGCACTAAAAACAAAATGTATGAAACACCTGGAAGAACGTAGAATGACAGTGGAACATGAGAAGAAAACTGTCTTAGCCTATTTACCTGTATCAACTCAAGGGAAAATCCAACCATACTTGACCCTTTCTTTGACTGAATTTTTGCGGTTCATTTTGACCCGATTTAGGTTAGGCATCCTCTTTAGGGCCCTAAGTTTCCCTGCAATGAATTGTTGGTCCTGTAATCTGACTAAATGCCCATGTGACGACCAATCGGAACAGTCTGACATCCATATCATATTTTTCTGTAAATACTATACTTTACCCAGGAAAAGATTGATTATTCCAATTTTAAGGGAAATGGGTGTGAGACGTTGTAGGGTTGCCTTCCTGGAACTCCAGAAACTAGATGTTATTTTTATTGTTGCCTGCATCTCGGAATTTTTTAGCAATGCTTTTAGATTACGTAAATCAATTTGTACTTAAACTTAATTCATGTTTTTACCTGAATTTTTCTCTTGTTTGTACCATGTATTGATTTTGATACTGTATTATTATGAACTGTTTTTAATGTACTTTTATGGTTATTATTCTTTTAACCGAATAAAGTCAAATTGAATAGAACCTTTTATTCAGGTGTTTCACTTGGGACTTTTTTGATTTCCTCCCAAGGCCTGGTGTAGAGCAGGATGGTGGATAATTTGGAGTCTGTGAAAGGTAATTCGCTGATCTTGGGCTAAGAGGTTGAAGATGAAGGTAAGGTAAGTTGTGCCTCTCTTATGCGGCACCAAACCTCTTGGTGATATCATAACGTCATAGAGCTGCACACCTGGAAGGAAACTCATCAGCCATCAATAACATTATCTGGCAAGGTTAAAATCAATGTAATAAACCTTTTTTTATCCCAGCTTTGCAGAATGCTTACAACTGCCTTCTATGGCGGGGTAATGCACTAGTCGATCCAGTTATTCTTGTCCGCCTACTCAGGTTTTTTAGATGTTTTTTATGTTCTGTTGACCATTAGATACTTTTAGAATTATTTTTAAATATTCTCAGTATCTGGAATTGTTCCAGATCATGCTAAAATGAAATATTGATGTCATTAGGGAACAAAGGTAGCAGCTGCGTCTAATGTCTTAAGTAACTATAATCCTATTTCTCTTTCGCCTGCTGCAGCTAAACTTACTGGGGGATCATATTGCTAAGCAAATCTGCTCATATCTTCACTCGGGCTTATTCTTGCCTAGGATTTAGCAATAAATTGTTGCTACTTACAGCTCTCAGATGCTACAAACATTTGAAACTGTTGCTCGAAAACCGGGCTTCCCATCGCTAGACCTCAAAGATGGATAAGCTGGAACTAATGGCCTAACAGAAAAGGACTGGCATTAGGTGGAGAAAATCATGTCTCAGGGATTTCATAAAGTGAGATGGTTCTCGGTGTTCCTGATAGGAAGAGTTAGCAAATTCCAAAGAACAGGGGCCTTGGCACTAAAGGAGTGGCCTCCAGCTCTGGCTTTCCTGAATTGCCAGACAGTGGCCAAATTAAGATCGGCCGAGTGAAGAAGGCAGAAGGGTCAGTAGCGAGATAAGAGATTGGACACAATGGGGGACCTCTGAGAGTACAAAATCTTCTTAGAAACATACAAGGTTTTAAAGTGGATGTGCTCTTCTACTAGGAGCCAATGCAGTTTGTGGAAAAGACCAGACATAGGGCAATACTTCAGAAGAGAAGAAAACAGCTTAGCTGCCGCATTTTTGTAAGCTGGAGTCTTCTGATGTCTGACTTGTCGGTACCTAGTTACAAGATGTTACAGTAGTCTTGCCAAGACAGAATTACTGCCTGATTTACTAGTTTTTCAGGTGCTAGCGTCAAAGAGGTCAAGAATGGGTTTCAGGCTTCACAAAAGCTGAAAACAAGTACCTGCTACTGATTTAGCTTGGGCATCAAAGGCTAAGGTACTGTCCATGTGAACAACTAGTTTTTTTATGGAGGTCTTGGGAATGGGCGGAGGCTCGAGGGAAATGGGCCACCAGTGGTCACCCCAAGAGTTGATGTTGTTTCCCAGTAGGAGGGCTTCAGTTTATTTTGCGTTCAGGTGGAGGCAATTGCAGTTCATCCATTCTGCAATAGCTAGCAGTCCTCTTTGGAAATTAGACTAATCAAGCGTAGGGTTATCTGTAAAGGAAAGCACCAGAGACCGATTGATCTCTTAGGATTTGTAGAATCACTGGCTCAATGCTTTCCTGATTTAGTCTAATTCAAAATAGTTGCCTCAATCTGTTTGCCTTAATCAACTTTGTCTATTGCTGTAGGATGTGGAGTTTCTCAGGGGCCCACCCTTTCCCCTACCTCTGGCCACTCTTGTCCATTCCAGGTATGTGAACTTCAGCATGCAGGCTGCCTGTATCCAGTTTAGTTTTAGGCTTAGGGGTATTTATCATTGGCTGAGCAGTTGCAGCAGTGTTTGAGGCACATCTGAGGTGGGTGGGAAATTACTTTCTCGTGCTTAATGCAGGTAAACCATGGAAGTTGGAGGTAAATTAAAGATCTGGTCCCTGGTTGGAATCCTGCTGGCCACTGCGATATAAACTTTGCCCACACCTGTCAATGTAATCTGAATTTGGGAAGCAAGTTTGATCCCAAACTTGCAATGGCTTTCAAGATTTCCACTCTAGCTGCTTTTTGGACAGCGCACTTATGCAAAATGAGGACATTTCTCCCTTTTTTAATGTGATTGAATAATTTTGGCAATCATGGCCATGATTTGGCTAAAGTTGGATCATGCCCACTATCTTTACTCGGTACTTCATGACTACATTTTGCATCATATGCAGGTCCTTCAGAATCAGGCAGCCCACCTGGACACAGGTGCAAGTAAATTAACTTTAAACACAAACAAACACAGCACTCCAAATGTGTGTTTACCAATATTTCATAACTGGAATTAATGTTTAAATATCCATGTTAATAATTGTTCTTTTTATATAGTATATGACTGTTTTTTCCCTTTTCACAAACCGTCCCATTGAAGGCTAATAATTGTGTTTGTTGTTTACATACACGTTTCTCAGAGCCACAGTAATCCAATGTACTACTTCTCATTTTGCATATCTTTTGTATGTTTATTGACTTCTCTTTTTTTCTGATCAGAAACAATGAGCACTACGCTGCGAAGTCCAGCCAAAAGATCTTCTGTAATTCATCTAATAATTACTCTAAAATAGACGGTTCTCCGAATCAGAAGCTGGTTCTGTATGTACCATGACTATCTGACTGTGGTCAGCTAACCGGTGATTGACCATTAATGGCATAGGATCCAATTTCTTAGTAATGTAAGCATAGACTGAACAAAGAACATTCCGTCAGCTATCAAATCAATTTCTAGCTGAAATATATGCCGACGAGAAACATCTGGAAATTCAGGAAACAAATGAAGACCTGGATTTTCTCTATCTGAATCTTTTGAAGACAACAGACCATTACTAATTTACTATTTGTTCAGCAAAATTTTGAAACAGTGCACCTAGCTACAACTAAACAAACACAAAAACACACACGAACACTGAAGCTCCTCCAGCAGCATCCATCCAGACAAAAAATGTAAGTCACTGCCAAGTGTAGGCTTCTTAACGGATACAAAAAACATAGCAGATTAACTAAAGTTTCACAAGGCTAAAATAATATGCACGCTTAAATCACTGTGAATATGGAACTCATCAGGATCCTGACTGTTGAACTTGACCCTCTCTTCAGGGTTACCCCCAAACCTTTTGCCTTTGCCCCTCCTTTTTTCTGAACCCCTTTTTGTTGACTTTTAGAAATGTGCACTTTATCACTGCTAACCAGTGCTGAAGTGCCTGTACTCTCTACCTAAAACATGCCTTTCCCCTGATTGGTACATTTAATTTACTTTTAAGTGCCTCGGGCATGGTACCACAGGTAATTGGGGTCTGTAAATTAAATGCTACTAGTGGGCAGCAGCATTTATTGGTCCACCCACAAGTAGCCCTTCAAAATATGTTCCATGCCTGCCATTGCAGTCTATTGTGCAATTTTAAAACGGCCATTTAGACCTGGTAAAATAACAATTTGCCATGCCTAAATCTGCCTTTTTAATACAAACAAGTCAGCTCTAGGGCAGGCTCTAAAGAGCCCATTGAGCAGAGTGCAGTGTATTCAAAAAGATGGACATGCACTTTTTTTTTATTTCACAAAAGTTTTTATTGAGAGAGATTGGCAATGATATGAACAGTACATACATGAGCAGATAAGGTTCGTGGTACAAGTACAAATAAAATCGAGCAAACGATGAAATAACATGGACATGCACTTTTAAGTTTTATATGACCTGATAGTGATAAACTCCTAAATTCGTTTTTCTCTACTATAAGGCTATAACTAGGGTTACCTAATAACATTTAATAAGTGAGGGAGAACATGGCGGTGGGTCGCTGGAGCTACTTCTAATGTGCCGATTTGAATCCTTTGTGAAGATGCATGACGTTTAAAAAAGAAAAAAATGCTAGTCTGGATCCCTTGCAGTGCAGCCACCGCGGGTGCTGGTGATAGGGAGCAGCGCTGGTCGAGAGCCGCGCTTGAGCTGCGGAGAGGACGGTGGGCTGCTGCTAGAATTCCCTTTGGGGCAAGGATGGAGGTGGTAGCCTCAGGAGACACGCTGAGGTTGATTTGAAAATATCGCTCCTTCAGCATTCAGAATTGCAAAGGCTGACAGGAGAGGAAGGAGAGTAGGGACCAGCCCAGGGGGCAAGAGTGCATGCGGGGAGGTGCATACCTGAAGTTAAGGTTAGTACTGAGAGGGGTGTTCACAGAGGACGCGCAGAAGAAAAAAGAAATACGAGGTACTCCTTGAGTAGTGCCAGAAGAGGGGGGCTACTCTTTAACCAACAGCCCGTAAATAAAGGAGTATCAGAAAGAGAGGTTGGTAGGTGAAAGATAGAAGTCAAGGTCTCTAGTATTTTTTAAAAAATGGGTTCCATCAAGAAATGTAATTTGGAAAGGGTAGAACGGCGAAAACTAAGTAAAGTGGATCACAAGGTCCTGGTTAGCCCCTCCCTTGGAACCTTCTGTAAAGTCCTCCGAAAACCCCTAGTATTGATTGAAGGTGTCTGGAGAAAGGTCAGAGCGGGGCAGTGTCTGAAGCACAGCCTGATATATGGCGTCCGATTGGGCGAACATCACTAGCCCAAACAGATTCCAAATGTTAGCAGGGGATGACCTAGGCCTGGAAATCTGGAAAAAAAGATCGACAAAATAGCTATCCTTGAAGAATCAGTTAAAGGGTTCAAAATCAATGTTTAAGTCAGTCAAGCGGACACCAGTTCTCAAAAATAAAAGGTGGTCACCAGGAGAGGCTGGAGACATTGGAGAATAATCAGAGACTGCATAATCTGCACATTTTGTAATGTACAGGAAGAGCAAAGGGGGAAGATCTATAAACCTTTGTGATTAATTTGATTAAAAATAGGGTGTAAATAGCAGATGCAGAGCAAGATATTTTTAAGGATATACAAAGGGTTCATAGGGATCCTTATAGATTAAACCCAAATAATTATTAGGCAAGGAAGATCCTGATTAACTTTCTTACTTTGAACTTAAAAGATTTAATTCTGTCCAGTGCTCTGGAAATGAAATCACCAAATATAGATTGGATTACTTGTGAGATATGGTCAGACAAATTCTATATCACATCAAATAAACAGTGGAACTGCAAAATAGGATAGACCCATTAAAGAAACCGGGGGCCACAGTACAGTGGAAAATCCAGTAGTCCTAAAAGTGATGTTAAGTAATAAATGCATAGTTTCCATTGTCCTAAGGAAGTGGACACCTTTATAAAGAGTATTGCGTGATCTGGTAAATAACTATTTCAAATCTGAGATGTATTCCGACCTTTTCTTCTCTCTCTTTAGCTATAAAGAATTTAGAATTTTGATTAAGTGATATTAGGTTTATTGGTGGGATATAAGGTTTTCTCAAATGCTTCTTCTCTTAAGTATATTTAACAGAACTCAGCACACTGGGGGGATGGGTGCAGGGGGGAACCAAAAAGGCTTAGGCTATGAAGAAGTTGGTGCAGGTTCTCCAGGCAGGGAAGGGAGGGAGGGTTTGGGGAATGTACACTGGGTTGGGGAACATATGCGGTAAAAAGGAAAATAACCTCAGATGCCTCAGATCTTCCGGCTTCTACTCCTAACTTAAAAAAAGATGGTTGGAGTTAAGGTAGCCAAAATTAAGATCATGTCATGGAATGTAAATGGGTTAATGGTGAAAGGAAGAAGGGAAAGACTACAGCAATATTTGAAAGATTATGCCGCTTAGGTAATAATTCTGCAAGAGACACACTTGATTTAAAAGGAGTGTGCAGATTTGTTTAAATCAAGGAAATGGGTACAACAGATATGTTCAAAACATTTTTCAAATACAAAAGAGGTGGCTATTTTGATTAAATAAGAGGCAAGGATGTGATTACAGAGAGTGTTTCATATAGTTCAGGAAGAAGGCTTTTTGCAAAGCTGGTGGCTTATGGACAAGGCTTTAAGTTGGTAGGTTACTATGGACCAAATATAGATGAAGCAGCCCATTTTAGTGAGATGTTAGCAGAATTATTACATTTCCTGGATCCAAGTATTATAGCAGGAGATTTTAACGCACCCTAGATAGGTCAATGAAAAAAAGGGCAATGGTTAATCAAAAGATGGTGGCACAAATAAAACTGGCCATGAAACAATTAGGCCTATGCGATATTTGGAGACAGAAAGCAGGAGTCGGAAGAGGATATACTTATAATAATAAAAAATATCAACATCGATCTAGGATTGATTATTATCTAATAGGCTTGAATTTAAAAGATCAGGTACAGGATATTAATCATGTAGGGGCCCATTTATCTGACCATTCTGCAGTTTTATTAGACTTGGGTCTAACGAATAAGAATGTTCAGGCTAGATGGACAATGGACATGCACTTTGTTCCTCGATCAGGAATCTGTAAAGTTGTTGAACAAAGAGACGGATTAATTATTTCAATTTAATGTAGGTTCTGCCCTCTTGCGAATGGTATGGTACACCTATAAAGCTTATCTAAGGGGAAGAATAGGAAGTATCTAAGAGACTCGCATGTAAGAGAGAGGTTACAGAACTAGAAAATTAGATAAGGCTAATAGAAGATTAAATATCCACATTAAACCTAGAATATGAAGCGATAGAGGCTTTACAGTTAGTTTTATTAAATTTAAAAACAAACGCTTGAGAATAGGGTTAAGAAAAGATGGGAGGTCGGTAAGCTCGCTCATTTTGAATATGGGAAAAACTGCATTAAATTACTAGCACGGAAAGCAAAAACTGATCGAGTGAGAAATTTGGTCAGTGAAATATAATGCAAAGACAATGGTATAGTGATAAAGAGTAGCAAAGATCTAGAGGATGCCTTTCGATGCTGTTTTTGAAAAGTTATATTAAGAAGATTTAAAGGTTACGGAAGAGGAGGGAAAAAGTTGGTTGAATCAAAACCTTTCGAAATATTAAATTAAGATAAAAACACCTTTTTAAATAGTCAGATAACACCTTTTGAAGTGGAACAAGCAATTAAGGCTGGCAAACAGGGCATGGCAGCAGGCATGGATAGGCTGCCGCATGAAGTTTACAAAACCTTGGCAGGATCCTTATTACCAATTCTGACAGAACTATTTTATGAGATTTTTGAAAAAGGGTCGCCTATACCAGTATTGTGGAATGAAGCCATTATAACATTAATTTTAAAACCGGGAAAACGCACAAAGAACTGCTAATCATATAGACCTATTTCACTGTTAAACTGTGACTATAAAATCTATGCTAAAATTCTTGCTGGAAGGCTCAACTGTATGAAGGGGACCTTATTCAGGAGGTTCAGAAAGGAATTATACGAGGAAGAGCATTAAATGAACTGACATATGCCCTTATTAGCTTTATAGATCATGCCTCTGCATATAAGATCGCCATAGCAGTAATAACCCTATATGCTACGAAAGCATTCAATCAAGTAAATTGAGTGATCTTGTAAACTATTATGAAATCCCTAAATTTAGGAGATAGATTCAGTAAGACACTTGCCTTAATCTAAAACTCCCCGTGTGCTAAAGCGTTGGTTAATGGGAATTTGACATCCTCTCTAAAGGTAACTAGAGGGACGAGACAAGGCTGCCCCCTTGTTATGTATTATTTTAGGACCCTATTGTAAGTTTCCCGATTCATGCCCTTATATAGGTATAAATCACCATATCCTTATATAGGCATAGAAATCATAACCATATTTAGGCATAGCTCATGCAGTCCAAATACGGCAGGGCTACTTCCACTAGTCCCGAAAATCCACAACGATTTCTTCGAAAACTCAGCTACAGCAGCCGCAAACTTCCACTTGCTTGAATATTGATTTGTCCAAGAAATCATGGAGTTTTCAAAGAACTGAGACTCTTTGATGACGTTATTATGTCCAACTGTACGTCAAACTCTGCACCTTCAAGTTATAAATATGCCCACACTCGCCCATGCAAACACACGTTGGTTTGGAGCAGTTCGACTATCTACTTGCCCGACGCGCCCTGCTATTGCAAGTGCCGAAGGAAGCCGACCCTCCAGCAGACGCACTGAGAGAGACGCTGTCTTTTCTCCTGCCGAGAAATCCAGCTCCAGTGTTTCCAAGCTACCCTTGCGGGTTGTTGGGAAATCGAGTCCCGAGACCGACCTTCTTCATTCTAAACTAAGGTACGGAGCTGATTAGACCCTTAGAGAAATCTTGGGCAGATTCTTGGCAAAAGAATACTACATTTATGCTACACCTCACTTCTTCCCTCGTACTAAGCTTAGGTTAGGTACACCGGGGTAGGCGTATTTTAGAAGCACCAGCTGGTACTTTTAACCTCTGGTATTTATGTATGTATTTATATATGGTTTAGGAACCATATAATGCTCTTACAGTATTATTTTATTCTACTATTTATACTGTACGCATTATATTTTACAAACAGTTTTACTATTGTAGCAGTTCATTTCTTATGCTTGAGAAAGAAGACTGTTCAATAAATCCTTTTATTGAAAACGCCCGTCTTTCTACTTTCTCTGCACCTCTAGTGAAACGAAGCATGCACGATTGACTGAGTGAAATATCTATCTATTGTTTCCACGACTCTGAAGATACGTTTTATCTTGGGGAAACAAAATTGTCATGTGTATGCGGTTGTTAGAGACTAATCCCTTCTTGTGCATTCAAGAAAGTTTCTATTGACCTCTGAGCTAGCTGGCACACACAATTAAGTCTAGTATATTCGATAGAGACCTAGTCGACCTTAGTCCTACGTCTAATCTATAGGATATATTATTTCAATGCGCAGAGCCTATTGGGAATATAGGAACTACACTACACCCTGTCTCCACTATTGTTCATTTTCTATTTTGAACCACTGGCAAGAAGAATTAGGAATCAGCCAGGTATTCCCCCCTGTAGGTGTAATAATTTGCGGAAAAAAGTAGCCTTGTATGCTGATGACCTTATGATTTATACAGTGGATCTATAGGACACACCTTTAATTGACACGTTGACCACAGACTTCTGCAGGTGGCTGACTATGAGGTCAGTAGTGAAAAGACAGAGATAATGGCTTGGAATATCAAGGGAGTAAATGAGAGGGTTAAGAAAGAAATGAGATATTTAGGGGTTAAAATAACACAAGATATTACAGTACTTCCGAAGGCAAATTTTATAAAGGCTAGTAAAGAGGTCTGTAATCTAATAACGGGCTGTTCGCATCTACCTTTTACTATCTTTGGTAGATTAAATTGGGTGAAAATTTATTTATTTATTTATTTTAAGGTTTTGTAGAGCGCGTAGTAACCCTAGAGCATCCCAGCGCTAAAACCTGAACTCAGGAGGGGTCAGCATCGGAAGGGGTTAGGGGTTAAGGAAAAAGAAGGGTCTTCAGTGCCTTCCTGAACTGAAGAAGATTAGGTTCAGTTCTCAGTGTCCGGGGGAGGTTGTTCCAGTGTTTGGCCGTGTGGACCGAGAAGCGGCGTCCTCCGGATCGGGCTTTTCTGACTCTGGGGACAGTAATGAAGTTCTCTCCGCTTGAACGGAGGGACCTACTCGCTTTGTAAGGGATGATGAAATCCTTAAGGAGGGGTGGGCCTTTGTCATGGAGAGTCTTATGGGCCAGACAGAGGGCCTTGAAAGCAACCCTTTCTCTGACTGGGAGCCAATGCAGGTGCTTCAGGGCTGGCTTTGCCGAGGATCTGGCGGGGGTGTTGGTAAGTAGGCGGGCCGCGGCGTTTTGGATTTTCTGCAGGGTATTGAGTGTGGCTTCGGGGGCACCCAGGTAGATTGCATTGCAGTAGTCAAGCCTCGCCAGAATGAGGCCCTGAATCAGAAGTTTCTTGGAGGTGGTGGGAAGCAGGGGGAAGACCTTTCTGCAGGCCCTGAGGAGTCCGAAGCAGATTCCTGCCGTCTTTTTGACCTGTGTTCTGAAGCTCAGGTCCTTTTCGAGCCATACGCCCAGGCACTTGACCTCCTCCCTGGGCGCAGGGGGGTCACCTAGACAGTCGGGCCAGATGTAAGGCGGCTGGGAGGGCCCTTTATGTCCGAGCAGCAGAATCTCGGTCTTGGACCCATTCAATTTCAGTGCTGAGGAGTTCATCCAGCTGTGGATTTCGGTGAGACAGCTATGAAGGTCAGAGGGAGATTGGTGCGGGTGTGAGAGGGTTACCACCAGCTGGGTATCGTCGGCGTAGTTGATAATCGAGACGCCGAACGGGTTGACCAGTTTCTCCAGCGGGGACATATACACGTTAAATAACGTAGGGCTGAGAGATGAGCCCTGCGGTACTCCGCAACGGAGGGGGATTGCAGGGGAGTGGCTGTCATTCTCCCAGACTTGAAAGGAGCGTCCATCTAGAAAAGATTTTAGCCACTTCAAGGCCATGCCCCTTACTCCGATGTCTCCCAGTCGTTGGATTAGGGTGTGATGGCTCACAGTGTCGAATGCCGCACTGAGGTCCAGGAGGATCACTGCCACTGATCCTCCTGTGTCCAGAATGCTTCTGGCCTTCTCCACTGCTGCCAGGAGGGCGGTGTCAGTGCCCTGGCCTGGACGAAACCCTGTCTGGGAGATCCCGAGTAAGTTGTTGCTCTCAAGGAATAGTGATAGTTTTTTATTCACTAGCTTCTCCGTGATCTTACTGTTTCCTGGGAGGAGGGAGATAGGTCTGTAGTTGGCTAGGTCCTGGGGGTCTAGAGAGGGTTTCTTTAAAAGGCCTTTAACCACTGCCGCTTTCCAGCTAGGAGGGACTAGACCCTGCGCAAGGGAGGAATTGATGAGGGAATGAGGGACGTGAGGGGGGGGGATGATGGTGCTGGACACTTTTTTCAGAAAACGGAGAGGGGCGGGATCGCGAGGAGAGCCACTTTTAATTGTAGCCAACGTCGCGGCTACCTCTTCCGTAGATACTGGGCCAAAGGTGTCAAGAGAGGGTAAGGGGCCATCAGGGGAGTGAGAGCGGTGAAGGGGAGAGTTAGGAGGGTCCCCGCCCATGTGGCCGGTAGCGATGGGGGGTAGGTCCGCGAGAATTTTTTGAATTTTCTCGTCGAAGAAGGTGGCAAGTTTAATACATTGGCTTTCCGCTGCTTTGGGATCCAGAGGTTTTGCTGGGGGGTCTGGGGCCTGGAGGAGTTCTTTAAGAACGGCAAAGGTTTCATGGGCCGAGCAGGAGGCATTTTTGATTCTATCTTCGTAGAAAGCGCTTTTGGTATTGAGGAGTTCCGTTTTATAAGATTTTAAAGAGGCCCGAAATGTGTCTTTCTTATCTGCCGTTTTATCTTTCCTCCATAAGCGTTCGTTCCTCTTGCATTCCTTCCGTAATAGATTTAATTCGGGGGTGTACCAAGGGGAAGGGTAGACTCTTGGTACGTTTGAGGGTGCTGGATTTCGGGAGGATGTCATCCAGAGATTGGGAGACCCATGTATTGAATTCGGTGTCAGCAGTGATAGTGTCTTGAGAGGGGGAAGGGGTGTCTTCACTTAGTTTGGCTGCCCATTCATCTGGGACCAGTTTGTGCCAGCGTCTGATAATGGTTCTGAATTTGGGAGGTTGAGGTGGAGGGATGTTGATGTGCCATTCGAAGGGGACCAGGAAATGATCGGTCCAAGGGAGGGGGACGTGAAGGCGAGTATTCAGATCTTGGATGTTTGTAAATATGGGATCGAGTAGCTGTCCTCTGTCGTGAGTGGCCTGTGGGTTTTTTAGGCCGAGGCCCGTGGAGGAGATATCTTGTAGGAGTTCTACAGCCTGCTTGTCGACCGGGTCAAGAAAGTGGATATTGAGGTCCCCCAGTAAGAGATAGTTGGAGGAATTTGTGCATGCAATGTTGATATGGTCGAGGAGTTTGCTAGGAAATTCGGCGAGTTGGCCAGGGGGGCGATATACAAGCAGTCCCGACAAAGATGTTACTGGGGAGATTTGGGTGGAGAAGTGGCAGCTTTCACAGCCTTTGATGTTGCCATCAGAGATTCTGCAGGTGAAAACGTCCTTGGATATTATGGCTAGGCCGCCTCCTCTCCCATCTGGTCTGTTCAATGAGCAGATTTGGTAGCCAGGAGGGAGTGCGAGGACTATGTCAGGGCCATTGTTGTGAGTGAGCCATGTTTCAGTAAGAAACAGAATATCCATAGCATGGTTTAGGATCAGGAGGTTAATTTCATGCGCGTGTTTAACGAGCGACCTGCAGTTAAGGAGGCCTAGTTGAAGTCCACCAGGTACCGGGTCTGTGCCAGGAGGATTGCAGAGACTGCAGCCGGTAAAAGGGTTGTCGCCCGTATGGGTGTAATTGCAGAGGGGGTGGTTTTGTGTGTTTAGGGCCAGAAGCCTGTCCTGGGTGTAGGTCGGGCATTTCGTGACAGAGATGGGCAGAGTAACTGGGCCTGGGTCCGGCTGGGCCCGGATGGGCCCAGACGGGCTTGCCTTTGGCGCGCCTTCGGCGCGCTGACGGCGCGCCCGCTGCGCCCGTTCCCTGCGCGTACGGGTGTTGCACATATTTTAAGCAGGGATCAGGGCGTGGCCTTAAGAAGTGGGCGTGGCCTGACTGCAGGCTCGCTTGCTGCTGGCGGGAATGGCGTTTTTCTATCCCGTGGCGGTGTTTACATCGACTGCCAGGGAGTCAAGAAGTAAGAGTGAGCCCAAATGCAGGTGAGGGGAAAGTGCGCAGTTTTAAAATCACTAGAACACACAAATTTCAAGAAAATACAGTTTTACAAGTTAAAAAATGGTAATTCTTCCAAAGTTTACCTTTTTATTTAACTCAATACCATTACCTTTTAGGATTGAGTGGTTTGAAAAACTACAAGGGAAGAGAGTCAGCTTTATTTGGGCTTCAAATGGGTCTCGTATAGCGTGGAGAAACTGAGGAGGGAAAAAGAGAAAGGTGGTTTAGACCTCACAGACTTGCGATATAACGCCTGCGCTTTTATGCTCAAGAATGGGAAAATGCTCTTGGATAGACCCCTTTGTTCAAAAATAGGTAGAATGTTCTGTGGGATGCTAAAAAACATAAAGGGGGGGGGCGATTCTGGCTATATGTGACAGTTTGCAGACCCTAGGTACTTCAAGAAGGTGAGATTGTAAGTATTACAAGGCATGGTGGAAACATAACAATAGTTGGATCCAATGTATTGGAAGAAAAACTGTCCATGCACCAAAGTCTAAAACATCTCAACATGGTATTTATTGTTGACCAAGGGGACTTTCACATTGCCACAAGGGCTGTGGGGAAAATACTTGCCGGAGCTCCCGCTGGAAAGCTTATGGCAAGTATCTGTGAGTTAACTGGTTAAACCTGCCTATTTAAGAAGAGATCATCTGTTTTCGCTCCATAGGACATACTGGACCCCACTCAGGTTGTCGAAAGTCTGGGAAAGGTGGAGTCATAGCTTGTCCTAAATGCGGGCTAAGTAAAGCGGATGATGTACATATGTATGCGGAATGCCCAAGAGTACAAACATTTTGGGAAGGGCTGAGTGCAATGCTTTGTGTGCTGGTTCAGCGCAATTCTCAAAAAAAGAGTTTCCCAAGGACCAGAAAGGACTGGGTCAATAGGTAGTATCAAAGAAAAGATTCCTTTCTGGGTAATTATTTCACAAGGTGACCATGAGGCCTATCCATGTCAATTAGCTGTATTAAACATTTGCAATTGAATACAAGAAGTCAAAATTTAGTCTCCACACTAGGTTGATTATACTTTTTGCTCAAAGTTTATTTTATAAAAATTCATATTTAGGAATTCATTTTGAATACACATTACAATTTTACACTGTGGTACTCTGGTACAGGTATATATCTACTAACTAACAATTCCGTGTTACGGTTCTCTATCACAAAGTCACCACTTTATAGTATGCATTCAATGTTTGAAATACAACAATACAGTAAATTCATAAAAAACATTTTTTCACAGTTAAAATGGTCCAAAGAGTCGACGCGTTTCGGTGCGTTTGTTATGCTTGGTGCACCTTCATCAGGACAGAATAAATTAAAAACAGGTATACTTCTTCTTTCTGAAAAAATGAATAGAATGCATATAATTAGTGCGGAATTCCTAATTTGAGTTTATCCTAGTGGTGGGCTTTATACTTCAAGATTATATTAAGTTTTTCTTACTTTAAATTAAAGAAAAGACGTCCTTCAAGTGGTTTCTGGGACGTTTTGTTCTTAATATGTCTGGTAGCACGTTCGTAATCAATTCACGGCCATCAGAGATCTAGAATCATAATTACTTTTTAGTTCCTTTTGCCATTTTATATACTTTCAAGGCTAGAGCTAGTTACAGTATGCTGTACTGCACTTACTTATATAGTTTGTTAGTGGCACATAATCAATGATGCATTGTAGATGATGTCATCTCGCAGTTGCGTTTTTTTGAATATGCGCTCCTCAATATAGTCACGTGACAGTACTCTTAAATGGGAGAAATATAATATATTTGAGGTGGTGAACCATGTTTAGGGGATATTAGTATCCAACATGCCATATTTATACATACCGATCATGTGGGTCGTGTCAGGTTTCAAGGCTTTAGCTCATTGTATTAGTAATCCTGACGTTTCTTTGATTAGTAGTCACTAGTCTTGCTTGCCTGGGATCAACCACGCTCCTTTCTTGACTTTTAGAGCTGTTTGTGGGGCATAACAAGGGTGAGGCATAGATGTTATTTTTACTTGGACGGTTCTGCAGTGTTTAATGTCACTGTCAGTGTAAGAGAGAGACATAAGCCATTCTGGCCTGACAGTTTACTTAAAAAATCATATGGATTCATGTTAACCATTTAACATAAGGAACATAAAAAAGTGACCGCTTGCACTCCAAGTTACCCATTTTAACTCAAGGTACACTCCTCTGCCTATTGGAGATATTTAAATAACCCTGCCTCGACTCCGCTTTGTAGAGCGCATACACAAGCTACGGCCGGTGTAGGTAAGCGCAGTGGGGCGATGGGGCAGGGCGCTGCGGGGGATGTCGACAGGGAGCGGAATAGGATTTAGTTAATTTGTCCTACTCTATCGTCTGTTGAACCTCCCCCTAACCCGGCCCCCCTTGCCCCCAACACCCCCCCCCCGCCCACCGTTCTTACCTACACCGGACACTGCTGGCATACACACAAGCAATGCATTGCTGAACCCATCTGCATTCCACCCATTTTCGTCCAAATGCATGTCACAATCTTGAGTGACAAAATATCGACCTTCAACAGTATGGAGTGCAGACTATCGACTACGGCCATATCTACAATGTTTTTGCATTTGGTATCGGTTTACATTTCTTACCTTTTATGCTTACCTTGAGGCTATAGTTGTAATCAATATCCTGGAGTCATTAATATGCATGTTGATATCCTGCACTTGTTGTCGTGGTACAACATCTACTCCTCGTGGGATCGCATCTGTGCTGTAGACATCTTCTATGAAGTAAAAAAAATCTAGAAATCAGTAATTTCTGTGTTGAGCATACTCCATACCGCACCCCCCTCCCCTGACGCCCACCACCGCCACCTCCCAGAATCATTGATTGGAGCACAGGTGCTGTCATCAATCACAGATGAGCATACACACTAAACCGGAAGACATTCTTTCAATTTAGAATATAGGTTCATGGAAAGAGTCATTCTTGTTTTAAAAGAGGCAGGATAGGAATTGATAAATGACAACTATGTTACCTATTTATGAGGTTCGGCAGTGAGTATCAGTGTGACATTGTCAAGTAAATGAACGCATGAATCACACAGAAAGGCCCACTTTGGAAGAACCCATTTCTGTTGAGATACATTACCACAATCAGACTCTCTTGATGGCTGTGCTCATCACAAACAGTCTAGAGTTATTCTTTGAAGGTCTCTAAGCATACCTCAAAATATTAATACAACCGCTCTGAGGCTTTTGTCACAGACCTGCCTGATGCGAAAGAGATGAAGCAAGCTGAAAACAGTAATGAAAGCACCACCTAATGTATTCAAAGATGCGCCGACTATAGCAGCAGTCTGCCGTCAGCGTGGAACTTTGCTTTGTGGCTTTTAACAAACATCTGTCTTCTTAGGGCTTGAAAATGCTTCAATACTTGAAAAGCACAGAGTCAAAATATATAAAAGGTGGAACGCATTTCATCGTCCCTGTTTTGAACAGTATTTTGAAAGCACTACTTTCATTTGATATTCAAATTGGAGATTTCTCATTTTACATACCCGGAAAATACTATGGACCCTTAGGAAAGACATATGTGACACTGCAGGGATGTCTGGCCTTCAATGCTGCTTCGTCACATTCGCCTTGTACTCTAAGGAGGCTAAAAGCCACTCATTAGATCACAGGGGTAAAAGGTGAGTTGGGAAGGACACGGTATAGCACCCTCATACTGACCGACCCACTTTTCGTTCCATGCCTTTGACACCTGAAGCGAATACACATTTACTATATTGTCTACTGAACTGAGCTATCTCACATGGTGTAAAACACTGTGTATGATGTAGGGTTGGGGAGCATTCTACAGCTATGGAATGTTAGCCTACGTCTAATCCTTCTGCGGTGTAATGATGCAGAGCCTAGTTTATGAACTACCTGGAGTAATATTGAATGCAGCTTGTAATGTGTTTAGGAAAATCTTAGAAATGGGGTTTCTGGTTGGCTAGGGTGTACACCTAAGCCAGGCATATCCCACCACTCTAGTCAGGGTGAGGAGGTTATACGCCCAAGATGCTCACCCCTTGGTTGCTTGGCAGAGCAGTCAGGCTTATACCAGAGGCAAAGTGTAAAGCACTCACGTAACACACACACACGCACCAGTGACACACGAGGCACACCGCAAAAAGAGACTCCACACAAGGTTATTAAACATATCCTTTTCAAAGAAAAGACATTAGACCATAATCACATAAATCACTGTGCCATTAGGCACTTGTCATGACTTCACATAGATCATACATCACTTTGCCATTCGGGTAATTTTCATAACAGTATAGATAGTGCAATCAAGTAATTGCTTATAAGTTGACACACACAGAGGAGAGGCACCATTACTGTGCAGATCCCTGTGGACATGAACTGTAGCATGTAAGGGAACATGAATCACCACAACTGCCTAGGCCTGAGCATGTAAACCACTACAACAATATCATTACATCGGGCCATATCAGGCAATAGTTACATAATGCACTCAGATTACCAATCCACGTTATAAGGCGACAAGACACTGACACTCCTATTAAGCACTATAGGGTAATTTCAGAATGAGCCTCACCATCGGCGTACTGGTAGCACGAAGTCCGAACAGGCCTTGCGACTCCTTCACTCCTATTACAGGGAGTGCAATATTTCCAATATCTGCATGAATCCAGCATGGCCCCCACCGAGGACCCACCTCATTTTGAAAATCAGCTACGTGCCCCCAGGTAGGTGCAGGCCCGGGGTGGACGGCACAAACTCTTGGATTTAGGAGGGAAGCCCTTGCGGAGTCCCCCACTTACCACTCTGTGAAAGGCAGCTGTCCAGGAATGCGTGCTGCAGCTGCCACCAGTAAGGAAGCATCGGAATTGATTGATTGATTGATACTTGTATAGCGCACTACTCACCCGCAAGGGTCTCAAGGCGCTTGTACGAATACCGCTGTGGAACCCATCCTGGCTTTCCCTGTGAGGTGTCCACTCCTGGGCACCCCCAAGGTGGAGGCCAGGCATCCTTAGCGTTGTGGGGGCCGTTGTGGAGATTAAGCAAGCTATTGCCCAGAGTTGCGGAGTGGGACTCCATGATTGGAATAGGCACGAGGCGAGAATTATCAGGTCTGTGGAATTTTTGAGCCCAAGACCCACCGAGGCGGGGAATTGAACCCTGGTCCCGGGCTAGACCTCTGCATCAGGGTCTGCTGCTCTAACCATTGAGCCACACTTCTCCACTGACCCCCACAAGCTGCTCTGACCTTACAGCGTTTCCGGGACCTTTCTGGGGCCTAACGGACCGCTGCTGCAGGATAAGGCAGACAGGGCCGGACTAGTCATAGCGGACACCGGGCAATCCCCCGGTGCACCGCACAGGTGGGGGCGGTTTTGGGCCCCTGAGGCCGTTTTTGTTACAGGGCCGTTTTTGCAGCATAGCTGCAAAATCGGCCCTGTACCAAAATCGGCCGAGAACCGGCCCCGGCAGAGAGCTCGGCGGCACCTCCAACCCCCACGAGTGGGGAGGGGGGGGGGGGCTGGTCAAGCACTTTGCCAGGGCTGGTTGTGGTTCCCAGTCCGGCCCTGAAGGCAGACAACTCGAGATTGCATGGGGGACTGCACCCGGTCCCCACGCTCAGCACACCACTGCTGCAGTCCCAAGAAAATATGCAGCACTCCCACCTCTGCGCCAATCCCGGTGGGTGGGGTGAAGTGGTGTGGACTGCTGGCGGAAGGCTTCCGGCCTCCTGGCAACACGCTCTGGGCAGTGAGGCCTGTTCCGCAGTCAGAGATGTCCTCACGGCCCTGCGGACACGTTCTCCCCGTGAGACGCTGCAGCACCGGGCTGGACTTCAGAGGCTAAGCCCTCCTTTTCCCATAGTTGGGCAAGAGCTGCATCACGCTCTGCCTGGGTGATAATGCAGAGGCCTCTTTGTCGGAATAGGAGGGACCCTGCCGAGTTCGTCCAGGGGCCCTCATCCCCCAACCCTCCCTTCTTGACAAAGAAAGGAGTGCTATAGCCCGCTTGATGATCGGGGAGCGTTTCTCTCCTTTCGGTCCTGGAGAGTTCCCATACTCGCTAATGCAGTAGATCTGGCCACACAGGAAGCGCTGATGCTGGAGAAAGGAAGAAAAGTGCTCTCCAGGCACTAAGTTGAAGACAAAGAAACGATGCGCTCCTCCTTGGCTATGGAGGTAACAAGTGCTCACCCTGTGCTCTGCTTATAAGGACAAGGGGGCATAACAGCACTTCTTGGAGAGCACTGGGGCACCAAAGCAAGAGTGCAGGCAGTAGTCCAGCACACAGGCTCCTTTTGAGCAGCTCAGAACAATAAATAAAGTCCCATGGTGGTTCCTCTTAGGAGCATAACAGCTTCTCCTGGCAAGATGCTGTTTGTAGAGCCAGCAGCATCTGGTTACAAGTCCACGCAGTGTCTAAAATCATGGGGTCACAGCTCCTGTACATATAGTCCAAAAATCTTTGTTCTGTGGCACTTCAACCACACTTTAGAAGTGAACATTACCCCCATTCATTACCAAGCCCTGGCTCCAGACACACTACAGGAGGGGAGAGACAGCATTGTGAAAGTCAGACACAACCCTATTAAGGTGCAGGTACAACTCCTCCCACCACTCTAAATGCAGCCAAGGTCTATTCAGCCCAGCGCTAAGTTACACAGGAAAGGCAGGACACACCTTACCCCCCCCCCTTGTGACTGTCTAGAGTGAATGCACATCCCCTTCTCCTGTTAATCTAAACCAGACGGTGAATACGCAACCAGGTAGGGCACAAAGAATCATAAGCACACAGAAATGCCCACTTCTAAAAGTGCCATTTCTAAAATAGTAATAATAAATCCGCTTTCACCAATAAGCAGGATTTATTGCTACTATTCAAACATGGTAAACATGGCCACGCTATCCCTTTCATATGAGACATTACCACTGAAGCACATATCATGGAATTCACAATGCAAGCCAATGAGAGAGCAGCAGCACAGCAGTGAGAAAACAAATAGGCAATTTGTCACTACCAGGACAAGTCAAGTCAAGTCAAAATTTGTATAGCGCACTACTCACCCAGAGGGTCTCAAGGCGATTGAGGGAGGGGGGTACGTTATTTATCAAATATCCAAGTTTTGAGTTGTTTTCTGAAGGAGAGGTGGTTCTGTGTAAGGCGGAAGTGGGTGGGGAGAGAATTCCAGGTCTTGGCCGCTAAGTAGGGGAAAGATCTTCCTCCCATGGTGGATCTTTGGATGCGTGGGATCGCGGCGAGGGCTTGATTGGACGATCGTAGTTGGCGGGTGGGGGTATAAAAGGTCAGGCGCGTGTTGAGGTATTTGGGTCCTAGGTCGTAGAGGGCTTTGTGTGCGTGGGTGAGGAGACGGAACGTTATTCTCTTGTTGACGTGGAGCCAGTGGAGGTCTCTTAGGTGACCGGATATGTGATTGTGGCGGGGGATGTCAAGGATGAGTCTGGCGGAGGCGTTCTGGATGCGTTGGAGTTTTTTCTGTAATTTGGCTGTGGTTCCGGCGTAGAGGGTGTTTCCGTAGTCCATTCGGCTTGTGACAAGTGCTTGGGTGACCGTCTTTCTTGTTTTGGTGGGGATCCAACGGAAGATTTTTTTGAGCATACGTAGGATGTTAAAGCATGATGATGAGATGGCGTTGACTTGTCTGGTCATTGAGAGGGAGGAGTCCAGGATGAAGCCCAGGTTGCGTGCGTGGTCCTTTGGTTTGGGTGCGTTGCCTAGGGCCGGTGGCCACCATGAGTCGTCCCAAGAAGAGGGGGAAGATCCTAGGATGAGGACTTCCGTCTTGTCTGAATTTAGTTTTAAACTTCTGTTCTTCATCCACTCGGCTACTTCTTTCAATCCTTCGTGTAGGTTGGTTTTGGCGGTGTTCGGGTCTTTGGTGAGGGAGAGGATCAGCTGTGTGCCGTCAGCGTAAGAGATGATGTTGAGGTTGTGTTGGCGCACGATGGATGCGAGGGGGCTCATGTAGACGTTGAAGAGGGTGGGGCTGAGCGATGATCCTTGTGGTACGCCGCAGATGACTTCAGTGGCCTCTGATCTGAAAGGGGGGAGGCGGACTCTCTGGGTTCTTCCGGTGAGAAACGAGATGATCCAGTCCAATGCTTTTCCTTGTATTCCGACGTTGCTAAGGCGTTTTATGAGGGTGCTGTGACATACCGTGTCGAACGCTGCGGAGAGGTCCAGTAGGATGAGGGCAGCTGTTTCTCCGTTGTCAAGTAGTGTTCGAATGTCGTCTGTGGCTGCGATGAGGGCGGTCTCGGTGCTGTGTTTGGCTCGGAAGCCGGACTGTGATCGGTCGAGGGAGCCGTTAGCCTCGAGGAAGGCGGCGAGCTGACTGTTGACGGTTTTCTCAATGACTTTGGCGGGGAATGGGAGGAGCGAAATGGGGCGGTAGTTCTTAAGTTCGGTGGGGTCTGCTGTGGGTTTCTTCAGGTGGGCGCTGAGTTCGGCATGTTTCCAGCTTTCCGGGAAGGTGGCGGTGTTGAGTGAGCAGTTGATGATATCTCGGAGATGGGGTGCGATGATGGAGTCGGCTTTGTTGAAGATGTGGTGGGGGCATGGGTCGGTTGGCGATCCGGAGTGGATGGAGTTCATCAAGCGGATGGTGTCTTCAGTGCTGATTGGGTTCCAGGCGCAAAGGTTGGTGGTGGGGGGCTTCGGTTCGGAGGTAGGGGGGTGGACTGGTCGCCGAAGCTGTTATGTATGTTAGTGATTTTGCTGTGGAAGAACGAGGCTAGAGAGTCGCAGAGGTCTTGAGAGGGAGTGATGTCGTTGGAGCCGGCACTGGGATTGGTAAACTCTTTGACGATGTTGAAGAGTTCCTTGCTGTTGTGGGCGTTGTTGTCGAGTCGATCCTTAAATGCAGATTTCTTGGTGGATCGGATCAGCTGATGGTGTTTGCGGGTGGCGTTCTTGAGGGCGGTCATGTTGTCTGTGGTTGGGTTTGTTCGCCAGGCTTTCTCGAGGGTGCGGCAGATCTTTTTGGATTTCTTAAGGTCGTCATTGAACCAGGGGGCTTTTTTGCTTCCTGGCTTGTTTTTATGGTTTTTCAAGGGTGCTAATTCGTCAGCGCTGTGGGTGATCCATTGTGTGAGGTTGATGGCTGCTTGATTTGGGTCCAGTGATTTGGCGGGAGGGTTTTGGTATAGCGATGTGGTGAGCTGGTTGGTGGTAATTTTGTTCCAGTTTCTACGGGGGATTTGTTGTGGGTGGTGGTGGGTCGTGGTCTTTCTGTAGTTGAAGTGGACGCAGTAGTGGTCCGTCCAATGGAGTCCTGTGACGTGATTGAAGGAGATGTGTTTGCTGGAGGAGAATATTGGGTCGAGTGTGTGTCCGGCGTAGTGGATGGGGGTGTTTACTAGTTGTTTGAGTCCGAGATTGGCGAGGTTGTCCAAAAGGGTGGTGGTGGTGTTGTCATTGTTCTTTTCCAGGTGGAAGTTGAGGTCACCTAGTAGAATGTAGTCCTCGGAGGGGAGGGCGTGTGGGCTGATGAAGTCGGTGATGTCTTCGCTGAATTGTGTGCGGGGTCCTGGTGGTCTGTAGATGAGGGTGCCTCTGAGTGTGGTCTTAGGGTCGGTGTGAATCTGGAAGTGGAGGTGTTCGGCGGTTGCGAGGTTGTCGTCGGAGCTGGTTGTGATGCGGATGGTGTTCTTATGGACCATGGCTATGCCTCCTCCTGTTTGGTTGATGCGGTCCTTCCGAATGATCTTGTAACCGTCCGGGAAGGCTATGGCGATGTCGGGAGCTGATGAGGCGTTCATCCAGGTTTCTGTAAGAAAGGCGACGTCCGGTGATGTGGTGTCGAGTAGGTTCCATAGTTCAGTGGCGTGTTTGTGGACCGAGCGGGTGTTGAGTAGGATGCACTTCAGGTGGTTAGTGTCGGAGTTCTGTTTGGCGTTTGTGGATTTAGTGTTTGTCCTGATGCAGTCGAACTTGCAGGAGTGGCAGGTGAAGGGCCCATGGGTATGTCCAGGGGCGGCTTGGTGGCAGTCTGGGAGACGGCCGGAGTTGAGTGCAGAGAGGGTTGCGGCGTCGTACGTAATGCGGGTGGAGTGGACTTTGCGGGGAACAGGGGGCCTGGCGATGGGCGCGGTCCAGGCGCGGACGGGCCTAGACGGGCTTACCTTTGGCGCGCATAGGGCGAGTATGCTGCGCGTGCACGCTGCGCGTATGTTGCTCTGACATAAGTGGATAGTGGAGGGGGACGGAGCGAGGGAGGAGCAGCTGAGAGGCGGGAGCGGGGTGGAGAGACGGGCTAGGAGGCACAACAACAAGATGGCAGCAAAAACAAAAGCGAAACAGGACGAGATTGGGGCACAATCTGCAATATCGCTATGTTATGGGCAGTGGCACCGGCACAATCAGGCACGAATAATTTATACAAGCAATGCGAGCAATGCACAATTAATTATTAGCAGCAGTGAGCAGTATAGCGCTACGATACAAGCAATGCGAGCAATGCACAATTGATTATTATCAGCAGTGAGCAGTATAGCGCTACGATACGAGCAATGCGAGTAATGCACAATTAATTATTAGCAGCAGTGAGCAGTATAGCGCTACGATACCAAGTTGACCAGGGAGCGTGAGGAGCGATTGCTTCTGAACAAGTCAGGACGGTCACAGCGCTTAACCAAAACGGGACGATCCTTAACTTTCAGTGGGAGTAAGGAGCAGCTGGGAGGCGGGAGCGGGGTGGAGAGACGGGCTAGGAGGCACAACAACAAGATGGCAGCAAAAACAAAAGCGAAACAGGACGAGATTGGGGCACAATCTGGAATATCGCTTTGTTATGGGCAGTGGCACCGGCACAATCAGGCACAAATAATTTATACAAGCAATGCGAGCAATGCACAATTGATTATTAGCAGCAGTGAGCAGTATAGCGCTACGATACAAGCAATGCGAGCAATGCACAATTGATTATTATCAGCAGTGAGCAGTATAGCGCTACGATACGAGCAATGCGAGTAATGCACAATTAATTATTAGCAGCAGTGAGCAGTATAGCGCTACGATGCCAAGTTGACCAGGGAGCGTGAGGAGCGACCGCTTCTGAACAAGTCAGGATGGTCACAGCGCTTAACCAAAACGGGACGATCCTTAACTTTCAGTGGGAGGGAGGAGCAGCTGGGAGGCGTGAGCGGGTTGGAGAGACGGGCTAGGAGGCACAACAACAAGATGGCAGCAAAAACAAAAGCGAAACAGGACGAGATTGGGGCACAATCTGGAATATCGCTATGTTATGGGCAGTGGCACCGGCACAATCAGGCACAAATAATTTATACAAGCAATGCGAGCAATGCACAATTAATTATTAGCAGCAGTGAGCAGTATAGCGCTACGATCCAAGCAATGCGAGCAATGCACAATTGATTATTATCAGCAGTGAGCAGTATAGCGCTACGATACGAGCAATGCGAGTAATGCACAATTAATTATTAGCAGCAGTGAGCAGTATAGCGCTACGATACCAAGTTGACCAGGGAGCGTGAGGAGCGACCGCTTCTGAACAAGTCAGGACGGTCACAGCGCTTAACCAAAACGGGACGATCCTTAACTTTCAGTGGGAGGGAGGAACAGCAGCTGGGAGGCGGGAGCAGGGTGGAGAGACGGGCTAGGAGGCACAACAACAAGATGGCAGCAAAAACAAAAGCGAAACAGTACGAGATTGGGGCACAATCTGGAATATCACTATGTTATGGGCAGTGGCACCGGCACAATCAGGCACAAATAATTTATACAAGCAATGCGAGCAATGCACAATTAATTATTAGCAGCAGTAAGCAGTATAGTGCTACGATACAAGCAATGCGAGCAATGCACAATTGATTATTATCAGCAGTGAGCAGTATAGCGCTACGATACAAGTAATGCAAGCAATGCACAATTGATTATTATCAGCAGTGAGCAGTGTAGCGCTACGATACCAAGTTGACCAGGGAGCGTGAGGAGCGACCGCTTCTGAACAAGTCAGGACGGTCACAGCGCTTAACCAAAACGGGACGATCCTTAACTTTCAGTGGGAGGGAGGAGCAGCTGGGAGGCGGGAGCGGGTGGAGAGACGGGCTAGGAGGCACAACAACAAGATGGCAGCAAAAAAAAAGCGAAAGAGGACGAGATTGGGGCACAATCTGGAATATCGCTATGTTATGGGCAGTGGCACCGGCACAATCAGGCACAAATAATTTATACAAGCAATGCGAGCAATGCACAATTAATTATTAGCAGCAGTGAGCAGTATAGCGCTACGATACAAGCAATGCGAGCAATGCACAATTGATTATTATCAGCAGTGAGCAGTATAGCGCTACGATACAAGCAATGCGAGCAATGCACAATTGATTATTATAAGCAGTGAGCAGTATAGCGCTACGATACGAGCAATGCGAGTAATGCACAATTAATTATTAGCAGCAGTGAGCAGTATAGCGCTACGATACCAAGTTGACCAGGGAGCGTGAGGAGCGACCGCTTCTGAACAAGTCTGGACATGCCACACAACAAGGACACATGTCCTATCTCCTACCTACACAGCACCCCGCCCATAGGGCTACCTAAGTCCTACCTTAGGAGTGACTTATATGTAGTAAAATGTGAGTTTTCGACGTGGCAAACACTTTAAATGCCACATCACTACAACAGTAAATTGCACGTGCAGGTGCTGCAGCGGCCGTGCCCATAGACAGGTTGGAAAGCCTACTTTGGTAGGTGGCGCAAGCAGCGGTGCAGACCCACTAGTAGCATTTAATTTTCAGGCCCTTGGTATCTGGGAAACCACTGTGTTAAGGACTTACAGGTAAATTAAATATGCCAAACAGGTGTAGACCAATCTTACCAAGCACATGCACTTTAGCACTGATTAGCAGTGGTAAAGTGCCCAGGGTCAAAAAACCAACAAAAACCGATCATGAAAAAATACAGGAGGAAGGCAAAACAATTGGGGTTAACCCTGCACGAAGGGCCACTTCCAACAGTAACCATATAAAGTAACATCAATGCGGCGTCCCTGGACAAGCTTCAGGTTGTTCAGAATGCAGCGGCTAGGCTGATCCAATACATCCCGAAGCACCAATCTGCCAGGGAGGGGATTCAAGCCTTGCACTGGCTCAATATTCGGAAACATTCCCTTCAAGGTCCTGAGTATGGTTTATAAGGCCTTGCTCAGTAAAGGCTTGTTGCAGTTGAAAACCATGCTCTAATGGTACACACCCGGGAGGACCTTGAGATCCTCCATTCAGAAAAAACTGATCTCTCCGAAATATTGCAGGACCAGATGGGACGGTCACTTTTTTTTGCTAGCGGCCACCAAACTCTGGAATTCCCAGCCTTCCTCCATTTCCAATGCAGAATCTCTTCGGGCTTTTAGAAAACTGCTGAAAACATGGTTATTTTCTTCCTAGTTGGTTGCTCCGTGCTTCTCTCTTCTCCTCCGTCTGTCCAGCGCTTTGACACCCTCTGGTATGAGTGCGCTCTACAAATTGTATCCTATCCTATCCTAAGTACATGATTCAAAATCTTTAGAAGAAATGGGAGATTGTAACTCCACAGATGAAAATATAACTTTAGTTCAAATAGAATCCATCAAGAAACAATATCACCTTATAAGTAATGTCCATGTCTGTGAAAACATTTCCAGCACTCCAACAGGAATGGGCTCCACTGAAGAGCTTCAGCTGATTCCCCGAAGAAGGCAATTCAGACAGATTGCAAAACAATTCAGTCTTCAACTCAGTGAGACATGAGCAGATGAGAAATATCCATTAGGAAGCAAAGCGGTCCCGGGTAAGTGTCCTAATATACTAGAGGTAAAACATGGTCACCTGTAAGAAACTGGGTTAGTGGATGATGGGGATGAAACCCTTCAAAGCAGCAACCACAATTCTTTTCAGGTTGAAGTCACAAGCAAACCCAAAATTAACCTCTGCTCAACCCTTCGGTAGCTTGCTACAGAACAGTCAAGCTTAACTCAGAAGCAATGTGTAAAGTATGTGTGCAACACTTCAAACAGTAACACAGTGAGATTACATCACAAAAAGACTCCACACCAGTTTATAGAGTATTTTATAATAAATAAACCAAGACCAAAATGACAAAAATCCAATCAGCAGATTCGGAGATATTCAATTTTAAAGATTTGTTTAAAGTAAAAATAGGGCTAAAAGGCATAATGCGTCAACTGTACATATCTGAGCACGGACTAGCTACAGTCTGCCATCGTCATTGAGGCTGCTGTCAACAAGAAATGCGAGGGATTACGCTGAGGATGCATCGGGTAGCAGCGGTTTGATGAGATGATGGGCTGCAATGCAATGTGGGTCTTAGCAGCGGTTCCGATCCACGAAGCAGCAGTGATGCGTCTGTTCTGTGCTGGGTTGTGCTGCACTGCAGAGTAGCAATGTCGGTTCCACTAGATTTACAGAGTCTGGCAGAGCACCTTAGGCCTACTTCCAAGGGTCCAGGACTGGGGTGGCACCACTTGGCAGAGTAGACTCACAGATGGCAGTGTCCAGGTGCAAGGTTGTTGGAAGCCTGTTGTGTCCCTGAGGCTTCAGATCAGGAGGCCAGCCAGCTAGCTCTTTGAGTCACTCTGGTGTTCTGTATTCAAGAGATGCAGGTCCGGTCCTTCTCACCCAGACAAGAGGGCAGCAGGTCAGCACAGCAAGGCAGTACTCCAGCAGGGCAGCAGTCCTTCAGCAGCAGTCCTTCAGCAGCATGGCAGTCCTTCGGCAGCACAGCAGTCCTTCTATCTATCGAAAGGTCCAGAAGTCTGCTGATAAGTTGGTGTCTGAGGTCCCGTTTTTATACACAGTTGAGCCTTTAAAGTGTGTGTGGGGGAAACCTTGTAGAGGTTTCCCTTTGAAGTTCCCTGGCATCCCACCTTCCCTGTCCTGGCTACAGACTAACTACAGGGGGTATGCATCCCTTTGTGTGGAGGCAGGGCAGAGCCTACTCAAGTGTAAGTAAGGCTGTTCTCTGTTACGCCCTCCCATCATGCCAGTGATGGCACATTCAGGTACACCTAAGATCTCTGGTGTGTGTGGCTGTCTAGGAGGAATACACAAAGCCTGACCATCAACTGCACCTAGTCATGTGACCCAGAGACAGGTTGCAGGTACTACATGGATAAGGCAGGTAAACCCCAACTTTGTAAAAATGGCCTTTTCAATATTGTAATTTAAAATCCAACTTCACTATAGCTAGGAATTTTCATTCCAATTCCAAATACCACAAACATGAACTGGTTACCTGCTCCCATTTGGAAATTTTAGCTTATTAAGTGTAATAAGGTAACTCTAACATTAGTTTATTAGAGAGGTAGGACTTGCAGTAGTGATAAACTTATTTAAGAGTTTTTCACTACCAGGACATGTAAAAGTTAAAATGACACGTCCCAATTTCTTATTAGGTTGAGCCTATAGCAGCAGTGCGCATGCACTGCTCGCTTTGCGAGGCATGCAGTATTCAGTATGGAGTGGAAGTTCCGTGGAAGCTCCACCCACTCTCTCCCCATCTTTATCATTGGTGTGTGTCTTTTTCGTTACTAAATGCTGCCTTCTGATTGGTTTTAGGCTTGTTAGTCCCTCCTTCTGACGGCTATGTCGTCATTTGTATCCTTCCATGGCTACTGGCCCATTTACTTTGAGTGTTGCACAGTATGTTTAATTTAGATTGAGAGCACTATTTTCTTCCCGTGCCTTCCCCCGTTGTTCGTGCCTTCTCCCGGCCTGCGTTTGCAATGCAATAAGTTTCGCATAAATTTGAGTCCTATTGCATTGCAAATGCTTGTTGTTGTTACTGCCATGTGCCCCCCAATTGTGCCCAAAAACGCCATGCTTTTCAACATTCCTGTGCAGGTCCCTTGGCATGACATCCCGTTAAAGCACATCTGGCGGCAGACCCACCCCGCCTCCTCCCCCCTCGACATTCTTTATCCTCTTGTATTTTTTTACTGGGGGGTGGGGGGGGTTCATCCTGTCTATACACACTGCATAGTTGGCAAGCTTGAATAATTTTGGATAGTTAAAATGCGCTTAACATAAAAACAAGCAACCTACGTTTTGTGTGCCATTTCTGACGGTGTATTCCACATTTGTGATTAAAGCACAGACAGACATGCGTGCAAACCACGCCACGAAACGTAGCCGAATCGTACATCCCACGGAATCAACAAACTCCGCGCGCAAGGATCCTGCCAAAAGTCCTACAACTTACTTGCGTGAGCCTCGCACAACGCCAGCAGGCATAATCCGAAAGTGAGGGTCAGCACGAGGCGGGCCATTGCGGTTGTGGCCTGCGTCCCCCTTTTTCACCCCAAGGCGCAATCCGGAGCGCAGGAAAGGAATCCGGGCACTAGAGCTGCGAGCGCACATGGCAGGCAAGGGTTTTATTCAAAGGAACTTGAGGCACTGACATAAGTTAGAGAGGCTGAGTCAAAGTCCAACCTAGGCTGGGGGGAGAGAGAGAGAGAGAGGGAGGAGGGAGGGAGGGCGGGAGAGAAATGTTTGTCCTTCTAATATGGCCAGGGACTACCGGAATACCCCCCCCCCCTTGTGTTAACCAACATTTATTAAAATTTTTGACATGAGAGGGATTTCTTTGGAGGTGGGGGTCGTACAACCTGAGGCCGTATTTATTAAAACATAAAACAAAATAAAAATTGAAACAAGCAATATTTACGCAGAAAACGTTTCATAACATTTGATTACAATTTATATATACAGATATCAGATGGTTAACTGTAACATAATTCTAGTACAAGGTATTTCCTATCCGAATCTAACATATGAACCATAATCATACAGTAATTACTTTTCTGCGTATCCTATTTGGGCCTATGGCAAGGTCACTAACTGGTGTCAGATCCTTATCAATTAACCACGCCCTCCAGTCGGAGTGCGCATGCGCAGAGGGCCCGTTTACCGTGAGGGTACTCCCCCCCCCCCGGTTACCCCTGTAGGCTCTATTAACTCCATTAAAGGGGGCCCTTGCACCTCTGCTCCATTTACTGACGTCATTGTGCACGTGCGGGGTGGCCAACCAGCCTAGAGAAAGCGTGACTCCTGCCTCACCCGCACCCATCCAGCCAACCAGCTGTACTGCCCCTGGAGTTCTAGGAGAGATCATTTGTCACTCCCCTTGGGTGACCACATTAAAAAATGGCGCCGTCCTCTAAGGACCTTAAATTTACTGCTCAGCAATCATGACCATACCGCCTGGCCAAGGAATAGCAATAAATACGACGATTGATGACCTGTAAACGGGATAAAGTTCTAAGGAACAAAACATATTAGTACGACACACCTGTCATCCATATACATTTGGAACAACATGTGAAACCACCTTCATAAACACAATACCAATCATCTGCTTTAGGGGATGGTGGGTGGGGAAAAAGAAATACAGCCTCCTAGAGGCTGGGGGGGCAGACCGTGGAGCGCGAGGTCGAAGAGGCAGACTTCCGCGCTCCCCGGCCTTTTAACCCCTCACTAGCCAGGCCGGTTTTACCCGGCCTGGCCTTTGCTCCCCAGTGACCCGGAAGTGTTCAATCACTTCCGGGCCACTTCGGAGCCCGGGGTCCAATCCGTGATCAGGTGCGCCCGCCGCATCATTGTGACGCGGCGGGGCGCGCCCCACCACAGAGAGCGGGTGGGGGCCGATGTGCCCGCCATACTTGCGGCGGGGCCAATGCCAGCCCCGCCTTTCTCTATGGCCAGGGACTACCGGAATACCCCCCCCCCTTTGTGTTAACCAACAATTATTAAACATTTTAATATGAGAGGGATTTCTTTGGAGGCGGGAGTCGTACAACCCCCGGACGCATTTATTAAAACATAAAATTTAAATTAAAATTGAAATAAACAATATTTACACATTTACGCAGAAAAAGTTTCAGAACATTTGATTGCCATTTATATATACAGATATCAGATGGCTAACCTTAACATAATTCTAGTACAAGGTATTTCCTATCCGAATCTAATATATGAACCATAATCATACAATAATTACTTTTCTGCGTATCCTATTTGAGCCTACGGCAAGGTCACTAACTAGTGTCAGATCCTTATCAATTATCCACGCCCTCCAGTCTGAGTGTGCATGCGCAGAGGGCACGTTTACCGTGAGGGTACTCACCCCCTGGTTACCCCCGTACGCTCTATTAACTCCATTAAAGGGGGCCATTGCATCTCTGCTCCACTTACTGACGTCATTGTGCACGTGTGGGGTGGCCAACCAGCCTAGAGAAAGCGTGACTCCCCCCTCCCCCGCACTCATCCCGCCAACCGGTTGTACTACCCCTGGAGTTCTAGGACAGACCACTTGTCCCTCCCCTTGGGCGACCCCATTCAAGAATGGCGCCGCCCTCTAAGGACCTTAAATTTACTGCTCACTAATCATGACCTTACCGCCACAGGCAAGCGTAGTGGACCGACTATCTGGCCCCCGTACCCTCCTACATTGAAAGGTCATGCCCTGCCCTTAAAACTCACTAGCCAAGCCATTATATTTTCTAACAGGATTTCATTACCTATCCTAGTTAGGTGTACCCCGTCTTTTAAGAAGCACGGTTACCCCTGATACACCCTTGTGCGATCGTCCGTAGCTGAGGAGACCTGAACAATTTCCCTATTTTACTGTTGATCCTCCTTACTGAGTGATTCTACGCTTTCACAGAATCTCCCCCCCTCCATTTAAATCTGGGTACCATCTGAGACCAAACTATGGTGCAGCCCTGGCATGTCTTAGCTAGCCACCCCACTTCTGAGATTATGTTCTCCATCAAGCCTCTTCTACCCAGCTTCACCAGGTTGTTCCCACCCAAGTGTAAGATAACTATCCTGCGTGGAGCCCCGTGTCTACCCAACAAATCTGTAACGAAACCCCTGAGCTTACTAAGGCAAAGACCCCCTCTTCCATGGAAAGATACCCTAAAACCATCCTGCTCAGCTCTGTGAAAACCAAATTCAGACGTCTTACATACGAATGACCAATGACCCAAACAACATGTGCTCCTGTGTCTTGTGGATGTGCCCGTCGTTGCAATGTATGTTGTTGCCGGTGCGCCAATGCCAGTTTCCCCCCTGCGTGACAGGTTTGAGAAACTGAAATGTAAGCAGAAGATGAGACAGGCATCAGTACCAATACGAAATGCCGCACTCACAACATGTGTAGCCGCACATAGCGCTTATAACAATTGGAGGACCACCTCCCAATTTTCTTCACACTGTTGCTGTGCAAACCTCTAGCTGTTGCTTCTGTGGCAGCCCCTATTCTGAACGAATGTGTTCCAAAGCACTTTGGATCCAAACCTGTCCTGTCTATCGCCATGTCCAGCACCCTTTTAAATTGGAATCTGGTAAGAGGGGTACCGTCAGCATGTATTAATAATGCTCCCCCCATCGCACTGTCCCTCTGTCGGAGGAACTCTTCTAGCTGCATCACTGATCAGCAAGGATTATCCTGTGCGCGGTGAAGTACTATCCCTTCGCCATGGGCCTCTTGGTCTGTTTTGGATTTTGTAATGGATATTAGTAAAGTGTCGCCCTGAATCCTTGCATGCTCCAGCTGTAGTCCACCTTGCACATCCTGCTTATTGTGCACCATCAGCTCCCCTATCCTAAATGCTCCATAAAATTCCAGTGAAAAGGCGACTCTGAATAGTAATGCTTCCCCTGTTGAGCTGCAAATGCCACCCAGGGCTGCAAGCAGTGATGTCAGCATCTCTATCCCAATCAGGCATCTTGTGTCAGGAGCAGCCCCCTGTAGGCGCCGCCACCCCTTCAGTGCCTTTCTAACAATGAAACTATTAGTGGGGTCCCTGGTGTCCTTGACTTGCGCGAAGAAAGAAATTGCTGCTACATGTCGCCTGGCTGTTGCCGCAGAGCGCCCTTCCTAATTCAAAAGTGTCCAAATACCGGAGGAATGCCCCTGTCTCATGCCAGCTCTCCACCCAATCGTGCCCCAGAAAAGCGCAGTAAGACCAAAACACCCCTTCATAAGCTTTCCTGGTCTTGGAAGGTAGGCTAGCTGCCACGAAGTTCTGTAGCTGGGGGCACCAATCTGCCAGAGTACTTCCGGGAAGAGTGTTGGTCTTGCCTCCGCAGAGGGTAGGTATTCCCTGAAAACCTGCATCTTGAAACGAGAGAGTGCATCAGCAGCATTATTCAACACCCCTGGGACATGCTTAGCCTTAAACTATATGTTCTATTTCATACACAACAATACTATTGCTTTCAGCAGGCCATTTTACACTGTGCTGCCTGTTGGCTGATGCATTCTACCACTGTCATGTTATCTGACCAGAAAACACAGATTGATTGCGCAGATGATGAGGCCAAACAGTCAGTGCTACCCAGATAGTCAATAGTTCCAAGAAACCAATGTTGGCTGTTACACCATTCTCCACCCACCAAGCCGGCCAATGTTGTGCCACCCATTTGTTCCCAAGTATGGCACCAAATCCCAAACTGCCTGCAGCGTCAGCCCATAAACCCAACTCTGCAGAAGTAGTGGGAGGACCGGGCCACACTACCATACCGTTGAAGCCCTCCAGAAATGCCATCCACATGCGCATGTCCTGGCGGACTTCAGACGACAGTCTTGTGTGATGGTGTTTTTCTTGGAGACCTGTCATGGCCTGTGAGATGGAGCGGGAGAATGGTTGTGCCATAGGTATGACTCTTAGTGCAAAGTTCAACTGCTCCACTGTCTGTTGTAGCTGATGTAAGGTTTCTTTTTCTTTTGCCAAGCATCGTTGCAGTGCCGCTCTAAATTTCACAACTTTTTCCTTAGGTAACCAGAAACACCCCTGTACTGAGTCCAATTCAATGCCTAAAAATTCCATTGTGGTTGCTAGACCCACCGTCTTCCCAGGTGCCAGCGGAACCCCGAAGGTATGCATGAGCAAGCAAAATTCCTGCAATGGCTAAGCGCACTCCCGGGAGCCCGCCGACCCCAGAAAAAGAAAGTCATCCAGATAATGCATGACATGTTGGTGCCCCATCGCCAGTCTTAAAACCCATTCCAAAAATGAACTGAATTTTTCAAAGTAAGCGCAGGAAACAGAACAACCCATGGGCATGCACATATCCATGTAGAATTTGTCCTGAAATCTAAAGCCCATTAGGTGGTGATCCAGCGGGTGTACAGGCAGCAGCCGAAAGGCAGACTCAATATCAGATTTGGCCGGGAAGGCCCGGGGGCCCAGAACCCTTAGCATATCCACTGTCTGGTCAAAGGAGGCATATTTCACGCTACAGGTTTCCTCACTGATGGCGTCATCTAATGAAATGCCTCTAGGGGCTGACAGATTGTGAATCAACCTGAACTCCCCTTCCTCCTTCTTCGGGACCACTCCAAGGGGCGAGCAAACAAAATTGTGCCCAGGGATGTGGTCAAAAGGACCAGCTATTCTGCGCAAGTGTAATTCTTTTGCAATTTTTGTAGCTGCTACCCCCGGGTTGGTCCTTAGAGAAAGCTGATTTTTACACTCAGGTGTCCCTATGTAATCAAATGCAGGAATCCTAAAGCCATACAAAAACCCTTCTTGTAAAGTCCTAGCCGTGGCATGATCTGGGTACCTGTTTAACCAAGGAGTCATAGCCATAACATCAATGGGTGAGTGTGTTACCAGCTGTGTCCCTTCCTCAATCCTGTTTCTTCTTACCCCTAAAGCCTGCCTTCTTGAGGCATTTATATTCCGGGTGAGAAGGGTTATTGCAGATAGAACATGCGTGTCTGAACTTACAAGTGCCTTGGGCCCTGGTGGATATCCGTCTATTAAAATCCCAACAGGTCCCTTTCCGTCCCCCCCTGTCTCTGGACTAGGGGCCGTGCTCGTGGTTTGAGTTGGCCGAAAGGGCTGTGTCGCTTGAAATGTGTGACCCTTGTTCAATTGTTGGACTGCGTTACCCGGCTGCCCAGGCCTAAACTGATCCAACCATGAGAGCGTGTCTACTCGGTCCCAGGAAAGTGATGGGTCAACTGCTTTGGCCTTCCTGAAATTCATGTCATGATCCTTCCACCCTACGCCCCCATACCATACTTTTATTTTTTTTTTTGTGAAAACCTTTATTGAGGCAGTTGTCAGGTACACAGCTATAAACGCCTACATCCTGCGGGTGCAGGCCGGCAGCAATCTCAGAGTCTAGCGTGCAGTGTAAATGGAGAGGATAACATCTGACACAGCAAGCCGCCTACAACCCCTCAGGGCCGGCCGCGTCTAGAGCTAGAAGGAGCTGTGTGTGGCAGCATTCAAGAAGAACGGAGGTGTCAACAGATAAGAGACAGTGAATGCCTGAGGTTTTCTTTGTCATTGGTTCCCCCCCCCAAAAATAACAACAGTCAACAACAGCGCAAGTGTGTGGTTCTACGATCTGGTGCGGCCGATGGAGCCAGTCAAGCTTTCATCTCTCGCCGCCCCCACCCCACCAGGAATGGAATAAAGAGGCAAAGAGGAACATCCAGCTCTCTACGGCCCCCCTGAGCAGCACTAATGATCCCCTTACGCTCCATCCGTGTACCAAGGAGGGGGGTATGTGATACTAGGGGGGGAGACGGGGGGGCAGACAGCACCAAAGGTGAGAGGTTTAGCAAGTGGAGCAAGGTCATGAAGTTCTCATCAGGCCTACATTAAAAGAAAGGGTGGGGACTCAGAAGCAGTCTGTGGAGAGGTAGTGTCTGGCAGGGTATCCCGATGTGCATGGCACCCACCCTGGGTGAAGCAGAAGAGGCGGCTGTACACCATGCTACGAGGGCAGACCAAAGTCCATGAAGTGTAGTGCAGGCAGGAGTGTCTCGGGGGGGGGGTGGGTGCTGGAGCTTGCAACCTTAACCACCCTAAGAACCGAAGTGTAGTGCGGCAGTGATAGCTTAGGAGTGAGGCCCAAGATGGGGCGACCTAGAAGCCTCCCCTCTGTCTGGTGTGTCAGAGTCCGTGTGCGTGAGAGCTTGGAGTCGCAGGAGGTACGCGGTTAGTGGGCCCCATATGTCTTTAGGCCGTGACTTGAGGGGAAGAAGTTCGGCGTAATTATGCTGTTGGTCTTGCCAGATAGACATCGTCGCGAGCCATTCCTTGAATTTGGGCGCGCGAACATGCCCCCATCGGCACGCCACATGACGTTTCGCTATGAGGAAGCTCAGAGCAAAGAATTTACGATGGGCTTGCAAAGGAAGGTTAGCCTGCCCCAACAATGCTATCCCAGGGCAGGGTGACACAGATACACCAATCATGTCCGATACAGCCGCGAATACCTCCTCCCAGTAGGCAGTCACCCTGTGACATGTCCATGCAAGGTGGAAAAAATCCGCACCCTCTGCCCCACAACGGGCGCATCTGTCATCCTCTTGGAGTCGGTAACAGTGCAGTTTAGCTGGTGTGTAGTAAAGTCGGTGCAAAAAATTGTAGTGTATAAGTCGAAGGCGTGCATTGCTCGTTACGGCTACAGCGTGGGCACAGCTCTCCGCCCATTGGTCATCCGTCATTTGGGTCTGTAGATCAGCGTCCCAATCATGTCTAGCTCTTAATGCAGGTGGGGAACCGGCTGCCTGAGTGTGTTTATATAATAGCGAGACGACATGCTTCGGAGAGTCAGTTTGGAGGAGGGTATGAAGGGGCTGTACCGTCTCCGGTTCATCCGGGAAGTTTGGGGTGACCGCCTTCACATTCTGACGTAAGCGTACATACAGGAAGGTATCCATAACGGACGGGGAATCATCCCCAAAGAACTGTGCAGACGTTCTGAAGGTACCCTGAAGGTACAGGTCCCCCCATGTGTGCAGCGCCAAGCGCGTGAGCATCTTACGTCCTATTTCCTCGCAGGCAACACGAAGTCTAGGGTCATGAGAGAGTGGCATCAGAGGCGAGTATAGAAAGGGTGTGCCCAATGCTTCAGCCAGACGTCTCCAAGCAAGGACAGTGCAGTCCACCGTGCTGGGGTCGTGTTCTGAGATTTTGGTCTCTGTATACAGATAGCCCGATGGTGGAGTCGGCCTCATGTAGCCATCTTCAACTGCCAAATGGGCCATGAATGGAGGGGGGTGGAGCCAGTAGGCAGCAAAGTGAGCCTGTGCACAGTCGTAATATCTACGAAAATTCGGTACATCGAAACCCCCCTGGTTGTAGGGAAGCATTAGTGTGCGCATGCTAATTCGTGGCTGCTTACCACCCCAGATCAGTCTGGACATTTGGGAAGTGAGGGAGCGAAAGAAGTGGGGGCCGGGATTATATGGGATGTTGGTGAACAAGTATAATAATTTGGACAGCACGACCATTTTGATCAACGAGATACGGCCAGCCATTGATAGCGGAAGGTGAATCCACCTGGTGACCTTATCTGTCAGCGCGTCTAGGACCGTACCATAGTTGGCTCTAATAGTAGTATCACGGCACCTCGTCACGTTAATACCCAAATATTTGATTTCATCCGCTTCCCAGAGTATAGGGTAATCTAGGGGGAACTGTGTTGTTATGTCAGTTAGTGGAAATAGAGCTGACTTCGACCAATTAATTTGAATACCCGAGAACCCGCCGAATTTAGTGATCTCACGGAGAAGGGGATTAAGGTTTTCTTTGGGTTTATGGACATAGAGGGTCAGATCATCGGCATAGAGGGCAATTAGCAACTGCCTATCTGGGTATATAAGGGAACGGTGGTTGTGGTGCTGTCGCAGTTTGGCCGCCAAGGGTTCTATAGCGAGCGCAAACAGGACAGGGGAAAGTGGGCATCCCTGCCTAGTGCCACGGTGGATTTCGAAGGGATCAGAGCGGGACCCATTCAGTAGCACCGAGGCCATCGGTTGGCGGTAAAGCAGTCGTATCCAATCAAGGAAGTTAAAAGGGAACCCCATCCGCTCCAGTAGGGCCAATAGGTAGTCCCATTCCAAGGAATCAAACGCCTTGGTGGCGTCTAAGAACACGACTGCAGCCTCACACTTGGGAGTGATGTCTTGGATGACAGCCTGGAGGGTGCGCAAGTTGTGGGAGGTGGCGCGGTTAGGGACAAAACCTGCCTGGTCAGGTAAAACCAGCCGCTCCATCAACAAATTAAGACGTGATGCAATCACTTTCGCTAGTATTTTCACATCTGAGTTAAGAAGGGATAGGGGTCTATACGAGTCACAGGACTCCGGCGGCTTGCCCGGCTTTAGCAGGGACGCTATAAGAGCTTCCCGCATAGTAGTCGGCAGGATACCCTCCTCCAGCGCTGCATAGTAAACCTGTTGTAGGATTGGAGCGAGAATATGCATGAAGGCCTTATAAAAATCAATCGGCAAACCGTCCGAACCAGGTGATTTTCCGGACGTCATAGACGTGATCTCTTCCAGTTCGAGTATGTGATGAAGGAATTTTTGTTGGGATGGACCCAGCCATGCTAGTGCGGTGTCGTCAAGGTAGGTGCTCAAGGGAGTGGGGTTGGACCGCTGGGAAGTGTAGAGTTTGGAGTAGTGGTGGGAGAGGACGCGAAGCTGTTCCGGCAGTGATCGCTGAGGCACATTGTGTTCATCCAGCAGAGTCGTTATATAGTTTTGGTATCTGGGAGGTTTTACCGCGAAGGCTAGCGCCTTACCAGGCCTGTCGCCCTCACCGTAGACGCGTGCCACATACGGCTTACCCAGGAATTTGCATTCCTTGTCAGCCAGATCTGCATAGACATTCAATTTTTCACGTAGTGTCGCTCTAGCTGTGTAACTGGGTGGGTCCCCCTCCACCTCCCTCTCGAGTTGCTTCAGCTCACGTTCAAGTTTCCGCAACTCATCTCTGAGGGACCTAAGGACCCCCCCCTTTGGCAATACACCACCCTCTGACTGTGACTTTAAAAGCTTCCCAAACCGTGGTGATGCTGGAAACTGAGTTAATGTTACGGTCAAAGAAGTCCTGAATATCTTGCTCGAGCTCTGCCTTAAAGGCGGAGTCAGTGAGATGTGCCGAGTTAAAACGCCAATTCAGATAGGGAGACACATCTTGCGGAATATGCAATGAAACATATACCGGGGCGTGATCAGAGAGGGTGCGAGCAAGGTGGGATGCTGAAACTATCCAAGAGGAGAGCCCTACAGAGCAAAAGATGTAGTCTAGGCGTGCCCAGGTGGAGTGTACTGCAGAGTAATGTGTGCCTTGCAGTTGTGCAGGGTGTAGGTGCCTCCAGATGTCAGTCAGGCGGCACTCCTCAACTATATTCAACAGAGCGCGTTGGGAATGCGTGTAATGTAGGGACTGAGGGTGGGATCTGTCTGCATTAGGGCGAAGTGCCGTGTTGAAGTCACCACCAAGGATTATGTGCGGAATTCCCATAGACTGGATCTTTCCCCACAGCGTGAGGAGGGAGGACGGGTCGTCCACATTGGGGCCGTAATAACAGGCGAAGAGGACCCTATATGAGTATAGCCTACCCCATGCCATGCAGAATCTGCCCGCTGAGTCAGTCTCTGAACCTTCCAGAACAAAACGCACACCACGTTTCACCAAAATTGTCACCCCTCTAGCATAATTGGAGTATGAGGAAAACACTCTGTCGGAGGCCCACCGGGCCGCAAACAATGGAGACGTTCCTGACATTAAGTGTGTTTCCTGCAGCATTGCGACAGAGACATCATGCCTTGCCAGATATCCCAGCACCAGTCTCTTCTTTCGCGGGTCGTTAAGCCCCCGGATATTCCATGACATCAATTTAACTTGTTGAGTGAGTCGTGTCTCCTTTATCTCACCCATGACCAGCGACGTAAATAGGCATGCCTATATTGCGTAGGCGCAGCTCCTGTATAAAATGCCACTCCATGTAAACAGATAGTAAGCATCAACCCCACATAGAACGACCCAACCTGAATGCGCATCGAGTAACAGTGAATATGACTGTAAGAAATCAAATCCCCGACCAACCCACACCGGCCACCCCAACCCGCCGGGCATAGAACACCTCCCACCCCACCCAACATCCCAAAGAAACAAAGCATGATGTACCAACAGTCCAAAGTCACTCTTTCCCCTAAAGGGAGTAGGTCATATCAGGGATCACCCATTGGGGAAGCTTTGCCAGGGGCGCCCGACCAGCCCCCTACCTCACAAGTCACACCCAAAAGGCACCAGCCGACAGCCGGATCGCCCAACTTGGGATGGAGGTAGGTTGTCGAACCAAGGCTAGTATTCAAACCGGCATTAAGAAAGTTAGTAAAAAGTACCTCACCGGGAATGAAGGATCTGGAGCCGCACCTAGGGAGTATATGCGGCCTGCATATGACTGTACATCTCAGGACATAGTCAATCCTGCTGCTCCAGCGGCGAGCGTGAGCGCGATCTGCTCCCCTCTGTGTCTCGCCCAGCCCGGTCGCGGCTTCGCTGCTTCAGAAAATCTTCGGCCTGTTGCGGAGTTGTAAAGATGTGCTGCTTGCCGTGGTAGGAGATCTTCAGTTTTGCAGGGTAGAGCATGGCGTAGGAGATGTCCTGAGATTGCAATTTCTTTTTAATCGGTGCAAATTTCCGCCGGGCCTCTTGCACTGCCGGGGTAAAGTCCGGAAAGAAGGATAGTGTGGCGTTGCCATAGGCCACAGTGCCAATTTCTCGGGCACGGCGGAGCACTGTATCGCGGTCTCTGTAATTAAGGAATCGGGCAATGATGGGCCTGGGGGTAGCACCTGGGGGTGGTTTAGCTGCTAAAGACCTGTGCGCCCTTTCCACTATCAGATGTGGGGAAAAGGAGTCCTTCCCAAATAGTTCCACCACTAAGGCCTCCACAAAGGGCTCCATTTTCCCAGTGTTGGTGGATTCCGCCAGGCCTAGGATGCGGACGTTATTTCTTCGGGACCTGGCTTCCAAGTCCTCATTCTTTTCTGCTATAACTTTGAGGAGTCTGTCCATTTGGGAAACCTGACGGCGTGTGGTGGCAGCTCCATCTTCCAGCCCAGAGACTCTGTCCTCCGCCTCTTTAAGACGTGTGTCGTGTTGGTCCAGTTTCATCACAACGCCATCAATGCGAGAGTTCATGCTGTCTATTTTGGCATCGATACTGGTTAGGCTTTGCTTCATGCCCAGGAGCAGGGACTTCCAGTCCTCGTCTGGCGGCGCGGTGGCGGTAGGGCTGTCGTCCGGCCCGGGCGGCATCTTGGTCGTCTTCCGAGTTTCAAATGGGATCTTCGACTGTTTGGCGTCGCCTCGGCCCATGGCGCGCCTCTGAGACCCCAATGCCGCTATCGCTAGACCGTTGGGGGTTAGAGTTACCAGTGGTGCCTGTTCAGGGGGGAGAGGGCAGAGGGTAGTGCAGAGGCAGAGTATGCGAGGTGATGGTTCTCGAGCCTAGGCTCACCCAAATGGCGGTTGCTGGACAAGGAAGCGGAGCCCCCACTCAGTCTACGCCCGCAGGGACCCCCACGGCGGTAGGGCGGCCGGGGAGGGGCCCTCAAAGAGTCACAGGAGCCAACGCGGGTCCCCCAAGGTCTCCAGATGTCCCAGCCGGTGCACAGAGCCTGTCCGTGGAGAGTCCAACCGTCAGGGCGCCCTTCGCGCCAAAAAAGATCTCTCCCGCAACAAGCCGCGTCCGAGGCCGATGCGGGGGCGTCTCTCGGCTCCGACAGGCACTCAGATTATGCAGGGGGAGCAGCCGGGCCCGCGGCAGGCAGGAGAGGGCAGCGGCCGCAAGCAGGAAGGCGCGCTCGGCCCCGTCACAGCGCAGGGGGAGTGAGGCTCATGCAGGAGCGGTGCACGGAAGGGTTACTCCACGGGGGAGGGGGGGGGGGATGTCCTCTCACCGCCGTCCGGGGCTTCCTTTGGTGAACCCCCAGGGCCGGCCGCCCCTGGAACGCTGATGTCGCACAGGCCGCTGGGCCCAGAGTCCCCGATGTCGTGCAGTCCTCCGCCGCGGGGGAGCAGGCACGCAAGTGAGCGCGAAGGGTCGCTCGCCAGTTCCGCAGCAGCCAACTCCTGTCACGGAGGTCTTTCAGAGGGTTTCTTGGTGTCTGAGCATTCAGCTCAGTGTGAGGAAGGTGCTCCCAGTATTATAAGAGCGTTTAGAGCCGGTTAGGATGAGTTGTTGAATTGTAAGTGGCTCAACCAGGCGAGAGTCCCACTACAGCGCGGCCATCTTGGTCCAGCGCCACCTAGCGCCCCGCCCCCATACCATACTTGTCATGAGACATAGTAATCCTGCTCTGGTAACAAGCCATCTCTGCTTGTAAATTAGGTGAACGCTCAGCTATTATTGCCATAAATACAGAGAAGCCCCTAATCCAGTTGCTCAAATTCTCCTCTACCCTGAATTTCAACAGTTCAGCGCGCCGTTCACCATTCACTAGGAAGCATCCAATCTTTCTGTTTCCTTGAATATTCCATTTCTCTATCATCCACCAGTAGGGAGAAAATATTAATGTAAACACCAGACCATATCAATTCTTTCACTTCGCGTGTGACATGTCTGGCTAAATGTTCCCTTCCGGAGGGTAGCACCACCGCGCCCAGTAATGGCAATGTCACCTTACCTATTGCCACCACTCCAGCTGGTTCCGTCACCTTGTCTTTTCCATTGCTGCTCGCTGGCACCTCTTTGTTGTCTCCTGCTAACGGAACCACCCCTGTTGGTTGTGGGCGAGATGGATTACCCAGCCCTTCACCTGGCATCCCGCTTGGAGCTGCAATAATCTTTGCCACCAACTTCTTTGCCTCCGCCAATGTGTCCTCCCCTACTTCCTTTGCCCCCACTGACATTGGCAACATCCCCCCTTCCTAGCCAAGGGAGTACTGCCGCTATCTGTGCCACTAGCTCCTGTGGGACCGGATTGCTGCCTGTTGGCACTGTGACGGGAGTAGGGACCACTGTACTCGGTACCGGTATCACTGGACTAGGAGTGGGCACCACAGGGATTGATGTGGGGACCACCGGGATTGGTGCGGGAGCCACCGGACTTGGCGCAGGCACCACTGGTATAGGAGCGGGGACCAATGGAATACTTGTAGGGATCCCTGGTATAGGTGCAGGCTCACTGGGGTTACTGGAACTCCTGAGGGACCCTCACCCGATGGAATCTGACATGGCATGGGGGCTTTGTCCTGATTCTTTCCCTTTCTGGGCCTAGCCCGCCTGGGGAGTGGATCGAGTTCACCCCTGGGCTTTGGGGTCACTATGGTTCGCTTAGGCCTGCCCACCGCCTCACCCTGCCCTTCCACTTTTTTCTGAGCTCTGCAAGGCTCTTCCCCAGTTTTTCTACTTTTCCCCATGTGTGAAGTTGGCCTGATGTGTGATGCTCACTATTCTAGTGATCACCTTGTATCAGTCCAAACAACCCTTATGGTGGGTGGTTGTAAGTCAACCTCATAGACAAGCTATCCTAGGGGTAGCATGGACTAAAAAGTCTTGGGCTTAACTCAAAAGGGCATGTAAAGCCAGCTGTTTTACCATATGCAATCCTTTTAATACCAAATGAAAGGACACCACACAAGTTATATATTATAAAAATATATGTATTTATTACTAGAATAATCCTCTGTACTCTTTATGAGTACAGGGGCACAAGCGTTTAAACAAAAGCACAGTTAAACATACAAAAGTTGCACAGTTATGGATAGGCCCGGTGGCCACTTAAACCATATACTAAATAAGTGGTATAAGAACCACTTCACGAACAATGGTAAGGCCTAGGGCCTTGGGAATCGCTGGGACTACACTGGACCTACTGTGGTTAGGACGGGAGTAGCCCGCGGGATTCGGGTGCAGATCCTAAAGCACACGCATTCACCAATGCAAAGTCAATGGTGCGTAAAAGTTACAATGTTACTGTTTTGGAAGTCTTCCGACTGGACTAGAAGTTAGCGACTTTAAACTAGGACACTAGAGGTGTAAACCACTACAGGAGCACCGGTGTTTGATCGTTACCTCACCCAAAGGAAGCGGGTGCATAGGTGCCAAAGTGTGTCGGGTTTTGTCATGGAGTTCTATGGAGCCTGGAGCTGAAGATGCTGCAGGCGGCCGGGAGAGAAGAGTCCGGTTGGATCCAAGGGTGGATCGAAGATGTAGAGTACCTGAAAGCAGAGGGGACAGAGTCTGGGTCACTAGCCAGTGACCAGGATAGAACCAAGAAGGAACCAGGCGATTTCGGGCGCAATCAGGTGGTTGTCGAGAAGCTTGTCTCCGCTGCCACGTGGACTCGGGGGCATCCACGATGACCAGGAGTGGAACACAAGCTGTCCCACAAAGGCTCTCGCTGTCGGCGGTGTCGGCTTCTGGATCGGAGTCAACAGGCCTTGCCAAAGGCAACCCACGCAGGATTTGAAGATCGCCTCTTACTCAGACCAGCAAGGTGAGAGATGCTGCTCCTTTTCAGGGAAGCGAGGGCCAGTCAGGAGCAACCAGACCAGCAGAGTAAATTTGACGTTTCGTTGTCTTAGGGGCCACTAGCCAATGGGCAAGTGACCGGACAGATGCGTCAAGCAGGAAAATGCAAAAGGGCCCCAGGCAGCACTCGGTTAGTGTGGAGGGGTGATCTTCAGTGCACAAACTGCTCGGGGCTGGGGCTTCTCAGTCCCCAATGCACAACTTCGAGGGTGCCTCGGGAGCTGCACGGGAAGCACTTTGCAGTCTTTTCAAGATGGCCAGTCCCACGTCTCACGTCGCCTCCATGGGTCTCAGCTTTGCTGTGGCTGTGGATCGGGCTGTTGAATATCTGGGAATCCAGTTCTTGTTGATCTCTGTCGCTCGAGCTCCGGCGGGAGCTGCAACAAAGCAAACTGTTGGGCGCTTGATGGCGCCTGTTTGCACAGGGTGGTCACTCCTTGACCACAAGGGAGATTCTTCAGTCTTCTACGTTGAGTAGGATGTCGAAGGGTCCAGAGTTCTGTATCAAAGTTTCAGTCAGGATTATCTAAAGTCTATGGACACAGCTCCTACCTTTATTCCAAATCAAGGGGCTGGATTACCTGCTAGGTCCCTCCTATGGGTGGGACCCAGGAAGGGGGTGGTTACACCCCTTTCCCTTTGTCCAGTTTCGCGCCAGAGCTGGGGCTGGAGTGCCCCAGGACCGGTTTGAACTGGGATATGCATGGGACACCTTGTGTGCCCCAGGCAGTGTCTAGTTTCACTCGCCCTGCCTGCCTCAATCCACTATCTCCTGTCTGGGGTGGTGTAACACCTCTCTGTGACAGGAAACCTTTTGTCCAAGCCTCCCCTGCCAAGTTTCGGCTGCAGCAGGAGGCCAGACTTGTGTCCATTTTGTGATGCTGAGGCTCTGGTTAGTTTTAACCGTGTTTACTGTTACCCACATGTCTTAGCCCTCTAGAAGGGTTGAATGCTACCCCCGTCGCCAGAACTGGCGAGGGGGTAGTATTCCAAAGTGTATGACACCTTACACGATATGTTTTGATAAAGCCAAACCAAAGTTAGCAATAACCGCGAGGATTATAATGCACTTAAGAGTATATGGTATGGCAATATCCCAGAACAGCTATAAGGACATGGTTCCGAAAGCTGCAGACAGGCTCAGCTCATGCTAGAGCACCATCTCACATAAAACCAAGCACTCTGCCTCCAGGATTGTTAAGACCTGCCATAGGGGTGACTTATATGTCCAGATATAGGTTTAGATATAGGTATACTATATCTAAGCAAGGGGTGATTACACGACCTTGCCCCAGCTGAGTGATCAGCCAGTTGTGTCAGTTTGGATGGCCAGCCAGGGGTGGCAAAAGATATGCTGCAGCCCCTGGTAGGACTTGGATGCACCTATGCTCTGGGTACCTATAGTACACTGTACAAGGGCTCATAAGGTGACCCAATATCCAATTAGGTATGTACCTAGGGTACATGGAGTCCATTTTACAGAGAGAGCAGATAGCCTGGGGCCCTGATTAGCAGGGTCCCAGGCCAACTAAGTCGAAAACCAGCTAAACACAAGGCAAACAATCTGGGGTAACCATAGTCAGGTATCCACCCTCCTACACCCCATCTCCGATCCATTGTCACCATCCTACGCATCATTGACTCCATCATATGTTCCATGCGGTAACGCTTCGTGCCACGCTTACTGGCCATAGTTCCTGAGCCAACAATTGCAAGGTAACTTATACACTGATGGGCAATAATACTGCAAACACAATGTTACCTATTCCCAAAGTGATTTCTCTCGCTGAGAGTCTCCCCACACAGTTTGCCTGGCCTGGAACCTGTCCAGGTCCTTACATGAGCACCGTTGGGGGTACACAAACCGGCCGTAAGCACCATGCAATTGGAGCCTCGCCACACCAGCTAAGCTGGGTGTTGGGCGAGTAATCTCGAGCCCTGCGGCCCACAGAAGCAGTGAAAGGCATGCCTGTCTGTGCCCCCTTTCGAGTGATGTCCTCTTGCCCCCTCCGCTGTGCCGCGTCTGCTGAGGAGACCTGTGAGTATTTTGAACTTTTGGCTCTGTAGAGGTGACAAGTGGAATATTATAGATTATCGATTAATCCCAATCTATCAATGCACGTCCCACACCTTGCATGAAGAAATGCCGCCCAATAATCTTTGTTTGCGTGCTAGCTGCACTGCGGCAGCTATTTAGGGCGGGCAAACCAGTAAGCAAATCTTGATCAGGTAGGATGCCTAATAACTCGAGCAGCGCTCATGTAGATCGCGCTTTAGTGCTGGTGGGCAAATACGAATTTTAAAGTACCTGTTTTGTATTTGATTTAATCCTATGTTAATTTTCCCCTGTTTTTAAAACTCTACTAAACCCAACTACTTGCACTTTAATTTGTGGAAAGTACACCGCGTTTTAGCGGGTCCCTGCATCCCTTTCTTCACCGGCGGCAGACATATTGGGGGAAAAACGGGACGCCTGGCGGCGCCATCTTTGTTTGCGCGCTAGCTGCACAGCGGCAGCTATTTAGGGCGGGCAAACCAGTAAGCAAATCTTGATCAGGTAGGACGCCTAATAACTCGAGCAGCGCTCATGTAGATCGCGCTTTAGTGCTGGTGGGCAAATACGAATTTTAAAGTACCTGTTTTGTATTTGATTTAATCCTATGTTAATTTTCCCCTGTTTTTAAAACTCTACTAAACCCAACTACTTGCACTTTAATTTGTGGAAAGTACACCGCGTTTTAGCGGGTCCCTGCATCCCTTTCTTCACCGGCGGCAGACATATTGGGGGGAAAAACGGGACGCCTGGCGGCGCCATCTTTGTTTGCGCGCTAGCTGCACAGCGGTAGCTATTTAAGACGCCCATGCTGACGCGCAGCGTTCGCGAGCAGCGTCAGCACGCCGGAGTCACGCCAGAGTCCAGCCCGTTTGCGCCCGTCCGCGCACGGACGGGCGCAGGGGCCAGGACTCTTGTCCAGCGGCGTGTATATTCCTCATCTGAGCTACTTCAACTTGATAGGGCTGGTCATTCTCTAGATTCAGCCATATTGATGACTCTAGTGGAGATGTCTATAGTCAAATCCCCTATCGTTTCACCTAAACCGCACTTAGGCTCTCTAAAATTTACCTCCTTGAATACAAGGTGTCTGCAGAAACATAGTCTGGAGATATTCTCCTTGCTTCAGGATGAGGATATCGATGTCTTGACCCTCACTGAGACCTGGCTCGGGGATAATTCACTACCAGATATCATAGCGGCTCTCCCGAATGACTACGACATAGTATGGCACAATCGTGCACACAATGCTCGAGGAGGGGTGTTGCAATTCTGTATAAAAAATCCTTTACAGTAGTTAAGATACTAGCAGAAACAGTGGACCTGGCTGAAATTCTTGGAGTAAAAATTATGTTGGACGATCAGTGCGCTGTGATTCTTTCAGTTTACCGTCCACCAAACTCTACCCCAGCTTTTAATGATCTATTTACGCCCATGATATCGGATATTTGTTCAAGATATAAAAAAGTAGTGGTAACCGGAGATTTCAATCTACATTGGGAGAAGGCCCATAAGGAACCAGGAGCCCGATGCCTAGATGTAATTATGTCTTCATTAGGCTTTAAGCAGCTGGTAGAGGCCCCCACCCATATAAAGGGACACATTCTTGACCTTCTTTGGGCTCTAGATCCTAAGGTGACTCTTCTGGAAATTTCACCCTGCATATGGTCTGACCATTCTCTGATCTATTGCAACATCCCTATTGAGGTAAAGCTGACACACCCCCCCCCCCCCTATAATGAAGAAAGTCCGTCCATGGAGGAAAGTTGATCTACAAACTCTAACGGACAGTCTCTCCGAATTGGCTAAACCAAAGGTTTTTCATGACAATTTAGACCAAGATTATAAAGACTTGGTGTGTAGTATGAAGAAAGCGATTGACCAGATTGCACCAGAGAAGTCACAACCGATAAAAAAAGCAGAAAAGGGGGCACCATGGTTTACATCGCCTTTAAGAGAAGATAAAAAAAAAACTCAGTCAAGCTGAAAGAAGCTGGCGGAAAACTAAAGATGAAGGGGATCGAACTCAATATAAAAACTTGCTCAATGTCTATAAAAAGCTTATTCTGGCTACTAAAGCCAATTACTATGAAACCTGGATAAATCAAGCTGAAAATATCCAGAAAGAAACTTTCAAAATTTTAAATGAGTTGAGCAAAAAACCTGAAAATACTGAAACAACAATTAGTTGTAACATGTTTCAAAACTATTTTTTGGAGAAGGTAGATACTATCCTTTCTGACATCAGGCAGAGCATGGTACCCGGATCCAACATATTTCAGGATGATCAGACTCCCTCGGAAGTCACTATTTCACAATTTCCGTCACTAGATCCGATGAGTCTTGAACAACTCATGAGCAAAACCAAATCTGGCTCCCCGGCAGACCCATGCCCCCTAGTGTCTTCTGTTTGGCACGCCCTATTCTAGAAGTTCAGATTACCTCCCTCCTGAATAAATCATTGGAAACAGGGACGGTACCAGCCAGTTTTAAGGAAGCTCGAGTGAAGCCATTGATAAAGAAGCCAGGAGCTGATTCTACCATCTTGAAAAACTATAGGCCTATTTCCCAATTGTCGTTCTTGTCCAAAGTCCTGGAACAACACGTGCTGAAGTCACTGGCCTCGTTCCTGGAGTCTCACCACCTTTTCCAGGAGCATCAGGCGGGATTTCGTGCACACCATAGCACCGAGTTGGTGATGCTCTCGGTGCTGGATGAGCTTAGGGGGATGGCTGACAGTACAAAACCGAGCGCCCTGATACTTTTAGATCTTTCAGCGGCGTTTGATACTGTCAGCCACACCCTACTCCTGGACAGGTTGGCCAAGTTCGGTATCCGGGATAAGGCCTTTCAATGGCTTCAATCCTTCCTATCAGGGAGGACGCAGCGAATTCAGTTGGGGGATTGTCTATCGGAGGTGGGTAATTTGACGTGCGGAGTTCCACAGGGCTCCGCACTGTCCCCAGTATTATTTAATCTTTATATACAACCACTGATCAACTCCCTGGTAAACATGGGTTGCCATGTTTTTAACTATGCTGACGACACCCAGCTGCTACTCAGCATAGACAATACTGTCTCTGCACAGAAGTATGCTCAGGATATTCCTAGATTTGTAGTCAGTTGGATGACGGCAAATCTATTGAAAATCAATCCTGAAAAGACCGAGGTGTTAGTGGTTTCGACCACAAGTTCGCCATGGAGTGACCTATACTGGCCTCAAGAACTGGGCCCCACCCCAATACCCTGTGACAAGGTGAAAAGCCTTGGAATTAAAATTGACAGCGAATTGTCAATGATTAGCCAGATCTCTTCGGTTGTAGGGACCTGTACTGGTCTGATTAGACAATTGCGCAAATTAGCCCCCCTTCTTTCTACATCCATGCTTCGCACTGTAGTTTCGGCCACAATCATCTCGAGGCTGGACTACGGGAATGCTCTCTATTTGGGTCTACCTAAAAATCTGACCAATAGATTGCAGATTGTTCTGAATGATGCTGCACGACTCATCTTCAGACTCCCAAGGAGATCCCATGCTTCTCCTTTGCTTCAGAACCTACATTGGCTCCCTATTAGACAAAGGGCTGAGTTTAAAAGCCTTTGCACTGCTCACAAGGCAATTTATGGGCAAGCACCTGCCTATATTAAGGAACGTCTGCAGATTTATAAACCGGAACGAACTTTGAGGTCATCTGATGCTCAGTTGTTAGTCTGCCCAAGGTTTAAACTGACAACGAAGGGTGGGAGATCTTTTTCAGTCTTGGTTCCTCAAATTTGGAACAGACTACCCGAGGCCCTCCGGAAAGAAGGTAATTTACTACGTTTTAGGAAATCATTAAAAACATTTTTATTTAGGGAAGCTTTGGACTCATATTAATTTGTACATGGTACTGTCTCTTTGATCTATTTAAGTGTTTTTTTTGTCATGAGCGCCTTGAGACCTGCCGGTGAGTTGGCGCTATAGAAACCGAAATAACAATAACAATAACAATACTTTTGCAAGACAACCACTATTAATCCATGTGAAAACGCGAACACCGCCTCACACTACTAGAAATTATGCAGTCAAGTACCCTGCATTCGTGGACCCTGCAGGTGACAGAATATTGCCCACCAAGCGCAATTGTAGTTGTAAAGTTAACTTGCCTCTGGTACACCGGCAATTGATTGTGCCCCTTAGACAATATAAAAACCAAATGCCCACCAAAAGCGATAAAACCGGCCGCTTAATGTGCCCCAAATCACCTTTCTCCCTGTGACCCAAACCGGGTTAAAATTTACAGGTTATTGCTTAAATCCGGCTCGAAGTACTATTTTTAGCAAAAGTGCTTCTTTCTCAGACCTTCACACACCTGTGCTGTAAACCGGGTCACATGCCACCCCGCTCGCTCCACAAAATCTTCTTTTTTTTCCGCACAAACGTATGCAAACCCAGTGAGACTTGTCCCCGCTTCCGACAGCTTGCCCCGCTTGCACCACCTTGACGCCACTACTCCCCCTCGCGGTACCTGTATAGCACGCGCGTGCACCTTAGCAAACCCAGAGTCCACCCAGAAATGTCGGCGGACCGGCTCCGCGATTAGATCCTCACGATCGCGCCGCCTCCTTGAAAAGACACGAAACACTGGCTGCCACTCTTCTGTTTGTCCACCACTGCATGTTCTCCCTAATCGAACCTGCAGAGGGCAAACGGAAAAAAACAAGCCGCACCCCCGACGTGATCCCGTCGTTCTCGAGCCTCTCGTCCACCACGACCTGCAACAGGGAACAAAGCAGAAAAAGAATTACAGCCTCCTAGAGGCTGGGGGGGCTGACCGTGGAGCGCGGGGTCAAAGAGGCAGACTCCCGCCCTTCCGGCCTTTTAACCCCTCACTAGCCAGGCCCGTTCTAACCGGCTTGGCCTTTGCTCCCCAGTGTCCTGGAAGTGATTCAATCACGTCCGGGTCACTTTGGAGCCTAGGGTCCAATCCGTGATCAGGCACGACCCCCGCGTCATTGTGACGCGGCGGGCCAGCCCCACCACAGAGACCGGGTGGGGTCCGGTGCACCCGCCATACTTGCGGCGAGGCTGATGCTGGCCCTGCCTTTCTCGTAGATGGGTAGCTGTGAGAGTTTACTCAGTGCACTACTCTTGGCTGACAAAAGGAGTGTGGCTACAAAAGGCACAAACTTTTACCATCCTAAGCTCCCTACGAATTGTACTCACCCAATCACCTCTGTGCACTCCCAGTTTTAGGAATAGAAGGGAATTGAGGGACTCAGGGATAAAGTTACATGCCCAGGGTCACACCAGCTGGCCAAGTAGCCAAACACGGATTGGAATCTCAGCCTCCTGGAGCCACAGTCCTACATCTCAGTCACTGAAGTGCTCCTTATTCTCACAACCAAAGTGGACTGAAAGTTTGGTGGGTCCAACCGTTGGGCCAGGGAGGTCGGCACACAGAGGAGGGGACGCAGCCTTCCTTTACATGATAACTTGTTGCTTTGTCTCAAACCGTGTAACCGCACACCCGCCGTTTCTAAGCCCCGACGATAATAATACATACTACTATTACCGACTGCACCCTATGTATCTATCGAACACAGAAGACATTAGGGGCTGTTCTGACTCCCCAGAATTCAAACCTGCGATGTTCAGATCACCGCTGATGTCAGCTGTGAGCATTAACTAACACTCAAGCTACATACATTGCAGTTATTTTATTTAGGGAGGAGGGAGAATTACAAAGGTGTGTATGCTCAGAGTAGCAGTTTCTCAACCAACCATCTTGCCTGTCAGTTCACGCACCCTTCCGAGTTATCCCTTAACCCCTTCCATGCTGCCAAATGGCCGACGGCAGCCCTACCTCGCTGGTGCTGCCGTTGGCCAATGGCCGACGCGGCACTGTCCGTTTTGCGGAAGTGCTGCACTTCAGAGAAGGGGGGGCCAATCGGCCCCCACGCAGGCATGGCGGGGCCCGGCCCCTCCCACACCCCGTTCATTTCGTGGTCGCTTGCCTCCACCCTCGCCCCGGAAGTCGTTGTGCACTTCCGGGGTGAGGGGGCGGGGCCGCGGCGGCGAAAGGGTTAAGAGCCTGGAGAGCGCGGGAAGCGGCCTCTTTGTGCCCGCGCTCCCAGGCTCGCTCCTCGCCCCACCGTGGGGCTGTTCATTTTCCCCGCCCTCCATCCCCTTTTTTAGCAGACCTTGGGGCCAGCCAATGGTAGGTATAATGTTTAGCAATGTGTCGGATTATAGGAATAATATGCTCGATCCAGTAGGCCTTTTTCCCGTTTACTGGAGGAATGAACAGATGTAAATGTTGATAATTGTAACTAATTTTCTCCTTAGGCCTTTTTTCCCGCTTACAGGAATATCTATATTATGTATATGTTTTGTGCTTTGCTGTGTATTAACCAATTTTCTCCTTAGGCCTTTTTTCCCTCTTAGTATAGCAATGTCGTATTTATTATGTGTGTCTGGCGGTAAGGTCATTAATCGGTGAGCAGCATTTTAAGGTCCTTACGGGGGGGCGGGCCCATTCACGAAAGGGCCGCCCGTCGGGAGGGGCCATTGGCCTCTCTCAGAACTTCAGGGGCAGGATATGATATCCAGTATTTTAAAGGGTGCGGGGGAGGGAGTCTACGCTTTCCTCAGGCTGGTAGCCACCCCTCACAACACTATGACGTCACTAAGGTGCGCAAGTGTCTGGGCCCTCCTGTTATGGTTAAATGGAGTTCAGGGAGCGCACGTGGGTGAAACGTGCCCTGGGTTGCGCATGCGCATTTCGAACGTGAAAGCGCAGCTGTAAAAGGATCTGACACCGGTTGGCGACCTTGCCGTACGACTAATTATTAGAATGCATTTTTAATTCTCAGGATGTTAGATTCGGTTAGGAAACACGCTGTACTAGATATTTGTTAAGGTTAGCCCATCATACCATGTCGAAACGGATGTCAATCTAATGTTCTGGAATATGCATCTTTTAATAATTGTCAGAAATGTTTATTTTATTAAATTTTTGATTTGTTTTTATATTTTAATAAATACGGCCAGGGGGGGCCCTGTACCCCCTGACTTCCAAAGACCCCATGTGTTGACTGGTTGAATCAGGTAACTCAGTCAGTGTGTTAAGGGGGGAGGTGGCCGGCAGTCCCAGACCATGTACAAAATCGGCGGCGCAGCCAACGGGTTAAAACGAGAAGTGCAGGTACTTGGAGATCATCAGTGCCTGTCACTCCAGTGTGTGTGGGGAGGGTAAGGGTAAAGGAGGAGTGGGCTGGGGGGAACATGTGTTTTATATTACGATCACAGGCAGCCCAGGGCCTCCCGGGTAAAGCTGAAGTATTTCAGCGTTTCTCCTTTAGAATTCCTCCATTGTAATCCAAGCCCCGGTAACTAATGCGCGCTGCTTCTGAACGGAAAGGGGCCAGATTGCACTCACTAACTGTGCACTAGTACACACATGCAAAAACGACATGTTGTACCCGGTTTGCGGCTTGCAGTAGGAAGTGAGGAAGAAGAAAACAGATTTGCCCCCATGCAAATTACAAAAACAATTTTGCACCAGTAAACAAATTTGGCCCTTGGGATTCTCTACTGTGAGTCGACAAAGTCACACAACCAGGTCCAGAGAGCGTTTGTGAACTCATGCTCGACTTAGGTGCACAAACCAACTACTTTATAAACTTAAAAGGGCAATCGCGTTCACAAAATCACAAGTCACGAAAGCTGACATTTTAGGTTTATAAAGTACATTTACAAATGTGGCAATCACACCACAATTGCAATGGGCATCCACCAAAAACTACAGTGAGGGCCTCGAGAGGAGTCCCGGGTCCCAGTGGCCTGAGCCGCTGGCCCCAGCCCCACTCTTGTCTATCACAAAACTCGCTCCTGCCCCTCTCATCCGTTCTAATGCTGCTCAACGATTCATATCCTTAATGCTCCCGCCCTAGCCCCCTCAGCGCCTATCTGTCAAAGCCCTACCTCCTACACTCCCTGCCAGCCGTACATCTTCTGCCTTAAATGCTTCCGTACGACCCACTGCTAAGGTTGCCACATTTACAAGGGAAACGAGCATTTGCAATGCACTAGGTCTCGCATTTGTGAGAGTTTGATCTATTGCCATTGTAAATGACAATGCCTTTTAATTATGTATTGGTTTTTAAAACCTAAATAAAAGGCATTGTCATTTACAATGCCAATAGCTTAAACTCTCGCAAAAGCGAGACCTAGTGCTTTGCAAATGCTTGTATACATTGCACCCTGCCCCGAGTACTGTTTAGGGCCTACAATAGGGGTGAATTATATGGATTAAAAAGGAACGTTTGGCCTGGTAAAAGGTTAATTTTAACAGGTTGAAATGGCTGTGTAAAACTACCCACACATGCTGCAATAGCTGGCCTGAGACATGTTTAAAGGGCTACCTAAGTGAGTGCCACAATCAGTGCTGCAGGCCCACTAATAGCATTTAGGTTACAGGCCCATGGCACATCAACGCCCACCTTCCTAGGGACTTACAAGTAAATTAAATATGCCAATAGGGGATAAGCAAAGGCTACCATGTTTTAAGGAGGGAGCGTATGCACTTTACAGTGGTAATGTGTGCAGAGTCCTAAGGCCAGCAAAAACGAGATCAGCAAAATTGGAGAAGAAAAACAAGATGTTTCCTAACACTGATAGGTGTAACACTGCCACTTTGTATTTCACATTTATTCTTGTTCAGAATGTAACTTTTACTATATGGGAAACACCTTGATCTGGGAAAGGTACATTAAATACTTCCCATTTTGGTTTCCATCTTAAAGTTATAGAATGCTTACGAAAATCTGCATTCAATATTAATCTTGTGGAAATAATATCTAGGATATAAAATGTTCTAAATTACTAAATGTAAGAATGCCAGCTCAAAGAAATATTAGAGTTCCATTAAAGACAATATAGCAACTCCCCTGTGCTGTTGCTTCGTATACCTTCATGCACACACAGGCACACTCTTACATGCACACAAACAGACTTACACACATAGGCTATAGCCCCAATTTATTTGAATAATGTCGGTGCACTAGGGGGCAGATTTATGTTGGGAATGCGACACGTTTGCGTCACGTAACTGCGGCGTAAACGTGGCGCATCCCTACGACCCATTTACAATGTGACGCATCTAGGCAGATGCGTCACGTTGTAAAGCCCTGCGCCACTTGTGGGCGTTCCGGCGCAGGGTGGGCGTTCCGGGGCAGGTGCGCCTCGCAAAAGTGGCTGAGTGAAATCTATAAGATTTCACTTAGTCACTTTCAGGCCAATGCTGCGTCAAAACCCTGCGCCTGCTTGAAGCAGGCGTAGGTCTTGGCGCAGCATTGTAAAGATGGGGCACCCCCGAGCCTTGCTGGAGCTGCGTCGCGCTTGCGACGCAACTCCAGCAATGCGCCACCTTTACGGCACAGATGCGCCACGCATCTGTGCCGTTTTTGCCCCATGGTGCACCGCATTGTAAATGCGGCGCACCATGGGTGGCGGAGCAGTGACGCAAAATAACTGGTGCATCCTTGGGGATGCGCCAGTTATCATAAATCTGCCCCTAAGTTATATAGGCATACACAATTTGGCAATATGTGTGCCCTAAACGTGTTCTCATTTTGCCCAGTCCTTCTACCCACTATCCCTAAGAACACTGACAGGCTGCCCCGGGCCACCGAAGGAGGCCACCTACGAGGGCGGCCACCCTTAAAGATGGTCGGCGTTCATCAAGTTTCATATTTGTGAGGAAAAAGCACTCTTTTATAGTGCTAACTAGAACTCGCGAGAAAGGGTTTCCAAGCAGTGGGAGACACCATGCAAAGGCGCAAAAGAAGGAATACCAGCAATGGGAACTCTACAAGCTACACGGAGTCCAAACATCGGGATAAACGAAACGTGAAGACTTTAGCCATGCATTAAAATATCAGACACTCCGTCCTAACCCTCCAATTTTGAGACATTTGCTAATAAATTTATGACTTGTAGAATTGTCAACGTCATATGTGCATTGCTACATTCAGAGGACAGGGCAGCAATATGCACAACATGAAAACCGAACACGTTTTGTGAGCCGACACAATGAAGACCATTTTGTTTTCACAAAAAGATTTTAGTTCTAGAGTTGTGTTCTGGCCACAAGATGGCAATGTAGCACCGAGAACAACTCGGATCACTGTACCAATGTAGGAGAAACTGAAATCCCATCAGAAAGTTAACTGCCTTTCAGTATGTGATTGCTCATACATTGTTTTTATAAAGGATGTCTTTTGAGGTGAACACCAGCTTTTGTGTGCTAGAATTAGTAATCCTTGCATCGCCTGCAGTGGGTTTGCCCTCCACACTGCCACTATATCTTCCATTATGATATTGCTTGGTAAACACTTGTGAATATATATTTACATGTTTGAGTGCTTTTATTACACAAAATGCAATGGAATAAAAACCCATAACTGACAGGGATCAATGACATATAAAAAGTATTTTACGGTTCCCTTTGCAATATGGGTTTGATCATGATAATGACTGCCCTGAAACTGCTCTGCGGAGATTTGGCATTGTTGGTGCTACTGATATCACGGGCATAGAGGACCAAATTGCATGGCAAGGGTATCGGAATTATGCAGTAAACAAAATTTACAAGCCACATTTTCTGCCATGTATACAAATTATGTGCAAATGCAGTAAAGACATAATTTTGCGGTAAGTGCTGCAGCCACAGAAACGCATATATCCCCTGGCCTTCACTGTTTTCCATAATTTAATCAAGAATACATTCAGGAAAGGTAAAAAAAAAAATCGACATTACAATTTCTATCAGTGCTGAATATTAGCTGCACTTTGGAAAAAAAAGAGGTTTCTCTCAAACTACTTCATAATAACCATGTAATGTACAAATACATACAGGATAACTTGTGTAATGTGATTCTACATTGCCATCTCAGGGTTCTGGTGATAGCTACAAACCACTTGGCCTTCAGCCTAATTTTTAATCACCACAACTCCTCAATAGCAATATTGTACCATGTTCTGAGGTTACCTTATGTAGTCTCACTCTTTCTGTATATATAAATATATATGCCTAAAAGGAAGAAAGCAACACTGGCTACTTCCCAACTTTTAGGTGGTGAGCAGTTCCTTTATATGGAGCACTCTACAACACCGCCAACACTCTTAGGACCTTATTACGACTTTGGCTGTCAATGAACTGCCGTAACTGCGATCTGATTGCCTCAAACTCAGTGAATCGACCTCCATATTATGAGCAGGGCGGATTGCTATTGCAAAGACTGCTGCTTAAACACCGACACCGCCAGCACACCACAGACCACCGGGGTCATGGGCAGGGAAAAGCAGCTGCCATAGGTTGGTACAAAGGAGGTTAACTTCCGTCCGTATTACGAGTTGGCTTTCTGATGAGGCGCAGTGGGACCGCTAGCTTCAAGTTAGTGGAAATGATGGATTTGGGGTGGGTACTCACCCTTTTCCTGTTCTTCATATCAGAGTTCGACGTGGATCCCTTTCTTCAGGTCCCCCCCTTTACTGCAGGCATCTTACCCCAAGGATTACAACGCTATTTGCAGCGAAATACAGGTAAGTCCTTTTCATGCCATATACCCATTGCCTGAACTGCCCATATATGGGCTAGTCTCTGGCAATGGATAGATGGTATTTTTCCACATGTATCATGCACACGTGTGCATTCAACACATATGAAGTCAAAATGTTCACACAGCCTTCGATACAAAGGGAAAAATAATCACCACCACCACAAGATCTCCGCAGCCACACCGCTGGCACCATGGTAAACTCATAATACGACTGCCTGAAGACCGCCAGTGATGTGGTCTACTTGCAGCTGTGTCTGCGGGGTTCCAGCAGTTGGACTGCCAAACTTGTAATCAGGCCCTAAGCCTACTCACCTCAAATGTCTGTGTTTCTAGCAAAGATTTGAAGAATACGATTAGCACAGTGCCAATCATGCCAACATAGAAAAGTGATGGAACATTTTTCACCTCAAGTGCCTCTTTCTGCACTTCTCTTGCCTCTTTTTACACTTATCTTGCCTCTTTCTATACCTCTCTTGCCTGTTTCTACACCTCACTTGCCACTTTCTGCTCCTTGTTTGCCTCTTTCTGAACCTCACTCTCTTCTTTCTGCACTTCTCTTACCTCTTTCTGCACCCTTCTTCTCTATATCAGCACATCTGTTGCTTCTTTCTGCACTTCTCTTCCTTCTTGCTACACCCCTCTTGCCTCTTTCTGTACCCCTCTTGCCCCTTTGTGCACCTCTCCTACCTCTTTCTGCACCCATCTTGCCTCTTTCTGCATGTCTGTTGGTTCTTTCTGCACTGCTCTTCTTTCTGCACCTCTGGTGCAAATTTCTGCATCCCTATTACCTCTTTCTGCACCCCTCTTCCCTCTTTCTGCACCTCTCTTGCCTCTGTCTGCACACCTGTTTCTTCTTTCTGCACCCCTATTGCCTGTTTCTGCAACTCTCTTGCCTCTTTCTGCAGTTCTCGTGCCTCCGGCACCTCACTTGCCTCTTTCTGCAATTCTATTGCTTCTTTCTGCACCTCTCTTGCTTCTTTCTGTACCCCTGTTGTCTCTTTCTGCACCCCTGTAGTCTTTTTCTGCACTCGTCTTCCCCCTTTCTGCACTTCTCTTGCTTCTTTCTGCATCTCTCTTGCTGCTTTCTGCGCCTCTCTTGCTTCTTTCTGAACCCTTCTTCCCTTTTCTGCACCCATCTTCCCTCTTTCTGCACATCTCTTTGCTCTTTTTGTACTCTTGTTCCCTCTTTCTGCACCTTTCCTGCCTCTTTCTGCACCTCTCATGGTTCTTTCTGTACCTCTCTTGCTTCTTTCTGCACTTCTCTTGCCTCTTTCTGCACCCTTTGTGCCTCTTTCAGCACCTCTGTTGCTTCTTTCTGCACTTCTCTTCCTTCTTTCTGCACCCTCCTGCCTCCTTCTGTACCTCTCTTGCCAATTTGTGCATCTGTCCTACATCTTTCTGCACTGCTCTTGCTTCTTTCTGCACCTCTTTTACAAATTGCTGCATCTCTCATACCTCTTTCTGCACCCTCTTCCCCATTTCTGTACTTCTCTTGCTTCTTTCTGCACTTCTCCTTCTTTCTGCACTGTACTTCGTTCTTTCTGCACCTCTCTTGCACATTTCTGTATCCCTCTTACCTCTTTCTGCACCCCTGTTCCTTCTTTGTGTACCTTTCTTACCTGTTTCTGCACCTCTCTTGCCTCTTTCAGCACCTCTGTCTATCTACACGTCTCTTGCCTCTTTCTGCATCCCTCTTGCCTCTTTCTGTACCCCTTTTGCCTCTTTGTGCACCTCTCCTGCCTCTTCCTATACCCCTTTTGCCATTTTCTACAGTTCTCTTGCCTCTTTCTGCACCTCTATTGCTTCTTTCTGCACTGCTCTTGCTTCTTTCTGCACCTCTGACTTAGAGGTAGTTTTAATCCCCCTGCTCTATTATGAACTAGGGCCTTACAGGGGAGGTCATGCCAATCACAGGGGTACCCCAACCCATAGTGCACCCTAGTGTATGTAGGTGTTTCCCCTGTATTCTAAGTGTCTTTTAGCATAGCACTGGCTCAGGGCCTGGTTAGTTAGTCAGTTACCACCAGTACCAGTCAGCAAAAATTTGGGGGCACAGGATGACTTTGCAACAAGGCCTCTTTGTGCATCTCTGTTCGTTCTTTCTGCATATCTCTTGCTTTTTTCTGCACCTTTCTTCATCTTTCTGGACTTCTGTTGCCTCTTTCTGCATTTCTCTTGCTTTTTTCTGTGCCTTTCTTCCTCGTTCTGCATATGTCCTACCTATGTAGACATAGTTAGAAATGAGCATTTAAAAAACCTTAGAAATTTACTGAAAAAACCATAGGTTTCATGGACGTTCTAGTTAGAAATTAGCATTTAAAAAACATTGAAATTCACTAAAAAAACATATGGTACACAGACGTTATAGTTGGAAATTACCTTTTTAAAAATCTTTGAAATTTACTGAAAAAAACACAGGTTTCAGGGACGTTATAGTTAGTTGGACATTTCAGTAATACAAAATCAGAAAAATTTGGCTGTTATAGGTAGTTAAGGTAACTATAACTCGCGCCCCCGCAATGCACAGCTGATGATGTCACATATTACATCACTCATGACATGGTCAGTGACATTACTGATGTCATCTCAAATGACTTGTAACGCAACTGGTGCTCGTGTAAAGCGCTCTGATACCTGATACCTTTGGGTCAAGTTCGCACCATATAAAACTTAGCACAAAATGAAATAAAAAATATATAACATATGTTACCAGTTGCTAGAAGATCCACCTTCAAGCCGCTTTGTATCACCCACAAAGCAATACATGAAACAGGACGGCTTTTCATCAGGAATAAAATCATCAGATACATTCAACAATGGAACCTCTGCTCCAGATTGGCACTTCATCACAAAACCCCACCATATAAGACAAAAACCATAGGTGGTACATCTTTCCCTGTTTAAGCAGCCAAACTATGGAATTCATTACCTCCAAACACAAGATCCACGGATAACTATCTTATCTTCAGAAGACAACACAAGAGTTGGCTCTTTCCTACATAACCACCAAACTCAAACACTAATGTACAGCATATACTGGTGTATGCCAACATTATTAATTTGATTTATCTGAAGAAAGATGTGTCCACATATCCTGACACAAGACACTCATGCTCCAGAATTGTGCTTTTTAAACTAAAGTTTTACTTACAGGTGTAATTAAAACATTATTTTGAAAAGCACAATCCTGGAGTGCGAGTGCTTTGTGTCAGTATCAGAGGACATATCTTTCTTCGAATTCAGACGGGTTCTTGATCCCTTAAATCGCTGTGGCCCCATTTTGAATAACGTAATCAGATAGTTGAAAGGAATCCTTTGTTGAATAATTTAATTATATGTATCTAGATAGATATGTGTATTTCTTTGTAGAAATATGTATAATAACTATGCTTTTTAAAATATATAGCTATTCTTAATGTTTGCTTTACAAATGTATATATTACATATGGTTAAATATATATATATATATATATATATATATATATATATATATATATATATATATATATGTATATATATATATATATATATATATATATATATATATATGTGTAAATATACACCAATCAGGCACTTTATTAAAAAGATAGCAAACAAAGTGGCAGCTCACACTCTGACTCGTTTCGGCTTTCATCCACCTTGATCACAGGTAAACAGTTCTTCCTGGTTGTATGACAGAACCACACAATGAATATTTTGACAACACATATGCCTTTAGCACGCATGCTTCTTCTACTTGTTTTGTAAAGGCATATATGTTGTCAAAATTTTATAGGTAAGTTTTTTCTCTACCTCTCATAAAATACATGCAGAGGCTGGCTAAACATAGAGAGCAATGCGGCCGATATCCTGCGTTACAGAACGTGTGCATATGGCTTAGCGCGTTTTCAGGTTTATTTCAAATTAAAATAAATAGACTTCGGTTTAGGACAGGGTTTTAATATACCATACGGCATCGGCTAGACAGATTGATATAATTTGTAATACATGGGGGCTCTAACTTAATGAGAAATCATGAAATATCTTATAAATATAGTTCGGTAAGACGGATTTGCATAATTTGTAAAATATGGGGGCTTTAATTTAAGGAGAAATCATGAAAGACTTTGTAAATAGATATATTTCCAGCATAATTAAAATGCACGCTGATAGTACTAAGATGGCCGCACTATTTACCACATACAAATGTATAGACTGTAGTGTTGCTGCCAGTGGGGTGTACCACTGCAGCACACGCCCCCTCCCACTGTCCATGCATATGTCGCCCCTCAGGCATAAAGGGGCTTTGGTATAGCCCTTACGTGAGCGTGAACGTGAGCCTGCTAATAAAGAGCCCGGCAACCCTGGGCGTGGTCAGTTAGCGACTAACCACAAACGTAGCACGTGTGTCCAGCGTCCCTTTATTTCAAGGCCCTAGGCCAGCCCGAGACCAGGACACCACATTGGCGACGAGCGGTGGTCTCATCAGCCCCCACCGCGTGCTTAACACCTGCGCGCCCTGTCATCGGCGCCCCGCTGCCCTGCAGCCCAACGAGCGGCCCCGCTCGCGACACCACACCCGGTGCCCGGGTTCATCTGCCCCGGCCGCGCCACTCGGACTCACCCTGTCCGCCCAGCAGTGGAAGCAGCCCGCCTGCACATCGACGGCGGCCTGCGCGGCCCTCCGGCGATCCTACCTGGCTCCCGCCTGCCTCCGGAGCCTTCCAGCAGTCGCCTCCCTCGACGTGACCGGCGTGTCACTAGCAGGTACATGCGACAGTGTGCCCATCGGCCCCAGCGGCCCCTGCACCTCGGCCTTCGCCCCCGGGATTAGCCGGCCCAGCGCGACCTCCCCAGCAGTCCCGCGCATGCGCGGAAGGCACCCGGCTACACGTTCCCGACGGCGCTGTGTTTCCACACGCATCTCGCGTGTCATCGGCCCCGCGGACCCTGCCATATCTCATGCTTCTAGCGGGTCAGCGCCAGGGAGCAGATACAAAGTGCTGTCCTCGTCCTACAGGGGTGGAGAGGCCGCAATTGCCCCCCTGCCTGCAGGAAGCGCCCAGCCGCCCCACAGACTCCTGATCTACACTCCAAAGTGTCGTGGAAGCCACACAGCCTCCTTCCCTGCCTACTAAGAGTGCCCGGACGTCCCGCAGTGCCCTGTTTCGGCCACCATGGCCAATGTACCTCCCCTGGAGCCCTTCTCCGTCACAGGGACACCTCCCTCGCAGGCTACGCGATGGCGCAAATGGATTGAACGCTTGGAGAACTACTTTATCGCAGCTGACATTGCAGTAGTGCGGCGTCGCGCCATGCTGCTACACCTAGGGGGAGAGGCTATTCATGATATCTCCAAGGACATCACTGAGGGAGACCCGCCGCACACCTACGCCACCCTGCGAGACGCCATCACGAGATACTTCGAGCCTTTCACTAGCGCGGACTATGAACGTTTCCTGCTCCGTCAAGCCCGCCAGCTCCCTGAAGAGTCAGTTGATGTATTCTACGCGCGTTTGAAGAAGCTAGCCAGCACGTGCAGACTCCCGGACGCGGATGACGAAATTCGCGCCCAATTCATACAGGGGTGTTCATCTCTAAAGCTGAGAGAGAGAGTGCTGGAAACGGACGCCATGCCCATGCGCGACATCCTCGCTTTAGGACGCTCTAAAGAGCTCTCCAAGGCTCGAGCAGCCCACATGGAGCCAGGCCCAGCAGTCAAAGTCAAGACTGAACCAGTGTGCGCAGTCAAGTCACAACGTCCAGACAACCGGACGAGGCCTCAGAAGAAGGACCAACCTCATCGGCCCCAGTCCTCCCGCGACCGATCATGCATTTGGTGTGGAGGTGCCGCCCCACACAAAGGCGCCTGCCCAGCCCAAGGTAAAATCTGCAGCGCATGTGGGAAGGCCAACCACTTTGCAAGCGTCTGTTTGTCATCGCAGCGAAAGAAGCAAAGCGGCCCGCCCAGGAAGGCGCGACAGGTAGCGCCACTACCGAACACATCTAACAGCAGTGACATGGACGACGACGAGGAAGACGCCGCGTCAGTCCACGTGGTACGCATGCTCAACACCCTGGCGGCCACGTCGTCAAACGAACCGATGTGCACCGTCCATGTCCACAGCCAAGCAGTCAGAGCCCTCATCGACACCGGCGCGACGATAAACCTAATGGCAGCCAGTGTGTACCAGTGCCTGGAGGATGCCCCCATGCTTCACCCCACCAGAGTGCAAGTATTCGCCTACGGGACCCGGCGCCCATTACGCCTATGCGGTGTATTCCGAACAACCGTGTCTCACAACTCCACGCAGCTGCAGACAAAGATCTATATATCCCAAGAAGGATCAGGGTTCCTCCTCGGCTGCAAGACCGCACGTGAACTTGGGCTCATTCATTTTGCCCTAACAGTACAAGCTCAAGGTCTAGATCACCTGGTCGCAGACCACTCCTCATTGTTCGAAGGCATTGGATGTCTACGAGGCCCTCCCGTCCGACTCCATATCGACCAGTCAGTGGCCCCCGTAGCCCTCCGACACAGGCGGATTGCGTTCCACCTCCGACCCAAAGTGGAAGCTGAACTTAAGATGCTAGAGCAAGCTGGAATCATCGAGCGGGTGACTGGACCCACCCCGTGGGTATCCCCCATTGTCGTAGCCAAGAAGCCGAAGCAACCTGACGCAGTGAGGATATGCGTGGATATGCGCCTCCCCAACCTGGCCATCAAAAGAGAACGTCATCTGACTCCCACCATCGATGACATCATCGGGGAGCTCGCAGGATCCAAATGGTTCTCCAAGATGGATCTGCGGTCGGGGTACCATCAAATCCCGCTGCACCCGGACTCGCGCCCAATCACGACCTTCTCCACACACGCCGGCCTGTGGAGGTACACGAGGCTCAACTTCGGCATCTCAAGCGCCGCCGAGGTGTTTCAGAATATCATCCACACCGTCCTCCAAGGCCTCGACGGAGTTCTGAACGTGAGCGACGACATCCTGGTGCATGCCCCGACTCTGGAGGAACACCTCAGACGGCTCCAAGCTGTGTTCAACCGCCTACAAGAGAGAGGGCTGACGCTCCACAAGGCCAAATGCGAGTTCCTGCGCAAGGACATAAGCTTTTTCGGATACAAGTTCTCTGACCAGGGAGTGGGACCTGACCCAGACAAAGTAAGAGACATCCACAACGCGCCGGCGCCCACCTCCATAACGGCAGTCCGCAGTTTCCTGGGCATGGTAACATACTGCGGGCGCTTCATAAAGGACCTGTCCGACCTGACAGGACCACTCCGCGACCTCACTAAGTCAAACGCCACCTGGAAATGGGGCCCGGAGCATCAAGAGTCCTTCAAGAACACGAAAGCAGCCTTGTCAGCCGACACGACACTGGCGTACTTCAACCCACGGAACGAGTCGCAACTGCTAGTGGATGCCAGCCCCACCGGTCTAGGTGCCGTCCTGTCACAACGGCAGTCATGTGGAGAATGGGCCCCCGTGGCATACGCCAGCCGTACCCTCACACCTACGGAACAGCGCTACTCTCAGATTGAGCGGGAGGCCATTGCCATTCTGTGGGGGTGCCGCCATTTCCACATCTACCTCTATGGCCACCCCTTCTCAGTCATCACCGACCACAAACCCCTCATACCGCTTTTCCAAGGCTCTTCCTCCCGCCCACCCCCGAGGATAGAAAAATGGGTGTTGCAGCTGCAAGTGTTCCAGTTCTCTGTGGAATATCGGCCCGGCACACGCAATCCTGCCGATTACCTGTCCAGACACGCCCGCCCCGTCACGGACGTGGAAGCCGCCGAGGCAGCGGCCACTGAGGAGTACGTTCGGCTAGTCATCGAGAGGTCAAAGCCACGTCCCATGTCCCTAGAAGAAGTTTCCAGAGCCACCAAGGACGATGACTGCCTCCAGATTGCGATCCAGGCCGTCGAGTGCGGAGACTGGAAGGCGCTCCAGAGCCCCGCGTCCTTTCGCACCTCTGACGCCCAAGCCATCCTGAAAGCCCTGTACCTGATCCGACATGAGCTGTCAGTCTCCACAGAAGGATGTCTCCTGAGAGGCCCCCGCCTGGTACTGCCCAGCAGCCTGACCCACCAAGCCGCCTTACTGGCACACGGATCGCACCAAGGGATCGTCAAATCCAAGAGTAGGCTCCGGAGCAAGGTGTGGTTCCCCGGGCTAGACAGAGCAGTCGAAGAAGTGGTCCATAGGTGTCCAGTGTGTCTTGCAACAAGTCTTCCCAATCCTCCGGCGCCCGTGGCAACCGAAGAAGGCCCCACATCCCCGTGGGTACGGGTGAGTGCAGACTTCGGCAGCCTCCCTGGGGGCAAGTACATGCTAGTTGTGGTGGACGATTTCTCCCGCTATCCGGAAGTAGAAATCATATCGTCAACAGCAGCCTCAGAGGTGATACCAAAATTTGAGAAGATAATTGCCACCCACGGGCTCATGAAGGAAGTCCGTACAGACAACGGCCCGCCATTCAATGGCAACGAATTCACAGACTATCTCCAGAGCCAGAACGTGAAGCACAGACGAATCACGCCAAGATGGCCTCAAGCCAATGGAGAGGTCGAGAGACTAATGAGAACACTGAATAAAACAATACAAATTGCAATTGCTGACGGCCAGTGCCTGGAGTTAGCCATCTACCAATTCCTCCGTGAATACCGCCTGACCCCACATTGCACCACAGGAGTCTCCCCGAGCCGACTCTCATTCAATCGAGTCATGGCAGACACCATCCCACATCACCCAGCATGGGAGCTCGCCCCAAACCCGAGGAACCGGTCCATGGAGCAACGCACCAGAACCAACCAAGAGGCATCCAAGCGGAGGAGAGCGTCGAACAGCCCGATACAAGTCGGGGACAAGGTTCTAGTGAAAGACCGCCACCCCGGAGGAAAGTTCCGTTTGCCCTTTGAGTTAAACCCATGGACTGTCACCGAGATCAAAGGAACCATGGTCACTGCTGTCAGGGGTGGGGAGTCTGTCACAAGAAACATCTCGTTTTTCAAGCAATACCGGACCCTGACTCTGACCAGGACGAGTGGCAACCAACCTCCCAGACGCTACCATCAGGACCAGATGAAGCTGACGCCGCGACGGCTCGAGCCGAAGACACCACCCCGACTATTCAAACCACGGAGAGTACAGAAGAAGAGTCCAACGTCAACGACAGCGGGAACGCAGAAGAGCCACCCCCAGCTACAGGAGAAGGCCGGAGCCAAGTAAGATACAGCCTGCGTCCGTGTCCAAAGCCTTCCCAGAGGTATCGTGACTTTGTGGCACAATGCTGGCGTTGAGCTGATCGAGATGGCTGACCCCGCCGAGATAAAAGTAAGACTGTTCTTTTTGTTTGATCTTTGAAATGTTATGTTGGCCACTACTTGAGCAGAGACTGATCCAGAGACTTTGAGTGGACTTTGTTTGCGCTCCGCAACCAACCCTCACAGCATGGTTTGCTGACCTCATAGACTATTGAACTTTGGTGTGTTGTTTTCCTGTTCTGTTTATTTCATCCCTAGGTAAAGGAGGAATGTAGTGTTGCTGCCAGTGGGGTGTACCACTGCAGCACACGCCCCCTCCCACTGTCCATGCATATGTCGCCCCTCAGGCGTAAAGGGGCTTTGGTATAGCCCTTACGTGAGCGTGAACGTGAGCCTGCTAATAAAGAGCCCGGCAACCCTGGGCGTGGTCAGTTAGCGACTAACCACAAACGTAGCACGTGTGTCCAGCGTCCCTTTATTTCAAGGCCCTAGGCCAGCCTGAGACCAGGACACCACATAGACCTACTGGGTTCGCGACGCACATGGACACATGTCAGGTGGCGTCTATGTTAATAACCTATCACAGGTGGAATTTTGGGATAGCAGGGACGGCGGTTTTTCATAACTGCAGAACGCCGCGTTGTTGATTCATCGTGATCAACACACTAGGTATGTTGTATTCTCGTTTCCGACTTACTTATGGGTCGTGTTTCTCTGTTACTCAATTGTACTCCTACTGTGCCTTATCAGTGAAATAATGAACAGCATAATAATAATATGGTAGGATTAATTTAATTTCCTACGTATTGCTGTGCAATTAATATACATGTCCACACGCCGTCGATATCGTATCTTGTTTTAAAAATATGGCCATTTTCGCCTAAGATGACAAATAATTTAGGTTTACCAGGTCTGTCTGATACTTTCGGTATTACAACGTATTGTCGTGCAATTAATACATATGCTGATACGCTGTTGACATTATCTCTCGCTTTAGAAATATGGCAGTTTGCACTCAAAGACAGCTGATTATTAGGTTTATCAGGTCTGTCTGATACTTCCTGTTTTTAAACCCCATAACTTAGGTGACTACCGGTACAATACTTATCGCTTGGGACTGTGGAACACGGAAAATATATATATTCACCCAAATAGGACGGATTCGTATTTCATGGTAGGCTCTAGTGCAAATAATGACAAGAGTACTGTACTATTTTGATTTCCGTTAGCATTTATTAATGCCCATGCTATCTATCCGTGCAGTATAATTGTCCTTATTTATATCTTCCTCCGCATTTCGGGCCAGAAAACAAAGTCTATGCTGACGTGACCTTTTACATTGTCAGACCGCGAGTGCGGCCGAAGTCCCCTAAAATACAAATGAATAAATGAATAAACAAATAACGCGCTAAAAGAGAGTGCGCCCAGACAAATGCTTATTTGCACTCCCTTTATTATTCCAGATCTTTGTATTTATATGATCAATTGCTTTGGAGTTAACTGTGTTGAGGCATACTCGGGACCCAACGAATGACTACTATTCGAGCAAAGTAAATACATTACTCTTAATATGGAGCTCTGTTTGGGGAATTTGGATTAACAGGAATAAAAAGGATTGAAAGGATTTAAAGGACTTTCCCCTCCCCATGTTGGATAACATCGTGCTTTGGAACAACCATTTTGGTACGAAATGTTGCATGTTTTATATGTATTTTACTTGGCCTTGGATACTGTATGTTGTTTTTTCTTTGGGTTTGTTTCATACGGTTGGCACAATTGGAGAAAATCGTTCGCGATTCCATCCTTATGGGATTGTTTTGTTTGAGATATGCATGTTTAGGATATCCAGTTTGGCTTTAATGACGATTGGAAATGTTGCTGGAATCATGAAACATCTCATTCATAGCTGTTATTAAGATCGCATTCATCTAAAATGCTGAGGTGGGATATGATGAATTTGAAGGTTTGATTTGGCATTCTTATTGTAAATGTACACATGGAATATCTTTCAGTCTCGGTCTTACCCGTTAGAAGTAACAAAATAATAATGATAATGATGACAAAAATATTTTACTGTAACATCTCTGAATTGTAGTTTTTAGAGGGACGCAAATGAGTCTGGTTAAACAAATAAAAGATAAAAAATGTCTCTTACTGAAGTGTCTAAATAGGAAAGACTATAGAACTAGTTTGGTTATCATCAAGATCACTGTGAATATATATTGTACAGCATTTGAATGTTTTTTATTGATAATAGGTACCTTTCTGTATATATGATAAAATATTATGGCTTGCTTACATGTTGTTGTATCTGTGTCGACACTGTTAATGTCTATATTTATTGTGTTGTCTTGTATAGCACCAACACTGTCTTTTTATATGTTTTTTAACTTTCAGCACTGAAGCAGTTCTGTTTTCAGAACGAAACGCAATTTCTGGCTTTTTTCCCCAAAACGGAATATTAAACAAGCATTGAAAATTTACATCAAGACTCAGCGTCTGTATGCAAAGACAATAAGAGAGTTATCAAGCGTTTCCATTTGGATTGGATTGATATATAAATCGGTGCTTTTCTAAATTGGACAAAAAATTGACATTTTACCCCAGGTTTGGGTGGTGCTCTTAGGACAGAGGGCATTTGGAAATAGCACGCTAAAGGTTGAAGACTAACTTGATTGGTAAACATAGGATTGGTGCCTTTTTTTTCGCTGATAGGTCCGCTTTTCAAAGTGTTGTTGTATAAATACTCATTTGAGTGCTCCCTACATTAAGGATTTGGTAATATACCGAATTGGTATTTAAGAATTCGGTAATTTACCGATTCCTTAAATTACCGATAGAATCCTAACATTTGGCCCCTACATCTGAAAAGCCTAATACCGGTCGTTAACGGGCGAAATTCGGTAATTTCTGCCATTTCCGACCGGAATTAGGCTTCCTACATCTGGCCCTTAGACCCTTATTACGATGTCGGTTGGAGTTGCCTCCAACCAATACCACTGCGTATTGTGTACCGACTAACATCAGGTCTGCGGTTCCAACAGCATTATTTATATTTTACCGCACCATGTGCGGTCGCACTCTCCCATTTCTCAATGGGAGCGTGTGTGGCAGGCGGAAACCGTCTGCAGCACATGCTTCCATTGAGAAATGAGAGTTTTTGAACCTCCCTCCACCATGTGGTAGGCACCTCACAATGCCTGTCCCAATGTGCTGGGCTGCCAAGCACAGATGCGAATGACCAGGGAGAAGGGGGCCCTGCTAGGGGCCCCCAATGTCACTTTACAGCAGCCTTTCCATGTCGGAAAGGCCAATTGGAAAGGCTGTTGGAAGCTGACATTATTATCCAGACGGTGTAAACGCTGTCCTTAAGGGATTATGAGGCGTTTCTGACTAACCGATCGGTGTCCTTGAAGAGACCCGACGGGATAGGAAGAAAAATTGAAAGGGAACCGTTAAGCGCCACTCACTATGAAGTTATCTCACGCTAAGAAACTACAACAACCAGAGTGCTTTGCAGGCACACGCCCAGTGGGGCGGGACTATAATTAAAGATTCACCTCAAACCATCCACTTGCTGCGCTTTCCCACACAATGCCAGGCTATTGAAAAAGGAAGAGGTTTCTGAAACATGTTGGCTTTTCACGGCGCTGAATCTCACTGAGGGAACTTGCCTCTAACCTACAGCTGTCCCCCAAATTAAAAGGTGAAAACAAATGTATGGTGGGGTGTCCTCATTTGGGAGCTTGTGCAATTGGAATATTCGGTGGCCCGCTCTGGCCACGAGGATGACCCCACTACTGGGAGCAGGTCCGGGTGCCTTAATCTGAGGCACGATAATGGAACAACGTACCTGGTTGGGAAGACGTGAAATAAGCTGCGGACAAGTCACATCCTTGAAGCTACCCGATGGGATAGGAAGAAAACTTGAAAGGGAACAGTTAAGTGCCACTCAGTATAAAGTTATCTCACGCTAAGAAACTACAACAACCAGAGTGCTTTGCGGGCACACGTCCTGTGGGGCGGGACTATAATTGAAGATTCACCTCAAACCATCCACTTGCTGTGCTTTCCCACACAACGGCAGGCTATTGAAAAAGGAAGCGGTTTCCGAAATATGTTGGCTTTTCACGGTGCTAAATTTCGCTGAGGGAACTTGCCTTTAACCTGCAGCTGTCCCCCAAATTAAAAGGTGAAAACAAACGTTGGGTGTGGTGTCCTCATTTGGGAGCTCGTGCAATTGGAATATATATATATATATATATTTATTCACAGAAAAAAACATAGGTTTCAGGCCCGTTAGAGTTAGAAATTAGCATTCAAAAAACCTTAGAAATTCACTGAAAAAACCATAGGTTTCAGTGGTGTTATAGTTAGCTGGACATTTCACTCGTACAAAACCATAGACATTCCACCATTATAGTTTGTTCAGCTAACTATAACTCACGCCCCCGCAATGCACTGCTCATGACGTCACATATTACATCATTCATGGCATGGTCAGACTGATTACATCTCAAATGACATCACTGATGACATCATCCAGTGAATGTGTGTTTCTGTAAAGTATAAATATGTTTTATATATATGCCAAGGTGTATTGAAGAATCAGTGGGTGTATCAGGGTCTGGATGAAGAATTTACGAGGTGTGTGACTAATTGTATTAGTCACTGATTAAATGTATCTCACTGAATGCATGCATTAGTGACTAATTTGTATGAATGTTTGTATCAGTGTGTCTGTTGTTGTGTAAGCTAGTACATGGGTTAGTCAGTAACTACATGACAGTTTATATGTGTGTCCTAGATGATAAACTATACACAACCTTGATATTAAAATGTGCATGTTTTCTTATACGAGCATATATATTGCACTTTAAGGATCTTTACTAAAATTCTTTTATTGTTTTAACCCTTTTACTTTTAGAATGACACACTTATTGGCCTGGTTCTCATCATTGACAGCATTTAGAATCGCTCAAAAAATAACCCAATTTACGTTTTTATCCACATTTTAAAATAAATACAGAAAGGAAAATAAATACTTTTCTGTCTGTATTTATCTGTAAAAATCAGTAAAAACAGAAGGAGCCCTACTTATAATATAACTATGTTTCAACTTAATTAGCATTAATTAACATATAAATGCAGTAAAAGTATGATGCAGCACCTATAATACCTGACTTCAAACAGCAGCGTTCACAGTTCGATTTCTGACTCCAGCAGCATCTTAGCCCACCACTATCTCACTGTGGGTAACACCTTGCTTAATCTTCCCAAAGCCCCCGAGCACCGGCACACCTTTCCGGGGGTAGCTTTACAAATGCTGGACTTTTTTTAATTTAACAGCATAGTGATGACAAATATTAGCACGTTTTTTTTTTCTAGTTTGAACGATATATTTTTTTATGTCTTCTATTTAGATGTTTTTAATCATGAGAATGCAAACGTCACAGTTTCCCGGGTAGCACTTTTTAAACTCTCCAATGTATGTAGATATTAAGCACCTTATACGTGTTACGATGGAAATCAAAACCTTTACAGCTGCACAGTTTGTAACTTTTCGCAACACGTGCACAAGTTAAACAGTTAAAACGTGAGCACGTGTAAACTGTAAAATGTGACATCTAAATGGGCAGATCCGCATCTTCCTTCCATAGACTACTCAATAACAATAAACTATATAAACCACACCCGTTGTGCGATTAGTTTTGTTTTCGTGATTTATTTCCGCGTGCCCATTCTGTGATGCAGGTTCCATTTTCTAGCGTTGTAGTCTTGTTATGCGTCAACAAAACATATTCTGGAGTTGTAAGTTGTTTGATTATGGCATTCTAGATATTTATAATACGCAGCTATTTGTCGTTATTTAAACATTTATATGTCAAAAAAGTGTTATTGCATGTTTTTGCCTTTTTTTCTGTAACGTCTGCAGCTTGTTTTCAGAAACAGACAGATTACAGCAAACATTGCTCATTTTCTAGCTCCTTTGAGCTCATATACTGTGATTTTGTAGATTATAATATTGACACTGTACTTGACCTCAGAGGTGTTGGTGACCCGTCGGCGCAAACCCGAAACATTTAAATAAACGTCACCACCTTCCAGTTGTTAGTCTGTTTTCTCCTAGGGATCATATACTGTTAATATGTATATTATAATATGAACAGTCATGGTGATCTCAGAGGAGTTTATGACCCGTCGGCACAACGAGGAAAGATATATAAGCAACATCACCAGCTTCTGGCTTTTAGTCTGTTCCCCCCCTTTTGACCATATACTGTGAATATGTATATTATATTTTCACAGTATAATTATCTCAGCGGAGTTTATGACCCGTCGCCACAAACATCAAACTTTTCGACGTCCCGGAGCAAAGAAGCTCAGAAAATAATTACTGCTCGAAAGTATTTCGTTATGGATCTTCTGTTCTATTCATAACTTTATTTTCCTTTTCTTTTTTGTGTAACAATGGTGTCATTCGTTATATTGTAATAAACTGTCCTATTGTTACAGAAGAGGAATTGGAGATTTGTCTGCGCCACCTGTATAATACAGCTTACTAACCTTTACTTGATCAGATATTTTTTCAGTGAGCATATTTTACGACATTGCAGTCTAAAAGAATTTAGCTTTCATACAGACTTTGTTATTTTAAATATTTGATAAACCCTATATTAAGCATGGCGACACCCTCCTTTTTCTGCTATAGTTTGTAAAAGTGTTGCCCCATATTCTTGATAATATAAGAGGGCATCAGTTACTTTTAGATCAAGTAGAAAAGAAATGCTACAACAAACACTCCGCACTACATTATCTGAGGTCAGATGAACAAGTAAAAAACAGTTAAACACAAATGACTGCATATTAGATACAAATGTATGCATTATCATTTTTCTAATTTGTATTCTGTAGAATTCGGGACCGTTCTGTCGTAGTGCTTAGAGGTAACACACAGTTCCGCTAACAAATCACGTACTCATTTAAGAATATATAGGATAGTACTATTATAATACACGGTACTGGTCCTATATATTCTATAGGGAGAAGGTGAATACGAACCGCAACTGAGAAAAATAGAAATGATAAAATAACATTCAGAAATGTAGGGTTTATCAAATATTTGAAGTAACAAAGTATGTATGAAAGCTACACATTTTTAGACTGCAATTATGTAAAATATGCTCACTGAAAAAATATCTGATCAAGTAAGTTATAAAGGTTAGTAAGCTGTATTTCAGATGGCGCCTACAAATCTCCAATTCCTCTTCTGTAAGAATATGACACTTTATCTATACTACTATAATAATGTAAGAACTTTCAGGCTTTGAGGCGGGTAAACTCGGGAACCACGGCTCCAATCTACACACCCGATACACCGTTGAAATCGTCAGGGTGTGTAGATGGTTATAGGCTATATAAATATAAAAAATAAACGTTATTTACAAAATGTATATTTAAAAAAAAGATGTCCCTCCAAAGTGGCGACGGCCCCGACGTGCATGCTCACGTCTGGAGCACGGGGAGGAATGGCGTCCTAGGAGCGGCGGACATGGCGCGGGGGAGGAGCGGTGACGTGAGGAGCAGCGGACAGGCCAACGGCGGTGCGAGCAGCGGAGAGGCGGACATGGCGTGGGGGAGGAGCGGCGGCGGACAGGCGGTGAGGAGCAGAGCGGCGAGGAGTGGTCAACTGAGGAGCGGCGGCTGAGGTAAGGCTCCGCGGACAATGTCGGGGCTGGCGGGTGTCGGGCCAGGCAGGGGACGGGGAGTTACAACAGAACAGACTACAACAGAACAGATCGGCTGAGGAAAGGCAATGTCGGGGCAGGCGGGGGTCGGGGCAGGCGGGGGACGGGGACTAACAAGGTGACGGGTGGAACATTTTGCACGTACTACTGTCCGACCTCCATTGACTCAGGACAGGCGGGGGTCGGGCCAGGCGGGAAAACAGATCGGCTGAGGAAAGGCAATGTCGGGGCAGGCGGGGGTCGGGGCAGGCAGGGGACGGGGACTAACAAGGTGACGGGTGGAACATTTTGTCCGACCTCCATTGACTCAGGACAGGCGGGGGTCGGGCCAGGTGGGAAAACAGATCGGCTGAGGAAAGGCAATGTCGGGGCAGGCGGGGGTCGGGGCAGGCGGGGGTCGGGGGGGGCACAGGGGCACGGGCTGCTGGGCAATGTCGGGAGAGGCAGGGGTAGGGGAAGCCTGAATGCTCCCGGACAAGGTCAGGACGGGCTGCTAGTTACAATATAAAAAGTGACACTGTTGTTATACAAAAAAGAAAAGGAAAATAAAGTTATGAATAGAACAGAAGATCAATAACTAAATACTTTCGAGCGGTGATTATTTTCAGAGCTTCTTTTCTCCGGGACGTCGAAAAGTTTGATCTTCGTGGTGAGGGGTCATAAACTCCTCTGATATCATTATGACTGTGAAAATTATAATAAACATATTCACAGTATATGATCAAAAGGGGGGAACAGACTAAAAACCAGAAGCTGGTGATGTTGCTTATATATCTTTACTCTTTGTGCCGACGAGTCATGGACTCCTCTGAGAATACAGTGACTGACAATATTATAATATGTATATTGACAGTATGTTATCCCCAGGAGAAACCAGACTAACAACTGGAAGCTGGTGACGTTAACTAAAAATCTATAGGGTTTGCGCCATCGGGTCACCAACACCTCTGAGGTCAAGTAGAGTGTCAATAATATAATATAAAAAGTCACAGTATATGAGCTCGAAGGAGCCATAAAAGGAGCAATGTTTGCTGTAATCTGTCTGTTTCTGAAAATAAGCTGCTGACATTACAGAAAAAAAGTCAAACACATGCAGTAACACTTTTTTCCTAGATATAAATTATTTAAATATTGACAAATAGCTACGTATTATAAATATCTACTTTGCCATAATCAAACAACTTACAACTCCGGAATATGTTTTGTTGACACAAAACAAAAATCCAACGCTAGAAAAGGGAACCTGCATCACAGAATGGACATGGATAAATAACTCGCAAAAACGTTACTAATCGAACAACTGGTGTGGTTTATATACTTTTTGGTTATTGAGTAGTCTATGGAAGGAAGATGAGGTTCCGCCCATTTAGATGTCACGTTTTACAGTTTACACATGCTCACGTTTTAACTGTTTAACTTGTGCATGTGTTGGAAAAAGTTACAAACTATGAAGCTGTAAAGGTTTCGATTTCCATCGTAACATGTATAAGGTCCTTAATATGTACATACTTTGGAGTGTTTAGAAAGTGTTACCAGGAAAACTGTGTCATTTTCATTCTCATGTTTAAAAACATCTAAATAGAAGACATAAAAAAAAAATACCCTTTAGAAGAGAAGAAAAAAAAACTTGCTAATATTTGTCATCATTATGCTGCTAATTTTAAAAAATGCCAGCATTTGTAAAGCGTAGAACTACCCCCGGAAAGGTGTGCTGGCGCTCGGGAACGTTGGGAAGATTAAGCGAGGTGTTACCCACAGTTAGATAGTGGTGGGCTAACATGCTGCTGGAGCTGGGAATCGAACTGTAAACGCTGTTGTTCGAAGTCAGGTATTATAGGTGTTGCGTCACACTTTTACTACAGTTATGTGTTAATTACTGCTAATTAAGTTGTAAACATTGTTAAATTATAAGTAGGGCTCCTTGTTTTCCGTTTCTACTGATTTTTACAGATAAGTACAGACAGAAAAGTATTTATTTTCCTCTCTGTATTAATTTAAAAAAAAAGTAAAAGGGTTAAAACAATAAAAGAATTTTAGTAAAGAACCTTAAAGAGCAATATATATGCTCGTATAAGAAAACATGCACATTTTAATATCAAGGTTGTGCATATTTTATCTGAGTGTGTTTATATGACTGAAAACTTTCACTCCTTCAGGCATGAGTGTATATTTATCGGCCAAATAAATGTGGAAATATACTCATTTCAGATTAATTTTTTCACAACACCCAAAATATATATGGATAACTACAGATACAATGATTTAAAAAATATGGATAAATACAGACGGAAATGCCCAAAAAATAAATACCATAAAACCGGGAGCCATCATTATTGGTTATAAAAGACTACTATTAAGTTAGTTTACTCTATTAAAAGGATAAACGTCTTATTAAAATTTACTTTAAAAACATTATAGGTTATAGGGACATTGTAGTTAGAAATTAGCATTTAAAAAACCTTTGAAATTCACTGAAAAACCATAGGGTTCACAGAAGGTATAGTTAGAAATTTGCATTTATATTTATAGTTAGCTGGACATTTCACTCGTACAAAACCATAGAAATTCCACTGTTATAGTTAGTTCAGCTAACTATAACTCACACCCAAGCAATGCACTGCTCATGATGTCATATATTACATCATTCATGGCATTATTAATACTGGAACTTTTAGACGCCGCGTTTTTTGATATTCTTGGCTCGGTGGCTTTTGTATGTTGGAAAAGATTAAGAAATTAAGAACGGAAGTATTTACTTGAAAAGATTGGACACAAATAAACAGCAAGAAAATCACCAAAGAAGAACACTGTGTGGATTAAAATTTTTTTTTCACATTAATATATGAGTTTTGCTCAGGACATTGAGTTTGTGTGATTTAAAATAATGGGGCATAGAACCAAGGGCCATTATGGCTGCCTTAGCGGGACTTTTTCCCACTAAAGCGGCGATAATTTTATCGCCCTATTACCTAGCTGTCGCTAACACCAGTTAGCGACAGCTAGTAGGAGATAGCGATCATCTTGGGGCCCACTTTGCATGTCAGCGTTAATTATCGCTAATAACATGCAAAGTGGGCGTGCCAAGATGTTAGCGACTGGAAACAGTCGCTAATATCGCTATCTCCAATTATCAACAAAGCCTTACTTTTGGAAATATTCGCGCTAAGCGCGAATATCTCCAAAAGTTAACGCCTGCCCAGAGCAGTTCTTAGCCATGTTATCCAATGGAGGGTGGATAACATGGCTAAGAGCATTGTCACGATAATGCATGAATATCGCTGATATTTCAGCGATATTCATGCATTTCGCAGGATTTTTACTGCTTTTGAGATAAACCTTGATAATATCAAGGTATCTCAGCGGTAAAAATCGTCGGAAAGCGGCGATATAATTTTAGCCGCTAACCATGCATAACGATAATTATCGCTATTGCTTGGTAATCTGCCCCAATATCCCTGTATTTATTGTGCCAATGTCTCTCTTATAGCACCTTTAAAGGAAACAATTCCATGCATGGGTGAGCATTCGGCCTAGTATTATATCAATGAGATGCCACTTTCACTCTAAGTCCAATTCCATAAAGGTTTGTAACTTGCCTTGTTTCTGCATTGCAAAAGCACGTCGTGTAAGGGTAAAATACCCCTACTAACCCTGGCTGCTCCAGAAGGCTTCTCAAGTAGGGGCAGGGCCTCTCAATCATGGCCCTGCCACATCATACTTCATCCACATATTGAATCCCCGCCAGCTGCGAGTCCCACTGAGTAAATCACCGGTGTGATTTGTTCATCTATATGTAACTTTATTTGGCAGTTCTTCATTTTTACCAGGCCTTGAAAAAGCTTGGGGAACTTCCGGATGAGTGTTGGTTTGTCAGTGACCCTGAATAAGATGTCCACTAGTTTCAGTCGCTCAGCAGTTGCTGAGCTCAGGAGGCATTTGGCTTCAGGCCCCTCGATGACGTGGATATAGGCTGGTATTGTCCGACCTTCATATGACAGTTCGGTCTCAAACTTCCCTATACATGTTAGTGGCTCCTTGGACATCCACGTATACACTCGTACGTGGGCATCAGCTAGCTTGGGCGGTGATTTCATGCGTTGGTACTCCGTTACTGGTAAGTAGTTTAACGTTGCTCCACTATCTAGCACGAACTGTGTGGGGTGGGAGCCAATTTTTATGTCTAGACGCTGGTACTCTTTCAGCTGATCAAGGTCAGCTACACCGTAAAGATATTCCTTTCGAGGTCGGGGGGTGGGTGATGGGGATCGAGATTCTCGTGATGACGATCGCCGAGATTGACATGTCCTGCAGGAGTGGCAGCTGGATTGTGACGACCCAGTAGATGAGTCTCGTCTATCCTGGACTGCCCTGACGTGATGACGACTGTTTGAGCGTTGGTGTCGTCGGTGTCTTCCCCCGAGGTCACTCTTTGGTACTGCCCCGCACATGCTTTCAAAATGGTTGTCTCTACCACATTTCCGGCATTATTGTCCTAGCGCTGGGCATGCGTCTGCGTGCGGGAAGTCATATCCGCATCGGTAGCACTTGGGTTGTCTGTCTGATCGTCCCTTCGTGTGACTCTGGTCCTTGTGTCCTCTGTTTGACTGGTGGTGATGTCTCTTGGATCTGGAGGACCTAGACTGTGGTGGAGACCGTCTCTGCTCTTGTCGAGACTGCGTCCTGTAGACTTGTTCTCGTCTCTCACTTTTTCCAGTTTCCATCCTCTTCGCGTATTCGTCAGCTTGTTCATCTACTCTCGTCATCTCTACGATATCATCCAGCGCGTAGCTTCTCTTGAGTAGCTTGCGTCTCAGTGGCTCGGAGAGACAGCCTTCTATGACTCTCAGTCGCAGGGCGTCCTCAATTGAGAATTTGTCGAACTCGCAGTGCTTCGCTAGTCGTCTCAGACGTGTTACGAACGCCCCCATTTGTTCACCTTTCTCTTGAGTGGCCAGGTTGAAGGTATACCGCTCGAAGTCGATGTTCCTTTTGTGTAGGAACTTGCTGTGTAGTGCTTCACGTACTTTGGCGTAGGTCTCAGAGGAATCTTCTGGCAGTTCTTTTATGATTCGTCCCCCTTCCCTGCCAATCAGGTTCTTGAGAATGAGCAGTTTCTCTTCGGCGTCTGTCACCTTGGACGCTTTCATGAAGTCCTCAAAATCTTCGATCCACTCTTGCCATCGGGGACCCATGCTCCCGCCGGATTCAATGACAAGGGGCTCGGGACATCGCAGGAGGGATGTTCTCAACATGCTTGCGGACTCTGAGTCGGGCATTGTGCGCTTGTGGTTCCCGCCTGCTTTTGTAGTCTTTGTCTGTTATCTTGCTGCACTCACCAGTGCTTGTTTGTTACTTGGTTGCACTCGCCAGTGCTTGTTTGTTATCTTGCTGCACTCGCCAGTGCTTGTTTGTTACTTGGTTGCACTCACCAGTGCTTGTTTGTTATTTGGTTGCACTCACCAGTGCTTGTTTGTTATCTTGCTGCACTCGCCAGTGCTTGATTGTTACTTGGTTGCACTCGCCAGTGCTTGTTTGTTACTTGGTTGCACTCACCAGTGCTTGTTTGTTATCTATTTGCCTTTGCCAGTGTTTGTTTGGCCCATGCCAATGCTTATTTGTTATTTCAGACTCTTTGCCTGACTTCAAAATTGCCGCCGATGATCCCTCGCAGGGGATTAGTCAATGTTGCCTGACTTCAAAATGGCCGCCGGAATCTCGTTTTCAGCGAGATTTCAGTCGTTTCTTCAACCGGAGCCACTCATTCACTCGGCGCTTCGACTTTCCACTCACCGCTTGTCAGTTGCAGCCGCGATCCACTGCCAGAGTCACTTCAGCAAGTGAAGTTCACTACCTTTGCTTTTGCCGCCCGAGTGGGCTCCCGGTTGGTGATTTTCTTCGGCTACACGCTTCTGCCACCGAGGTGGGCACTCGGTAGGCGCTCTTGGTAGCGCGCTTCTTCCGCCGAGGTGGGCACTCGGTAGGCACTTTTGTTGGCACTTTTCCGCCGCCGAGGTGGGCACTTGGTGGGCGCTTTTGTTGGCGCTCTTCCGCCCCCGAGGTGGGCACTCGGTGGGCGCTTTTGTTGGCGCTCTTCCGCCGCCGAGGTGGGCACTCGGTGGGCGCTTTTGTTGGCGCTCTTCCGCCGCCGATGTGGGCACCCAGTGGGCGTTTTCTTGCAGCGCACTCGAGCCTCCAGACGTGGGGCGAGCTCCGGCCCAGTCAGTCGCCGGTTGCTGCTGTAGCCGTCCACGCGTTTACGGTCCTGTACCTTCGTCGCCAGTTGTAGTGTCCAGCCCCAAAGAATGCAGGCAGACACAGTGTGTTGTAAATACGGACCTCTTTATTGTGCGTCCTCACTCTTCACTTCCTAACGGCTATCTGCCTGTTTGGTCCCCCAGCTCCTCCCTTCCGGCCCGCCCTCGTCCCTCACTCGGGCAGGTCCTAGTGCCTGACCTGTTTGGTCACTGGTCACTTGCATCGACACCATTACAAGTAGGTAGCATTAAACTGCTCAGCTAGATAGAAAAGTGTCATGCCCAAGAGACTATATCAAACTAAAGTGCAGGGCAGAAAATGAAAGCAACAGGGACAAAAAAATCCAAAACGTTCACATAAATGTCCACTGAAAAGTTTGTCATAACAGCAGTGGCAACAAAGATGGTAAGAAACAATCTAACCATCTATCTGCACGGGTCAATTTCTTTAGGGACACAGAAAACAGAACCCTCGCAGAAGAGCTACTGTGAAAAAAGTTGAAGAGATTAAAAACAGGATAAAAACCTAACTCCAAACAAGGAGTCAGGCAGAATAGTAGAAAATCGTTCATATTTCAACCTAGATATTCAATCGATTCTTAATTGTAGTTTAAACACATTAGGGTCAAACTACTCCGCAATTTGAGGGCTCTGTCATCACCACCAATGTGAGGTGCGATGCTACTAATAGAACAGAATAAAAACAAGCTGCTGTTTCCTCTATGTGCCTCATTACAATGTCTCTCTACAGCTTGTCGTCATTGGAGATACCACGCATGTGTTGCAGAACCTGTTTTTTGACATGGTGGATAGTTCGTCCAATACCTCTGCAGCTCCTAGAATTCAAAGAATGCTCTGATCTGATTGGCTGAAGTAGTTTTTTCTCCCACTGGCTATCTTGATACCATGGATTTGAAGACAGCCGTGGTCCGTGCAGGTAGAGCGGTGGGGCTGGGTGGGGGGTATTTCGACAGATGACAACGAGGGAAAATGAATTATTTATTTAATTTCCCCTCGTCATCGTCCATAGAAATCCACCCCCCCCACACCGCCCCACTGCTCGTACCTGCACTGGCCGTAGCTGTTTGAAGGCAGATCAGTGAAAGCTGGATCATTTCATTGGCTGGCTGCAACATCGAAGGAAAATGGTATAGCAGCTGTTTCAGAACATGGCCACTTGGTCTCCACAACGTAAAAGGTAACAAGCATTTACAAAGCAATGGTCTCGGCATTATTAAAGGTAGAGCTATCGGCATTGCTCATGACATTTTTTTTCTTTTTTTTTAAAAAACATAAATAAATGGTATTGTCATTTACAATGGCAATAGGTGAGCATTAGAGAGTAGTAGAGAGTATTCGCGGACACAGAGCCACACACACACACACATAGAGCTGTGCACACACACACACACAGACAGAGCCGCACACACACACACACACACACAGAGTGGCGCATACACACACACAGAGCCGCACACACACACACACACACACACATAGCCACTTACACACACACACACACACACACACAGAGCCGCGCGCACACACAGACAGAGCCGCGCGCACACACAGACAGAGCCGCACGTACACACTGACAGAGCCGCACGCACACACTGACAGAGCCGTACACACAGAGCCGCGCACACAAGCAGACAGAGCCACGTGCACACACACACACACATACAGAGCCACCCACACACACAGAGCCACCCACACACACAGCCACCTACACACACACAGCCACCTACAAACACACAGAGCCACCCCACATAGAGCCACCTACAAAAAAACTACACACAGACAGAGCCACAGACACACACAGACAGAGCCACACACAGACAGAGCCCAACACACAGACAATGCCAAACACACAGACAGAGCCCAACACACAGACAGAGCCCAACACACAGACAGAGCCCAACACACACAGAGTCAAAAACACACAGAGCCAAAAACACACAGCCCCAAACACACACAGAGCCAAACACACACAGAGCCAAACACACACAGACACAGAGCCACAGACACAGAGCCACACACACAGACACAGAGCCACACACACAGACACAGAGCCACACACACACAGACAGCCACGCACACACACAGACAGAGCCACACACACACAGACAGAGCCACACACACACACACAGACAGAGCCACACACACACAGAGTCACACACACACACAGCAAGAAAAACGGCACAATCAGGGGGCAGAAGGCACGAAAAGCAGCACAATCAGGGGGCAGAAGGCACGAAAAGCGGCACAATCAGGGGGCAGAAGGCAAGAAAAACGGCATAGTCATGGGGCAGAAAGGACGAAAAGCGGCACAATCAGGGGGCAGAAAGTACGAAAAGCGGCACAATCAGGGGGCAGAAGGCACGAAAAGCGGCACAATCAGGGGGCAGAAAGCACGAAAAACACAATCACTATCACATTCAGTTATCTATCCCCTGTGTACATTCTATACAGAAAACATTTTTTTTCCTTCCCTCCTTTCTTCCTAGCATTGGCAGAGCCCACGGGACTAGCTTTAAAACTGTAAACCAATTTTGTGCAAATAACACATGTAAACTGCGTTTGTGAGGGGCAGTGTTTACATACGTTACCACACTAAACTCACACCCATTGGTGCTTCCAATTGTATTACAACATTTACATAGGGCTTTGTGGCATGCTTACTTGTTTGTTTCAGAAAGCTTTCCCATTTTTAAGTCCGACATTGCCAACTACATGCCCCGTTATAATGAGGATTTAAACAGAAAATGGAAATTATACCCTACCATCCTCAAACCCAGGGAGGTCACCGTGTGGAATGGGCCATTTCTTTCCCCCAGCACTTCCCTGGGTGTGTATTGCGAACAGGTACAGCTGCGTATGTGTTACTTAAATCAGAAAAGAGGCGCCTGACAGGGTGTGCTCCGCCGCTGCTGTTCCCCCCTGGCAGCCTCAGAAAGCATAGAACAGTTCTCTTTCTTAGGGAGAATGCCCCCGCCCCCTAAAGTACACGTTTTCCTAAAGTCCCATGTCCTAGGAACACGATGCCGGGTGTGCAGGGGGCAGCGCCGTGGTGTGGAAGACGGCGGTGGCTAGTTAACTCCTTAACAACAAACACAAAACGAGAAAAACATAAAAGTAGGAACAAACACTCTGCGAGACCCTGGCTGCATAAGGGCATCGGCGCGCAGAACACCCATGTTTGAGTAAGGAAAAGAAACGCTAAACTGCTTTTTCTGACTCCTTATTGCAATAACTCATTAAAGCCACAAAGCGCCTTGTGAGCATACAGCCCATGGAACAGCGCTATGTAGTCGGGCCGAAGTCTCCCAAAATCCCAAGGCGTTAAGTCCTATCAACTTTACACCGAGGTGACCCTTCTCTGCCAGACGGGCACCGCCGCCCCCTGGCATGGAGAGGGCACTTCTCGGTGTACTTCAAAGAGAGTGTTAGAAGCACTTACCTCTCAGGCAGAACATCCCGCATGGCTGCGCGGAGAGCGACGGAGATGAGCCACGAAAAGCGGCACAATCAGGGGGCAGAAGGTACGAAAAGTGGCATAATCAGGGGGCAGAAGGCACTCACCGGTGAGACTGCGGGGCAGCACGGGGCTCTCCCTCACTCCTGGAAGCCCCGTGGGAGGCGCCGGCTGCGGGCTTCTTCTTTTCTCCTTCCCTCACTGGAGCGCAGGGTGGGCTTCCGTCCGCTTCCGGTTTTGTCCAGAAGCACTTCCGGGTCGTCGCAGGCAGCGCGGCGACCCGGGGGGGGGGGGGGTGGGCTCGAGAACGACTCGCGGCGGCAATCCGGGGTAGGCTCCCGGTGAATTAAATAAATAAAACCAGCAGACAGAGCACACTGCAGTCTTCTGGCAGGCGGCGGCAGGGATGCAAGGGCCAGACGCGGTCGGGCAGAAATGTCTGCCGCAAACCTCCGAAAGTTTTCCGATTCGGGGGCGTGTTTTGGGCGTTCTGAGTGACAGATGACCTCACAGTCGAAAGAACGCAAAAAAACACGCACCTGAATCCGAAAGAGACGGGGCTTGAAAGGAGTGATGCCCCTCTCCTCCAATGGCTGGCCTCCGTTTAGAAAGCCAGCCAATGGAGGAGAGAGGCGGGTTCAAGCCCCCATACTCAAAATCATTAAATCTCCTCCCGGAGACTGCGCAAGCGCAGCCTTCGTTTCTCGACCTAAAAAGGAAGGGGGCATTATGAGCCCACCCAGGCCCATGCAAGGCAGTCTCATAAAGACTTCCTTTTAGTTAAATTTGGGGGGAAAATCTGATAGTTTGGCATGATCCATGGATCTTCTGTGGCGCCCAGGAGACATCCTTGATTCCACTGGACCATTTTGTAATCTGTGGCCCCTGCAAGCTTCACTGGCTTGGTACTGGGAACCCAGGGCGAACATTACTGACCCTTGTTAGCCTATTGAAGGATCTGCAGCTCTGGCTCCAGACCTGCAAAGCTTGCCTGAAGCTTGCTCCTTGAAGCTTGCCTTAGGCCTGATCCTTCAGCATCTGTGGATCATCCCTGCTGTACATGGTTGTGTACAGCTGGGGCAAACATGCCAACAGAGGGTGGATTGCCCAGCTCTTCACCCATGCTGTGCACTTGCTCAGGATGCGTAGCAGGGCCTGGCCGCCAGCAGGAACAGTGCCCTACCCCTATTGTACATGGCCACCCATGGAGGGTAGGGTGCATATTTTGTCCAGAGTCCAAGCCTTGTGACTCACACCTAACTGTCAACCTTGCACAGGATAGCTGGGTGCTCGTGTTTATGTTAGGTGAAAAACTATTTCTTGTCAACTTACAGGTACTAAACGAAACTTAAACCCCTTAAATTAGCTGGTCAATGTTTAGCTGAGCAAACACTAGCTTGCACCAAGGCCATTCTATCCACAAATGCACCCCATATGCAATGCCCATGATCTCACCCATAGCAATGACATCAGTAATAACATAACATATCACCTTTTTTTATTATATATATTTATTGGTTTTAGACACAGACAATAGCCAAAATGGTAATTGTTGTAATGAGCCATTCGCACACAGCTACACATCAAAAACAAATGATAAACTGGAATAGTGGAGGCAATGTGAGCATGAGATGCCAAGCCACTGCCCCACTGTCATAGGGTGCAATCAATTGTCAAAGAAAAGGAGGCACCTGCACTGGCGAGGACGAAACTAACGGGAGTGTGGCAGGAGGGCTTGGGAGGGGTGGAGTGGGGCAGAATCCCAGCCTGGAGGGAAACACAGGGACACACCACTTGCCGGCGCCAAGGGAAACGTTTCGTGACAATAGCAAGTAGTCTTACATACCAGCTTGTGTGTATGTTACATGTAGCTGCACTAATCCCAGGGTGCCCACCAGAACTGCCAGCAGGATCCCCCCCCCACTGCCACAGGGGAACCCAGCAGAGCAAGGATAAGACCCAAACTAGACGTGGAGCCAGTGAAAGGCAAGGTGCCAGCCTTCCTCGCTCCAGAACAACCCATTATGTGCACTGCAGGGTGGGATCCAAGGATCTGGGTAGCACTCAAGGTAGAGGTGTGTCATTTTTCGCCTCCAGGTTGCTAATATAAGTGTCCCAGCTCCAACCCCTAGCAGTCGCTCCCTCACATGTACACACCACTGCAAGGTCATTTAGCCCAGCTTTTGACCATCGCAGCAATGTGGAGATCCAGTAATGTACGTTGAAACTTGCATGCACTTTTCTGGACATCGTGATCTGTCACTTGAAAAGTACAAAAGCGAGGTCAATAAATCTGTGCAAGTATTTGTCCCCTTTTGCCTTAGGTCGATTGAGCCAAACCTCCTTGACTTGTTGGAGCGCCCGAAACAAAAGACTATCCGTGAGTGGTGTTGGGAGACCAGCCATTCATCTGACTTTAGCCCTGCGATCTGACGTGCAATGGGATGAGCGCAGTGCAACATAAATGGTCATACCAGTGGGTGAGCACAGGTTTAATTTAGGATGTGTATCGGACTTACACTGACTAGAGTGTTGGTCCCTACTTGGACAGGGAGCAAACCTCTGCCAACTAGAGACCCCTTTTCTAACACTCCTTAATGCACCAGACTTAACCAGTGAATAAAGTAATCTCATAGATACTTGCCATAACTCCTTAAGTGCTGCTTCCGGCAGGTAGCCATCCCAGACATGGTGAGGTAGTTTCATACTTTCATCTGTTGCATTAAGAAGGTAGTGGTGGCTTAGGGCTACTTCTTTTTTTCTTTATGAGGGGGTCCTGAAGCCTCTCCTCCATTGCATGGGTCTCTAAATGTGACCACCTTTCAGTTCTTAACCCGGCAGTCATCTAGTAGTACTTAAATCTAGAAAATGTCCCTTTGGTGATTTCCTGCCAGATATTCAATGAAAGCCCTTCATCACAATCCACAACCTGCCCCCATTTACTAATGCCACTCTCTCTCAAGGGTTTCGCTAGTCGGTCTTCCATACATTCTGGGGTTCCTAAGGAGTCCCACATTGGTGATACCTTGCTCTAGTTTGGAATCCCCAATAGGGATCTAATCTCATACCATATTCTTGCAGCTGAGTGAAGGCACTTCAGCCACACCTTCTTGAAGAATTTTGGTGCACAGAACTTGTAGGGGAAACCCTCCCCTGGACGGCCTGCTAGCAATGTTCTATACATGTCTCCTGCTGGTGACTCATCAGGGTGGAGGAGAAGCAATCAACAGTTTTTCAGCTGGAATGAAGCAAAACCAAAGGGGATGATGGACGGAGTGTTAAACATTGCAAACACTCACCCCCAGTCAACTGAGCTGGGTTTTGCTTTGTTCACCCTAAGTTGGCAGGGTATGCCCAGACGTGGGTCCCTTGCTCACTTTTCCACTGGATTCAAGCTAGCCTGGCTGATGACGGCTGATTAGCCAGAAACCGGTCCCAGGATGCTTGTTTCCGGTCCAGGGAAGACATGGCTTGGCAGTTCGGGCTCGACTGTTCCCATGAGACACAGGGTCAGACTGATTTGTATATGGTCATGTCTGAACTGGGGTGGTGGAGTGAGCTAAAGAATGATGATAGAATAAACCCAGATAATTTGACTGGGGGTGAGTGCTTGCATTGTTCTACACTCTGTCCATCATCCCCTTTGGTTTTGATTTCTTCGTCCTAAGTTGGCAGGGTATGCCCAGACATGGGTCCTTTGCTCACTTTGTCACTGGATTCAAGCTAGCCTGGCTGATGACGGCTGATTAGACAGAAACCAGTCCCAGGATGCTTGTTTGCAGTCCAGGGAAGACATGGCTTGGCAGTTCGGGCTGGACTGTTCTCAGGAGGCACAGGGTCAGACTGATTTGCATATGGCCATGTCTGAACTAGGGTGGTGGAGTGAGCTAAAGAATGGTGATGGATTAAACCCAGAGCATTTGACTGGGGGTGAATGCTTGCATTGTTCTACACTCCGTCCACCATCCCCTTTGGTTTTGCTTTCAGCTGGAATGACCAGCAGTACAGCTAAATGTCTAGTAATGCTAGGTCCCTTTTATCCAGCTTCCTCCTGAGTTTATTCCAGGACAGCCGAATGGCATTACTTGCTCAAATAAATTAGGTAATTCTCCCTTGAATTTTGGCAAGCTCTTTCCTGTTGAAACTAAGTGGGATGTTATCGAACAGAAAGGTTAACCTTGACAAGGTGGACATTTTTACCAGGTTTACATCTTCCGTAGATTGTGAGTTGCAGTTTCTGCCATTTTTTTAGTTGCTTATCCACCTCATTAACAAGACTCTTTAAACTGACCCTTGTAATATCCTCTAAGGTCTGCACAAATCGTATTCCCAAGTATCTTATTTCTTTTTTTTTTATTTTTTTTTTGGGAAAACCTTTATTGTACAGAGAGTGCTCACAAATACGGGCCTACAACCCAACGGGCTGGCCACCACATTGCAAAAGCATTATTAGCTATACAAAAGTGTCTACAGGATATGACGGCAAGGAGACAGGAGAAACACCAAAAGTCATAGAGCAATCGCAGGAACAGGAAATTAAAAGGGTAGTTTTTCTTTTTTTTTTTAAATGGGGCGGGGAGTACAGGAACATGACGGGTAGTGAAGCAAACCACAAGGGAGGGGCCGCGGCGAGCCGCGATCCGGCGATCATAAAAATACAGGATAAAACCAATATGAAGGAAACATATCAATAAACACGGGCCCAATCAGAGGACCACAAGGAGAGGCAATTGCGCTCGCCGTCAAACGCTCACCCACCACAGCAACCACCCGACTTACCAAACATCAATGAAAAGGACCCCATCGTAAAAAACAATACGAAACGCACCCCAACACAAGGAAGGAAACCCCCCATAAAGGGGGAGGGGAAGGAAGAAAAGGAAAAAGAAGGGACTCCTACCCAATCACGCGCCCCCCGGCGACAAAGCAGGAAAACCAAATCCGGTACAAAATATACAGTAAAAGTCGATGATAGAACACATAGCTAACCATAGTCACAGTACTACCGGAGGGTCAATACATCAGAAACACGCCAGGGGGACACATGACGAGACAGAGCCCCGAAAAAGGGAATACTCAAGAGCCATAGAACAAAAAAGGGGAGAAAAAAGGGGGAGGAAAAAGACCCCCCAAAATGACAGACCCCCCCACCCACCCCACAAGCCCACCCTGCACCCCTGCAGAAGGCTATGGCCTACCCCCCAGCAGCGTGCCTGTCGCCCTAATTAGAACCCGAAATATAGAAGAGCAAGGACAAGACAGAAACAAAGGACAAAAACGGGGAAAGGGGAAGGGAAAAAGGAAAAGTATCACACACGGGAGAGGGCCAAGGGACAGTATTATCCGCACCCACCCACCCGCCTGAGAGAAAGGGGGTCAGGCCCACGGGAAGTCAAAAATTATCAGGATACATTTCAGGAGCCCCGCAAAGTCACACATAATCATACCAGTACATGCCGATCATAAAACCAATACAAGACTACCGCACACAAGGGCAAATTTGCATCAGCCCTGTCCTCGTTTGTCCAAAGTTGCAGCCGTCCGATCCAACAAGAACCAGGCAGCGAAGAACGGAGGGCATAGAACAGGGGGATCTGGCGGCAGTCCGGAGAAGAAACGTGGAGGAAAATACGGAAGATCCAGGAAAGTCATGGTACATCGCACACATCGCAGGCACAGTTCCAGGGACAGTTCAAGAGAGGCAGACCCAGCTAGGTCGGCACAGGAGCCATGGCCGGGCAGTCGAGGCGAGAAGGAGCAGGAAGAGTCATCGAGGCCGGGCCAGACTGGAGCCGGCCCCCGGACCAGCGGCAAAGGAGACAGCACAGGACGATGAAGGGCGTCGGAACTCCGCACACCCAAAAACGCGGCCGTCGCCGGGGCCATAGTTCCTAGGATAATTCCAGCCGCACCCTGCAACGAGGAGGCCACACCCGATGCTGGGGGCTCAAACGGCCCGAAGAGAGGATCTGCCTCCAGAGCGGAGACTGGTGCAGCCACAGAGGTTCGCCAGGAGTGCAGGGCATCCAGGATATCTCGAAGTGTAGGAAAACTTTTACAATATCCGGCACCCGGGCCATGTGGCGGGCCTCCAGCGCTCGTCCAGGCCCGGCTGAGACACTCAGGGTCGGCCGCCATCTTAGAAGCCCAGCGAGGTCGCAGCGGCCGGCAACCCCCGTCGGGGCAACAGCAAGGCAAATGAAGACCAGCCGACCGGCGGCAGGGCACCTCGGGGCAGGAAGGAGGCCCACCAGAAGAAGGGGAATCGCCGGCCCCCCAGTGCCGCCGGCCCCGTTCTCCGAGTCCGGGCGGAAGAAATCAAAATGGCCGGACCGGAGAACAAAGGGGGGATCAAGCCGGATATACGAGTAGCCCCGTCAATGGAAGGCAGCGCCTCCACCCCCAGGCCCCCGGCCCACCGGGGTCGGCCAGCAAGCACAGCCGGCCTACACGCACAACGGCCTCCACGACCACGTCCACTGCGCCATCAAGGGCCGATCATCGTGCTCCGTCCCGTCCGGGCGCCGCCGAGAGGTCCAGGCCAGCCCGCCCCGGAGGCTCCGAAGCGAGCGGGAGCGCTGCACAGGATCCACGGCACCCAGAACCACCGGAGCAAAGGGTAAGTGCCCGCGAGGCGTCTCAGTACTACAGCACAGCAAGGAGGGCTTCCCGGGGCAGGATAACGACAGGATAGACGAGTAAAACAGGCAGGCGGACGGAGCCGAGCTAAAACGCGGCCATCTCGGACGCGAGCTAGGCTCCTCCCCCCATCTTATTTCTTTTTAATGCTCAACTCCCTCATAAACTAAGTTCCAAATTCTTATCTCTGATTTTGATTTGTTGACTTTACATCCTGAAAATTCCTCAAATTGCTTTACCTCTAGTAAGTTGGCGCTTTCTGCCTCAGGTGTTTACACCACTTAGTCTTCGGCGTATAATGCTATTTTCGCGGACTGCAAAGGGCTTAATTTTATCATTCCTTCTTAGACTTTGGGCCATAGGTTCAAAATATAGGTCACAGAGGAGCAGGGAGAAGGGACAGTCCTGTCTAGTCCCTCTTTGTATCCTAACCTGCTCTGATAAATTATTATTCATTAACACTCAAGCCCTCAGGGGATTATAAAATTGTTGAATAACTTTGAGGAACGCGTCCTCTATCCCAAAATGCTTCATTCTGGTTGTCAGGTACTCCCAATTTACTCTGTCGAAGGCCTTGGCTGTGTCAAGTATTAAGATAGCCAAAGGAGTTTCAAAAGATGTTGCTAAATCTAAGGAGCCTATCAATGAATGTGTCAACTCCTTTAAATGCTTACCAGGGAGGAATCTTGTTTGATATTTATGTATAAGCCACCCATCACCCTGCTGAGCCTTGAAGCCAAAATGATAGCGAAGTGCAACAACATCAACTGTTGCATGGCAAAACACTTATAAGGTCCCAAAGGCGAGACCTATGGGCTATGCCAATGCTTGTTGACCTGGGATGTGAGCTGCAATCAACATGCCCAAAAGCATCTGTAGAGCTACAAAAAAACCTGAAAATGCGGAATTGGCTCATCTAGGACCACCCGATGCTCAGTTTCTACACTAAACGCTGCTTAGGTTAATATTAAGGAGACCATATTTAAGTTATGCTGTCCATCTCACACAATGCTTTGGTTGCCATTTCCATTCATTTTCAGAGACAGCTCAGCGAGATATTATGGTTTATCAAAGTGCCACGAGTATTGTTTGGTTCTTTTGTTGCTGACTTTTAAAGACCAGGATGTTTTGAAACACTAGAACTATGCAATCGCAATGCTGAATTGTCAGGTCTGTGTTCTATATCTTTTAAGTTAAGTCTTTCTTCCACTATCAACAGTATTTTATTTATGTCTATCGGGTGTAAGTCTCTTTTCTATGTCTGTGACCACGCTCTCGGCCTGCACTTTACAGACTTGTGGTTCAGTTTGAATTAGTTTCCCTCATGCTCGTTCATCCAGCTTTCTGCAGCACACCGCCAGCAGTCGCGCAGGTGAGCCCAGGTACTGTGCCAGTGTACAGGAACAACCGCAGATACCTGTTACCGCTTGCCGCACGGAATTGCCTCCGCAGGCAGCAATCTCCCCCTGTCTTGGACATCATGGTGAAGAACACGCCAAAAAACAAGGCAAGAGAAAAAACCCAGACCCACCTGAAGAAGGTGATGATAATAGCCATGAGAAAGAAAGGGCGGTACCTCGAAGGTAAAGCTGATGCCAACACAGGCATCTGGTACGCCCGGAGTGATGGCAGCTAAACCTTGCAAGACCCGTGTAACATCTGCAAAGTCTTTAACAAGCGCGTGCGCCTCGCGCTGACAGTAAAAAAAACAACTTTGACGAGGAGAGGAGGAGGCAGCAGGGGGAGGGGAGAGAGGAGGGAGCCTGCGCCTGTGTCCCTTGTTGGGGCGAGCAGGAACCATCTGTTAATTACACAAACAGATGGTTTCAAAGCTCGCTCCCGCAAGGGAATCGTCAAACGTGCACACGTTGCCATTCAAACAATGCAATGCACGCACGTTTTTGCCTGTAAAACTGAATCGATTTCTAAAGGTCTCCTCCTAAGAAGCGCATGCGCGCTGCGTAGGCAAGACCTAAAAACAAAGGCTAAATCCATCTGATTTTCAAATGAGCATCATATCGTTCTTCTCAGGTGAAACAAGGCTGACATATGGGTGGGCATGACTAGATAGTCAGCCTTGTTTCACCTGAGATGAATTGTGTGATGCTCATTCGAAAATCAGATAGATATGGGCTTTACAAAAGCTGAACTCATGAATACAAGTACATGCGCTTGGACCAATGTGCACAATTCACAAATGTCAGTTTGATTCTTCTCAATTTCTTTACATTCAATTGTATTCACAACAATGATTTATACAGTGCAATATATCAAATTACATTTATATTAATTTGCATATGAATATTACATACTATAGTCTTATAGCCCGCTGTAGCCCAGCTACGAAGGGCTATAAGGTTATTCGAACATTCTGCCAATAGAGGGCATAATGTTCTAACAAATAAAACAAAGGCCTCTCGGAGCCCGAGGGGGTTTAAATCTCCTCGGGCTCCGAGAGGCCTTTCTAAAACAACATTGGAATGTTGCTTTGCGGGGCCTTTACCTGCCCGTAGAAGCTCGGAGCACTCCATTGTATTCAACGGAGCGCTCCACATTCCAATGTTCTAATATAGCCTTATAGTCCGCTGTATCGGGCTATGCTGGCTATTACCCTTCATGAAACCTCACCTTGTGTACGACTGGTAGCATGAGTGACCAACATTCAAACATCCTGCTGCGTGTACTTAATGAAAACTCGGTATGTCGTTAGGAGGTGTTATTGAGTAAGTTTCATTTTTGAACAGGACTACATCACGGGTGATAAAGTTCAGTAAAATAAAACACAGCAGGATGTTTGAATGTTGGCCATGCTACCAGTAAACAAGTGGTACACGAGGTGAGGTTTGCATGAAGGTGAATAGTACATTAGGACACATTTGTTTCAGCACGAGCACGATCACTTGGTCGGAAAAGCATGACAGTTTCACCTTTCAACACAGTAACATTGCGGTTTTTAGTACAACAAACATGGTCAGCGACTAGCTGCCGCCTCCCCCCCAAACCGGCACCCAACACCCAGAAACGTGGACACGAGACTTCTTTACTCTTTGGAAGGCGGGCGCTAGTCGCCCGGCCGTATTTATTAAGATATGAAATTAAAAAAGGTTTTAATTGCATGATCAACAATTTATACAAAAATCAGCAGGACATTAGATACAAAATGTTTGTCAACAAGTTTGAGAGCCTGACCTTAACAAAACTCTAATACATGTTGTTTCCTAACCGAGTCTAACATCCTCATCTTGATTTTTGTACATTTCTGGCCATATGGCAAGGTCACTACCGGTGACAGGTCCTACAAGCTGCGCCTCCCCTAGAGACGTGCGCATGCGCAGTGTTACCCCGGGAATTGCCCGGTCTACGCCCTGAACTCCATTTACCCACTAAAGGAGGGCCCTTACTCTGCGCCATCTGGTGACGTCATGAGTCCACGCGCGCGGGGTGGCTACCAGCCTAAGGAAAGCGTGAACTACTCCTACCCGCGCTCCTTTGCTTTGCAGCATCCATTACCTTGCCCCTGGAGTTCCAGGAGTGGCCCGCAGGCCCCTCCCCCTGGGCGGGAACCTCCATAGGATGATGCCCGCCCCCTCAGACCTCAAATATGTGCTCACCAATAATGACCTTACCGCATGCCCCATACCTAATAAATACGACGACCTATGGGAAAAAATTCTAAAGGACAGCTACACTGGCTAATAAATAACAGCAGCACCGTTTCAGCTACAAAGGGAAAAAAGGCCTAATAAGACACTTGGCATCACAGAAAAGTACTTCACACACAGTTTGCTAAAAAGGGGAAAAAATTCCTAAACAAAAGCATCATCGAAATATACCGATAGATCCATTTCTACTACCATGTAAGACATGTGGACAGTACCTTCGCAAACTTACCATTAAACCCGACATAATGAATGCCACAAGACTATTGTTCCAAGGGATGGTGGGTGGGAAAACAAAGAAGCCCAGAGCGCGGGGCACACCGTGCAGTGAGGGAGCGTCCAGGGACAAGGGGGTCTCCTGGGCGCTCCCCACCTCTTTATTCTCCCAGGGGCCAGGCGGGGGGGGCCACGCCCCCCCCCCAGCCTGCCCCTCCTGTAGCCCGCCCCCCCTGACCCGGACCTTCTACTTGGTATCCGGGTCAAGGAGGCCGCCGGCCAATCGGTGGTGGGTCGCGCCCCCCAGGGCCCGCCCCCACCACCGAGCGACAACAATGGGGAAAGAGGGGGAGACGGTCGCCGCGCCGCCATGCGTGCGGGGGGGCCGAGGGCCCCCCATTTTCACATGGTCAGCGACTAGCTGCCGCCTCCCCCCCAAACCGGCACCCAACACCCAGAAACGTGGACACGAGACTTCTTTACTTTTTGGAAGGCGGGCGCTAGTCGCCCGGCCGTATTTATTAAGATATGAAATTAAAAAAGGTTTTAATTGCATGATCAACAATTTATACAAAAATCAGCAGGACATTAGATACAAAATGTTTGTCAACAAGTTTGAGAGCCTGACCTTAACAAAACTCTAATACATGTTGTTTCCTAACCGAGTCTAACATCCTCATCTTGATTTTTGTACATTTCTGGCCATATGGCAAGGTCACTACCGGTGTCAGGTCCTACAAGCTGCGCCTCCCCTAGAGACGTGCGCATGTGCAGTGTTACCCCGGGAATTGCCCGGTCTACGCCCTGAACTCCATTTACCCACTAAAGGAGGGCCCTTACTCTGCGCCATCTGGTGACGTCATGAGTCCACGCGCGCGGGGTGGCTACCAGCCTAAGGAAAGCGTGAACTACTCCTACCCGCGCTCCTTTGCTTTGCAGCATCCATTACCTTGCCCCTGGAGTTCTAGGAGTGGCCCGCAGGCCCCTCCCCCTGGGCGGGAACCTCCATAGGATGATGCCCGCCCCCTCAGACCTCAAATATGTGCTCACCGATAATGACCTTACCGCCACAGGCCAGCATTGTTAACCGACGATCTGGCCTCCCCCTGCCTTGACCTACCCTAGAAAATTCTCACTTTAGGAAAACCCTCCAACCAGGCCCTGACATTATCAGACCCCAGGACCTTCCCTTCCTCCGACTGCAAATCCCTCCAACCAGGCCCAGCTATTGTCAGACCACAAGACATTCCCTGCTCCATTCAAGTGAACTCCATCCCCCAAGTAATACCGTCCACCCCCGACACACCCATGAGGTATCGTCTGCAACAGGGGGGGCTCGAAACAGCTTGTCCAACTGTGTGTTGATCCTCTTTACCGAGTGATTCAACGCCCTGACCGAATCCCCCCCCCCGCCACTGCAATCGAGGTATGAGTTGCGACCATACTACCGTGCAACCCGGGCAGATCCTGGCCATCCACCCCGCAGTTGAGATAATCTCCACAATCAAAATGCGCCTCCCCAGCTTGGCCAAATCATTCTCCCCCAGGTGAAGTATCACCACTGACGGGGGAAAGTGCCGACGCGCTAACAGCCCTTGGAAGAAATCCCTAAACTGGTTGAGACATAACCCCCCTCTCCCGAAGAATGAGATGTCCTGGAGACCCACCCGCAGTGGAGATGAGCTCATCAATGAGTATTCGCCTCCCAAGTTTGGCCAAGTCATTCCCCCCTAGGTGAAGTATCACCACTGACGGGGGGTCGGGCTGCTGAGCTAAGAGTCCCTGAAAGAAGTTCCTGAACTGACCAAGGCACAGACCCCCAAACCAAATCTTCCCTGTCCCGCGTCTAGCCTGTTGCTTGTGCTGGCACGTTGTAGCTCCTCCACTTCTGGTGATGCGTTCCTCCCCTGCGTCACAGGTTTGAGAAACTGCAATAACCAGGAAAAGACCAAGAAAACCTGGGTGACAATTCCCACTTCCACCTTAGGGAATGGGTAGCACTTACACCTGCCAGCAATACTTGGGCCCTTGGTGTCCTCTTTCTCGACGTATGCTTCCCTTTTTACGTCCACCCGCTGCTGATGTTGCGGTGTGGAGCACCCCTCAGATATCCGCCATGGACCCAGCCGTGACTGACGTAAGCATCCCTTGGGCTGTCCACCTGTTGCAGCTGTTGTGATGTGGAGCACTCCAGGTATCCACCATGGACCCGGTCATACATAAAATGGAAAAGATAAACACACACCATTAGTGTTTCTGGCGATAACTGCTGTACACGTGCTAGTCTTACATTACCATCAGTTGCTAAGTTTTAGATAAGATTAGCGCCAGATGACTACTCATTAACACGTCGACAGTAAATGTTAAGCATAGCCTCAGTTTGTGTCCCATGTATTGTGATCGAATTAGTGTTACAGAGAGTGCCCTGTAGAATGACCTCTATTAGGAATAATATCCCGTGTGCAGTACAGTGACCCAGTGGCAGTGCCACAATATCCCGTGTGCAGTACAGTGACCCAGTGGCAGTGCCACGGCACATTCATGGCTACTAAATTCTGCTGTAGACCAGGACATCACCTCCTATTCCTGGTTTTCCACCCAAATCTTTAGGCCATCGGGTCTAGGTTTAAAAAGGCCAGTCCGTTTGCTAGTGCAGCAACTAGGTCGTTAAGCATAGGATCAGCACCGCCCTAACCATGCTAGGCTGTAAAATTGGCTTCCTATTTTCACATTCATTGTTACTACAAGAAAGTTGTGCTGCAGGCGAGGACATCGTCTCTTAATCCTGGTTTTCTAGCCACGTTTTTATGCATAGGATCTATGTGTGAAAACAAGACAGTCTACTTAACAGTGCAGCATCACAGTCTTTAGCTAAAAGAATTAGCACAGCCCTAACTCCGCCAGGCCATAAGCTGGCCCAAGGGCCTTTTTCGCTCGCCACTTTGGCTTCTGGGAAATATCATCCTAGCCAACCAGACATGATCACATGCATCCCCAGAACTATGTGATGCCGCAACTAGGCTCATGGGCACCTTTTAGGTGTGACATCCGGGTGTGTATGATTATCAGGACCCCAAGTAGTCTTTCTACAGGCTCTAGGCCCTGTCTCCATGCCATTCGTGGTTCCCCTACCACATTATTAATATATGGCTTTGGTACACCCCTAGAGCTCAACGTATATGGTGCTAAATTACTGTGTGCTATATAAGTTTACACACTGTAATTATTCGCCTCTAATCTCATCATAGGCTCAACGTATATTGTGCCAATTCACTTGTGTGTTAAATAAGTTTACTGACTGTAATTTCTTGCCTTTAGCCTCGGAGAGGAACTAAAGGGATGTGTTTGGAACAAATACATATATTTGTTATACACCTGTTCTTTTTTTTATTTTATTTTATTTTTTTATTTTTTTTATTTACTCATCCATGAGATTATAGACTGGTAAAACAAGCTGCTCTACATTCCCTCAAGACTTAGCCTGAAGGCTGCATGCAATACAGCTACCACTAGGATAGCTTACTAATAATGTTGACTTTAACCTATCACCCATGAAGGGTCGTTTGGACTGGTGTAATGTCCCCCCTAGAATAGTGAACAGCACCTCAGATGTTTATTACCTTCACAATGAAATAAGTCCCTTGTTTGGCTTTCTGCTTTGGCTTGCCAAGGAATGTGGGCCCTGGTAAACTGGCTTCCACAGTCTCGTCAAGCCCTACCCTTAGATGTGTGTTAATCCCCAGGAGGACCCCAAGAGAAGGGGGGTATACCCTATTCGGGAATGGTTCCACGATTGTTCTAACTATCACCTCAGCAGACACCAATAATAGTATTTATAGAGTGTCAAAAATTTAACTCATGTCAATGGCTGTTCCTTGCGTAAGATAAATAAGCAGCAACCATGGCTTGGATAAAATATTGCAAGTACCTGGAGGACATCAATAAAGAAGCCCAGGAATGAACACAAAGCGCTTATTTTACCCGAAGGTGTCAGAGCCCTGTAACATAGGACCCGTTACATGAGTAAGCTGTTGTAGGAATAGGGCAAACAAAGTGTAGCATGAACCGACTGGCCAAGCAACGTCAACCAGTCTGACCAATGTTGATGACTCACGAACTTCCTGGCGAACACTAGCATGCCAGATAATCACACAACACATGCGACAAGAACACCATTTCAAACCCAGCACGCACATGATGTACTCCCTGCCAAGCAGAATTAAACCCAATGCAACCAATTTACAAAGAACAAAACGCATTTCCAGGCAAGGTCTGAGAAGGGGGGGAATTATTTCGAAAATGTCCCTAGCACCAAACATTCTATGCTATATTAATGCATTATACGCTCGCTGTGCAGGGGAATCCTTCAGCACGTTCAGATACAGTCCACTACTAAACCTGCATCCCATACATACGCATTGGCGAAATCCTTGAAATACCTGTACAGCCACTTATAAAGCTGTAACCCCAATATGCATTGATAACAGTGCCCTGTCTCCATATCTATGCAAAATGTCCTATGGAGCAGACGGGTAGTTCATGAATCTCGCAAAAGGCAGTGCAAACTGCACTGTGTTTAAAAGTCATCCTTCCCCACCATGAAGTCGCTTAATAAAAATTAATACATGGCCACAACCTGCCTCACACATGAAATCAGTGTTTAAAACGTCACCCATAGCAATCTGAAAAACCTGATAGCTATGGTTTTATATGAATCATGAATAAGGGCGGGATTGGTGTCACTATATCGCAGATCATTACAACGCATTCCGTTACATCGGAATTTTTACAACGCAGGATCTATTACATCGGATGCCATTACAACGCATGGCATTACATCGCAGATGCTATTACAACGCATGGCATTACATCGTAAGTATATGTAAGTATACTTTTTAAAAAAAATGTAATTAATTTAATTTAATTAATTTAATTTATTTAATTTAATTAAAATACATTTTAAAATAGTAGTTAATTTAATTTAATAAATTTAAATCTATTTATTTAATTTAATTTTAATAAAAATTGTAATTAATTTTAATTAATTAATATAATGAAATTATTTTAATTTAAATATGTTTAAAATTGTAATGAAATTAAATTAATTAAAATAATTTTTTTAATTTAATTAATTTAATTAAAAATGTAATTAATATAATATAATTAATTTAATTTAATAAATATATTTTAATTAATTTATAAATGGTAACTATAATTTATTTAGCCCTAATCACAAACCCAACCCTTAACCCTAAAAACACCCCTGTACCCCAAAACCCAAACCCTACCCTGAAACCTAAAAACACCCCTGTACCCCAAAACCCAAACCCTACCCTGAAACCTAAAAACACCCCTGTACCCCAAACCCAAACCCTACCCTGAAACCTAAAAACACCCCTGTATCTCAAAACCCAAACCCTACCCTGAAACCTAAAAACACCCCTGTACCCCAAAACCCAAACCCTACCCTGAAACCTAAAAACACCCCTGTACCCCAAAACCCAAACCCTACCCTGAAACCCAAAAACACCCCTTTACCCCAAAACCCAAACCCTACCCTGAAACCTAAAAACACCCCTGTACCCCAAAACCCAAACCCTACCCTGAAACCTAAAAACACCCCTGAAACCTAAAAACACCCCTGTACCCCAAAACCCAAACCCTACCCTGAAACCTAAAAACACCCCTGTACCCCAAAACCCAAACCCTACCCTGAAACCTAAAAACACCCCTGTACCTCAAAACCCAAACCCTACCCTGAAACCTAAAAACACCCCTGTACCCCAAAACCCAAACCCTACCCTGTAACCTAAAAACACCCCTGTACCCCAAAACCCAAACCTAGCCCTGAAACCTAAAAACACCCCTGTACCCCAAAACCCAAACCCTGCCCTAAAACCAAAAAATACCCAAACACCCCAAAACATATACCTCAGTACACCAAAACATATACTCCTATACTCATACTTATTTAAAAAATTACTTAAATTAATAAATTTAATTTATAATATTTAAAAACATAAATAAATATTTTTATTTATTTTTATTTATAATTAATAATAATTAAATCAATTATATAATATTAAATAAAATAAAAAAATTGTATATACTTACCAATACTTACGATGTAATGGTATGCGTTGTAATAGCATATGCGATGTAATGCCATGCGTTGTAATGGCATCCGATGTAATGGTTCCTGCATTGTAATAGCTGCGTTGTAACAGCATTACGACGTAAAAGTTGCGTTGTAAGTGTGCATCACCATAAGGGCGCTGTACCAAGCGCCAGTTACCTTACCTAAAAACCTTCACTTTGGGACATTACATCACTTTTTAATGACTCACAGGATGTACCGAGGTTCGAACCCACACCCCCAGTTCGTATGACGTGCACATGAATCAGAGCGCCGTCATAGCACCAGTTACCTTACATAATACACTTTCGTTTTTCTGGGAGATGCAGTGAATTGCCCCCACATCCAAAAGTAAAACATTATAGTCATGCTGGGTACACCTCTTGTGTTCATCACTCGAAAGTCAGGGTAAAGGTGGGCACTGCCGCTGTGGCTCCTCATCATAGAGGAGTATGCAAGAAAACACAGAGGCCTCCCTGAAGAGGCGCGCACAGACACCCCAGCATCAAGACTGCAACCGGGGTTCAAATGCCTCAACCAATCTGTATCACCGGCGAGGCACCGGTAAAATTAGGCCTGGGCTCTCCGCTCCCCTACCGCTGAAGCTCCTCCACACATTCCCGCCATTAATGATTAAAATCAAGGCTGCCTCTGACCCCCTGCCGCAGCAGGCTTAATTGTTCTGCAGACAAGGAGGAGATGGGCTTTGCGAGGCTTCTTAAACACTGCTCCCAGGCCAGAGGAAGCAACAAAGGCACCCCGTGAATGCCACTCGCGCCGATGAATAATTTGTGCGGCACTTGGCGGGCTTTTAAACGAGAACCTATGCCAGAGGAACATGCATAAATTCCTCTTACTGACCTCCGGAAAGCACCTATGGAGGGGGAGGAGGGAGAACGCAATTTGAACCAAACTAAATTAAAACACCAGGGTGAAAACACTCAGCCAACGGAGGGGATATTGAATTCTGAAGGGAGGGAAGTATTGAATTCTGAGCTGTACTGAGATGAAAGACATAACCTTGGACTTGTGCTTAACTGACCCGATCGATGAAGAACTAAAAAGAGTTTATAACTTTCTTTAAATTCTTATCACTGGAAGTGCAACACCAATAACGAAGTGATAAAATGTGCCATGAGTGCGAGTGCTGGTGGGCATTAATTTGGACTGAAACCAGTTAAACTACATGGATCAGGTAACTATCTGAATAAATAAACTGTCAATAAATGTGGGGCTGATGCCAACTGTTCTAAAGCCACCGGGGTACGTGCCACAGAACCGTCGATATGGCCCCGCACTGTCCGGATAAAAGGCGCAACACACCAAATCTATGTGCCCTATTCACAATGCCCCTGACATTAATTCTGTGATTTGAAAATTGCAACGCAACGTCACCGTGGATGAAAATTACGGGTGTGAGGAACCTGCAGCCCCCGGGCAACGGGTTCGAATCGCTCAAGTTCGAATGACCTTTGTTCCCCTTGCGAGCGAAAGCATGACGAAGCTTCCGGCACCCAGACAGTCACGCCGCAGCTTCCAGGGGGTGTTTGTGGGCGCTAGAGAGCGTCGCTGGCTGCTGCCTGAAATCCGCGCGGTGTGAATAATGTGCACATGCTGTGGGACTGCTGCAAAGTAGCTGGCACATTCATTTCTTAAATAATTGATATCCTGTAAACTATGGACACAAGTAAGCATGGGCTGCAACACTCGTCCCGGTCTCTGCACCCAAGAAAACAAACGTGCGCCATGCATACACCCCTCGCCAACAGCAGCTATCAGCATGGTACTTAACTTTTTACATGCTCCTGTATCTTCGAGCATGGCTCCCCCAAAGACGCCGCTTCTGCTCCAGGGCGCGACGCCTGTTCATAAAGGGCAAAAACATCTGGCACAGTGTCCACCGTGACGATCGCTGCTCCTTGTTGTCAGCTTCTCCGGTATTCTCCGCACTGCAAGCACCAGTTGTTTGAAGGTACGATCCCGCAAAACCTGCAGGGGGAATAAAAAAGAGAAAATTAGAAAACAAAGAAGCCCCGAGCGCGGGGCACACCGTGCAGTGAGGGAGCGTCCAGGGACAAGGGGGTCTCCTGGGCGCTCCCCACCTCTTTATTCTCCCAGGGGCCAGGCGGGGGGGGCACGCCCCCCCCCAGCCCGCCCCTCCTGTAGCCCGCCCCCCCTGACCCGGACCTTCTACTTGGTATCCGGTCAGGGAGGCCGCCGGCCAATCGGTGGTGGGTCGCGCCCCCCAGGGCCCGCCCCCACCACCGAGCGACAACAATGGGGAAAGAGGGGGAGACGGTCGCCGCGCCGCCATGCGTGCGGGGGGGCCGAGGGCCCCCCTTTTCATGAATAATAACGCTACCCTGTACCTATTGTGTATTATTACAGATTGGCCCCTGACGAATGGGCACTGGTCCCAAAATGCATTGGGCGGGCATGAAGAATTTGAATCTTTGTACGTCGCAAGCAAGCATTCCTTTATGCTAAATTTAAATGCGATGAAATACAATGTGTATTATGTAATATTCATATGCGAATTATTATGAATGTACGTTGATGTATTGCATTGTAGAAATCGTTGTTGTGAATACAATTGAATGTAAAGAAATTGAGAAGAATCAAAATGACATTTGTCGTTAGTGAATTGTGCACATTGTCCAAGTACATGTGCTTGTATTCATGAGTTCAGATTTCCCAGAAGCATATTAGACAGTATGATTCCCAGTGTAGCACATCAAGGTTGAAAGGATTACGATGTAAATTGAAATTCATAGAACGAGTACACTACACTACCTTTCTGGAGCTTTACAAAAGCTGGTCATACATTAGAGTTACCTTCAGCATGTATTATCAGCCCTCGGTGAGGTGATAGCACTCTTTCTAGTGAAAAGCTGTTGAAACTGAGCCATTGAGTTTGCTTGTGCGCTCCCTTCATTGTGCGGCTTAAAGATCCTTGAAACCTGCAGGTCGAGGTCGAACCACCCAATCCTTTGTGTGACTAGAAATACATCTTGTTTACCTTTTTTCTGACACCAAAGAGCATGTTTCTAATGTTATGGAAACTAAATGCTGAGGTAAGAGTTAACTATATGTTTTCTGGGGAGGTTCATCTAACATAAATTCTTTTTTTTTGTTTGTTTATTGGCATTTTAGTAAAGGTACAGCAGGGTTTAGTTCAACCATATGATGCCAACTATTACAAGGAAAAAGTGCTGTCTAAAACATACCAAACAGAACACAACCGAAGCAGGAGCAGCCTACGGTGATTAAATGTGTAGGGGAGAATTCAACAATACACATCAGCAGAAATAGCATAAGTATACAGAAATGAGTTACACGTTAATGTTCAGCAGGAGAGAGCAATGATAGAGATACAATGGCAATGAACAAATTACAAAGCATCTGGTTGAGCATGAGTTGGAGGTTGGAGAGACTAAATGTTAGGCGTAGAATCGCGAGCAGTAGTCGGGTTTTGGGTGGCCAACCAGGCTAGAAACGGACCCCAAATGTCTTTGGGCCTAGAAGCAGTTCCCAATATATACTTAGTTGTTCCTGGCAGAATGTGGAGTTGAGGACCCAGGCTTTAATGTCGAGGGGTGTGTGTTTTCCCCAGTGCATTGCAATCCGGCGTTTGGCTAACAGCAGGAGCATAGCAAGGTGCTTACGGTGGCCCATTGGTGTCTACTTGACATACCCCAATAAGCACATTTTAGGGGAAGGTGGCATGTTAGTTCCCAGGATGGAGTTGATATCTAAGATACATTTAAAGTCCACTCCACAGATGTCTGTCCTCCCACACATTGCCAGTGAAATCTACCCTCTTCTAACTTGAACGCAACCCTGCTGTTTTTCTCTTTTTTGTGTTTATATTCCCTCCTCGTCAATTTATTTATTTATTTAGAATTTATATTGCGCAACAAATCATTCCCATAGGGATCTCTCAGTGCTTTTGGCTACACAGTGCTGCAGGCTAAGACATGGTTGTAGATTTAGAACTTGTCTTGAAAGAGCTGTGCCTTGTAGTAGGGACACCTTTTGTTTTTCGAAGTGGATTTAGAACAGCCAGGTTTTTAACTTCTTCTTGAACTGCCCCAAACTTGTGCAGGCGCGGAGCTCATCCGGCAGATGATTCCAATCAGTGGAGCTAGATATGAGAATGGGTGCCCTCCCGTCTTGGCCTTCCTAATTTTACAGGGTCGGAGCAGATTACGAGTGCTCGATCCAAATAAGCTGGCCGGTATATAGGGAATTAGCTTTTTCCTTAGATAGACCGGGCCAATCCCCTGCCGTACTTTAAACACCGACGTCAGTAGCTTAAACACTGCTCTCTTCCTCATGGATTCTCACTCGCTCTCTTTCACTACCTTTTCCTAGTTCCTTCTCATTATCTCACTCTTTGTCTTTCAAGCATGCTCTACTGAGCTCCCTTTATATTTCTAACCAGAAGGCATAGCCTAATGTGTGCTCAAGCCGTGAGGATGTTGATTGAGAGCTGCTTTGCCTTGGTCAGTGGACAGCAACTTTTGAAGTGTATTTTGTGAGTCCAGAAGCAGCCTCAAGGAGCCTGCGCTGGTGCGTGCGCATGCGTTCATGCATATGACCATATAAAATGCATTACCTAGGCCAGATATTGTTCGCAGCTTAATTGAATAGATTCATATACCTGCATTGCCTTTGATACGAGCAGCACTTTCCAGGACTGCCTTCGTAAAGCGTAGCCCGTTTAGTCAATTTTGTATTTATGATTACTACTAGTGCATTTCAAACATCACTCCCAGATTGGATTTGTGCCCTTTCCCAGGGCCGGACCAAGAACGCAAGGCATCCCTGGCAAATTTGCCAGGGGATGAGGGGACGCGCAAGTGTGCATTTCTGCTTTTGTTACTGGGGGCCCCAGTAGTAAAACCAAAACCAGACCCCACTGCTGAAAAAACAGCCTCCACCCTTCCAGCTTCCTGGGAAAATGACCGATGCCTGCTACGGCCAGTCCGGCCCTGCACTTCCTTGATTCCATTTATTGTCATGTAAGTGAGACCCTGGCTAGCCGCTGTTTTTGCTGGCGGTAAAGTACCACCCGGCTGGCAAGGAAATCATAACCTTTCATGAAAGGCATATGTCTCTGATAGTCAGAGACATGGCAAACTGACATTGGATGAAGCAGTAGGCGTAGCTAGGACTGAGATGTAGTCAGTAGAAGGGCAGGCTTGATATGGAAAGATCTGTAGAGGTGGAGAAAAGTCAATCACAGAAGATGCTTGCTTACAAAAGACTAGTTTGGCTGGGCCCAAGTCAGTCACATCAGCTTTGCTTCTAAGGAGTAAAAAATTTACTAAGCCTTATTTTTATTGTTTGTTTTCTGTGAGTTAGCATGATTAAAGCAAAGCCAGGCACATAATAGACCCACTAGCACCACAGCCTTCGAGACCCTTGAAGAGTCAGTTTCATGCATGACATATTTGCCTCTAAGATACCACCCTTTCAAATTCAACAAAATGCTGCTAAATTTGTCGATTTCCCCTACTTTGTCTATTTTTAAACTTGAAAGCGTTCATTTAAGGAAAAGGTAATGAATCAAAGATCGCATTACCTTTTTTTCCTGTTGCGGATGACTATGATTCAGATGTAATTATTAAGCAATTACAAATTTCAACTGTGCTTCAAGTTCAAAGGCCTAACTCGTTGGTTCCAGCCTTCTTGTGTTTTCTTGAAAGGTAGCTGTACCTTATGTCTAATCTATTTTGTTAGTTAAAGCTTCCCTGCCATTAATATTTACTGGTATACTACCTTTCAGTTTTTCCTTTTTTTAATGTATTGCATTGTAATCAAATTATTATGAAAATGACCAGTAAATTCCATGATTTTGTCCAGTTTTCTTGATCTACTCAGTCCCAATTTGTCAATTGCTCTTCCTTGCTTCCTTCAATCGCTCTGTGGAAATTGTCATCAACATTAACGTCACACCACTTTCAAAAGTCACCAGCCACCACTGTCAAAAATGGAGGTGATTACACGCAGAGTAAGACTGGGGGTATGTGAGCTTCAGATTTTCCACAATAAGGCTGGCATATAGGGGCATATTTATGAGAAACTAATGCAGCCTGGTGCCGCAATTTATTTTACTGCGCCACGCTGCGTTAGTTTCATGGCAGAGGGATGCTACATATTTACAGCAACTTGCCGCATCTCTGTGCTTTTCCATGCGCTGGCGCACAAACTGCTGCCATGCGCCGGTGCAAGCAACCTTGGACCATAGTGAAAGGATGCCTGCATCATGGGCAAATTGTTTTTGTGCAGGAAGAGGCACCTTCCTGCACAAAAACAATCACTTGAGGTGATTTCCTCTTCCAATGTGTGCTGTAAAATAGAGCACGCATTGAAAGAGGACAAAATGAAGAGAAATGAAAAAAATTCTCCTCGTTGGGTCTCGCTACGCCACCCCTGGGGGTGGAATAGCATTCTGATGCATTTCCAGGTTTAAGATTGCTCGTAAATCTGGAAATGCATTAGTGGACATGGGTGTTGCATGGGAACACCCACAGCAACACCCATGTCACGCCCCTAACACGCAACATGTTGCGCGAAAAGGGGTGATATTTACGAGCACCCGTAAAGCCACGCTGGGTGGCTCTACGTGTGCTTGGAAAGCACCGACGGCGCAAGGGGTTCATAAATAAGCCCCAAAATGTTTAAATATAGTGCATGACTAGCAGGGGGCACGAGAGGGGCCTGAGGAGCAGTGGAAAGGAAAAGGAATGCGGATGGGTAGGAGCACTAAGAGAGAAAACAATATTTTTTAAATAACCAATATTTTTGAGGACCTTCAAAACAGTGTGTGTGCGTTTTTGCCTGTGTATATGGAACAATTTCTGATGGAATGGGACAGACATCTCACCATACCCGCCAGAAGGCACCTCGACCCAACTATTTGGAGAAAAAACATTTACTAGGAGGGGGGTGTAACAATCCAAACATCCCCCTTCCCCCTGAAGCTCCGCCCCTGATTACACGATTTACAGCAGCCGTGAGGGTATTGCGCGTGCCTGTTGAAGAGTTGTCCGTTGGAAGCTGTTCCACCAAACTGTGGTAGCTCAACTTTAGAAAAAAGTCCACAAAACATGAACAAGTTGCATTCTCTAAGCTTTTCAGCTTGGCATGATGTGCCTTCACCTGTCACACAACGGTTCTTGCTTGTATAATAGAACGTAAAAACATCAAACGCATGCTTATTTGAAAAATATAAGAGGATTTGACAGCTCGAAGATAAGACCAGCAACTCCAGCGGGAAGCTTCCTGCGTTAACGTGCAGAAAATAATACAGCCCAAATAACATCATTTATTTTTCCGCTGCCTTTTTTTCGCGTACAGGATTGGCGTTTAATCCTCAGCAGAAAATAATTAAACGACAGACCGTGGAGATAACATTGATGCCAAACTGTAGTTAGTAAATGAGTTCCAGAGATTAAAATTGTAAACCCTGTGGAGATAGTGACTGCAAAAAGACACGCATGGCGATGCACGGAGATGAGCAGAATTCAGATGGGCTAGAGCCGAAAGTGTTCCAAGAAGGAAAAGGAACAGGATGTCGGTACATTTATAACAACTTTGATCCAAAGTAGAAGAAGTGCACTACCAACATTGATTAGAGTTTTTAATATTTTTTCTCCTCATGAAAACAAAGAAAATCCTTTAAGTTGTTCACTTTTCCCTTTCTCCGCCTACTAAATGTGTCCACAGGAAGCCATTAGCCCTTCGCATCCCATCCCCACACTTTTCCAGCTACAGCAGGGTTGCCATGGTCTTCTACAAAACTGACTTGTTCCTTATGGGCTTATTCTATCCGGAGACAGCCAGGAAATAGCGCATAAATAACACTGGGGCATATTATCAAGGGGGTTTATCTCCGATTTTTTGGCTTTAAAAGCCAAGAAAGCGGAGATAAAATTATCTCCCTATTACCTAGCTGTCGCTAACACCAGTTAGCGACAGCTAGTAGGAGATAGCGACCATCTTGGGATCCGCTTTGCATGTCAGTGAAATATATCACTAATGACATGCAAAGTGGGCGTGCCAAGATGTTAGCGACTGGAAACAGTCGCTAACATCGCTATCTCCTATTACCAACTTTTGGAGATATTCCCGCTAAGCACGAATATCTCCAAAAGCTAACACCTGCCCCTGAGCAGTTCTTAGACATGTTATCTAATGGTAGGTGGATAACATGGCTAAGAGCATTAGCTCGGTAATGCATGAATATCGCTGACTTTTCAGCGATATTCATGCATTTCGGCAGATTTTTATCGCTTAGGAGATAAACCTTGATAATAGCAAGGTTCCTAAGCGATAAAAATCGCCGCAGCACGGCGATAAAAATATTGCAGCTAAGCCAACATAGCGATAATTATCGCTAGTTGTTGGTAATATGCCCCACTGTAACGATGTAGGAGGTGTGACCAAAGTGCTGACACTTCCACCAGAGAAACTGAGAATTGTAATTGCATTTATAGAGCGCTTACTACCCCTGACGAGGCGTCAAAGTGCTTTTTCAGCGAGTAGTGCGCTAGTTCAGAACCCAAAAAGGATTAGTGGTGAATTAGTATAGGGAGATATTAAATTAATTTGAGCGGCGGACATGGGAGAAAGAGAAATCAGGAAAACTGGAAAACACGGGAAAAGAGGACTGATGGGGGGATACTGCAACAACAATAGAAAAAGGGAAGATAAAAACAGTAAGAAGTAGAGAATATAAAGATAGGTAGAGAGAAAGGAAGAAAGGGAAAAGGAAGGATTGCTGAAAGGAAAGACTGAAACAGGGAAGGAATGAAGGAAAGGTGAAAGAAAGGGTGAACAAATGTGAAACAAGAGAGTGAAGAAAGAGTGAAAGGATCAGTAGATGTAAAGATGAAAGGGTTGATGGAAGGGTGATGGGATGATTGATGGTATGACAAATAGGAGGGACAGCATAAGGGTAGATATTGAAAGGATGAGTGAAAGCTTGGGTAGGTTGGTAAAAATGTGAATGGATGGATGGAAGTATGGATGGCTGGATGGATTCATGATGAAGGGAACTGTTTTTGGCATCTGGGTAGGTCGCTTCGCTCACTCTCTGCCATTAGAATATTTTATATTAAGGGCCTCGTTTCAGGGCTGGTTGGAACAACGGATCATCATTTTAATCAATGATCAGATCAGTGAATATGAATCACAACTCAATATTCAAGCAGCGTGAACAATAAATCAATGCCCTGTCAAATACTTGTTTTTGGATGAAAACAAGTTTTTTAATTCTAGTTCCACACATGCAAGAGTAAACGACATTCGAGAGCAATAACACAATCCCCCTTGATTTTAGGGCTCTAGTAGTTGTCAGGCCACTCTCTGTCATACTAACTTTAGTGCAACAGGGTAGTTGTTATTCACTATCCACTGATGACCCCACCCAGGGAATGTAAACTATTAGGCCATACTCAAAACTTCTCCCAACCGACTCCTTTAGGAAGTTCAGTTACAGAAGTATATGGTGCTGCAGCCCCGATGACAGTATGTCGCCTGGGGCCAAACGCCCTGTTCAAGGCTTACCCACTCCAGAGGTGTAGAACTCTTCCGCAAGGGAGTGAAGTCCTGCTCCAGATCGGCAGAGTCGGACTGTGCGTGGTCACACACAGCAGCCCCCGGCAGGCACAGGGTTTCTCCTCCTAGTTACACTACCGGCTGGTTTTAGTGATTAGGGTTGTTCCCGCGCCGGTGATCGCATGGTAAGTCACACTTCCCTTTGCAGGGGGTGAGGTTGATCTCCTTTCCCCGACTTGAAGTTCAATGTTGCCCCCCTATGACACACGTGGCCACCCACCAAGAGGTTATGCATGCCTGCCCCATTGACACAACCCTTGCTCCTCAGCTGAGTTCACGGCGGCCCCTCCTGCCACACAGGGATTGCTGAAACAATCCAGCACACGGGCCATGGTCTGATCAGTACAATAGTGTATTCCTCCCACCTCGCACAGGAAGTCCTCACCATAGGATTCCCCACTAGACCTTGCTCCTTCTAACACTTTCCTCAGCCTCACAGGGCACACTGGTCTTGGCAAGCAGGCAGGTGCTGGTGCTCCAATGAAGGTGATCTTAGTTTCCTTGGGGGATGCTCCCTCACCCAGCTGGGAGGCTGGCGGGCCTGTGCCCCCAGTTCTGGTCACAGGAGGAAGCCTTGAAGAGCTTCCCCTCCTGACACAGCCCGTCTGGCTGCTTGGCAGTTGACAAAGTCAGGGTCTCAAACACCCTACTGATAGTCCTTTTCCAGACACAAAATGTAATTTAATGTCTGAGTCTTTGAAGTTTTATGTTGGGGTGTTCAGGTTCTTTCAAGTGGACATCTTTCCCCTTCTTTTTCCTCCTGAAGGATGTCTGTCACAACAGATAGGACTCTGAAGTTCATCAACCCACAACAAGATTCATGGGAGTGACCAGAGTTTTCACCTGGATATCAGTCCCAGTGATATGTGCACCACAAGATTATTCCTGTAAGTAAATGCCTCTTTTTGCATATTCACATTTTTGGACTGATGCTGCTGGTTTTTTGACTCTGAGAGTACATTGAGGTCTGCTAACCAGACCCTAGTGTCAGTATTCTTAACCCTTAATAAAAGTATGTTGAATTGGGTATAGAGTCAAAATATCGAGTTTTTTATTTCGACTAGACAGAATATCGAGTTAAAAATATAGAATAGACATAATATCGACCAGACAGAATATAGACTACCAAAATATCGACTAGAAAATTGTAATATCGAATAGAATAGCAATAATATCGATTCCAAAATATAGAATGGACATAATATCGACTAGACAGAATATAGACAACAAAAATATCGAAATTAAGGTAAGTTAATATTAATTTTTAATTTTTGTGTAATATAATTCTGTAGCGGGTTGTGGGTTTATAGGGGAATAGGGTGGGAAGTAATTTAATTATAATTAATTAAATATGTTATTTTATTTATTGGTATTTATTTAGAATTAATTGTTAATTAATTATTATTTGGTAATTAATTAAACTATAATTGGTAATTAATTTTAATTGATTAATTGATAAATATGTTAATTTTAGTAATTTATTTTCTGTAGCGGGTTTATAGGGATATAGGGTGGGAAGTAATTTAATTATAATTAAATATGTTATTTTATTTATTGGTATTTATTTAGAATGAATTGTTAATTAATTATTAATTGGTAATTAATTAAAATTTAATTGGTAATTAATTATAATCGCTTAATTGATAAATATGTTAATTTTAGTAATTTATTTTCTGTAGTGGGTTGTGGGTTTATAGGGGAATAGGGTGGGAAGTAATTTAAATATAATTAATTAAATATGTTATTTTTTTTATTGGTATTTATTTAGAAATAATTGTTAATTAATTATTAATTGATAATTAATTAAAATATAATTGGTAATTTATTGTAATTGATTAATTGATAATTATGTTACTTTTATTAAATTATTTTCTGTAGTGGGTTGTGGGTTTATAGAGGAACAGCTTTGAAAGAAATTTAATAGTAAGTAATTACTTTTTTAAAATATTTTATATTGTGTCTAATTTTTAAATATTTTTAAATTGTAAATTAATTTATGGTTAATTGGTAAATATTTAGTATTAGTAGGTTATTTTTATTATTAAATAATTTTTATTTGTAATTTTTATTGATTAATTAATATATTTTATAGAATTGTAAAATATTTTAATTAATTTGTAATTGGTATTAATATTTATGTTATTTATATTTATATATGAAGTATTTACTTTCCCTACTATTGCACTCACTGGAGTGGGAATAATAATTTTTACCCCTACGCTATCCAACGCTTTCCCTACTGTTGCACTCTCTGGAGTGGGAATAGTAATTTTTACCCATACGCTATCCAACGCTTTCCCTACTGTTGCACTCTCTGGAGTGGGATGAGTAATTTTGACCCCTACGCTATCCAACGCTTTCCCTACTGTTGCACTCTCTGGAGTGGGATTAGTAATTGTTACCCTCCCACTATCCAACGCTTTCCCTACTGTTGCACTCACTGGAGTGGGAATAGTAAATTTTACCCATACGCTATCCAACGCTTTCCCTACTGTTGCACTCTCTGGAGTGGGATTAGTAATTTTTAGCCCTACGCTATCCAACGCTTTCCATACTGTTGCACTCTCTGGAGTGGGATTAGTAATTGTTACCCTCCCACTATCCAACGCTTTCCCTACTGTTGCACTCTCTGGAGTTGGAATAGTAATTTTTACCCTCCCACTATCCAACGCTTTCCCTACTGTTGCACTCTTTGGAGTGGGAATAGTAATTTTTACCCGTACGCTATCCAACGCTTTCCCTACTGTTGCACTCTCTGGAGTGGGAATAGTAATTTTTACCCTCCCACTATCCAACGCTTTCCCTACTGTTGCACTCTTTGGAGTGGGAATAGTAATTTTTACCCCTACGCTATCCAGCGCTTTCCCTACTGTTGCGCTCTCTGGAGTGGGAATAGTAATTTTTACCCTCCCACTATCCAATGCTTTCCCTACTGTTGCACTCTCTGGATTTGGGAATAGTAATTTTTACCCCTACGCTATCCAACGCTTTCCCTACTGTTGCACTCACTGGAGTGTGAATAGTAAGTTTTACCCCTACGCTATCCAACGCTTTCCCTATTGTTGCACTCTCTGGAGTGGGAATAGTAATTTTTACCCCTACGCAATCCAACATTTTCCCTACTGTTGCGCTCTCTGGAGTTGAAATAGTAATTTTTACCTCTACGCTATCCAATGTTTTCCCTACTGTTGCACTTACTGGAGTGGTTGTATTAAATTTAACCCTCTCGCTATCCTACGGTAAAAATATTGTATATGTTTTGTTAATATTATGTATATATATATATATATATATTACCTACTGGCGGTCGCCAGTAAGTAGTTATAGTTAGGATCGATTTCCATAGGGAAATCGCAACATTCTATTTGGAATAACTTTGGCGCCGGTTGAGGAATCAGCCTGAATTTTTCAGCAACTTTGCCTCGCGGCGCTCCGCTCCTTCCCTGAAAGTATGGGGGGGATTTGTCAAGCAGGGGCCGAGATAAAAGGGGGGTCCCAAAACGTGTTTTCCCCATGTTAATTTCCATTGGGCGGTCTCTCGCACTTTTAGCTCGAACGGCTGAATGGATTTGGCAAAATTGTAGGGACTGGTAGCCCGATGTGCCTTTGCTATGTCTCAAGATATGTGGTCCAGAGGATTTTGAGTAATTTAGGTTAAAACATTTTTATATATCTGTAAGCGCGCCCCGGTGCGCATACCGGGGAGCGCTCCGGGCCGCCACGCGACCTGCGCACGGGAAGCTGATTGGCTCTCGGGTGTCTGTAAACATTCGAAACAGTTCGCAGCGGCCGCCATCTTGTGTCTCGGTAGGATCGAGACACAAGAGGTGGTAAAAACAAAAGGGAAAACAATGAAAAGGGGGCAGGGTACACCCCCCTGACCCTCTAGGTTTGATGTGGGGGCCATAAAAGGGTCCCTCGGGTAAAAAAATGTTTTCGTTTTTTTTCGATTTTCGCGGGGGGAGCGCCCAGTACGCGCACCAGGGAGCGTACCGGGGAGCGAATAAAAAAAAAAAGAGATTGCCAGAGTGCTAAACATTTTAGCAAATTTTTATAAATGGGAGGTAGTTCTGAAAATAACTTTTTTTATTGTTTTTGTTGTTTTATATATTTTTTTATTTTTCTGAAATTTTTTTTTCTTTTTTTTTATTTTTTGAACAATTTTATATTTTTTTGGTTTTTTTTGGGGCGGAACAACGAAAAACAGGCATTAGAAAGGGCTCAACAGGAGCAAAAAATTACTTCTTGGGGTGTTTTGAGCACTTGTGGTTTTCAAATGCTCTATTAATTAAAATGATACTCCTCTCCCCATAAGAAATTAGTGCACCACAATAAATGCACACTAGCTTCAGGTGCACAAAATTCTTTTGAATATTTTGGACCGTCTCCCTCGCCTCTGGTCCCGATAGAGTTTCCTGTGACGATATACTGGCCACAGGAGTTGGTGGGTTATCCTGGAGGTGACGCACCTCAGCAACGCTATAATTGATTGGATGCCACCTCTGCATGTGGCGGTGCATAGTATAGTTTCCAAAACTATACTTTTTGTCTGTGCCTCGGGACAGAACTGCATTGCAAATGAGGCATGTCACGTACCGGGCATTGACCTTTTTTTGCTCTCGAGGGTAAGAAAAAAATTGCCATATAAAATTGTCTATGTGGTGGGATTGCCGGGGCTCTTTACGCAAGAACTGCCTCGGCTCTACCTCCTCTTCCTCTTCTTCTTCCTCTTCCTCTGGGTTTGGAAGGAACTGTGCAGGTGGTCCTTCCTTCCTAGGTGGTTGTGGTGGGGGTCCACTAGCTGCAGCTACTACAGATGCCATGACTGAACAAGCAGAAACAGGTCTCCCTCTCACAAAGATGAATGTCAGAGTGAGGAAAAAAGGTGGGGTTTTCATCATTTGGGAAAAAAAAGTGTTCTGGACCAATGAAAAGTGTTATTTTCAAGTCACATGATCCAAGCTTTCATCATTTGGAAACCAAAACTGATCTGCACCAATGAAAAGTGTTATTTTCAGATCACATGACCCGATGCGCTTATGCTACGCGCCCCGGGGCGCTTACGCTACGCGCCCCGGGGCGCGTCACGTAAGAGCGTCATGACGTTGCGCGATCGTATGCGATCGCGTGATTCCGGGTGCGCTTACGCAGTGCATCATATGACGCATCACGCGACTATGCGAAACGTCATGATGTTGTTTTCGTTCACGGCAATAGCGCTCTCGGGACGCTCCCCGGTACGCGCCCCGGGAGCGCTCCGGGGCGCGTACCAGGGCAAACAATAAAAAAAAAAATATATTTACAAAATTTAAAATTCGTTATAAAAATTATTACTTTTCATACCTATGGAGATTTGCTATTAAAAAACCCTATGAAATTCACTGAAAAAACTATAGGTTTCACCCCAGTTATAGTTAGGAATTAGCATTTAAAAAACCTATTAAATTCACTGAAAAAACCATAGGTTTTACACCAGTTATAGTTAGCTGGAAATTTTACTCGCATAAAACCATTGAAATTCCCACGTTATAGTTAGTTGGACTCACTATAACTTGCGCGTGCAATGCACTGCTGATGACGTCACATATTACATCACTCATGACATGGTGCACATTGGGCTAGTAAAGTTTGGACTGCACCTGCTGTTCCTGGCCCAGGGAAAAGTTCAACGTACTTCAATGCCTCCAAGGATCTGGTGGCTGATCTCCAGGAACTAGCTCCAGGTACACAAGAGCTGAAAGAGCCCAAACCGACAAGTTGGTAGCCACCACAGATGTTTTTCCTCTACAAGTCGCATAAAAGGATAAATCAGAGAGAGCTAAAATCTGTACCCATGTCTGCCAGGAGTGCTATCAGAGTCCTGATTCATCATAAAGAAGGGACACTAGCCCCCACCTAAGTATTTTGCCCCAATTTTGGTACAACAAGACTAGTAACCGAGCATAGGCTGGTCAGCTGCTGCAACCTAGAGCACTTTGAGAGACTAAAGTTGCTGTAGCCAGAGTTGCCCTTCATCAATCCAGGATCGAGGGACACTCACAGAGACACTACCCGTCAACCTTGACCTCAACCATAACATCGCTTGAGCATCTTAAGCCTGCATCCCCAGCTGCAGGACCACTATATTGTATTCTAAGGCAGTCATCCTATAAAGCTTGGAACTTGCCATAAAAATGCTCTGGTGGTCAGGTAACTGTTCACAGTTTACTCTCTGCCCCCCTAGACCTCCATCCTGTCCTGTTTGGTCACTCAGTCCAGGCTGGAGTTGACAAACTAACTTTTTCAAACTTTTCAAAAGTTTAAATTTTTTGTTAACCAAATATTGTTTGAGGTTGCATTTAAAAGTATTTATAGGTTCAAAAATCTGTATCTTCGGAACCCTCTTTTGGATTTTGATAATCTTGATCTCTACAAATTCATAAAAATATGCTCCATTTTTAAAAATTGTTGTTTGGTCTCTTTCATGTTGTGTGACTATCTTATTCTATTGTTTGATACTGTTAACTGCTTTACACATTGTTCCTTTGTTAAGTCTCGCTTCCCACAGCCACCTCTACCCAGGGTTTAGCTTAAGGTTTGTAAACGAGCCTGACTAAACCCAGGACAGTTTATGCAACGGTAGTACTTGATAAGGCCTCAAAGCCATATCATAAAATACACCCAAATCCTGACACCCGTGCTCCAGCAGTACTCTTTATGATTCCCTTATCAGCCCCATCTCTTTCTTCCTGAGATTTGTCCAGGGCCCTTCCTTATGATCTATCGCTGAATCGAAGAGCCCTTTGAACTGCATAGAGAGAGCCTGGCTCGCCCATACTCCAGTGCATGTCCCTCTAATCTAACAAGAGATGCAACAGTGCACACATTTGTCTAAGGGGATTTCTCTTCTCCTCATGTTTTCACCGGGCAGGGTTTTCTAAAATGGAACGCTGGGTCCTCCATGTCATGTACCAGTGCAGGCCCACATGCATTCAGTGTACATCCACAGCACACTTACTGAACATCACTGCTATCCTCATGCATTATGCCGCCACAAGCATAACTACATGCAGCAAACACATTCAGTCTGCTTGAACTGTTCAGTACTGAAGCCCTTCTGTATTATACCAGAGTGCGTTATTTTAAAAACACACACTGCCAGCAGACACACATTTACCATGTGCTCACTATAGAACACTTCAACCTTTGTGTATTGTACTTCTTGCGATCACATATACACTTGGCACATGTTTCCATCATGCACACACTTCCACATCTACCTGAGGTAGGTTATGGGTGTGTTAAACACACCACAGCAGAACTTTTAAAGTGGTCAGTGAGCCTGTAGGCCTCCCCCCAGTGACACACGGTAAAACAGACCTGTTCACTACTACTGTTCCCTAAAAGGTATGCTGCCACCACTGCGCTTTGTGCTGCTTAACTCCTGGTGAAGGGGGTAGCCTTCCGCCACTATGCCGGTAGCGCTTTGGGCGCCACTCCTGTTCCAGCAAGACTGGAATCAATGAGACAGGCCTATGGCATGATGCACATGCATTATACATGCCCACGTATGCCAAAAAATCAGCATTTGGGATCCAGACAACAGTGCAGTTGGACACTCAGGCAGTGGTATATATCTCTTACCAAGCAGAGGACTTTTCCGTTCCAAAAATCACAAATTTCCTAATTTTATGCATGCCAAATTTATTCAATACAGAATGAATATGCTAAGCTTGTTATGCAGGATAGTTACATAACTCCTATTTATTCCTATCTGACCCAGTAGAGCAGAGCAGAGTAGAGGGTAGAAACTCTTAAACCTCTTCAATATGTGAACAAAAGCATACGCATCCCAAGATTGACAGCTTTGGGCACCATGTTTTCTGTTGGCTTTCTATGCATGCTATGTTCTATAGAGGTTTAGAAAACATATGCGTAACTCACATGCCTTCAGATTTCCTATTGTTTTATTCCTTCACCTCTATCACTCTCGCTAATTGTGTAATCAATATGTAGCCTTCATGTAATTTGAGATTTTCCATGGTTAGAGAATCTTTTTTACCTTTGTACCTCCAAGTATTCGATTCCTGGACATAAGAATGCTTTGCCATTGTCTGATGTTCGCATAACAACAGGCACATTTTCTCTTTCCACGCTTGGTGATTGTTTTGGTTAAGAATGATAGCAAAATGTGGGAGTGCGGGATTCAAGAGAGTGTGATTTGCATTTCCTAATAGTTCTGTAGTACCTGCTGCACTGAACAGTTAATTATCTGAACCATTAACATATTTTTGCTTAGAACCTCTTTTGTTCCAGTAGGTGCTCTTCTAATCACACAGCGAGACAAAGTGTGCTAATTACTGTCTGCTGTTCCTGTTCGATAGGTCGTGCTAGTCTCACAATGGTGCAGTGAATTTTGGGACACCACATATCTTAAAATTGGTCGCTCATTTTCTTTATTGTCGCAGAGAGGAGCAGCAGATTTTATTATGTGAGACAAAACGCCTGGCAGGGGGGAAAGCTTGTAAAAATGCAGTGAACCAGTGCTTATTAAAATGTCAGACATTCTTATTTCTCCTCTTCTTTGATATCCTTAAGGTAATACTAAATATGTCTGTGTTAAAGGCAATTGCTATACATGTGTTATTCATGAATATTACTAATAATCATCATTATAAGCTGTGATACTTTTATAAAATTCTATGAACTTGTGTTATTTGTTTCTATAAGGTTAATAGACATATGAAATGCTATTTTGCTTGCTTTCCCGGAGGAGCACCAGGGATTTGTTGGTGTCTATACAAAATACTTTTTTTACGAGTTTTCCAACTTTTTTCCAGCTTCTATCTTTGTTCCAGAAGTAACAGAGAGCGAGAGAAAGAGAGACATAGAAAGAGAGAGCAGGAGAGCGAGAGAGAGAGAATGGGAGTGTGGGCATGTGTATCATTCGTACACAGATACTTTTCAAAAAGTGGGAGCGAAATTTCTATTTGTTTATTCAAAGATAGATTAATTTGAAAGAAAATGAGTAGACTAGGTTTTGTACCGCTTTGGGGAAATATATGTATCTGTTTTGTATAATTTAATGATATTTTCTGTAAATGTTCCCATTCATGCCCTTGAGCAAGTACTTGCCGCATCTCCTTTGCAATACCTACTTCACATCTCCTGCTGGTGGTTAATTTAAGGAACTGTCCTCATTGAGAGCCTGGAGAGTTAATGGATGAGTCTGTGTTGAAACGTGTCGCCTGAAGGTACAGTAGCTGCTGTCACCTTCAATACTGGAGAACAGGCTCTGCTTGGGAAGCATCTCTGCTGATAGCCAGGGTGCCCCGAGATGTGTGCTCACAGTCACAACAATGTCACCCAGAAATAGCAGCCATGCGCAACCAACCCTTACGAAGATGGCCTTGAACACGCTCGGCACAGTGGTCTGGGGAGTGAACTCATATAAGGTACACCTCCACTGACCTGATTTTTGGTCCAACGTCTTAGGTGTAATTTTGAGAAATTTCAAAGAGAAAAGATGTATGGGAAGTATGTGTCAGAAAACGTACAGGTAAGGTGACAGAAGTGACCACAACCAAATTATGAACTACACTTCAGGGACATTTTATCCCCTGCACGCTGCTCACATTCCCCCGCAGTGCGGGTGAATTAATGAGTGGGCGGGGTTCGGACGGCCGGGGGCCGTCCTTCGCACACGCCCACCATGACGTTGGATGGCTGGGGGGCGTCCGAAAGCTTGCAAGGGGTTAAGGATTTTAGGGGCCTTGGGCAAACAGATTTTGGGGGCCCCTGTTCAGAACAGCTTTGAATTTATGATCCAGTTTCAGCTCTTTCATGCCCTCTTTGGCCGGGTCACTGACAGTGCACAGGCACACTAGTCCACATTCTAAATGTGTTTAATCTAATTTTAAGGAATAGTGACGTGTTTTCAATATTGTAACACAGCAGCTCACTAATTTTACTGCAAATAATCTCTGTGACACCCTCCCATTTTTTATTTGTGAGATCTTGATTGGATCTAAAAGAAACCTGTTTTTATAAATGTTGCCTGAAATATAAACACATTTGTCTGCAAAATGTCTGTACTAGACTCTCCCACATTATCCAGATTAAAAATAAATTAAAGAAAAACGCTATTTGCAGTAATCTGTTGAAGAATTATTCAACATCACCAGGGCAAGACTCTGAAGAATAGAGCTGGCTATATCAGGGGGCCCTGTGAAAGGCTGGGGCCCTGGGTCAGAGCCCAATTTGCCCATGCCTTGAGACGTCTCTGTTACACATACAAATAAAAAGCAGCCCAACATCTAAGAATATTTGATAAATATATGAGTATATATATTCCCTATGCTTAGTGTTACTTTTTAATATATGTCTGCCCACTTGCTGCTCTCTTTCAATCCTTTGTTTTTGATTTTTATACTTATACATTCATCGCTCTTGTTGCTCTCGTCTATTCATGGTCGCTCTTAACTGCTTGGTGAAAAACATCTCCATAATTCACTGTTACGCATCTGTAATCCTTTATGTTAAGATTGATCCTGAAAAATAAATATTTAGACTTTGAAGCAAACATATTTGAAATTAAAGCACTTTAGTTGTTGTCAGAAGATTGTGCAGGGCACTTTACAGTGAACTCCCAAATACTGGTTACCTTCTGGCATGGTATTCTACCTTTACTAGGCGGTCGTTACTTCGTATTACCATTACTACGCATATTTTAGTTCGCAGATGCCATTACTTAGCATGCATTTACTTAGCATGCATTTACAACGCATGTTCCATTACTTAGCATGCAAAGCAAACATTTTATTGTAAGGCCTCATCAGTAATATCAATTGCAATCCAAGAGGGTTCAAAGTATGGTTCTTTTATAATGATTGAATACATTCTTCTTCAAATATTAGATCTTTCAAATACAGTCACTGCCACAGCCAACACTAAGGTCATGGAAATCTGCTTTATCAAGATGTATACTCATGAAATAAAGTACAGATTTTAATCTAAATGCACTTAATACATAGAAATATTATGATCTTTAAGATATAAACTGCCTGACAGCTCTGGAATCAACTTGTAAGATAATATCGCGAGAGGTCCACACACGAGGCTTCTATATATGGATTTTTTTTCTATAAATGGAAATGTTTTCTCTCAGGTATAGTTTAGCTGTAGACTTCAGAGTGTTTCACAATGTCTTACAAAAGTGATTGTATTGATCTTGCAAATATACTGTGGCTTGTGGGAAACATGTAAAGTTGAATTGTGCATTTTGTGTTAATACTTTCTACTAGAGAAAAGTGGTAACTTCACAGGTTTACACACCAGATTTAACATATGACATTGACAACAAGAGATGTAAGCACGTCTGACATAGTCATTAAGCTCTCATTCATAGAACTGGAAGAATGTTTCCCTGATATTGCATTCTTTTTATGCTACATAAGATCTGATGTCCCTGACTGTGGCAATAAAGAGCATTTTCCACCAATTTCGCTATATGTGATTTCTCAAAATTTGCAATACATTTCTAAGATTAGTGAACATTTTCTTGTAAGACTTGATGTGCCTTAGCTGAAATTATAATCAGATTACAATCAAAGAAGTAATAGGAAAAAGTATGTTAATGGTTCAAGAAATGGAAAAAGAAAATGAAATCAACAAAAAGGCTCTTATTAGCGCCATCTTCACTGGTCAGAAAAAGCACTCTATTCTGCCAGTAGATCTTTATTCTTGCACCTAAAAGGGCTTTCTAATCTCCGTTTGTTATTACTTATTATTTTTTGGCTTCTAATTTTTATAGGAGCCATACTGAAGAGATAACACAATTACAAGATACTGGCATTTTCTGTGGCTCGATGCTTCAGGCTGTGCCCAAAATCAGAATAAACTTGAAGTACCTTTTGGGGGGGCATATGTCCTAAAAGTGATATATATATATAACTTTGAAAACAATATTCATGGTATTTGGCCGTTTGTGGATTGGTTTGGATAAAGCCTGGCCTTTAGTAGGATGTGCTCTGAGCCCTCATGCTCTGTACACAGCACCTGTTATGCATAGTTATGGTTCATTTCTTGGCTCTTGTATGAGCATAATGCTATGCACATTATTCAGCTATGAGCAGTACAGAGTAAGCATGAGGCCTGGAGTTAAGCCAAGCCCTGTGCCAAATCCTTGGATGGACATACCACGATTTGCATAATATGTAATTTAAACATATCCCCTTCGGTGTCAATGGATGCTCTCCTGGCTCCTTATGTCTCCCACATCTTTACCGTTATTTCATCACATAATGGTACCTGTAACAAAATGTTCTTGATATTGTGAACATCCACACTTCCTATGAGGATCCAAAACTCCTGCATTAGACAATTAGAAAAAGAGTTAAGACATCTATTCCAATTATATTATTTTCAGATTTATGATCCTCACATTCTTCTTGGACTGAGATAGTGAAAAATATGAGTATAAATCGGTCAATGTATCTGTAGCTTAAACTCTTCGAAGACAGCCTATATATTTTTGTAACATAAATGTGTTAATGAACTACTTACCATATTTACTACCTTCGGCAGTGAAAATGGTTTTTGCCAACTGGAAGGACACGAGCAAGACTGCATACAAGTGCTGGATAATGTGGATTGTTCTCTATTATGTGTACCATAATGTCTAAGTATGTAAAGTCGCCAATAATGCTCCTGCGTATCAAAATATATACTGCCTAACTGTGCCCCCCTCTCTACACTACTTCTTCTTCTTTCCTTTTCCTCTTCCTTAGCCTGTCCCTCTCTCTTTTACCAATGGACACCTGGTTGGGCTCATGGTGTCCATAAAGACGCATAAAGCCGTATACGCACATGTAAATTTGGACACACTCGCTTAACAGACTATATGCCTTCTGTATGCCTTGTGAAAATCAATAAAGTATTTTTGGGGGAAAAACCCCATAAAAAGAGCCAGTTTGAGTAAAATAATATTTTCATACCAAGTTTGGTGTGATTCCATTAAGCAGTGTTTGCTGTAGTAGAGAGCAATTCTTTCAACTCCCAAACCATCTGGAATAGGACATATCTCCAAGAAGATTGACATAGCGGAATATAGCTGAATGTACTGTGTGCCAATTTTGTGCAGTTTTTGTAAATGACACCAATGTTAATACCAAAGCAAAAAAAGGTATTTTTACTGATAAGTGGAACTTAATCATGTCTACAGAGCCACTGTAGCTGATTGGCCCTCTCAGGACAATCACCCGTAACGTTTTTCCTTTTGCCCTCCTGTTTTCCTGATTTCGTTTTTGTTGGCCTTAGGACTCCATGCACTTTACCACTGCTAATCAATGCTAATGCATGATAATGTTGCCTTCGACCGGAGTGGCATATTTAGTTTACTAGTAAGACCCTAGTAAAGGGGGATACCATATACTCAGGGATGGTAAATTAAATGCTACTAGTGGGCCTGCAGCACTTATTATGCCACCCACTTAAGTAGCCCCTTAAAACATATCCCAGGCCTGCCATTACAGCCTGTAAGCAGTTTTAAACTGGCAATTCGATTTAACAAAAAAAACAACATTGCCAAGCCCAAAATTAGTTGAGACGTATATGTCACCCCTAAGGTAGGCTCTAAACAGCCTATAGGGCAGGGTGCACTGTATTTAAAAAGATGAACATGTACTTTTAAGTTCTACATGTTTTGGTAATGAAAAACTCCCAAATTCGTTTTATATTACTGCAAGGCCTACCTCACCCATAGGATACCATTGGGGTACCTTATTACATTTAATAAGTGATAACTTTAGTTTGGGAGCATGTTTGGTGTCTAAGAAATTGTAATTTAAAATCTTCTTTAATTGCGAAACTAGATTTTAAGTCATAAATCCGAAAATTCCACTTTTAGAAAGTTGGCATTTTTTTGTCCATACCATTTGGTGCCTGCAGCCTTTTACAAGGGCATATGACTAGGTATAGTTGGTAGTTGGCCTTTGTGTATTCTTCTCGGACAGCCACACAATAGAGGGTTTGTCTGTTGGCAAAAAGGGACATCCAATCAGGATAGGAGACAGAGCCATGCACAGCCCAATTTTCACTTCAAAGACACTGCCTCAGCACACACATAAAGAACTTCACACTAGGCCACTGTGACTCCAGACACCTTGGGACCAGGGCAGAGGGGCAGAACATTTCAGCCCATCTGTGGGGGAAAGCTTCAGATGCTTCTTCCACTTCAAAGCTGGAACCAGGTATGAAACTAGGACCCTCAGACCCACTATTCAGTTTACTTCTGGACATGTGGAAGGACTCAGAGGACTGTCCTGCTGCTTGTGCATGCTGTGTACTTGAGAAAACTGCCCTGCTGCTCCTAGAGGACTCTACTGTGCTGCCTGAAACTTGCCCTGCGCCCTCAGAGGACCTAGTTGGCTGGCCTCCTGATTGGAGCCTCAGGGACAGAAAAGGCCCCAATCATCTTGAACTTGCACCTGGACCCAACATGTGTGAGTTCTAAACCACCAAGCGGTGCCCCTCCAGTCCTGTACCCTTGAAAGTGGTGCTAAGGTGACCAGATAGCCCAAATCCAAAACTTGGAACTTTGAACATTTTCAGCCAAAATGTGCTCTGAGAGGAGACCAAGACTTACCTGCGCGCCAATCTGTCCAAGGTGCATCGCTGGTAAGCCTGATGTCTCAGCAGCTCCTGCTGTGTTTTTCTCTGCAGCAGTATAGTATACAAGGGAACCCGATTAGGTAGCTGCGGACCTCGGGTGAATCGGTATTATAAAGAACAAAGGTCCTTAGCTTAGTTGCTGGTAGAAAAAATTATCCCATAGACTTAAATAAGACCTATGGTTCTGTTTTCCAATGTCCAGCCGGACAAGGGTATATTTATTTTAACGACAATATAAAAAATTCGAACATAGATGTAACAAGGAACAAAATATACATTGGGCACAACCATGTACCAGGTTAGGGGAAGAAAGGAAAAATAGAGAATATAGAGTGACGGGCAAAAAAGGGAGCACAAGGAGGCTTACAACGTAATACTTTTTAATGTAAGCTCAACCAGACAGTTATTGCAATGTAATTTACACATTGGAACAATTACAATACTGTCAAGACAGTCGACGTGACGTTTCGATCCCTAGCTCCAATTATCAACTGGGATCATCTTCAGGACTAGTTATAATGCTATTGCCTGATTTATAGTAGCGCCTGTGGAAGTAACAGGAGGGAGCGGGAGGGGAAAAAAAGACCAGTTCAAACTCTAGTCTATTTACAATTAAAATCCTACAGGTCAGCAATTTTTAAGTGAAGACCAAGTGAGGGCCTGAAAGGAAGTGCAAGGTGCAATAAGTAGACAAAGCCGTGAGCACTACAAACCATGCGCGCGGGCAGAATGCCACGGATTAATATGCCGAGTAAATTGAGCAAGTGAGACAGCCTAATGCATGTCTACTACGATCTAGCTAGAAGTGCTTTGGTGGTTGATACAGGGCTGACGTGATATGGATGGTAAAACCGCAGTGGTGCAATTGCAGTGTTCTCCTGAAACGACGAGCAAGGAGGAGTGCAGGAAGATCATGGTGTAAGTCGGTGAAACTAGAGTGAAGGTGACAGCACTAGTTCAAAGTGTTGCGGGGCAACACTTCATCATGACCGGGTTTGGTTTGTGCAACTTGCATGCAGTCCAAGTTGGGGTTTAGAAAGTGATGCCGGTGTGAGCATAATAGCGGTGGCCAGAACGGTGCAGTGGGCGGATCAATGTCACTTACTGTGAATGCGGGGTGTTTAACATGCAAACTAACAATTTAAGGTGACTGCAGGAGGTTGTCGGGGCGTGATGAAAAAACCCTCGACTATGTCAGATGACCGGTGGGGCACAATGACCTTGGCCAAGCGGTGTTGGAGAAGAACTTCTTGGGGATTGCGGTGAACGTAGCAGTACGCCTGTGAACAAATTCAGCATGTAAGAATGCAGAATAAGGTTGCGTGCGGCATGGAACGAAGGGAATTATATTTACCTTCAAAAATTGGAATTAAGGCCAGATTAGCCTTCAATGGGGAAGCGATGTCCCAGGGTGGTCGCAGCCGATGGCTGCCCGAGTGCCTGGTAGATCTGTAAAAGGGTATTACCGATCAGACAGAGTGACGGTCAACCTGAATCGAAACTAAGGGGCAGGGGCATAATTCTCCTCTTACCTCATGTAGTTCAGAGATTGGGCGTACTGGGTCCCTTCCTGGGCAGCGTGATGGCTGAATGCAAGGGAACACTCTGGCGTGCATGTATTTACGGGTACTTCGTCTCACATGGAGGGTCAACATAGAGACAGGACTAACACCACGTAGTCGGGCGATCTGGACTTGTATGGGGGCCATATTGGAACGGTGCTCACTACGGCAGACATATTGGAATGTGGTGTGCAAACCGGCTAGTGACAAGGTGCAAATGGTGAAAAGAACATGCATATGAGAACCGATTCATTATCTTTAAACAGATGATCAAGAAATTAATAACACACTGGATGTTCACTTACTGGACTCAATTGTTAAATCAAATTGACGCATGGCAATCGTTTTTGGCAAAATAATTCACACATCAATTAGTGCAAATGATGGTAATTAAGTCCAGATCAGAATGTTCTATCTTGGTGCCAAGAAAAAAACATATAATCCTTTACATCCCAGAAAGTGGTCCTTATTATACTTTTGACAGAAAGCAATTAGCTACAATGGTCGAAAGGAATAAGAAGAAACAGTGTAAGGTGGTCAGTATTCCGGATAGACAATTGCAAGTTGTTAAGTATATTGCAGAACATTTAGGGTATTACAACAGGAACTGATAGTTATAGTAGAGTGGCCCAGTCTTCAGACCTGTTCAGTCCGTTTAGTATGGAATTGAACTGGATGATGGATTTAAGTTCCTCCTTGTTAAGCAATTGTCCCATGTTGCCACCTCTTTGTGGCAGTTTCAGTACTTTAAGCACAGTCCACCTTACATCATCTTCTGTGTGGTTGGCCTCTGTGTAGTGGTCGACCAGCGGGGCATTAGGGGTCCTGCAGCGAATGCGGCTTCTGTGCTGTCCGATCCTGATCTTGACTTTTTGTGTGGTTTGCCCAATGTACACTTTTTGACACGGGCACTGGATCAGGTAGATCACGTTCGGTGTGTTGCAATTCGAGAACGATTGGCAATGTACAGTGATGTTGTTAAATGTAAAACTTTTGCCTTCAATCGTGAAATTACAGTTGTTACAACCACCACATTTTGAATGACCAACAATGGGGGACAGACCCCATACAGCATCAAGAGTTGGAGCACTAGGTACAGAAGGAAGGGCTGCCCTAACAAGGTGGTCCTTTAGATTCTTACTCTTTTTGAAAGCAAAAAGGGGTTTGTCGATGTTTAGGACACCTGCATTTACAATGGGCCAGTGTTTCAATATTGTTTTCTGCAACTTGTTTGAGATTGGGGAAAACGTTGTTACACATGCAATGCGCTTCAGTGCTGGACTGTATTTTACAATTACCACTGACAACGAGGCTATAGCTTTTTTAGACCTCACAATTTTCCACAGCGAGGGTCATCTACTCACCCGACTATATCGAAAACCCACTGAACGGAATACCCTCCTAACTTACAGCAGTAATCACCCCAGGGCGCTGAGGGATTCCTTGCTCTATTCTCAGTTCCTGAGAATCAGGCGCAACTGTTCATGCTTCAGTGAAGCAGCGGTTCTTACATCCAAACTAAAGGAGCGTGGATATCCAAAAAGAATTGTAAAAAATGCTTTAAAGCGAGCCTGGTACTGCCCCAGGGAAGCTCTGCTTACCCCTAAACCCAAAAAGGAACTGAAGCGCATTGCATGTGTAACAACGTTTTCCCCAATTTCAAACAAGTTGCGGAAAACGATATTGAATCACTGGCCCATTGTAAATGCAGGTGTCCTAAACATCGACAAACCCCTTTTTGCTTTCAAAAAAAGTAAGAATCTAAAGGACCACCTTGTTAGGGCAGCCCTTCCTTCTGTACCTAGTGCTCCAACTCTTGATGCTGTATGGGGTCTGTCCCCCATTGTTGGTCATTCAAAATGTAGTGGTTGTAACAACTGTAATTTCACGATTGAAGGCAAAAGTTTTACATTTAACAACATCACTGTACATTGCCAATATTTCTCGAATTGCAACACACCGAACGTGATCTACCTGATCCAGTGCCCGTGTCAAAAAGTGTACATTGGGCAAACCACACAAAAAGTCAAGATCAGGATCGGACAGCACAGAAGCCACATTCGCTGCAGGACCCCTAATGCCCCGCTGGTCGACCACTACACAGAGGCCAACCACACAGAAGATGATGTAAGGTGGACTGTGCTTAAAGTACTGAAACTGCCACAAAGAGGTGGCAACATGGGACAATTGCTTAACAAGGAGGAACTTAAATCCATCATCCAGTTCAATTCCATACTAAACGGACTGAACAGGTCTGAAGACTGGACCACTCTACTATAACTATCAGTTCCTGTTGTAATACCCTAAATGTTCTGCAATTTACTTAACTACTTGCAATTGTCTATCCGGAATACTGACCACCTTACACTGTTTCTTCTTATTCCTTTCGACCATTGTAGCCAATTGCTTTCTGTCAAAAGTATAATAAGGACCACTTTCTGGGATGTAAAGGATTATATGTTTTTTTCTTGGCACCAAGATAGAACATTCTGATCAGGACTTAATTACCATCATTTGCACTAATTGATGTGTGAATTATTTTGCCAAAAACAATTGCCATGCGTCGATTTGATTTAAAAATTGAGTACAGTAAGTGAACATCCAGTGTGGTATTAATTTCTTGATCTGTTTGAAGATAATGAATCGGTTCTCATATGCACGTTCTTTTCACCATTTGCACCTTGTCACTAGCCGGTTTGCTCACCACATTTCAATATGTCTGCCGTAGTGAGCACCGTTCCAATATGGTCCCCATACAAGCCCAGATCGCCCGACTACGTGGTGTTAGTCCTGTCTCTATGTTGACCCTCCATGTGAGACGAAGTACCCGTAAATACATGCACGCCAGAGTGTTCCCTTGGAATCAGCCATCACGCTGCCCAGGAAGGGACCCAGTACACCCAATCTCTGAACTACATGAGGTAAGAGGAGCATTATGCCCCTGCCCCTTAGTTTCGATTCAGGTTGACCGTCACTCTGTCTGATCGGTAATACCCTTTTACAGATCTACCAGGCACTCGGGCAGCCATCGGCTTCGACCGCCCCGGGACATCGCTTCCCCATTGAAGGCTAATCTGGCCTTAATTCCAATTTTTGAAGGTAAATATAATTCCCTTTGTTCCATGCCGCACGCAACCTTATTGTGCATTCTTACATGCCGAATTTGTTCACAGGCGTACTGCTACGTTCACCGCAATCCCCAAGAAGTTCTTCTCCAACACCGCTTGGCCAAGGTCAGTGTGCCCCACCGGTCATCCGACATAGTCAAGGGTTTTTTCATCACGCCCGACAACCTCCCGCAGTCATCTTAAATTGTTAGTTTGCATGTTAAACACCCCGCATTCACAGTAAGTGACATTGATCCGCCCACTGCGCCGTTCTGGCCACCGCTATTATGCTCACACCGGCATCACTTTCTAAACCCCAACTTGGACCGCATGCAAGTTGCACAAACCAAACCCGGTCATGATGAAGTGTTGCCCCGCAACACTTTGAACTAGTGCTGTCACATTCACTCTAGTTTCACCGACTTACACCATGATCTTCCTGCACTCCTCCTTGCTCGTCGTTTCAGGAGAACACTGCAATTGCACCACTGCGGTTTTACCATCCATATCACGTCAGCCCTGTATCAACCACCAAAGCACTTCTAGCTAGATCGTAGTAGACATGCATTAGGCTGTCTCACTTGCTCAATTTAATCGGCATATTAATCCGTGGCATTCTGCCCGCGCGCATGGTTTGTAGTGCTCACGGCTTTGTCTACTTACTGCACCTTGCACTTCCTTTCAGACCCTCACTTGGTCTTCACTTAAAAATAGCTGACCTGTAGGATTTTATTTGTAAATAGACTCTATTTTGAACTGGTCTTTTTTTCCCCTCCCGCTCTCTCCTGTTACTTCCACAGGGGCTACTATAAATCAGGCAATAGCATTATAACTAGTCCTGAAGATGATCTCAGTTGATAATTGGAGCTAGGGATCGAAACGTCACATCGACTGTCTTGACAGTATTGTAATTGTCCAATGTGTAAATTACATTGCAATAATTGTCTGGTTGAGCTTACGTTAAAAAGTATTACGTTGTAAGCCTCCTTGTGCTCCCTTTTTTGCCTGTCACTCTATATTCTCTAATTTTCCTTTCTTCCCCTAACCTGGTACATGTTTGTGCCCAATGTATATTTTGTTCCTTGTTACATCTATGTTCGAATTTTTGATATTGTCGTTAAAATAAATATTCCCTTGTCCGGCTGGACATTGGAAAACAGAACCATAGGTCTTATTTAAGTCTATGGGAGAATTTTTTCTACCAGCATCTAAGCTAAGGACCTTTGTTCTTTATAATAGTGTTTTTCTCTGCAGCAGCAAATCCTGTTCAGCGGCTCCACACAGAAGGGGTATCCGGCCTTGTGGAGCCCTAGCCAGCTACGGCCTGCAGCTTCGTCCCACTGGAGATTTTTGACTTTCATGCAAATGACTAAGTATTACCATAGAAATCTTCATCACAACTTCATTGAGCCTCTCTACAGCGATGACGCCTGCTCCTCAGGCACCACCAGTTGCCTTGCTCTGCTGAACTTTACCTTGTTAGGCATTTTTCTGCAAAATGTCTTCTAAGTCCATAGTAAGTGGAGACTAGGCCAAATCCAATTTGTCTATCCAAAATGTGCTCCATTGTGGTGCTCCATAAATTTGCCCTGGTCTCGTGCGACTAGATGTCTGTGGTCGGCTTTTTGATGTTTTTAGGTGCTATTCTTTACTTTAAACATAAAAAAATCCTAACTCCAATTCTACTGATTGGTTTTTGTCATTTTTATGTCAAATAATTTTCTTCCTCAATTTCTGCTTTCTGATTTTAAAACATGAATTGTTTTAAAGCATGGATCCACATCTTTATTATGCATCCTGCAACTACTTTATAAATATGGGTGTTCAAAAATTTGTGTTCTTTTCCTTTGCCTAATGATATGAAAATTTGGCAAGTTACTCGGTTATCCAATATTACATGAACATCAAAAACTGGCATTTTTTTTTTTTAGAGAAAAATGCATCCTCACTTCCATTTTGAACACAAGGACTCATTTTGTGCAAACAAATATGCGCAAAATCACACATGATGTGAACAGCAGTCACTAGTGTTCTGTTTGTTGGCGTTGTTCCCATACTTCCACGATACGATTTTTTCAAGTGACTGGATGGTAAATAATACAATGTGACATAATTTCAGGCATTTAACATGAAAAGCATAACACTATTGGGCATATTTACAAGAAATTGGTGGAGCGCTGAGCTGCACCAAATTTGGCGGCATTGCGCTCCAGCATTTCTAAAACGCAGGGATGTGCCATATTTACAACAATACGGCGCACCCTTGTATTTTCCCTAGTGTTGCCACTAAAAATAGCTGTCTAGCACCCCGCAGACACCCTTGCACCACCACAAGGGTGTCTGCTTTGTAGGGAGTTATTGTTTATTTGCAGGAAGGTGTCTCTTCCTGCACATAAACAATAAATAATGGTGATTTGCTACTTCTATGTGTGCTGCATTCTGCAGCACACATAGAAGTAGCAAACCATAATTATTTAATGATTGTTTATTTGCAGGAAGGGACACCTTTGTTGCCATAAACAATCATTAAAGGCGTTATTCTCTAAAAGTATTTCTCCTCATTGCTCCATTGTAGCGGCTGCTCTTGCATGGCGGTAGATATTGGTACTGCCTCAGATTTACACATCATTGTAAATCTGGGGCAGCATAAAAAAGCAATGGGTGTTTCGGTGGAACACCCACCGCAACACCCATTGCACACCCCTTTCATGTACAGTGATGTGTGTAAAGAGCCATATTTACAAGGTGGCGCTAAGTCACTCAGAGTGGCTTAGCACTGCTTTGTAAATAGCATAGCACCACCAGAACGTCAGTAAAGGTGATATTCTGGTGGTGCTATCTCCTTGTAAATGTACCCCTAAATGTGTGCAATTGTGTGAGATTATACCAGTGTAATGAAAATGTTACCTTGGCCTATTAGTGGCCTAAACAAAGAATATGTTGTGCTAATGAACAATCAAATATAACTTAGCTTTATTTAGTATTCGAAAGAACATTCTAGTTGAGACCCTGGAGATCGAAGAGGCAGAGTCCATGGTTTCAAAAGCTGTGAAAAGATCTATTAAAATTAGAACTAAAGGAAAGAGAAGAACAATCTACCCAAGTACCTGGGTTACTAAGAGCTATGACCATCATCACTTCAAGAAAATCGATGGAAAAAATATGACTAAGGTAGATACAATGAACCTAGTAGAGGCAGGTGCAAGATGAATGAGTAGATAATCAGAGTTAAATTGGTAGAGGGAGAGGGAGAGCAATTGGCCTCGGAAGTTTACCTTTCCCGAGCGATGACAGGGAGTTAAAGCAAAAATAAACACCGGGGCAGAAAGGGCAATGCCCTTCTCATGTAAGTTTAACCAGTACAAAAACAATGAGAATAGCTAATTCCACCTTGGGACCTTAAAAATCTGTGATACAAAATTAATTCTGCCTCATAGATAAAGGCAGAAGTTCATGAATTATTGCGCTCTATTTTCCTACACACCACAAAATGACCATCACTGCTAAAAAGGGTGTGTAATTTGGTGTCCAAAAAGTGGTGATCTGTGCCACACTAAGGCTATTTCAGATTAAAAATCGATTGGCAAAAGGATGACTGAAATGGTAATTCGGAGGTACAGTAATGAGGTAGAACCCTTGGTCACCGGGTGGTATGTATTGTAAAAAAAACAGCACATAGCTACCTCATCTAACCCACTACTCCTCATAACATACTAATTTATCACTCCCTGCCATTGTCCAGCTAATTCACTCATTAAGGGTATCCTTCTCAAGCATACACCAATTCCTCTTCAAACACCTCCAAATACCTCATTATGCAGCACCATAATTAATATAAACATTTGCCATTTTTCTACAGCAACCAGAGCTGGACTGATAACACAAATCAGCCAGTGGTGGCCGACACATATAAACAGTGGTGGAGCGGGTGGAGGGAGTGGGGGGTAGGGGTGCACAAGGGTTTAAAAAAAAATGACCATACCTGATATTGCTTCTGCCGCCTTGCGCCTCGGTTCTCTGATGCTTCCTGATCCCAGCAGACCCTGGGAATGCATCAGAGACTCCCTGTCCTGTCCCGCGCAGCTCTAATGTAGCATGAGAGCAGCACAGGGATTAGCCTGAGCGGGCTTGTTTAACTCTCGCTCAAGCACAGGGAGTCTGTGCTGTTTCCCTAACCTGGCTGTGTAATACAGATGGGTTGGAGAAATCTAACTGCGCCTGTCTATTTGGACGCCTAAAACGGCCGGCTAAACAGACATGCTCAGTTAGCAGGGCACATCACTCCTCCCACCTCCCATGGCCTGGCCCCACCCATTCTCACACATGCTGGCTCAGCCATTATCTGAACAATAAAACAATAATAAAATATTGGATTATTTTTCAGCTGCTGGCTCTGAGCCAGTGGGTGACGCTCCTCCACCATTGCGGAGGAGCCGCTGCTGAATCAGCCCTGGCAATTTTATCAGACCAGCCCCCAGGGGGGCGAGGGTGCGAGTGTGAAGCACTGTTGCTTAACTAAACCGGCCCTTAACACTGCTGCTTTTGTTACTGGAAGTATACCCGCTCCCACCACTCGAAAACTGTCCCCCACCCATTCAGCCTCCCGGGGAAAGGCCCGATACCCGCTATGGCCATTCCTGCCCTGACAGCAAAGTGGCCATCAGAAATGGAGGCCAGTCGGCCTAGCATGTCCCTCACCCGTACATGTTGGACCCCGCTCTCGTATAGCATTACATTTTTAATAAGAAAACAAAAGGCCTGGCTTTTTATTTCATAACGCAGCTAACACAGCATCACCACAGGGTGTTCCCAAGTACCGTGTCTTTACTTTCTGTAGAGTCCGTCTTCCTAAAGACAGGTCGCAAGTGTTTGGTACACCAAAGAGTATGACATGTTTGACAGCAGCAAGCCTTTTCCTAGCTGTGGAGAGAGTGCTTCAGCTCTCTCTCCACAATTTTCTCTCTTGCCTTACATGTTTCCATAGATGTATGACCTCTGACATTTCTCTGATCACTTCCTCTCTTTTACTTGTTAGTTTCCAAATGATCTTGCTGCTTTGTGTTGTTCAGTGTAAATAACCCTTAGTTTATAGGGAGAGGAAGCACAGCGCCCCTCATTGGTTCTTTCTCTGGGTCTGGATGTATCTTGCCACTAGAGGAATTGGTTTTGGTGCTCTTGTCTATACTGTGCACAATTTTACAATCCACATTTTGTCACATCCAAGGTACCGAGTACTGCCTTTTATACATGTATAAATAATGATAGCACATGTTCTAATAGATCTTAAGATGTCCTCCACCAGTACCACTGAATGATATTTAATGTTATTTTTATTTTTGTTTGAAAACCCGCTGTCGCTTGAGTACAGGACCACTAACTGCCTTTGATAACTCGAAGAGCACTGAAGATGCCAGGAAACTATGAGACTGATTCACAAAAAATGTGGAAATCTAGGCAGTTATAGGCATATGATAACAACATCATTTACTACGAATATGTGTGGGTGTGTACATATGCCGTGCAATTATAGTGGACCATTAAATGCATTTCATGACATTCGCCCCATTGAAGGGGTCAGATTTATACTTTTTGCTAAGAGGAGGTACTAATGCATTTTCAAGGTAGGATTGGGTAGGGAACACCGCTAAATTAGTTATAGTGCAGAGAATGTAGTTTCTCCTTGAGGAACATAGTTTTGTCAAGTAGAATGAAGAAACAACATTAGCAAAATTACAATTCATAGTTCATTTCTTAAATATCTGTGTCTGGATTTCAGCTTATCAGCTAATGTTTTTTCTTTTTTTCTCTTATGATTTAAAAGCCTAAATCATTGTATGTATTGCTTGAGTGTGCACTCTTTCTTCTTCTGCTCGAATTTCCCAATAAAAACATGTAAAAAGTTAGAATAATGAAAAAATAGCTTTCATTTGGATTAGCAGTTGTTCGGAGATTTTTCTATGAGAAAATATACATACATTTATTTGCTCATTCAAAATTGGAATTCACAAATAATTTCTATGTATATTTCTGAGAAAACTACAAATTGATGAGAAAGCAGTAACAAATCTAAGAGAGTACATTTCCAACTGCTTTTTGAGAATCAGGCCCTTGATGGTTTTCAATCATAATCTGTGGTGTAGGAACAGTAACAGGGTATCAATTGCTCCACATTTTTCCATGCTTCAGTTGGCATGTCTGCCCTATTTAGAGGGAGGCTCATATTCTGCTAATGGATACTCCTCCAACTCCAACATGGTACCGAGGTAATGCCCTAGAAATTCTGTCAAATTTTGTGTAGCTCATCACTGTGGGCCAAAGTTACACATTTTTGGGGCAATAAAGCGCAGCAACCTATGCTGCGGCATTGTGTCAGAGTGAGAGAGAACAACAGCATCATCTCTTAGTCGATATGGTGCTGCGTTAGAAATGGGGGTCTCTAGTTGGCAGGTTGTTACCCTTTCCAAGTAGGGACCCTTCTTCCTAGTCAGAATGAGGGAGTTACGCTTCTAAAATAACCCCTGCTCACCCCCCTGATAGCTTGTCAAGAGCAGTCAGGCTTTTTTCAGAGGCAATGTGTAAAGCATTTGCCCATAACACACAGTAACACAGTGAAAACACTACAAAACGTCACCATATAAGTTTTAGAAAAATAGCCAGTGTTCATCTGTGTAAAACAAGACCAAAACAATAAGAATCCAACATACAGCTATTCAAAAATATCAATAATGCAAAAATAGACTTGATAGCTCCGTCTGGGGCTATCACAGCATTGTAAACAAACAAATCTAACAGTTCTGGCAAACTGCGGAGTAGCGGGCCAGCTACTGTGTCCGTAAGACTTGCAAAATAGTACCTTTAGAAATGCAGGACGTCGGGGAGCTTGCGATGAGCTCAGAAGAGCCTGGTGTCAGTTACAGAGGCTGGTGCAGGAGTCATCGGGTCCTTGAAGTCACATGCATTGCCCGGCGAACTCCATGTGGTTGAAGGCGGGAGTGCCCGCAGGCATGCAGTGGCCTTGGTTGCGGTGCGGTTGTATGGCATTACAACGCGGGCTTTTACACCGCGTGCCATTACAACGCTCTATTTACAACGCAAGTCGTTACAACGACTTGCGCTGTAAGGGCTGGAGAGTGGAATAGTTTAATTTTCTATTCCAACTCCAGCCCACGTTACAGTAGGGAAGGTGTTGGAATAGAAAATTAAACTATTCCCTATCCAACAGCGCCCTCCAGCGCAAGTCGTTGTCACAACTTTCGTTGTAAAGGCAGCGTTGTAATAGCAGTGCGTGGTAATGCCCGCGTTGGGTATACACTCAAAATATCGAGTTTTTAATATCGGTTTGCGTTAATATCGAATAAAAAATACAGAATGGACACAATATCGAATGGACAGAATATAGACTACAAAAATATCGAATAGAATAGATGTAATATCTAATTCAAAAATATAGAATGGACACAATATCGAATGGACAGAATATAGACAAAAAAAAATATAGAATGGACAGAATATAGACAACAAAAATATAGAATGGACAGAATATAGACAACAAAAATATCGCATTTTGAGGTAAGTAAGTTAATTTCAATTTTTTAATAATATCCAATTTGTTAAAGTGATTTTTTATGTTAGTATATGTGTGAAAAGAGTATATTTATTTTGTAATTTATTTTAATTAATTCATTTTATGGTATTTAATTTTTGTATAATATAATTCTGTAGCGGGTTGTGGGTTTATAGGGGAATAGGGTGGGAAGTAATTTAATTATAATTGATTAATTGTTTTTATTTATTTATTGGTATTTATCTTGAGTTAATTGTTAATTAATTTTTAATTGGTAATTAATTAAATTATAATTGGTAATTAATTTTTATTAATTGATTAATTGATAATTATGTTAATTTTAGTAATTTAATTCTGTAGCTGGTTGTGGGTTTATAGGGGAATTGGGTGGGAAGTAATTTAATTATAATTGATTAAATGTGTTAATTTATTTATTGGTATTTATCTTGAATTAATTGGTAATTAATTTTAATTGGTAATTAATTAAATTATAATTGGTAATTAATTTTTAATAATTGATTAATTGATAATTATGTTAATTTTAGTAATTTAATTCTGTAGCAAGTTGTGGGTTTATAGGGGAATCGGGTGGGGAGTAATTTAATTATAATTGATTAAATGTTTTAATTTATTTATTGGTATTTATCTTGAATTAATTGTTAATTAATTAAATGATAATTGGTAATTAATTTTTATTAATTGATAATTGACAATTATGTTAATTTTAGTAATTTAATTCTGTAGCGGGTTGTGGGTTTATAGGGGAATAGGGTGGGAAGTAATTTAATTATAATTGATTAAATGTTTTAATTTATTTATTGGTATTTATCTTGAATTAATTGTTAATTAATTTTTAATTGGTAATCAATTAAATTTTAATTGGTCATTAATTTTTGGTAATTGATTAATTGATAAATATGTTAATTTTGTTAATTAGTTTACTGTAACGGGTTGTGGGTTTATAGGGGAATAGGGTGGGAAGTAATTTAATTGTTATTATTTAAATGTTTAATTATATTTATTGGTATTTATTTTTAATTAATTGGATATTACTTTTCAATTGTTAATTAATTAATTGTAAATTGGTAATTCATTTGTGGTAATAGGTAATGATTTTTAATAAAAAAAATTTTTTGTATTTTTAAATGATTAATTATTATATTATATTTCATTGGTAATTATTTTTTATTAATGTGTAATTGGTATTAATATATATATTTTTTAGTTAATATATGAAGTAGTTACTTTTCCTACTGTTGCACTCTCTGGAATGGGAATAGTAATTTTTACCCTACCGCTATCCAACGCTTTCCCTACTGTTGCACTCTCTGGAGTGGGAATAGTAATTTTAACCCCTATGCTATCCAAAGCTTTCCCTACTGTTGCACTCTCTGGAGTGGGAATAGTTTTTTTAACCCCTACTCTATCCAACGCTTTCCCTACTGTTGCACTCACTGGAATGGGAATAGTAATTTTTACCCCTACGCCCTCCAACGCTTTCCCTACTGTTGCACTCACTGGAGTGAGAATAGTAATTTTTACCCCTATGCTATCCAACGCTTTCCCTACTGTTGCAATCACTGGAGTGGGAATAGTAATTTTTACCCCTACGCTATCCAACGCTTTCCCTACTGTTGCACACTCTGGAGTGGAAATTGTAATTTTTACCCTCTTGCTATCCAATGCTTTCCCTACTGTTGCACTCTCTGGAGTGGGAATAGTAAATTTTACACTCCCGCTATCCAATGCTTTCCCTACTGTTGCACTCTCTGGAGTGGGAATAGTAATTTTAACTCCTACGCTATCCAACGCTTTCCTTACTGTTGCACTCTCTGGAGTGGGAATAGTAATTTTTACCCTCCCGCTATCCAACGCTTTCCCTACTGTTGTACTCACTGGAGTGGGAATAGTAATTTTTAACCCTACGCTATCCAACGCTTTCCCTACTGGTGCACTCACTGGAGTGGGAATAGTAATGTTTACCCCTACGCCATCCAACACTTTCCCTACTGTTGCACTCACTGGAGTGGGAATAGTAATTTTTACCCTCCCGCTATCCAACGCTTTCCCTACTGTTGCACTCTCTGGAGTGGGAATAGTAATTTTTACCCTCCCGCTATCCAACGCTTTCCCTACTGTTGCACTCTCTGGAGTGGGAATAGTAATTTTAACCCCTACGCTATCCAACGCTTTCCCTACTGTTGCACTCACTGGAGTGGGAATAGTAATTTTAACCCCTACGCTATCCAACGCTTTCCCTACTGTTGCCCTCACTGGAGTGGGAATAGTAATTTTTACCCCTACGCTATCCAATGCTTTCCCTACTGTTGCACTCTCTGGAGTGGGAATAGTAATTGTTACCCTCCCGCTATCCACCGCTTTACCTACTGTTGCACTCTCTGGAGTGGGAATAGTAATTTTTACCCCTACGCTATCCAACGCTTTCCCTACTGTTGCACTCACTGGAGTGGGAATAGTAATTTTTACCCCTACGCTATCCAACGCTTTCCCTACTGTTGCACTCTCTGGAGTGGGATTAGTAATTTTAACCCCTACGCTATCCAAAGCTTTACCTTCTGTTGCACTCTCTGGAGTGGGAATATTATTTTTTACCCCTACGCCATCCAACGCTTTCCCTACTGTTGTATTCACTGGAGTGGTAATAGTAAATGTTAGTGTGGGGTCAACAACAGGGAGGGACGTGAGGGGACAATATTTAAAGGGGTCCAGTGTGCATGTCCCACATGCTGAGCAACAATAGATTGCACACGGTTCCCCTGAGGATGGGTGATGGCGTAGTGCGGTGAGCTGTCTTCCTCTCTACCTCATGTATGAGGTGTTAACGTGCCTAAATTCAGCAGGGAAGGGTATCCCTTGTCGGAACTAGGGATGCCTCACACAACAGACTGGTTTTACGGCTGTTGTCATGTCACCAGTTAGTCGTATCGTAACATCATCGGCTCCCTGCTCCAGCGTCAAGCCGGCGCTGCAATGCCTGACGGGTAGCACTGAGTGCTACACTCTTGTGGAGATCTTTTGTTCCTGTGCCGATAGGTGTAAGGGTGTGAGGGCCCTAGTAGGTGAAGTAGTGAGCGTGAGTGAGGTGAATTAAAACAGGTTGGTATGATCTACGGCTTTGGTTTTATTCATGTAGTACACCACCTGAAGTAAAAACGTGTGAGGGGCAGTGGGACTGCAGTAGCTACGAGGAGTCAGTCCCGTTCAACCCTCAACTGTGAAGCGGTCAACATGTTTCATGCCTTTATTGGCAATTCTTCAGGACCAAACAGAAGGTGCTCATAAACTTAGTGATCTAACTTGAAGCCCCGCATAAGGCTGAGGCATCAGTAGTATACAACCTGTTGGGTTGTTGAATCCAGCCGGAGAGGGGTTCCTGCGTCAACGGGATAACCTGTGGGAAGGGAAATAGCCTTCAGCTCGTGGATCAAAGCCCCCCAGTAGACATATCAGGGGGGTGTATGTTACTTCCCTACCGTGAAGCAATGCATGATGGGGTGCGGAAGACAGAGTCAGGACACTACGCATCAAGGGGATAGTGAGTCTCACTTAACAACGTTGCTGGGTAAAGGTTTCCAGCAGACATAAAGTGTATCCACAAGCCAGGTAGGTGTTTGAAGGTATAGGGGTACACATGATGTTAAAACATTAATAAAGAATACAAAATACAAAGTATAAAATACAAAAGTGACAGGATGTCACGCCAGCCGGCGTGCCCCTGCACGTTGAGATGGCAGTGCCTCAGGGTACATTAGAACAAGACTATTAGAATCAACGGAAAGTCGAGGGACTTACCCTCAATGGTGGTCGTAAAGGCCCCAAGGCTGCTCCCGTGGGGTCTGTGCAGGTAGGGCAGTAATCTAAAGGGTTTTAAGCAGATGGTTATTGATTTATGTGAACAGATGCCATCTGGGAATGAGAACGTTTCCGAGTGTCCCAACACTGGGGACAGCAAATGGGAGGGGTCGGTCAAGGTACCAGTCCGTGGTGGTCCCCCACAAAAACATCCCTGGCGTGCTCAGGACAGTCACACCACCCAGGGCGGTCGCGGTCCGGGGGAGCACCAGGGCGGGGCCGGCTTGGCTCTTCTACTGGCATTGGCCGCTGACCGGTAGGATGGCTGCCACTCATTGACAAGCGTGGTAGGGGGTATCGAGGGACGCTTTGCAGAGGGCCGAGTCAACCCCCAGTCCGGCGGTCGGCATGCCCGTTACGACGCCGCCCGGTGCCCCACCACTACCGACGGCCTCGGAGGGGGCCGACGCCTGAGGTCCCTGAGGGGTGTTTGAGAAAGGAACAGCACCGAGGACCCTACCAGCGTGACCGGGCTCCCTGCGGTCCAAGTAGTCGCCTCACCGGAAAATCCCGGTCCGAGAACCTTACCTATGCAAAGCGGGCTGGTGAACTCAGTACCTAGTCCCACGTCCAGGCGCGCGGAGTCGCCAGAAGCAGCCGTGGTTGTAGACGGGTAGGGCGCATAGATAAGGGATAGGGTGGAAGCCGGAGGCGTGTCAGGGAAGCGGCTGCGCGGCGCACCGGTGTGACGTCAGAGCGTCAGAGTGTCGATGCCCGCCGCCATGTTAGAGAGGGGTAGAGGGAACGGGAAGGAGGTAGCTGATACTGCAACCATCTATTCATTAGCACAGAAGGGGATCACTCCTGGCTCGGTGTGTCAGGTACAGGGTACACTGTAGAGCTCTCAGGAATTAGAACAGCCGGGGTGCAAAAAAGAAGGTGGAAATATGTAGTGGTTCAGTGCAAAACCCTTCGGACAGCAGTAGTGGGGACTATAAGAATCCATGCGGTAGGTGGTATGATATACAACGGGGAGCCAAGTGGCTTGTGATGACGCCCTGTGTAGTTTTGAGACTGTTGGTCAGAGGATGAATACAGGCAATGGTCCTGCAGGGGTTGGGGCAGAGACAAGGAGAGATGTTGGACCAGAGCTAGTCGAATGACTGCTGTCAGCTGCTTGGTTCTGCTCCTGCGGCCAAGGTATACGTCTGTAACGGGTCTCAGTGGACCAGCATTAGGGAGGGGACCGGTTGAGTATGGAAGCACACCCTGGGTCAGCCAGGTGATGGGACTCTGATTGGCTGAAGTGTGGGTGGTTCCCACTGGCAGTGAGGACCTATAAGAAGGATCACGAATAGTAGATACAAACGTGTAGTGAATGCAGTGTGCAATATGACTCTGAAAAACGTCAGTACCAGAATCAGGGAATAGTGATAACAGTCAGGTATATGAGCAGATCAGTGGACAGGGCGTCTATCTGGACAATGTGTTCCACGGGACAGAATCATTCAGACCCTCAATGTCTAGACGGAGACGGTGTACCCATCTTTGCTCCAATCTAAAGAGGGCCTGTTGCTTTAATGAAGGATGCCATTCTAGCACAACCCATTGAATATCCTCAGCTGCATGCCCCTTCTCTTGACAGTGAGCATATAAACGCGTTTGTGTCTTTCTGCAGCGTACGTTGCTGTTGTGTTCCATGATACGTGTTTTCACAGGGCGGGTCGTCATCCCAACGTATTTGAGTCCGCAAGGACAGGTGAGTAGATAGATGCAGTTGCTGCTATTGCAATTGGTGTGTCGGTTCAAACACCATGTGAAGGTATCAGTTAGTTTGACAGCTGTCGTTTTGGTTGTTTGCGGGCACACCACACAGTTGCCACATCGGTAATGTCCCACCACAGGGGGCAGGTCCCACAGGGTGTTCTGCGGACGGGTAGTGGTGTTCTTTGGTCGGGTGTGGACAAGCTGGTCCTTCAGGCTGCTGGTTCTCTTGAAGGCGAACCGAGGCCGTGGAATGTCTAGGGCCACAGAGTTCAAAATCCCCCAGTGTGCATTCACTGTGCTCTTGATGTAGGATGAGTTTTTTGTGAAAGAAGTCACACACGTGATTATGTTCTCACTTTCTTTGCTGTGTGTTTCCAGGAGGGATTCTCTATTATTGTTCCGGGCTCTCTTCATGGAACGTTTCAGAAGTCTGGTGGGGTAGCCCCTGTCTTGGAGTTTGTGCTGCAGGCATCGCGCCTCCCGTTGGTAATCGGAGATGGCAGAACAGTTTCTCCGAAGTCTGAGAAACTGTCCAAACGGTAGACTGTCCCTCAATGCCTTGGTGTGATGGCTTTCGTAGAGCAGGAGGCTATTCCTGTCGGTCTCTCAATAGTGAATGTTACCCTTTCCGCTATCCTACGGTAAAAATATTTTATAGCTTTTATTGATATTACGTTCATATATATATATATATATATATATATATATATATGTATTAATAAATCAATTTGTATGTTTATTTTTTTAACTTACATTAATTATTTATTAATTTTAAGGTTATTTAACTATTTTAAATATGTTTAAGTTAATTATATTTATTATTTCATACATTTTTAATTACTTGAAAGCATTTTAAAAAATTCGATATTTAGACTAACTATATTTTTTACATCGATATTTTTGATTCGATATTTTTGCACTTACCTGTTTGGAGATAGGAAGTCGATATTTTGGCCTTCTACATTTTTTACTCGATATTATAGTAGTTCGATATTTTTGCCATCGATATTGTTTCAGTGATCCCCCGCGTTGTTATGGCTGTTTCCCTGCAGTGCAGGCAGCGGCTCGGCGATGGCCTTCACTGGAGAAGCCGGGGCTGTGGTGCGAAGAAGGATGGTGCTTGTCGCGGTGCTGGCAGGTCACGGCGCAGGCGGCAGCGGCGTTGTTGTTGAAGCGCTGTTGTCGGCTGACAAACTGGAGTCGATGGCTCCGGTGGGCCAAGGATGTGGTTTGGAATGGTGTGGTACAGCATGTAACTTATGAGCGTTGCCCCCAAACCACAGCGCAGGTAGTGGCATCAATGTCAGCATATAGCGTCATCGCTGGGGATACCTGGGCAGCGGTGGGAAGAGAGGTGGAGCGCAGTGTGGTGCTCACAGGTCACGATGCAAGCAGCGGCTTGGTGGTGGAGGCGTCAGGTACACCAGGGTTATGGTGCGAGATGTGGCTGTGCCTTCTGCGATGCCTTCAGGTCATGGAGCCAGCAGCGGATTCGCAGACAGCGTTGGGTTGCTTTTTCTTCTGTTGCATCACAAAACACACCATTCCTGGTGCTGGTAGTAGATGAACGTGTAGTCTTTACTGTTCCTGAGACTTCTTGAACAGAGGACAAGCTCTACCTCAAGCTCTTGGAGGAACTCAGAAAAAGAAGCGTGTAGAATGTTCAGTCAAGTCCTTTCACTGCCCAAGATAGAAGCAGCCACTGCAGACCAACACAGCAAAGCATCAGCCTAGTGATAGTGTATCCTCATAGCTTCTCCAGCTCTTCTTCTTGCCAGGGTTCTTGATCCAAAAGAGATCTAAAGTCATGGGGTCAGGGCCCCAATATATATATATATATATATTTTAAGTTTTCAAAAACCTTTATTGTATTTGAAAGCATGTTACATCAATGCAATGAGGTCAGGCATTTGTATATTGTTTGGTTGAACATAGTAGTGGCATCTTCCCATGCAAAGCAATAACAAGTAATAGTCAGTTACATGAAAAGGTCATACAATAAGTGACCCCAACTCCCACCCACCCAAAATACCCCATACTAAAACAGTGAAAGAAGAGTGTCCGAAGTAAATGGCATAGACCAAACTGGAAGACTCGGCCTGGAGGGGGAGGACCCTACGACCCTCAGAGGTCAATTCAGCAATAAAGTCAGGTGGGCATAGCAATCAAGTAGTGTCATAGGGAGGAATTCGCCAGTAGTCCATGGTTGTTCAGGCAGGTACGTTCCAGGGACAGTCGCACATTTAGTGGGCGTACAAGGGGCAGATAACAAATACATATAAATGCAAGCATTACATAGCAGTTGATCATGATGCACAGTCATTAGCCATGTTTACCCCCTCCTGTTCGTCTTCTCCTTCTGCCTTTTGCTGAAGAAGGTAAGCCATGAATGGAGCCCATATGTCTTTTGGCTGTGACCTAGGGGGCAGGAGTTCTGCGTAATCATGTAATCTCTCCTGCCACGTGGTCATGGATCAGAGCCAACATTTAAATTTAGGGGCCCGTCCCCGTCCCCACCGACAAGCAACCAAGCGCTTGGCGAGTAAAAGACTAAGGGCCAGGAATTTTCTGTGAATAGTGACAACAGACTGTGTTAGACCTAGTAACGCCAGTAGTGGGCATGGGGTCATCTCTACACCAAGCATGTCAGCGAGACCAATGAAAACTTGTTCCCAATAAGCGGCAACTTGGGGGCAGGACCAGGCAAGGTGGATAAAGTCAGCACCAGCTGCGCCGCAGCGGAGGCAGCAATCGGACTTGCGTAAGTGAAATTTATGTAGTCTGGCAGGGGTGTGGTACATCCGATGTAGGAATTTGTAGTGTAGCAGCCTCAATCTATTGTTGCCGGTGATTGCGTGCGTGTGAGAGCAGCTAGTTTCCCATTGTTCATCAGACAGCGGTTCAGCCAGGTCTCCCTCCTACTCTATTCTGGCCCTCAAGGAAGTGGAACAGGGTGCGGCTTGTACATGTTTGTAGAGCATGGACACGACATGACGTGGGGTTTCAGGTTGTACTAAGGCGTGAAGTGGCACAAATGTGTCAGGCTCAGTGGGGAATGGCGGGGTTAGGGCTCGGACGCTTTGCCGCAATCTAGTAAATAAAAAGGTATCCATAACGGAGGGGGACATCTCCCCAAAAAATTGCTCCGTTGTTCGGAAGTACCCTGCATATATATAAATCCCCCAGGTGCAAATTCCCAGTTCCTTAAGCATCCTGTGACAAATTACTTCACAAGTGACATGTAATCTTGGATCATTTAGCAAAGGCAGGTTGGGTGAGTAAAAAAATGGGCTGTCCAGGGCACGCGCCAAACGTTCCCAGGCCTGTACCGTACAATCTACAGTGGAGGGATCGCGGTCACTCTTTCTCACCGGGGTGTGAATGTATCCAGTTGGGACCATGGGAGCCATGTAGCCGTCTTCAACGGCTAAGTGTGCCATATATGGTGGCGGATGGAACCAATAAACGGCAAAGTGCGCCTGTGCGCAATCATAGTACCTTTCAAAGTTGGGTACTTCGAACCCGCCCTGGTGAAAAGGGAGCATGAGTGTATTAAGGCTGAGACGTCCTTGTTTCCCACCCCAAATCAGTCTCGTGATCTGGGATCTGAGGGAGCGAAAGAAACATCTTCCGGGATTATACGGGATATTAACAAAAAGGTATAGTAATTTCGGCAGTAGTATTATCTTGATAAGGGCAATGCGGCCGGCCATAGAAAGGGGGAGGTGCAACCATTTAGTAATATTATCTGTCATTTTATCCAGAACGGTGCCATAGTTGGCTCGCATCAGTGCATCTCTGTCTCTAGTGATGCGAATGCCCAAATACTTCAATTCGTCCTGCTCCCACATGAGTGGGTAATCGAGTTGGAATGGGTGAGTATTATCGGTTAGCGGAAAAAAATTGCGGATTTGGTCCTATTGATTTGCACCCCTGAAATACCTCCAAACTTTGTAATTTCGCACAGAACAGGATTCAAGTTATCACAGGGCTTTTCTATATAGAGCGTCATATCATCCGCGTAAAGCGAGATGAGTAGTTGCCGGGTATGGTAAATGAGAAGCGGTGATTATGTTTTTGACGTAAGGTTGCGGCTAGGGGCTCAATCGCAATCGCAAAGAGGATGGGGGATAGAGGGCAGCCCTGGCAGGTGCCCCTCTGAACAGTAAACGGGGTGGACCTGGCGCCGTTGAGTAATACAGTAGCTGTGGGCTGGTGATATAGCAGCTTCACCCAGTCTAGGAAACTGAAAGGTACCCCCATGTGTTGCAGTGTGCCAAGCAGATAATCCCATTCTAGTGAGTCGAAAGCCTTAGCGGCATCTAAGAATACTGCCGCGGCTTCGCACTTAGCGTCAATGTCCTGAAGTACTGCGTGGAGGGTGTGGAGATTATGGGAGGTTGCACGGTTAGGTACAAACCTGGCTTGGTCTGGCAGTACCAAGTGCTCCATAAGGAGATTGAGGCGCGTGGCCAACACTTTGGCAAGAATCTTGGTGTCGCAGTTTAAAAGAGATAGTGGGCGGTGGGAGTCACAGTGAGTAGGGGGCTTACCAGGTTTGAGTAGGGAGGTGATGAGAGCTTCGCGCATAGTGCGGGGTAGACTACCTTCATCTAGTGCGGCATAATATACTTGTTTCAAAATAGGGGCCAAGATTGGGGCAAAGAATTTATAAAAATCAATAGGAAGGCCGTCCGACCCAGGGGCCTTACCCGATCGCATGCCCATAATAGCCTCGGTGATGCCGTCTAGCTCCAATTCTAAATGAAGGAAGTTCTGCTGGGTATCTCCCAACCATGCAAGTGCAACATCTTCAAAATAAGTTGGGAGGTTAAGAGGTTCAACCCTATGTGAGGAGTATAGTGTCTGGTAGTGGTCCCGAAATATGCAAAGTTGGTCTGGGAGGTTCCTATGTATGGTGCCAGCTTCATCGTGTAATTCAGTGACAAAGTTAGCAAACCTGGGGGACTTAACCGAGTTCACCAATGCTTTCCCAGGTCTGTCGCCCTCGCCGTAGACTCGGGCCATATGTGGACGCCATAGAAATTTACTCTCCCTGTCGGCCACTTGTGTGTATTCAGAGAGTTTGTCGCGCATACGGGCTTGGATCGTAAGGTCAGCAGGACAACGATTAATGGAGCCCTCCAAATCACGCAGCTCAGTCTCTAAATTGTGCAGGTCTGTACGCGAGGATTTCAAAATGCATCCCCCTTTGGCTATGCACCAGCCCCTAACGGTTACCTTAAAAGCTTCCCTAACGGTGGTAATATTATCTACAGAGGAGATGTTGCGTTCAAAAAATTCCCGTATGTCTTGTTCCAATTCGGCCTTAAAGACCGCATCTCGGAGGTGTGACGGGTTGAGATCCAAAACAGGTAAGGGGAGCAATCAAGGGGATTCTGTAATTCCAGGAGGTCCGGGGAGTGGTCGGAGAATGTGCGGGCTAAGTGAGATGCGCGCAGTAGCCAGGGAGTAACACCCGCAGAGATGAAGACGTAATTCAGGCGCGCCCAGGTAGAATGTAAAGTAGAGTAGTGCGTGCCTTCCTTGAGGGTGGGTTGGACGTATCTCCAAACATCAGTAAAGTTATTATCATCAATTATTTCGCAGAGCGTGCGTTGCGTGTTAGTGTAGTGTGCAGGGTCGTGATCTGTCCAGGCTTGGCCTCAGCGCAGTATTAAAATCACCGCCCCAAATAACGTGTGTGATACCAAGCATTTGGATTTTACCCCATAGTATAAGCAGAGCAGTAGGATTGTCAACATTGGGGCCATAGTAATTAGCGAACAGAACATCGTGTGTATACAAGCGCCCCCAGACCAGACAAAATCTGCCTTCCCTATTGTTATCCACCCCTTTGGGCATGAACGCTACCCCGCGCTTTATAAGAACTGTGACACATCTAGAGTAATTAGAATAGGACGAGAAGGTGCGCCCTGTGGCCCCTCTGGTAGCGAAGTGCGTAGTGTTTCCAGGAGCGAGGTGCATCTCCTGTAGGAGAGCTATGCTTACACCATGCCTGTCTAGATATCCTAAAACCTGTCTACGCTTTCTGGGGTCGTTCAGGCCTCGAACATTCCATGAGGTTAGTTTGATAATCTGACGCGCATTAGTGTCACACATAGAGCATAGTAGTGTACATGGCATAGGGCGGTAAGCAAGCACATATGGAGACCTCGACGAGAGAAAAAAGCAGGGGCCCAGCTCCAGACTTAGAGTACAATGCAGTTACCATCAGTACTTGGGCATAATGTAAAACAGCATCAGATAACCCCCCTCCTACCACCCACACCGGCGTCCCCAACTTGCCGGGTACGACATTCCCTCCCAAAGAATAGCAGCCCATTACAAAAACAACAGTGTCCTCCCAAATCGCAGTAGAGAGGGAGCAGAGGTTCGCCCTGAAGAGGGGGGAAAAAATCACTAGGGGCACTCGACCCGCCCTTACATCTCCTGTATTGCACCCACCAGTACCGCAGCCGAGGCGTAGCACTCAAAAGTGGGACAGAGATGAAACCTGAGCTGCAAAAAAACATAAAGGTGAACAATTACAGAGAAAAGCAGTCTTATACATCACCAGGGTAGTTCAAGATAGCCAAGTATGCCGGAGTGGCAGAGCAGTCAAGCGATAATCCAGGAAACAGCTGGTGTCAGTCCTGCTTGGAAAGGGGAGACGGCGACCTGGAGCGGTCACCAGGATCCGCCGCGCTGGAGGATGCCGTACGATGTCGCTTAAGATACTCTTCAGCCTGTTGCGAGGAGGTGCAAAAATGCTGTCGTCCTCGATGCGTTATTTTTAATTTGGCCGGGTAGAGCATGGCATAGGGAATGTCCATCGATTGTAGCTTTTTCTTCACTCCTGCGCTTCTTGCACTGTGGGAGTGAAGTCCGGGTAAAAAGACAAAGAAGTATTTTCGTATGAAACATGTTGTTTCTCACGGGCAAGTCGGAGAAGCGTATCTCGGTCCCGGTAGTTCAGAAACCTTGCAATGATAGGTCTAGGAGTGGCTCCGGGAGGAGGGCGAGCTGCAAGGGATCAGTGTACCCTTTCGACAGTGAGATGTGGAGAGAATGACTCCCTACCGAACAAGTCGCCAACCAATTTTTCTATAAAATCCTCCATCCGTCCTGTATTGGTCGTCTCCGCAAGGCCCAAAATACAAACGTTGTTTCGCCGAGACCTAGCTTCAAGGTGCTCGTTCTTGTCCGCTATGATTTTTAAGAGCCTATCCATTTTGGTGAGTTGGCGCCCAGTGGATGTGGCGGTGTCTTCCAGATCAGAGATACAGCTTTTGGCCTCTTTCAGGCAGGTATCATGTTGGTCAAGTTTAAGTTTAAGTTTAAGTTTAAAATATTTATTGAGCGCAACGTACACCTAAACGGTTTCTTGGCGCTAAAGTCGAAGACAGCCCACTGAGCGGGGACAGTCACTGAGACAGCGGCTGGAACTAAACAGAAACCTAGGGAAGATCCTGAGGGAATAGAAAGGTCTTTAAGGCTTTGCGGAAGGCGGGATAATCAGTGAGGGACCTAAGGTAAAAAGGGAGAGAATTCCAAAACAAGGGGGCAAGAAGGGAAAATTTCGAGCCACCCTGTTTCTTTTTCCGATAGCGGGGCACAGCTAGGAGGAGTTGGGATGAGGATCGAAGGTCTCTGCCCGGGACATAAGCCTTGATGGCCGAGGATATGAATAGGGGGGCCAGGCCAATCCTGGCCTGGAACACCACGCAGCCTAGTTTAAACAAGGCACGTTCCCGCACCGGGAGCCAGTGGAGGGTTTTCAGGAGAGGGGAGGAGTGATGGAATTTAGGGAGACCAAAGGCAAGACGAGCAGCCTGGTTTTGCACTAATTGCAGTTTACGGAGGCTGTACTGAGGGATGCCATTATACAGAATGTTCCCGTAGTCCAGGCGGGACAGGACCAGTGCGGACATGATTAGCTTGAGTGCAGGAAAAGAAAAGAAGCGGGAAATAGAACGAATGGTGCGGAGAGTAAGGAAGCAAGAAGAAACCACAGAACTAATCTGGGAGTGCATAGTGAGTTGATTGTTGAGCTTGATACCAAGAGTCTTAACAGAGGAAACCGGAGTAGGAGGGGAACCAAAAGAGGGGGGCCAAAAGAGTGAGTTCCAGGGACTGGAGCAACCACCCGTCACCACAAGTTCCGTTTTATCGGGATTGAGTTTCAGGTGGTTGAGGTTCATCCAGTCCCTGATGAAGGATAGAGTAGATTGGAAATTAGAAATAGAGTCAGAATTAGAAGAAAGATTGAAAATGAGCTGGAGGTCATCGGCATAATTAAATACCGAGACCTCCAGGTGCTGAAGAGAAAAGATGAGCGGAGCGATGTAGAGATTAAAGTGTAGAGGAGAAAGAGAAGAACCCTGGGGGACACCGCACTGGACCTGGCAGGGGGTAGCTGAAAACTCCCAAAGATGAACCGCCTGGGTCCGGTCCCTCAGAAAGGACGAGAGCCAGATGAGGGCTGATCCTCCTACGCCCGCCGCCTTGACACGGGAAAGCAAGATGGAATGGTCCACCGTGTCAAAGGCGGCGGACAAGTCAAGAAGGACCAGCGCCTGAGATCTACCGGAGTCCATACCCTCTCTGAGGGTGTCTGATACTGACACCACCACTGACTCGGTTGAGTGCCTTGGCCGAAATCCCGCCTGACAAGGGGCCAGCCTCCCGTTCTCCTCGGCGAAGGTGCTGAGTGCAGATGTCACATGCCGCTCCAGCACCTTCGCCAAAAAAGGGAGGAGGGAGATGGGGCGATAGTTAGCCATCACAGAAGGGTCGGCTCCCGGCTTCTTCAAGATGGGAACAATGGAAGCGGCTTTTAGCGAGGGAGTAACAACCCCTCGGGCTAGTGAATCGTTAAGGAAGCCCAGGGGGGGCGACGGGCAGACAGTGTAAATCTGCCGTAGGATATGGGCTGGGCATATATCAGATGGGGAGCCGGACTTAATTTTAGGGAGAAGGGACAAGAAGAGTTCTTCCGAAAGTGGAGGGAAGGAAATAAAGGTAGCTGGGGACGAGTGAAGGACAGGGTCAACAAAAGAGGGAGAAGGTGGAGGGATATTGGATTTGATTGCCGTGATTTTATCGACAAAATACAGGTTCAGTGAATCGCAGAGTTTCTGGGAGGGGGGGGCTTGAGTGTGGTCCGGTCCGAGAACGCCAAATCATGGGTGATGGTAAAAATCTCCTTTGGTTGATTCTCGGCCGCTAAGATTTTCGCCGAGAAATATGCTTTCTTGGCCTCAATAATTTTTCGCTTGTAGGTCCCCAGGAGGTGAACGTAGTGGGTCCTGGTATTCGGAGAGTAATCCAGTCTCCACTTGCGTTCAGCCCTTCGAACGGTGAGCTTCAATTCCTTCAACTCGGTGTTAAACCACCGATTGGCGTCTTTAGGGCGCCTAATCGAGGTACGCCGGAGAGGAGCTAAACAATCGCTTCCCTCCGTGAGCCATGAGTCAATGGCTGAGGCTTGGGCTGCGGAATCTAGTCCCGATAGAGGGGGAAGAGAGGCCAGGAGTGCGGTCGAGAGATCAGGCAGGTTGACCTTACCCCAGTTACGGGCCCAGGAATTTTTGATGTACATAGGGGACTTAGCTACTAAGAGACTAAGGGAAAATGAAATAATAAAGTGATCGGACCAAGTGCAAGGGGCAATCACCAACGTGGAAAGGGTACAGTTAAGAGACCAGACCTGGTCGAGGATGTGCCCGTGAATATGAGTAGGGGAGTGGACAAAAGAAACAAAATTGAGGGAAAGAAGGGTTTCTGAAAATTCCTTAGATGACACGCACTCCTTAGGGTCCGAAGGCCAATAATTAAAGTCCCCGAGGACTAGAACCGAGGCATAGTTGACCGACAGGGTGCCAAGTAGGTCTTGAAAGGCCGGGAGAAAGGAAGGAGTTAATTGAGGAGGGCGATAGACGAGCACCATGGCTAGATGGGGGGAAAGGGAGGAGGAACGGACCACCAAGTAGTCGATTCCGACCAGGGAGGGAGAAGGGAGGACTTGAAACTGAAAATCGGAACGAGCGATAAGAGCAACGCCTCCGCCCGTTTTCCCTCCAGGACGGTCGGCGCGGATGGCATAATAAGTGGAGGGAAGGGTAGCCAGGAGGGAAGGGAGGGAGGCTTCAGTGAACCATGTTTCTGTAAGCAGTAGGAGGTCGGGTTTATCAGTGTCTAAAAGAGTGAAAAGTTCATGGTGATGTTTAGCAGCAGATCTAGTATTAAGTAATATGATGGATAATGGGGAAGAATGTGAATCACCAGTGATGGGTGGGGCGGGGGACGGAGATGACACGTGAGGGGACGGGCAGCCAGATGGGCAAGCGTGACAGGGAGAGTTACAGCCCAGAAGTGCAGTCCGATGAATAGTACAGGGATCGAGAGACCAGTGGCCCCGCAGTCGGAGCAGAGACGCGGCTGAGTATTGGAAGCGAGAGCCAGGGGTAAAGGCCCCTAGCCCCGGCCGGCCGCGGACGGGCGCAGACGGGCTTAACTCTGGCGCAACTCCGGCGCGCCTACGTCGCGCCCGCTGTGCTCGTCCGCTGCGCTGACACATAATGGGCGTCTATATAAGTGGTGACGCGGTGGGGGAGTGGTCAGGAGGGCGGGGTGGGCGTTGTGAGTTTAAAAAATGTAAGTCGCCGTTCCCCGCTTGCAATCAGCGGGACGGTGATGGGAAGAGCAACTAAGCTGCTAGCAGTCAGCAGCGCAAGTGAGGCAAAGTTAAAATAAGATTAAAAGCTGTTCCCAGCGCTCAGCGCGAAGCCCTCTGCCCTCTGCCACAGGGCTTTAGACAGCGCGCGAGGGGGAGCAGGCAAACTAAATACAAGGTGACGCGGTGGGGGAGGGGTCAGGAGGGCGGGGTGGGCGTCGTGAGTTTAAAAAATGTAAGTCGCCGTTCCCCGCTTGCAATCAGCGGGACGGTGATGGGAAGAGCAACTAAGCTGCTAGCAGTCAGCAGCGCAAGTGAGGCAAAGTTAAAATAAGATTAAAAGCTGTTCCCAGCGCTCAGCGCGAAGCCCTCTGCCCTCTGCCACAGGGCTTTAGACAGCGCGCGAGGGGGAGCAGGCAAACTAAATACAAGGTGACGCGGTGGGGGAGGGGTCAGGAGGGCGGGGTGGGCGTCGTGAGTTTAAAAAATGTAAGTCGCCGTTCCCCGCTTGCAATCAGCGGGACGGTGATGGGAAGAGCAACTAAGCTGCTAGCAGTCAGCAGCGCAAGTGAGGCAAAGTTAAAATAAGATTAAAAGCTGTTCCCAGCGCTCAGCGCGAAGCCCTCTGCCCTCTGCCACAGGGCTTTAGACAGCGCGCGAGGGGGAGCAGGCAAACTAAATACAAGGTGACGCGGTGGGGGAGGGGTCAGGAGGGCGGGGTGGGCGTCGTGAGTTTAAAAAATGTAAGTCGCCGTTCCCCGCTTGCAATCAGCGGGACGGTGATGGGAAGAGCAACTAAGCTGCTAGCAGTCAGCAGCGCAAGTGAGGCAAAGTTAAAATAAGATTAAAAGCTGTTCCCAGCGCTCAGCGCGAAGCCCTCTGCCCTCTGCCACAGGGCTTTAGACAGCGCGCGAGGGGGAGCAGGCAAACTAAATACAAGGTGACGCGGTGGGGGAGGGGTCAGGAGGGCGGGGTGGGCGTCGTGAGTTTAAAAAATGTAAGTCGCCGTTCCCCGCTTGCAATCAGCGGGACGGTGATGGGAAGAGCAACTAAGCTGCTAGCAGTCAGCAGCGCAAGTGAGGCAAAGTTAAAATAAGATTAAAAGCTGTTCCCAGCGCTCAGCGCGAAGCCCTCTGCCCTCTGCCACAGGGCTTTAGACAGCGCGCGAGGGGGAGCAGGCAAACTAAATACAAGGTGACGCGGTGGGGGAGGGGTCAGGAGGGCAGGGTGGGCGTCGTGAGTTTAAAAAATGTAAGTCGCCGTTCCCCGCTTGCAATCAGCGGGACGGTGATGGGAAGAGCAACTAAGCTGCTAGCAGTCAGCAGCGCAAGTGAGGCAAAGTTAAAATAAGATTAAAAGCTGTTCCCAGCGCTCAGCGCGAAGCCCTCTGCCCTCTGCCACAGGGCTTTAGACAGCGCGCGAGGGGGAGCAGGCAAACTAAATACAAGGTGACGCGGTGGGGGAGGGGTCAGGAGGGCGGGGTGGGCGTCGTGAGTTTAAAAAATGTAAGTCGCCGTTCCCCGCTTGCAATCAGCGGGACGGTGATGGGAAGAGCAACTAAGCTGCTAGCAGTCAGCAGCGCAAGTGAGGCAAAGTTAAAATAAGATTAAAAGCTGTTCCCAGCGCTCAGCGCGAAGCCCTCTGCCCTCTGCCACAGGGCTTTAGACACCACAGTATCCATTCTGGTGTTGAGCGCATCAATTTTGGAGAGACTTTGCTTCATGCCCAGAAGTAGTGACTTCCAGTCTTCGTCCGGGGGTTCCGTAGCTCCAGACTCTGAACTCTCCATCGGTTGGGAGTCGGCAGGTTTACGAGCTTCGTAAGGCAGCTTGGATTGCCCAGCATCGTTCCTCCCCATCCTGGAATCGGGGAAGCCCGGTGCGTGAGAGAGGGCGAGCTGGGCCAGCAAGGAGCTAGTGCAGTTGGGCAATGGAACCTTGGGGCGCAGCCGCCAGTATAGAGCAGGCGAGGTCCTGGGAATCCCCCCAAGTTGTAATTGAAGGATGTACCAGTTCAATGGCGTTCCGGGCCCTACCCGAATGGTAGGAGCCTAGGGTAGCAGGCAGCGACTGGTGGATAGCTGGGTCCGGAAGCAGGACGTGAAGTTGGTGTGCCGTTGTCTAGGCCGAGGTCTGCGGAGGGGTTCCAACAGGCACAACCTGGCATGGAGCGAGAAGTCAGTCCAGTAGAGCAGCACCACAGATGACCCGACCCCCGCTGGAGGAGCTGTGAGGAGCAGTCAAGACAAGGTTACCACCAAGGGGGGAGATGAAGCAGGTAGTGCAGCACGGTGGACCAAGGCATCGCCTCTCTCAAAGTCGAAACGGGATCGGGCAAAAAAAGGGACTGAGGCAGCCTCTATCCAGATGGCCAGGAGAAGACAGCATCTCAGTGCTCCGCAAGCACGTGGAGAAGGTCTGTCGGCGCGGACACCAAGAAGCAGGTCCGGCTCTGGGACCGGGAAGATGGCGCCAACGTCAATTCAGTCACTCCCCAAAGGATACAAGGTGGGAGGCCGGCGCATGGAGGGCAGAAAGCATGCGGTCCGGGCCCTCAGAAAGTGCCACGGGGACAGAGCATGACCAAAACGTCCATTACAGCGTGCCCCCAGGAGAGTAGCGTGTCCGGTAGTGCCAGCAAGCATGGATCATGTAATGCCCAGCGGGAGGGGATGAGCATGGCGGTAGGCCAGAGCAAGGCGCAGCGTGCACGGCCGACCTGAAAGCCAGTCCACAGTATGGGCAGCCGATACGGGGGGGGTGACGCGAGCAGTCCTCTCACCTCAGTCGCCCATGCGGGTACAGTAGCCCCAAGCCCCCGCAGAGCGGCAGCCTGTGTAGGGCGGGGAGCCGCGGTGTCTAGTAGCGGCGTCGTCGGACCAGGGGCAGTGAGAGATTCAGAAGCAATCCGCGGGTGGCAAAATTCCAGCGGTGCCCAGCCTCCTCAGCAACCAGCCAAGAAAGCAAGGTACCGGTGTAGTTTCCTCGATGTCGCGGTCACAGCGGCGATGTTTTGCAGGCAGTTTGTCCCCACAGGATGGTATGAAGGATGGTTAGAAGCTCAGGTGGGCTGGAGCCTCACTACAGTGCGGCCATCTTAGTCAAGCGCCACCTAGCGCCCCCCCAGAGCCCCAACATTTATACCACATTTCCCTTTGAAGTTGGTACGAATAAAGTTCCCCAGACACACATAAACCAGGTCTGCCTGGCACAGGCCAGGTTCTCTTCAGGAGGTGCAGACAGCTTTGTGGAAGGCTGGCACAGTACCTTCAGGTGCGAGTGACAACTCCCACTACTCTAAATGCAGCCTGGTCAATTCAGCCTGGCTATAAATCACCCAGGAAAGGCAGGACACACCTCAAACCCCCTCCCCCTTTTGTCTGACTAGTGTGAATGCACATCCCCTGCTCCTGTCACTCTAAACCCAGACAGGGAATACACAAAAAGTAGAGACACACAGGATGGTTAAGCAAGAAAATGCCCACTTCTAAAAGTGGCGCTTTCAAACACATAACATAAAACCATCTTTGCTAAAAGAGGTTTCTGTAAATTCAGAGTTCAGGAAGCTTAAACTCCATTTCTCTATCTGGTCCCAGTGAGAAGTTGCACTTGTAAGATGTTACAAGGCAGCTCCCATTATAGCCTATTAAACAGACAGCCTTTCAGTAGTGAAAAACGAAACACACAGTATTTTACTATCAGGACATGTAAAACACACCAGTACTTGTCCTACCTTTCACATACACTGTACTCTGCCCATGGGAGTTCCTTGGGCCTACATGAGAGGTGACTTACATGTAAGAAAAGGGAAGGTTAGGGCCTGGCAAGCCCCACTTGCCAGGTCGACATGTCAGCATAAACTGCGAGCAGACACTGCAGTGGCAGTCCTGAGATACCTTTGAAAGGCCACTTCTGTGGGTGGCACAATCAGTGCAGCATTTGATTTACAGGCCAGGGGCACACCTGTGCATATTACCAGGGACTTATTAGTAACTCAAATATGCCAATCATGGATATACCAATCAATAACACAATTTACATTAGGAGCACTTGCACTTTAGCACTGAATAGCAGTGAAAAAGTGCAGAGACACTTAACCAACAAAAATGAAGTCCAGCATACCATCAAAAACAGGTCAGAACGCAAAAAGGCAGGGGAAACATGACAAAAGATGCCAGGTCTATCATGCTGTTTTCCCCCTCACCTCTGTAGCGCGCTTTTGGCTGCCACGCATCAACATACACATGCTTGCATTATAGTGCAAGGGTTTTTAGCCTTGCAGTACAAAAACATTCTTTAAGACAGTTTAATACTTTCCCTAATTTGCATGTGTGCTCTACCTAGCAGCATCGCATGCAAAGTTGGAAACGTTTTGAGAAAAGAAAACTTTGCGCAAACCTTATGCCTGCTTTGAGGAGGCGTACAATTTTGAAGTAAAGTCCTGTTTTCCTTTTTTAATAGATAAAGCTTTGCATCAAAACACATGAAAGGTAACCTGAGTACGCCCATGTAACAACCATGGAATGCTCCATTGGTGTAAAGTAGCGCATAGTTCTTCTTTGCCTTACTTTTGGACATTTTCGTACGGAAATCAGGATTTGCGTTGGAAAATAAACACACCACTTTGCACCCGGTTTGGGTCACGTTTATGACTTGTTTTTGTAGTTTATATAAGGCCCCATAGGATAAGGCAATCGAGACATATTCGAAGCATATCAAAATTGGTGGCTTTACCCTTGGCATGGTGGAGGTACATCTCCTTATTTATTGCAGAGAAAGTCCACCGCTTAACTCTAAATCAGGCCCGGCCTGCTAAAGAGCATGGGACTGAAGAAGCCATGTTTTCATGAGGCCGTTATGCACAATATATCCTCAAATTGCCATTTTACTGTACTACCTGTGTTTACAAGCAGCAGATGTAAAATATCTGTCGTTTCAGCATTGCAAGTCACAGAACACTTAAGGCTAGCACCATTTTCCTTTTCTGGTATTTTTCCTAAGCTTCTCCATAAACACAAATTGTCATAATCATATAAACTCTATTTGTACATTACCCTGTAACATAAGAATACAGCCAAATGCATGGTGATAAAATATGGATTTAATCGGGTGCACTTTGGTCACTGCAGAGTAAAGCTTAAAAGCATTTTTTTTAAATTAGATTTTATTTTATATTACGGTCTGTTTTAGATGTCCAGATTGACCAATAGATATAGCTGACTCGCAGAACAGCCGGAGCAATCAGCAGGTTCCATTACTAAAAGACGATAGAAAAAAAAGTGCGTCACATGTGTCTACTAACGCCTGGACCGATACTGCCGCTTATCCTCGCTCCCACAATTTAAGAGTTCCTGTTATGTGTCTGTGACTCCTCCCACTCCCAGCTGCTCCCTTGACTCGGTAGATCTAAGAGGCTGCGGTCTATTTGCAGTAAGGCGAGGCAGGCTCCCCGCCTGCATGCTGAGTGGCACTTCTCATTGTGTTGTGAATTAAACCAGGGGGGAATTTTGAGAGCCTTTCATCTCTGACCCTCATAGATTTTTAGGCAAGGGAACTTCTGTCCTCTCGGAATGCAGCTCACTTCAACACAAGGTCCTCTGGGCAAACACGAGACAGCAGTCATTATCTCCCCTCTTAGGTTAATGACTTTATGAAATATTCAACGAGGTCCCACCTATGGAGTGCCAATTTCAGTGATTTCATATTAGCTCATCCACTTTTGGCAGTAGGCCTTCTCCGATTTCCTAGGGTTTTACATTTTTTGTCTGGCTGATGTGGGAGGCAATGATGTTTGATGAGAAAGCAATTATTGGTCCTAAAAAGGAAAATTGTAAAGCAGGAGCGGTGTACAGTATTCTGACACTTAGGGCCAGTTTTATCAAGGCTTTGCTCTGTGCAGTGTCACAAAAAGTAACGCATATGGACGTAAAGTCTTGGTAAACTATTTTCCATCATGCGAAAATATTTGTTTACACTGGAAAGGACCCCTTAAGTAACCCATTAATGATTACGGCGCCATGGACCCTACCCCCCCAGGGCCCGGCGTTTCTTTTTAATTCTTGTATTAAATTATCAGATGGGGGGGGGGGATGCCCTCCTTCCATGGGCCGACTTTGGCCCCTGGGACTCCATCCCCTGGGGCCTGCCCTTTATTCTTTTTTTTAGTTTATAAAACGGGGGGCACAGCCCCCCTCCCGGGACAATTTTGGCCTCAGGGACCCCGCCCCCCAGGACCTGGTCACAATACTGGGTGCCCTGATCCCACCAAGGGCAACCAGTTTTTCCTGTTGCGTCCTGGTAGGGGAGCCTCAAGGCCCCCGCAGTCCCTGCCGGCTCCCTGCATGCTGCGAGAGCTGACATTGCTCTTGGGCAGAGAGAGCTGCTAAGATGCAGCTGCCTCTTTCCAAAAGCAATTCTGCTCCGCTTTGTGCAAGCAAGAACATTTTACATGCTCTCACTTGCCAGAAGCGGAGCATTGTTAGCTACGGCTTGTAGGTAGCCACAGCAAACAGCAAAGTCCCAGGGGTGGGCACCCCAGGACATTTCAGGAGACGACCGTGGGGGGGGATGACAATCCCCCAGGGCTATTATTGGCTCCAGTAGAGGGCTGTGCCCCCATTCTTTGTTCTAATTTTCCCTGGGAAGGTGGTGGTCGCCGGGGCTACTGGAGTGTCCACATGGATCCTCACATTATTTAAATTGAAAGCTCCAGGGTGGTGGCAGCCCCTGGTGCTGTGGAGGGTCCGCGCAGCTCCCCGCTTTGTTTATAGATGAAGCCCCGGGGAGGTGACTACCTTAGGGGCTTTGGTGGGTCCAAGAGGTACTCCATTTATAAAACTATAAGCCCCCGGGAGGTGGTAGGCCTGAGGCAATAGTGAGCCCCAGGATGGATGGCTCGTGCGCCCTCCTCCAGTAAAAAGAAAAAAAATGCCCCCGGGATCTGGCCCACCCAGGGGGAGGTAAAGAACGAAGCACCGGAGTCCGCGCTTTGTTTTTTTTCTTTTTTCGTCTGGATCCGCAGAACGCTTTTTCTATGGAAACGTTGGTCCCAATGATAATATATATATATATATATATATATATATATATATATATATATATATATATATATATATATATATATTGGAGATTAGATCACCCAAATACAAACAAGTAGGAAATCATCCGGCACTCAGAGGTAGATAAAAAGTCCTCACTTTATTTTATAGGACAAGGTATAGCATCTACGCGTTTCGGGAGTTCAAGCTCCCTTGTTCACGATACTTAGCAACCATTTTGGACAGGTTAAAATACACAACACAGTGGTAATGAAAAGTGATGAGGGACATAGGGGACACGATATTTCATTCCTTTCTGTGTCTAGTGAGGGGGCCATTTTGAAACGTGTTACATGTCACAACATTCAATTATCCTTATGAGCTCAAGTAGCAATTTTAAAGAATACATTCGTAATTCTTTACATTTTCATAAAAGTGCAAGTGCATATGAAAACTTCTCATTGGCAATTCCTCAGTTTATATAAAATTATTTTTGACAGTTAAAGCCCCTTCATATTGATAATCCCACAAGTTTCCCTAAATGCTAGTGCAAACATTCTTATATTTGGAATATTAATTGTTTCTTAGGTGGTTGGAGGAAAGAAAACATCTATAATAAAGTGCTGTAAACACAGATAGGTACAGAAGCTCATCGAGTACCCTTCTCCTACTCATATTGCATTTTGCTCGGATTAAAGTGCCAGTGCATTTGTAAACAGTAATTCTTCTTAATGTAAACAATTCACTCTTGTATATACCTCAGTCAGGCTGTTAGTGGATTTTAAAACTAGAACCAATATATACAAACAATAATCCATCCTTACTGTACACATTCCATTCATCTATATCTAAGCCTGACTTTTATAATATAAAGTGCCAGTGCATTAGTAGTAAAAATACCACTTCCTATGTAAACAATGATACTATCTCAATGAAAACATTTCACTCCATTAAAAGACCAACTTAAATACAGTACTATGATATACGTAAAGTGCGAATGCAAATATATATTAAACGTCTCTTTCCTCAAAAACATTCTATTTCATTCATTTCATTCCAATAAATAAAGTGCAAGTGCCAAATTAATCCTATATTCTGGGATCATCATAATCTTTATAATATCCATCTTATCATTGCAATTCCCAGATATCACTACCACTGTAAAAGCAAAGTTTAAAAACACAATCAATTCCTAGGTCTTAGTGCAGAATTTTAAGATAGAAGCTCATGTTTTTCATAATTATTTAGGACAGACATGTATAGAGATCTTCATCCACATTCAGCCCCTGCAGTTCTTTACAATTAAATTCCAAAATAAAGTAAGTTTCTAGCCTGCGTAGTTCTCTTTCTCAATCTCCCCCTCTCTTCTTTTTGGGGACCTCTGCTTCGAATGTATATTGTAGGCCTGCAGGGTTGCTCTGGTGGAAGGATTCAAAATGCCTTGCAATGGGGTAGGTTCTGTCCTGATTTATAATCGCCCGCCTGTGTTGAAGGATCCATTGGTGTACAGGAAGGGTTGTGCTGACTATATAGATCTTCGGACAAGGACATTGTAGAAGATATACACCATAGCTACTTTTGCAAGTAATAAAACCTCTAATGGTTATGGTTTTATTAAAAAAAAGTTCTAAAATCAGTGCGGTTCATGCCATGTTGGCACGCCTTGCATTTTGAACACTTTTTAAAACCAGGTTTTTCTGTGAGCCAGTTGGTGATACCCTTCTTTTTCTTTTTATCTTTAAATTCACTCCTCACAATCTGGTCCTTAAGGGATTTTGATTTTCTAAAAGTAATCTCAGCATTGCTATTAACTCTAGAGCCCAATACTGGATCATTTTTTACAAGGTACCAGTGTTTCAGCAGGATAGATCTAATTTCCTTTTGTTTTATGTTAAAAGTGGTTATAAATCTAGAGTTATCTTCATCTCTCATCTGTTTATTTTGGTCCTGTTGTTTTTGAGTTCTTGAGGGTTCAAATAGTATCTTCTGTCTCACTAAATTCTTAGCTTTTTTGGATGCTCGTTTCAGAACATCCAATTTGTAGCCTCTTTTGATGAATCTCTCAGTTATCTCATGTTCGATTTTATCATATTCATCCGCGCTACTGCAAGTTCTCCTTGCCCTATAGTACTCTCCAAAAGGAATACTCCTTATCAATGCTGCTGGATGAGCACTATCCGCATGGAGGACTGAATTTCCAGCGGTAGATAGTGTTTCCAATCTACCTGCAATGGGTTTAATTCTAATATCCCGGAACTCAATGGTTGTCTTGCTGTGATGGCCAACAAACTCTAAATTTAAGGAGTTTTGATTGAGATCATTGATGAACAAATTGATGTCTGTCTCCGCGCCCTGCCACAGCACGAAGACATCATCAATAAATCTGACCCACAGCAAGACATGATCAATCCACTGGTCCAGGGGACCGCCTCTGAGCACCCGCCCCTCCCACCAGCCAAGATGTAAATTAGCATAACTGGGGGCAAAGCAGGTGCCGATCGCGGTCCCCCTTTCCTGCAGATAGAGGTCATCACCAAACATAAAGATGTTCTTACAAAACACAGGGGGTTGGGAGAGCCGCGAACATGTCCTTGCCGGATTGCCCCATTGCCTCATGGTCATTGTAGTTTGGTATTCTTCGTTTTTGTTCGAAATTCTCAAAATGTTCAAAAATTCGTGGCCAGTGCCCGTATATTCTCAAATCATATCCCTAGACACGTGTTTCTGGTTAAATACCTTCATCAGTAAGGAAAAATATTTTCAGGGGTTGCTTGACATGCCACCGTCATCTCCTCAGGACTATTACCACTCTCGGTGTGCACGGGCGTCTCCCAGAGCTCGTCAGCTCATGGCCCACGGGAGCCATTCAATACAAAACACAGGGGGTTGGGAGAGCCGCGAACATGTCCTTGCCGGATAGCCCCATTGCCTCATGGTCATTGTAGTTTGGTATTCTTCGTTTTCGTTCGAAATTCTCAAAATGTTCAAATGTTCGTGGCCAGTGCCCGTATATTCTCAAATTATATCCCTAGACACGTGTTTCTGGTTAAATACCTTCATCAGTAGGGAAAAATATTTTCAGGGGTTGCCGATGAAGGTATTTAACCAGAAACACGTGTCTAGGGATATGATTGGAGAATACACGGGCACTGGCCACAAACTTTTTGAACATTTTGAGAACTTCGAACTAAAACTAAGAATACTGAACTACAATGACCATGAGGCAATGGGGTAATCCGACAAGGAAATGTTCGCGGCTCTCCCACCCCCCCTTTGTATTGTATAAAATGGCTCCCGCGAGCCTATGAGCTGACGAGCTCTGGGAGACGCCCGTGCACACCGGGAGTGGTAATAGTGCTGAGGAGATGACGGTGGCATGTCAAGCAACCTCTGCAAATATTTTTCCCTACTGATGAAGGTATTTAACCAGAAACACGTGTCTAGGGATATGATTGGAGAATGCACGGGCACTGGCCACAAACTTTTTGAACATTTTGAGAACTTCGAACTAAAACTAAGAATACTGAACTACAATGACCATGAGGCAATGGGGTAATCCGGCAAGGACATGTTCGCGGCTCTCCCACCCCCTTTGTATTGTATAAAATGGCTCCCGCGAGCCTATAAGCTTAAGAGCTCTGGGAGACACCCGTGCACACCGGGAATGGTAATAGTCCTGAGGAGATGACGGTGGCATGTCAAGCAACCTCTCCAAATATTTTTCCCTACTGATGAAGGTATTTAACCAGAAACACGTGTCTAGGGATATGATTGGAGAATACACGGGCACTGGCCACAAACATTTTGAACATTTTGAGAACTTCGAACTAAAACTAAGAATACTGAACTACAATGACCATGAGGCAATGGGGTAATCCGGCAAGGACATGTTCGCGGCTCTCCCACCCTCCCTCTGTATTGTATAAAATGGCTCCCGCGAACCTATGAGCTGACGAGCTCTGGGAGACGCCCGTGCACACCGGGAGTGGTAATAGTCCTGAGGAGATGACGGTGGCATGTCAAGCAACCCCTGCATATATTTTTCCCTACTGATGAAGGTATTTAACCAGAAACACGTGTCTAGGGATATGATTGGAGAATACACGGGCACTGGCCACAAACTTTTTGAACATTTTGAGAACTTCGAACTAAAACTAAGAATACTGAACTACAATGACCATGAGGCAATGGGGTAATCCGGCAAGGACATGTTCGCGGCTCTCCCACCCCCCTTTGTATTGTATAAAATGGCTCCCGCGAGCCTATGAGCTGACGAGCTCTGGGAAACGCCCGTGCACACCGGGAGTGGTAATAGTCCTGAGGAGATGACGGTGGCATGTCAAGCAACTCTGCAAATATTTTTCCCTACTGATGAAGGTATTTAACCAGAAACACGTGTCTAGGGTTATGATTGGAGAATACACGGGCACTGGCCACAAACTATTTGAACATTTTGAGAACTTCGAACTAAAACTAAGAATACTGAACTACAATGACCATGAGGCAATGGGGTAATCCAGCAAGGACATGTTCGCGGCTCTCCCACCCCCCTTTGTATTGTATAAAATGGCTCCCGCGAGCCTATGAGCTGACGAGCTCTGGGAGACGCCCGTGCACACTGGGAGTGGTAATAGTTCTGAGGAGATGACGGTGGCATGTCAAGCAACCTCTGCAAATATTTTTCCCTGCTGATGAAGGTATTTAACCAGAAACACGTGTCTAGGGAAATGATTGGAGAATACACGGGCACTGGCCACAAACTTTTCGAACATTTTGAGAACTTCGAACTAAAACTAAGAATACTGAACTACAATGACCATGAGGCAATGGGGTAATCCGGCAAGGACATGTTCGCGGCTCTCCCACCCCCCTTTGTATTGTATAAAATGGCTCCCGCGAGCCTATGAGCTGACGAGCTCTGGGAGATGCCCGTGCACACCAGGAGTGGTAATAGTCCTGAGGAGATGACGGTGGCATGTCAAGCAACCTCTGCCAATATTTTTCCCTACTGATGAAGGTATTTAACCAGAAACACGTGTCTAGGGATATGATTGGAGAATACACGGGCACTGGCCACAAACTTTTTGAACATTTTGAGAACTTCAAACTAAAACTAAGAATACTGAACTACAATGACCATGAGGCAATGGGGTAATCCGGCAAGGACATGTTCGCGGCTCTCCCACCCCCCTTTGTATTGTATAAAGATGTTCTTAGTAAGGCACCACTCCATGAGTTTTAAAATCATGGTGTTTTGAGCGGCAAACCATGCTGGTCTCCTGCTCAAGTAATATTCGCTTGCTCTTAGTCCGTCCACATGCCTTATGCTAGTATACAAGGTTGAAATATCTAGCGTTAACAGCACCATAGTTTCAGCATCCCAGTTGATATCAAAAATGCATTTCAAGAAATCTGTTGAATCTTTCATAAATGATGGTAGTGATCTGACTATTGGATTGAGGAAATAATCAATATAGCATGAAGCATTTTTAAGTAGGCTGCCACAGGATGAAATGATGGGTCTCCCTGGTGGGCTAGTGGGGTGTTTATGTATTTTTGGGAGCATATAAAATACCGGGACTGTTGATTTTTCCCTTTTAATGAATTTATGTTCATCCCAACTAAGAAGCCCGGTATCTTTCCAGGTATCTAATCTTTCAAAGAACTCCACCATTACCTTGTCATACTCTTTGGGACCGATTTTACTATAACAGCTACAATCTTGTAGTTGATTCAAATCCTCTTTCTTGTATTGCTCCCTGCCCCAAAGTACAATATTACCTCCTTTATCTGAGGGTTTTATGAAGAGTCCATCTTCCTCCTGTAGCTTCTTCACTGTCTTGTGAAACATTGCTTTTTTCGGGTCCACTTTCTGTTTTTTCTGATTTTCCGCCGAATATAGATCCTTAAGATCCTTAGTCACATTTTCCCCAAATAAATCCAAATTGTCTCTTACAGTCTGTGGAACAAATCTGGAAGGTGCCCTAAATGGTGTGCGGTCACTTTGATCCAAACCAGATACAGTTCCCATTACCACCTAATTTTCACATGGATCGATATCATCTAATAGACTTATCATGTTTTCAACGGCTGGTATGTCATTGACATTTAGGAAGATGCTGTTATTTATAGGGATATCACTTGATATTTCTGATGGAGATTTATTAGTACTCTTCCGTCCTGCATGTAATTTTGATAACTTGAGTTTCCTTACATAGCGACAGGTCCATTCTACTGTTGGGATAATTGTAATCATTATTGTCACAGTATGAAAGTCCTAATTTCAGTATTGTTTCCTCATCTTCTGTTAAACTCACAGAACTCAAGTTAACAATTGTTGCATCGTTATCATTTTTCTCCATTACTTCTTCGTATTTCAGCGCAGTGTTCTTTTTGTTTGTCAGCCTTGAGCTCCTCCTGTATCCCTCGCCTCCTCTTCTCTGTCGCCTCTTCATCGGCCTCTTCCCCATCCTCTTCCTTTGCCCGTACGATGGTCGGACTGTTCCTCCATGAGCATAAAACGGAATTCCTCTGTGACTGCCAGTTTTACACCTCTGGGACCTCTTCACTCGATTCATCCAAATCTGGTTCTGAACCAGTTTCTTAGCTTAACTCACTGTGCGAGCCTTTTTGTTGGTCATTCTGTCCACTATGAATCTTTTGTCGCTTTACCATATCAAATTTTTTGGCAAAGGTGTAAATTCGTCCTGATTCATAGTCTATATAATGTGGTTGCTTTTCTGTCTTTGATACGTTTTTCGTACTTCTCCAATTTTCCTTTCAAATCTGCTTTAAATTTGCTGATTCGTATCTTTTCCTCATTTTTGTCAAAGATTTCATTTAATTCTTTTATTTTATCCACCACATCTAGACGTTCTTTTTCAGCGTATTTTAAAAGAAGGCGTATCATGTTGGTGGAGCTGGCTGCACTGTTTTATGCCCATTCTCCGAGCATCTCAATGTCCGGGTTCTCATAGGAGGGGGTGATCATGATTCTAAGTCCACGAGGGACCCTTCCTACTTCAAGATATCTACGCAGGGATGCCACTTCCCACCAACGTGAGATCTCCCTCTTCTTAAGTTTTTCATAATGCTGTAGCTGTTTGGTTAAATCCGTGTTGCCACTTGGGGCAGTCGCCCCTCTTTCATTCCTGACAGGCTGCGCTGTTTCTTTGAATAGTTTAGATGCTTCAATCTCTCTTGCTGCACATTCCTCATCACTCATAGTTTGGCTGATACTTCTCTACCAAATGTGTAACTATAGTTAAATCCGCTTTCTCACTCAAAGCAGATCAGTTGCGCACGATTCCAAATGCGCTATGTATACACTCCAGCTCCCGTCTCCCGTATGCAGTTACCTGTGTTACCAAAACAGAGAGGTGGGGCCGCACTGACTCACCCGTAGCTCCGCGATCCTCCGACCTCCGGACGGCAGGCAGTCTGCAGCGGTCCCGATCTCTCTTCGTTTTCCTGGGTATGCCGTTTACGTGCACAGACGGGGGGCGCGCTGGTCTTTGTTTGCTTCAAAACAAAGACCGGCTTATTGTTTCCAATATATATATATACACTTGGGCAGAATTATTTTTAACCTTACAAAATAATAGATCCCTTTGAAAATTTGCACAATGCACTTTTTTTCCCTGCTATTTTGCACAGAAAGTTTTGTACAGTGATCTACATAGATCTTTGTATATAGGTGTATTGCAGTTTTGCACATGTATAAATATTTATTTTAAGTATTTATTGTATTTATTGCGAAATGTTGCACAATTCATGGGATAAACTATTATGACGATGAAATAAGGTTTCAAGTACAAAAATGCAATGTAAATGTTGGTTTGTCAAACAGTCCGGTCTAGGCTGAAGTATTTTCTTTATTTCTATAGGCTTGGAACCATGTGACTAATCCGGCACTACAAATCACTGGGTGTATTTTGACCATGTCATGTGATCAAGGGCTTCAGGGCCCGAAACGCGTCATGGCGATCGAGAGGGTGCACAGAAAATAAAGAGCGTTTAAATCATCCTAAATGGGTCCGTTTCGTTATTTGGCCTGCAGTCGTGTTTGCTAAATTTCGGAGTTCCAGTTATATATATATATATATATATATATATATATTGGAAATAAGGGTGAACACTCGAAAGCCCTTTGCATAAGCAGATTAGCTTTATTCCTCAAACGTTTGAGGAATAAACTAATCTGCTTATGGAATGGACTTTCGAGTGTGTGCCCTTATTTACAATATATTTCGATTACAACGTCCAGCTGTGGTTCCACCAACATTGCGCTCCACCTGGCTATGGGCTTGAACCCAGAAGGAACTCCTTCGCAAACGTATATATATATATATATATATATATATATATATATATATATATATATATATATATATATATATATATATATATATCTGTGTGCCCTGGTCCCACCCGGGTCACACAGCTTTTTTACTGTTGGGCCCTGCCATGGGAGCCTCAAGGCCCTCGCAGTCAAACTTCCAAAGTTGCCCACAGGCAAGGCAGCACACTCCAGCAGCTTGTCACGAGCATATTCCTCGCAGCAATTGTAAGGGTAAAAGCTACACTCCGTCCTTCTGTGATTACATTCCTCATGTCGCATAATGAAGCCTGACGCGTTTCTGGCAAATGCCCGAGGCTCGATAGGAGATTCGTGGAGTAGACACGCCCACCTTATGTTTTTAACCGCCTTCAAATGGGCTGCTTTCAGGTGAATAACCGCAAAGGCTTATGGACCATGCAGAGTGTGTCCGCCACGATAATTTAACTGTATTAGGTGCCCTGGATGGTCTCCGAGGGGCAGGTGAGCCATCAATCCCCTGCTGCTGGTCCACTTGGGTCTCGGGAGTCTCCGAGACTCGTGGCCCCCTACAACAGGGTGTGGTGCGCGTCTTCACGGCCAGGCCGCCGTGTACATCTTCAAAGCTCCAAAGTTGCCCACAGGCAAGGCAGCACACTCCAGCAGCTTGTCACAAGCATATTCCTCCCAGCAATTGTAAGGGTAAAAGCTACACTCCTTCCTTCTGTGATTACAGTCCTCGTTTTGCATAATGAAGCCTAACACGTTTCTGGGCTAATGCCCGAGGCTCGACAGGAGATTCGTGAAGTAGACACTCCCACCTTCTGTTTTTAACCGCCCTCAAATGGGCTGCTTTCAGGTGAATAATCGCAAAGGCTTATGGACCATGCAGTGCATGTCTGCCACAATAATTTAACTGTATTAGGTGCCATGGATGGGCCCCGAGGGACGGGTGAGCCATCAATCCCCTGCTGCTGGTCCACTTCGGTCTCGGGAGTCTCCGAGACTCGTGACCCCCTACGACAGGGGGTGGTGCGCGCCTTCATGGCAGGGCTGCCGTGTACATTTTCAAAGCTCCAAAGTTGCCCACAGGCAAGGCAGCACACTCCAGCAGCTTGTCACGAGCATATTCCTCGCAGCAATTGTAAGAGTAAAAGCTACACTCCGTCCTTCTGTTATTACAGTCCTCATGTCGCATAATGAAGCCTGACGCGTTTCTGGGCTAATGCCCAAGGCTCGACAGGAGATTTATGGAGTAGACACGCCCACCTTATGTTTTTAACTGCCCTCAAATGGGCTGCTTTCAGGTGAATAACCGCAAAGGCTTATGGACCATGCAATGCGTGTCCGCCACAATAATTTAACTGTATTAGGTGCCCTGGATGGGCCCCGAGGGGCGGGTGAGCCATCAATCCCCTGCTGCTGGTCCACTTGGGTCTCGGGAGTCTCCGAGACTCGTGGCCCCCTACGACAGGGGGTGATGCGCGCCTTCAGGGCTGGCCCGCCATGTACATTTTCAAAGCTCCAAAGTTGCGGGCAACTTTGGAGCTTTCTGAATATATATATATACAAACTAAAAACAATTAATCAATTTACAATATTTTTATTCAATATTAAATGTGTTATCAATTAATAAATATTTGTTATTATATTATTAATTCATTAACATCCCACCCTGTATCCCTACAAACCTTGCACTCCTGGACTATAACGAAAGAACAATATTTCAGAACATGCCTGTTTAAAATAAACTAAATGGTTCATGAACAATTAATACATAATTGCTAATTAATTATTACTTAATTAACTTCCCTCTATATTCATCTACAAATCTAGCATCTCACAACTAAACTAAATGAATATTAATAAGTATTTAACAATTTACATATTTACAGTCAATTAAACTATTAATTTACAAAATAATAATTAATACTTCATTAATTATTACTTAAACAACTTCCCACCCTATACCTCTACAAATCTAGCATCCCATAATAAATTATAGGTAATATAAATCAATATTGAATGTTGTACATAAAAAAAAATTAAATAACTAATTAACATTTAATAGGAAAATGTTAATTAATTATTACGTAATTAACTTCCCACCATACATCCCTACAAACCTAGCGGCCACAACTAAAACATAAGTAAAGTAAATCGGTTTTCCGAAAATTACATCATTAAAAATCAATTCATTAGTTATTTAACATTGAACAATTCAGTGTTAATTATTGCTTAATTTACTTCCCATCCTTTACCTCTACAAACATCCCAAAATAACATATAACAAAAATAAGTTAGTATAAAACACACCCCAAGGACCTCACCCTGCCTTCTACGAGGCCAACCCCGACTCATTGCCCCTCTGGCCATCAACTCGAAAGACTTCATCTTCCACTGGCACCTCAACTTTAATCTTGACAACCCCAAAGACAACAGCACCACCAACGTCCTTGAAAGCATGAGCACCCTCAGACTCATGAACTAGTCACTGACCCACACACATTGACAGACACCCACTGGACTCCAGATTTTCAACCAACAACAGAATCAAATACAGCCACTCCTCTGAAATGACCTGTTCCAACCACTTGATCGTCCACTTCTACATCACATCCACCTGCAACATCCTCACCTACCAGTCCAGCAACCCCTACAGGAGCAGGAGCAAAGTAACCGAAGACCTTTGGACAGGCACCGTCAGTGCCCTCCACTCCCAGACACCACCTCTAACCTCAAGGTGGACTTCGAAAACCTCTGCAAATGGATCACCGACTGCACCAACATAGATGCACCCCTCAAACCGACCAAAACAGACTGACCCTCCAAACACTCCAGCTGGTTCACTCCAGGACTTAAATCCACTACACAAAACTGCAAAACGCTTAAAAGGGTCTGGCGCACTAGCAAAGCACCCAACATCCGAGTCAATGTCAAACTAGCTCTTAACGAATACCACCAATACCTGAAAAGTGCCAGAAAAAGGGCCCTTACCATCCACCTCCAAGCCAGCTCCATCCACAGCAAGGAGCGCTACTGCATCATCAAATAGTTCTTTAACACCGCAGCTTCAGAGAACACAATCACCCCTTCCCAGGACCTCTGCGGACAGAACTCTTAAATTGTCTTTAGAATTCTGATTTTTTAATTGACAACATGTTTCCAAATTATTAAAAGTCTTTTTATGGCCTTGGTTAAGTCCCTTTAGAATTTTAGAAAAATAAAAGTTCATTTTAGGTAGGGGTTAGAAGTTTTTTTTAACAATGTCTCTTAACAAGACCCCAGCTGTTAGTGAAGATAACCACAATGGCATAGATGACCAGGTTGAGGATCTCAACCTCACCCCTTTTCTCCAATTAGCTTTTAAGGAGCTGTAGTCTCTATGCAAGATTAAAAATATAAGCATGGGGTCCCATCCCGTCAAACAAAAGCTCTAGGAGCTGTTGGCAGGGTATGCTAAGGACCACCCATCTGAGAATGGTGAAGACCTCTCAGATGAGGAAGGAGATGCAGGGGATGAGGAGAACTACCACCCCCACCACTTCATAGAGAGAAAAGGGCCCCAGTGTCCCTGACTCCAAGAATAAACCTCGTGGCAGAAATGTAAAAAATAAGGGTAAAGAGCAATCTTATCATCCTAAAATCCCCAAAGGGATTGTCGCTAAATATGAAAAGAGTGATGATATCACAAAGTGGTTCACAGCCTTTGAGAGGGCCTGTGAAATGTATTTATGAGAAAACATATTTTAAGTAATTGCACTAATGAAAAGTTACATCAGCATTTGGTACACCTAGGTCTAATTTCTCCCCAAGAATTGGGAAAGAAGGCAGACCACTGGGTCAAGACAAGGGTGAAGAAAACAACCACTGGGGGTGACCAAAAGAAAGGGGTATAAAGCCTCCTCAGGGGAAATGTGGCGAGAATCCCCAAAATAAAAAGCCGGAGTCTTCAAAATGGCCTCAAAAACCTGCACAGGGGGGTGGGACCCAAAACTCTTCCCAGTCTAATATTAGGTACATGGGAAATAACTTTGATCCTTTAAAGGCCTGGTGTAACAACTGATGGGACACTTAACTGGAGATGCTACTTGTCCTAACAAGAAGACCCCTAGTCCTCCTACAGCTACTACTGATGTAGCCAGTCTCCAGATGGGATGGGATCAGCAGCGTCAATGGATTGCACTGTTCATTGGATAACATAGATTTTTCATGTTGATGTTTTGTTTCTTTGTAAAGATATGTGGAGTATTGTGGTGTGTATTGTCATAATCTGTCACCAATTCATGTCACTATTGTAAATATTCACATGTATTTTGTTGTATATGTTGCATATTGCCATTTGGTTATTTTGTCTAACCTATGAATTTTTCGAATACAAAAAGATTTGTTGAATTTAAATTGTCATTTTTTCAGTTTTGTGCTACTTACACATATTTTGTAAATCCCATCTGGAAAGGGGGACATAAAAGTTAATTTTTTTCAGGTGGCAGAACCACTGTTCCTATACTGGCCCTCTGCCGCACAGCATGCCAAATAAAACCCCCTGTCAGTTGTTCAATCGAGGGAAAGAAGGGCTTGGTGACATATAGAGAGAGACCACTCTGCTTTCTGGGCTGCTTTCAACAAGTACCACCTCCTCAAGAAAGAAACTAAGAAGAATGCCCTAGCTGACCGCATTGAAGCCAAAAAAAAACCACAGCAAGGAACTCTTTGCCATCATGAAGGAGTTCATCAATACGTCAGCCACTGAGAACGGCATTACACCCTCCCAGGAACTCTTTTCTCTTTTCCCCATTGATAGGTTGCTAACAGTAGGTACACTGGAAGCCTAGACGTCTCATTACTCCACTGGTCCAAAATGTATGTTGTGGAGCTATGTTCACCAAACCTGGTTGCCAAATTCAAACCTATAGGGAATAGGGAGCAAGGGAGAACAATGGGGCATATTAACAAGCTGAAGTATCGCCGCTTTCTCGGCACAATTCGCCGAGAAAGCGGCGATACTTCCAGCGCCCTATTAACAAGGGCATTGCAACGCCTGCCTCAAGCCCACTTTGCACATCAGTGAGAAATATCGCTAATGACATGCAAAGTGGGCGTTCCCACGTCCAACCACATGTAAAATGTGGTTGGAAGTGGGAATACCCTATCACCAAGGCAGGCGTTGGGAGGAAAAGACCTGCGATAAACTCGTTTATCGCAGGTCTCCCAACGCCTGCTCTGACCAGGCGTTAGGCATTGATAAAATGGGGGTGTGGATCATAAAGCTGAATCCACCCCCCCCATATTATCAAGGAACACATTAGCGTGTGAAAACAACGCTTGTTTTCACGTGCTAATGTTCACTATCGCTGGCTATCGCAGGATTTACTATCGCCTACGTGTTGCGCGTTGATAATAACGCGCTAACACGGCGAAAAAATCCGGCGATAGTGAAATGTGCGATGTGCGTTTTGCAATGCACATCTTGTTAATATGCCCCAATATTTTCCTCTTCACGTGCAGAAACTCCAAATGTCCTCAAGATCCAAACCCTTTCAAGTCTAAGAATTACAAATCACAGAGGTTCCCACACTAACCAACATTTATATTTACTACACACTGAACTCTGACTTTGCATTAGATGTGCCAAGCTTTGTATCTACTTCTGAATTCTAATATGGCACAGGCCTATTGACTGGTAGCAGGAGCCCCAGTCCCTTAATTTTCCAACTCTTGTGGTTTAAAGTCAAGTGACCATGTAGAAATAGAAGATGCCCCATTCCTGCTGGTCTTGAAGCCTTAAACGTCTCTATTTCTAGTATAGAAAAATAGCCTACTACTCAGTTCCATTAGCCAGCTGACTGTCCTTTCAGGACTTGGCTAAAGTCTAAAAATACACTCGCCCCTTTACCAGGGACCTTTTGTAGCATAAAGATCACCAGCTCAAGCAATGGATTGGAAAGCCTTTGCTCATTGGCTCTGTTAAAGCTATATCATCATTATCCTCTGGTTAAATTATAATTTAAAAGCAACATCTCACCAAATTGAGGGCCAGTTGTTCAAAATGGGTTTGAGGACACAAACCTTAGGGGCCATATTGTCAAGAACGGCGATAACATTATCGCCACTTTAGCGGCAGGAAACTGCCGCTAAAGCGGCGATAAGGGGGTTGCTGATATGCCCTTGTGAATTCCCATAGAAGCACGGGCCTGATGTCCTGCACACCAGAACCTGGGCTTCTATGGGAATTCACAAGGGCATATTATCAAGCTCCTTGTCACCGCTTTAGCGGCAGTTTCTTGCCGCTAAAGCGGCAATAATGTTATCGCCATTCTTGATAATATGGCCCTATGAGTTACAAAATAACAAAGTGTGCAAAAATAACGTGACACTACACAAAGTACTAAACCCTTTTACAATTTAGAAGAGCCTTACTAAATCATAGAAAGGGTTTACCAACTTTTTCCAAAACTGAACTAGGAGGGAAGTGAAAGGGGTACTCCCTCTCACTTGAGATGTGCAATGACATGTTTCAGACTCCTCGAATGAGGTGCAACGCCATTTGCAAAGGGCAAGCTGTAGTGCAACAGCACCTTTGAGAAATACTTTGTATTGAAGGAGCACCGGTTGCTTTAAGGAAATCAAGCTGCTAAAAATAAAATGCTGTTTAGGAATGGTAATACAGGGATGGCGGTCTACTGTCCTGTGCAGGACACTATCACTATGTCTTATGCCAATAGCTAGGGATCAAAAACAATGACCCCCCTCACTAACATTAATTAGGAAGGTCATCCTGTGACCTCCTGAGGCTGGACATTTTGTGACAAGACGTTAGCGCATAGCTCGCATTGCAAAATTACAGAAGGGATGCAAAAATTTGGTGCACGGTTTGTGACCTCGTTTTGCCTTCTGCCTATTGGTACATTTGGCTCTTAATTCAGAATTGGAAGCTTTTCCTACAATTTCATATCGTTTTTTTTTAACTGAATCAGGCACAATTTTGAAAAAGACTTATCCTGAGGTTTTACAATAGAGTGCTTCTAGACATCTCTAGGCGTCGGGGAGAGTTTGCAGAAGTATGACATATGTCAAAAATATGGCAGATGTCCCGTCCCACCTAATTACAGTGTATGCATCTGTGTGCAGTCTAAATAGGGTGTAATAAAATCCAACCACTGAATTTCCTCCACAATAGTATTCCTGAATGTATGCATCTCCTCAATGGATTCTGAGGCATATTACCAAGGCGGCGCTATAAAATTATCACCGCTTTTGCGGCCGTTTTTGGCCGAAAAGCTGCAATAATTTTATCGCCTTATCAGCAAAGACATGCTATAGTGTGTTTTGCTGATTTAGTGCCCCTTACAACAACGCCCAGCTTTACATCTCTAATGAGATGCAAAGTGGGCGTTCCATGCCAAAATAACTGGAGAAATGTCGCTAACCGACATTTCTCCAATTATCAAGCTGCACGCAAACAAGCAGAGCGTTAAGAAAAGTAGCGCTAACCACAGTTAACGCTACTTTCCTAACGCCTGCTTGTGACCTGACTTAGCCATATAATCCAATGGGAGGTGGATTACATGGCTAAGAACACCCTGCCCTATCAGCAAGGTTTCCCTGGTTGCAGTGTGATTATCGCTTGATTTCCAGCAATAATCACACTGTTTTCCAGCTAACGTATAGATTCCTATCGCTTGGGAGATAACCGTTGCTGATAGCACGCTATCTCCGCGATAGAATCCAGCGTTAGCCTGTCATAATTATCCTCGCGCCAAAAGCACTGAGCTATAATTCTCGCAGGACCTTACTATATGCTCCAGAGTTCTTTATTTAGGGTTCCCTCTAGAAACTGAAGGATTTCCACTTCCCACCAAATTCTGAATGACACTCTTAGGGGCATATTATCAAGAACGGAGTTAAGATTATTGCCACTTTTGCGGCAGGAACTGCCACTAAAGCGGCAATAAAGGGCTTGATAATATGCCGTAGAGAATTCCAATAGAAGCCCATGTTCACACCAGAACATGGGCTTCTATGGGAATTCACAAGGGCATATTATCAAGTGCATTATCGCCGCTTTAGCGGCAGTTTCCTGCCGCTAAAGCGGCGTTAATTTTAACTCAGTTTCTTGATAATATGCCCCTTAGTTTATGGTACTGTTGCGAGTAGCAGTCCATTCCATCATTTTAGCTTGTCAGAGTCACCACAAAAGGTGATGGGGAGTATGTAAGCACGGCCCACATCAAAGGTAGTACTTCAGCATGAATTACTGGAGCACGTCCTTTGTGACCAGTTGTATTAGAAAATGTCATTGCCGGTGTAGCACAGCTTAAATCCCTTATGACATGGAGTCTGGGTGAGGGTCAGTGGAAGTGCTTAATTTGTGCTGGTAGTTTCCAGTGCTCGGAACCAGCACTTATGTGTGAGCACCAGCACATATGACAGCTGCCACATGGTGGTGCTGTTTGTGTAAATTAAAGATGAGCAGAACAACAGTTGATTACTCCTTCAATATGCATTAAAACAACTAATATCTGTTGCCCGCGCCCGTTTTATAGCTTTGGGGTCCTTGAACAGTCTGTGTTGTTACACTTGTAGCAATGTGTTGATTAGTAATAGTGTAGGTACTGTCGTTGGCAGCGCTGGCAGTGACAATGGTTGGTGTAAGCTGCAGTGACCTCCTGACAAGGGCCCTGACACATTATTTTTTTTAATTAAGCACTGGTGGGGATTACTCGTGTTACTTGCCAAAAGGAAGGTGGCTTAGACGTTTTAGCTGAATTACGTCTTTTGGATTGGGGACATGGGTGATTTGCTTTTGTTTGTGCCTATGATAGTGAAAAGTGCAGAAATATACTTTCTATTGAGAATGAATGCATCATTGGTCTGCCCGACTCACTTGTGACTTTTAATGTACTGAACCAACCAGGGAAAATCAAACAGGACACACGCTGTCAACATGCATTAGAAAAGACACATTTCCGAGTAAAGCTTAACAAACATTGGGGGAGAAAAGTGAATTAGGCTCGGTTTAATCACAGTCTCTGCTCGCTCAAGACCATTAACAAAGAGAGGACGAGGCGCTGATTAATGCTACAAAAGCAATTCGCCTTTTCCCGTTGTAAAATGTTAAATGTGACTAGTTGTTGTGCAGATGGAATCGCAGCCCATTGTCTCCGAGCTTGTTTATCTAAATAACATGAATTCCACCTGACATTGGGGCCGCGCTGGAGATGCTTACTTAAAGTCTCTCGGTATTTTGCTAAATTTTCCCCGCTTGGTAAGAAACAGGGAAACATTAGCAACATGCCTTTTCAGTTTAAAGGGCACCGGCGCATGATAAAGGATGACAGACAGTTATTATTTTTGCTTAAATAGTACACCGTTTCCAATTTCAATCGCTCAGCATGTGTTGACTAATTATATCAGGTAATCTGAAATGCAGCAGTAAGACGAGATGTCCTTTTTATTATCCGAGAAATAAAGAACCCCTCAGCACGTCTCCTCCGATCATGAAAGGATTATATTGTGGAGAATATCTAAGAAGCTTCTAGAAATATGGCGCACTACACAATTGGTTCACATTATTAGTCCAGACCAGTCCATTGGTAAAATAATCTTTGAAGCATGCCAGTATCTGATACTTTCCTTGTGTTCCGTGTGTCTTTCTTGGGTTTTTTGTTTAAGAAGGGATGTGTGTCGCAAGCTGTATACTGTTGAGGGCTGAAGTGTTATTGCATGGAGTGTTGGGGCTGTGTTTATTGTGATATGTTTGTGCATGTGAGTGTTCTGGGTCGTTGGTAGTTATGGCCTCATTACAAACTCTTGTTTTTAACCGAATCAGCATGATAAGGTGCGGTAGTACCAACCACAGCTGTTTTTTTACCCGTACGATTTTCAAAGGTAAAGCACAACAAGCATTTGCAATGTAATAGGTCTCGCATTAATTAAGTTTGAGCTATTGGCATTACTAAAAATTGCAACACCAATTGCAAAAAAAGTCTATAAATTGTAGGCCAAAAAAATATGTATTTATTTTTGTAGCAATTGTGGCATGCTGCGCTTTAGATGAATATGTTTACACAAGGCATTTGCGAGACACCACAATACCTCTCAGGCTGCCAGGCGTGGTGCTGCTGGAGGCGGAGCCCCTGCGGGTGTACCGCGCCGGTCTCCCTCCGCTGTTGTTCCTGGAGCAGCCGCTGAGAGGGGGGGACCGAGAGGGTTGGAAAAACTACCCTTCCCAGCTGCCCCGTGACCAGGAAGACACCGCGGGATCAGAGAGCACGCCGGCCGGCGCATAAATCTGACCAGCCCCATCGGTGGAGCGGGGACTTTACACAAGGCATTTGCGAGACACCACAATACCTCTCAGGCTGCCAGGCGTGGTGCTGCTGGAGGCGGAGCCCCTGCGGGTGTACCGCGCCGGTCTCCCTCCGTTGTTGTTCCTGGAGCAGCCGCTAAGAGGGGGGGACCGAGAGGGTTGGAAAAACTACTCTTCCCAGCTGCCCCGTGACCAGGAAGACACCGCGGGATCAGAGAGCGCGCCTGCCGGCGCATTAATCTGACCAGCCCCATCGGTGGAGCGGGGACTTTACACAAGGCATTTGCGAGACACCACAATACCTCTCAGGCTGCCAGGCGTGGTGCTGCTGGAGGCGGAGCCCCTGCGGGTGTACCGCGCCGGTCTCCCTCCGCTGTTGTTCCTGGAGCAGCCGCTGAGAGGGGGGGACCGAGAGGGTTGGAAAAACTACCCTTCCCAGCTGCCCCGTGACCAGGAAGACACCGCGGGATCAGAGAGCGCGCCTGCCGGCGCATATATCTGACCAGCCCCATCGGTGGAGCGGGGACTTTACACAAGGCATTTGCGAGACACCACAATACCTCTCAGGCTGCCAGGTGTGGTGCTGCTGGAGGCGGAGCCCCTGCGGGTGTACCGCGCCGGTCTCCCTCCGCTGTTGTTCCTGGAGCAGCCGCTGAGAGGGGGGGACCGAGAGGGTTGGAAAAACTACCCTTCCCAGCTGCCCCGTGACCAGGAAGACACCGCGGGATCAGAGAGCGCGCCTACCGGCGCATAAATCTGACCAGCCCCATCGGTGGAGCGGGGACTTTACACAAGGCATTTGCGAGACACCACAATACCTCTCAGGCTGCCAGGCGTGGTGCTGCTGGAGGCGGAGCCCCTGCGGGTGTACCGCGCCGGTCTCCCTCCGCTGTTGTTCCTGGAGCAGCCGCTGAGAGGGGGGGACCGAGAGGGTTGGAAAAACTACCCTTCCCAGCTGCCCCGTGACCAGGAAGACACCGCGGGATCAGAGAGCGCGCCTGCCGGCGCATAAATCTGACCAGCCCCACCCGCGTTGCGTGAGCGCGCTGGAGCGCCGGGCGAAGCCCGGGCAAAGGGCGGGCCCTCTACGGCCCTCCAAGGCCAAACGAGGCCGGGCTGGGCCATACCACCAATCTCTGTCCTCCTGCCAGGAATCGTTACACTGAAGGTACTGTTTGGATTACCATTAAAGCGCGTGGGGAGACAGAAGCGGCATTGTCCCTCGCACCCGAACTCTACTGATACAAACCTATTGGTCACTACTAGGTTCACATAGTAGAGGGGGGCGACCCGTGAGTATTGCTGACCAACCGACTTTTAAAGCATGAGGAAGGGGACCAAAACCAACAGAATGCCTACGTTGAGATCCAACACCAGACAGAAAGTCGATCCACCACAGTCGCAGCCACGACCAACTCTAACTGCGATAGTTAAAATGCTGCAACAGACTATCGGGGTCGTGGCAACCGCTATCCAAAACACCGAAAGGCGACTGTCGATAGCATCTACAGTAGCTATCCAGGACACAGAGGATGGTCCGGTGATAACTCTAACAGATGAACCGGATACAAGTTTTTCGCTAACATCCTCATTTGTAGATCTCCCATGTGCACAGCCAAACAAAGACATGCCCATAAACACAGCTAGAGAGGCAGATTCTGCAACTCGAGAGCAGACACCCCGAGCTGCCCCACAAACTAGAAACCCAGGTAAAACTGCCCAGAGGTCTAGGAAGAACAGTGCTGGCAAGCAGATTAGTAAAAAGGGGGGAAACGATCATTCAAAGTTCAATCACAATCTTACAACCCCAATGGCCAACACCTCATTTGGCATACCCTGTTGGGTAGCCAATATGGTGTCAGATCTGAAGACAGAATTGGAGGAGACAATTAGCGCGCAGCTCAAGCCCCTAATGTCAAAACTGGACAGATTAACATCGGTAATAAACAACAGAGTGTTAGGTCCCACTAGACCGGTGACACAAGTACCAACTGTAATACCAGACAATCAGGATAAGGCTGGACGAGGGGTTGAAAAGTCTGACAATAACGGCAAGACAGCGCCTGATAAAAATTGTACTAAACAAAATAAAAGCGCTGCCCCACTAAATAAAACGCCGGCGAAAACTCATGATCATCCACCCCCTAGCGCAAATGGCACAGCCCCGAAGGCAAGTAACAAGCAAGGAAAGAGCTCCCCACCACTAGGCAAGGATACCGAAAGTAACGCAAAAATAGGGAACTCCACTCAAGCGAAGACCCCTATACCAATACCTGCAGTAAGGGTTAAAACGGGGTGCGGTTCCATTCAATTAATCTACCGCCGGAAGCACTACCATATGTAGTTGTGTTAACGGGTGTACCGCCCCTAAAGGAAGGAAAAAGAGAGAATGAAGTAGAGCTGAGGAACAAGTGCGTACAATGGTTAAGATCTAACCAGCCACTACCTTTACACATGTCTGGGGAAATCCTGTCCGTCCTGGATAGGAAATGGTGCGAAAACTATCGCGGGGATGTTATTACAATTAACTTCAGGGATATCTCTGTAGTTACCCATATATGTAACTCTCCCTCGGTGGGACCACATACCAACATACACCCCTTACCTTTATCCTATTTCTATCCCTTGCCATCTTTACATAGACCTATTCAACCAAACAGGGCTCGAGCAAACATAACCCCACACCCTTCGGGCCATATAGAGTAGATAACTGGCAGACTCCATGGCAGGCTTTCCCCCGTTACGATCCTGTAGCTGTAATGCATGCACACTGGAATAGGTACTCTGCCTTAGATAATCTCGATTGACTTGAATGGAACAGTAACTGCCAACTTCATTCGATCAAGGGTAGTTCAGCGAAAAGAACCCAAGAAATAGAGCGCTCGCCACTTACTACCCCAGTAGAGATAGGCAGTGCCTTGAGGGTACCCACTGGTGAATCAAGAGTACTTGATACAAAGGACACATTAAGGTCTGGGCAGACAAGCGAGCCAAGGAATGGTCTCTTGCCAGATAAGATGGACACCTCAGTGGCAGGGGGGAGGCACTAGTCAGCAGCAACAGGGTGGCTGGCTCAAATAAGGTTGAGTCTGACTCGGGCATAAGAGTTATATCCTGGAATATTGCAGGGGTGGCAGCCAAATACAATGTGAAGGAGTGGAGAGATTTCATAACCAGTTTCCACATCATCTGCCTCCAGGAGACCTGGGCTGTTGAACCCAATCAATTTTTATTGGAAGGGTTCAAAAGCTTCGGGGTCCCCGCAGTAAGGGTACCTTCCGGAAGAGCTATTGGCGGCCTCATCACATATGTAGATCTTCGGATCCAGGGGGATTGGACGAATCTGAGTTGGGACTCCACAAACATGCAAGCGATTGGCTTTTCCCACAAGGGCCTAAAAATCACCCTGATAAACTGGTACAACGCAGTGGGACCAGGTGGCAGAAATAATACTATGAAAGAACTAGATGACCACTTCAAAAACATGCTCTCACTCAATCATGCTAAGGGGTCACCGTATACCATTCTAGCAGGAGATTTTAACTGCCACCTTTGTGAACAACTAAGACCAATAAACAAGGATTGGTCACGGTGTATGAACTTAAAGGGGCCACATTTTGCTCACACCGTTGAAGGCAAGGAGATGGAGAAATTTATAAAGAGGCATAACCTATCATTTATAATGGATTTAATAATGATAGGCAACACAAGGGAACCTAACCCAACTTATAAAGGTAGGGGTTGCCATTCCTACATAGACTTTGTCATGATGTCCCCAACACTTAAAAAATGGATTATAAACTTTGAAATCGTAATTAGCCCTTTTAGCGATCATAATCCACTGGTATTGGATTTCAAAGGTATGAACCTCAGAACGGCAGAGGGTGTACCCGAGGCCATAGAACAGGTGACAGCTCAAGGAAGAAGGCTGAAGTGGGCTAAGATCAATGGAGAAACGTTTTACTTTAACCTTGTAACGAAGGGCCAAAAACAAATACACAAGTCAGAAAGAAATTCCCTTTGGGCGAATTTACAATGGTACATGGATACTCACAAACATACAAAAAACTACCAACATCTCATATATCACAAGGAAGCAATGTAAACAGGTGAAAATTACAACATATGTGAAAACACTATGGCAAAAATAAGGTATTAAAACAATTTATTGAGCATACATTACATCAAATTAAAAGCTAAAAATTGGGAAACACATACAGGACAGTACAATAATCAATAAAAACCACATTCCAATAAAAAGGAGTTCACAGGGGAAAAGGATTAAACTCAAACAAAAACCATTAGTTTTGAATTTCTCCTTAATTTATAATCCCAGATTAGCTCCTAGGGCGTCGACGCGTTTCGGCGGTACATTCAATTTAATCCGCCTTCTTCAGGACAATGTATAAACAATGTTTCCCAAATTTTCTGAAATTTAAATAAGATCAGTCTTAGGCATCGTTTATAGGCACAATAGATCTAGTTAAATGACAGAGATTTAAAACCAAAATTCCTTAAAAAACGTAATGTTTCCAGCTCTCTCTATATAGACACACATATAAACATTGCTTCCAGTACAAAGAAAAACATGTAACATAATCACATAAATACTGCATAATCACATACATATTAGGTTACTAAATTTGTAGCCCAGTCCTATAAGTTCATTGCATTGTAGAAATAGGTTCCTCATATTTGAAAATATTGTCAGGGACCCATCTATTATTACCCAGGTTGAGGATCAGGAACATATGATTTTCCATTAGTTGGTTTAAATACCCGATCATAGTCAACCCGAGGTGGCATGTACGGCGAGCAGTAATAAATCACCTACCTCATGCAGAAGATATATACACACACCAGTGTGTCATAAGGGGTGTTCAGCCTCCTTATCTCTAAGTGGGAGCTTTCCTCCAGCGAATAACCTTCTATATATGTCCAAAGTACCTAGTTATAAAAGGGATGAACATACTATTTAGTTTGTTTCAAGGTTAAATATCCCTGTTTTTTGGCCACAGCAATTGGTTTATCAATACACCACAGTGGCAAGTATCTAGTCTACGGAGTAGTTAAAACAGCGAGCAAACAGCCTCTCTTATCTACCATATTATATTTGTTATATGTCATTTAAGTGAGCCTATTTGTATTATGACTCATAAAAATAGAGGCATAAAGTCAGTGCTTGTCGCTCAACTCGAGGCACAAATGGGGAGCGTACCAATACTATTCCTGCCTGCCAATCAAGCCAAGGTGTAGCGAAAAGCATGGCGATCTAGTTACCAAGTTAGATGTTCCTATGTATACTTACTATTAAGATTCAATGACAGGACGCACTTATATTCATTTTAATGTCGAAAAAACGCATCCAGCTAGATGACTGGAAGCTGAAAATAAACACATGCCATTATTTGCTGATTCCCACCCGGATGGTGACTACTAGTATCCACATATCACTAGGTATACTCACATAAAATTAAAGGACTGCCTCAGAAGCACGCGGTAATTATATATTAGGTTCCGACTTCCGCTTCTCAATAGAGCATTTTCAAGGATCGGCAACCATGCAGGTAAAGGTTAAAAGTTCCACTCCAAGGATACTCGCTACCCGAGGGAATTTCCTCAATGTTGACCCTGCATAATATGACAGATAAAAAAGGGGGCTTCGTCACGAACGTGCCCTTCTCGTAATGGCGCATATCAATAACTACCCCCCATTTCGTTCAGTTACCTTTCGTGTCCAGGTCATGCACGTCCCGCGTACTAATCCTCTCGTCTTCCCGGCTAATCAACTACCTGGGAGACGCGCGGTTTTAAATACCGGCAAACCGCGGGTCTTTGTTGATGACGATTACGGAAATAATAGAACGGGTGAAAAGACTACCCGTACTATTAACCGCATGGTTAGTAAAAGATGTACGCAACCATGAATCTTTAAAGCCTAGTATAGAAGATATCATAGTGCACTAAATTAGCGCAGAATAGTGCTCTACTTCGTGGATATATTTTTTCTACACAATAAGATTTGTTGATATCAACCATCGGAAAAATTATTATATATAAATAAAATTCACTTAAGTCAGAGGGTCGGTATTATCTAGATACTAATACCCAAGGATAACTCATTTCTAGCAACAATTTACACGGATGGCCCAGAGAAAGTTATATTAACCTTTCAATGTCAACAAATCTAAATATTCCATCGGTGGCATACATTCCTCATGAATGGTCACCCAGTCGTTCACAGAAGTCCTATCTGTTCATAGTGTGGTTGTTCTCAGGGATGTTTATTTCCCCCTTCAAGCAACCTCCTATATCGTATACCTTTCTCAAAACCTCTATAATCTAGACACTGTGAGCATGGTTCTCAGCACTGTTCAGTTGCTTAAGTACTAGGTCTGGTTATAGCAGTTTAGGCAGATTTAGGCAATGCATTAAAAATAGGGGCATATAGATATTCTATATGGCTCCAATAATGCGATCCCATTCTTCTCTCGAATTTAAGCCCCTCCTAACTGTGTCAAGGTAGGAGATATACCACTGCTCTCTTTCTTTTCTCCTAGAAACCATATTGCCACCTCTTTTACCTATTTTAATTTTTTCCATCACAAACCAACCAAATTCAGATTCTTTATGGCCCTTTTCTAAGAAATGGGCAACAACAGGAGCAGTTATTTTTTTAGTTTTAATGGCTGATCTATGTTCCTGGAGTCTGGTTCGTACCTCTCTCCCAGTTTCTCCAACATAACAAAGGCCACAAGGGCACTGAAGCAAATAAATGACATTTTTACTTTTACAATTATTGTGGGTTTTACATGTTATTTTCTTAGAGTTGCATACAATCTCAGACCCCACAATGCATTGGATACAGATGTTACAGTTACCACATTTGGTTGTACCAGTAATCTTAATGCCATCAATTGTTCGTTGTTTATCCGTTGGTTCATCTTTGTAAGTATGCACCAGCAGATCATGAAGGTTTTTTTTTTTTTTAAAAGCAAATAGAGGTTTCTCTAGTGCTAACTCTTCTTCATGATTCAAGATGTGCCAGTGCCTGTTTACAATGTTTTTTATTTGATTACTCATATTCGAAAACTTGCTGACAAAGACAACTTTGTTGAGGGGCTCCTTCTCTTTGGGAGTGTTGCGAATCAGAGCATCCCGGTCATAAAACCGTGCTCTTTTCATGGAATTCGAGAGGAGTTTTTTTGGGTATCCCCTATCTTTGAATTTCAGTCTGAGATCTTCAGCATGTTTATAGTAATCGTTTAAGTCAGAACAATTTCTTCGGAGGCGAAGAAACTGGCTAAAAGGTATACTTTCCCTTTGTGATTTTGGGTGGAAGCTAGAGAACTCCAGCAGTGTGTTCTTAGCCATTGGCTTAGTAAATAATTCCACTGCCAAGGTTCCATTGCAGTTCTTGATGCAGATATCAAGAAATTCAACCTTGCTGGTACTATAGGATGAGGTGAATTTTAGGTTTGGATCTCCTAGATTTATCCAGAGAAGGAATTCATCAAGTAATTCAATTGGCCCTTCCCATATAAAGAAAATGTCGTCTATGTAGCGGTACCAGCCCGCTACATTTTCGAAAAAAGGGGCCAATTCGTTGTTAATGTGTGTATTTTCAAAATTACCTACATACAAACAGGCCAGACTGGGGGCACAGGTGGCCCCCATACTGGTCCCCTTGAGCTGTTTGTAGTAATCATTCTTAAAGAGGAACACATTGTTAGTGAGAATGAGTCTAACACATTCAACTAAAAAATCTTTGTTGGCCCCACCAAGATCTTCTCCAGACAAGATTTCATCAATGACTTCTATGGTGGCCGTCTGCGGGATGTTAGTGTATAAAGACTCAATGTCTAGGGTTACTAAACACTGAGTCTCTTCACAGAAGGGGATGCCCTCAACCAAAGAGATAATGTGCGCTGAATCTCGCACATAAGACTTAAGCTTGCAAACAATGGGTCTCAAAAAATGGTCAACATATTTGCTAACTGGTTCCAATAGTGAGTCAATACTGCTCACTATTGGACGCATGGGTGGATTCAATTTATCCTTGTGCACTTTAGGCAGGCCATAAATGGCTGGTGTTCTAGGCTCAAGGTTATTCAGAAAACAGAATTCTTCTTCGCAAATATGGCCAGCCTCCTTGGCTTCTGTGAGCAAAGCTAAACAATCATTCGCTACTTTCTTGAGACTCGCTACAGTGGTTCGGGTGTAGTGTTCACCAACTCCTAGTAACCCAAGCATACGCTGCTCGTAGTCTCCAGTGTCAAAGACCACCACCCCGCCCCCTTTATCAGCTGGCTTGATAGTTAGGGAACTATCATCTCTCAGACAATTGAGGGCCTCTCTTTCACTAGCTGAGATGTTGTGATTATAACACCGATTCTCTTTTTCAAAAAGTTTATGAATACCGCTTTCGACAGCTGTTTCGAAGGCTTCAATGTTTTTATTCACCATACTAAGGGTAGGGGTAAATTTAGATTTGGGTTTCAGACCAGAAATGTTTATTTTTTCTCTATATTCCCTATTTTCAAAAAATCTTTTAAATCTAATCTTCCTGAAGAAGGAACGTAAATCCTTTTCAAACTGAAATTTGTCCAGGTGAGTTGAGGGAACAAAACTGAAGCCTTTACTAAGGATCCCTATCTCTATCTTACTCAAGGTTTTATTAGATAGGTTAATTACTGGTAGTTTGGTTGTTTCCAGTACTTCTTGTTCCGGGTACTTAAGTACTCCTGTTGAGGAGGTGCTTGGTTGTAGCTCTGCTGGGGAGGTCCCTGATTGTAGTTCTGTTGGGGAGGTCCTTGGTTGTAATTTTGCTGGGGATGTCCCTGGTTTTGATATTGTTGTCTTCCTCGACTGAAATGACCCTGGCCTCGGTTCCCATGGCAAGTCTGGCCCCTCCTTGGGCGTGGTTCTAAAAAAAACCCTTGGTCATAGCTATTTCTACCGACCTCACTAATCTCTTCTTCCTCGGAGCCAGAGCATGATGAGTAGGAGAAAGTCACTTGCTTATTCCCCCCTCTGGAGTATACTTGTCTATTAGGAGGACGTTCCCAACTCCCATTATATTTATTCTGGAAATAGTTTTCTTTAAGAAAGGGGTAGGTTTTATCTTCTGCATATAGCTCGATATCTTTTTTCAGTTTATTAGTTTTTTTGTTTATCAAATAGGTACTATATCCCTCAACATCTCTATTTATGTCTGCCAGCTTTTTCTTAGCTTCTTCAAGAGCCGGACAGTTCTTAAGTTCATCCTCCAACTTGTCAATTTCCTCCTTTTCTAAAATAAGTAGACCCTGCGCTGTTTCAATGATTAAAAGCATCCAGTCTCTACTGCATCTATTCGAGATTAATGCCCAAGTTTCAAGGAACTTTCTGTTCTCTGTGAATACTCCTGGTTCATTCCGAACCTGTAACCCAATGGGAATAATGCCAGATGTTAGATATTCTACTAAAAAATCAGCATGGGCTTCAGTCCGGATAAGTTTTTTCTTTAGATTCACAAGTTTGCCCCAGTTTTCCCCTTTACCGGAGGCTACTGTGATTCTATTCCCACTCTTGGTACTTATAATACGGTGAAGTTGATCTTCGCTAAAACCGAATGTTTTAATTTTATCCATCAGAGATAATAATCCCTAAAACAATCAAACTTAAACTCAAAGGCAAATAGCAACTCTCCAGTCCGAAGGACCGTTCACAGAATCTCTAATAAAAGAGAGAGGGACCCCAAAACCAAAGGGATAGGGTTCCACAATTGACGCAAGTCAGAAAGAAATTCCCTTTGGGCGAATTTACAATGGTACATGGATACTCACAAACATACAAAAAACTACCAACATCTCATATATCACAAGGAAGCAATGTAAACAGGTGAAAATTACAACATATGTGAAAACACTATGGCAAAAATAAGGTATTAAAACAATTTATTGAGCATACATTACATCAAATTAAAAGCTAAAAATTGGGAAACACATACAGGACAGTACAATAATCAATAAAAACCACATTCCAATAAAAAGGAGTTCACAGGGGAAAAGGATTAAACTCAAACAAAAACCATTAGTTTTGAATTTCTCCTTAATTTATAATCCCAGATTAGCTCCTAGGGCTAATCTGGGATTATATTTTCAAATATGAGGAACCTATTTTTACAATGCAATGAACTTATAGGACTGGGCTACAAATTTAGTAACCTAATATGTATGTGATTATGCAGTATTTATGTGATTATGTTACATGTTTTTCTTTGTACTGGAAGCAATGTTTATATGTGTGTCTATATAGAGAGAGCTGGAAACATTACGTTTTTTAAGGAATTTTGGTTTTAAATCTCTGTCATTTAACTAGATCTATTGTGCCTATAAACGATGCCTAAGACTGATCTTATTTAAATTTCAGAAAATTTGGGAAACATTGTTTATACATTGTCCTGAAGAAGGCGGATTAAATTGAATGTACCGCCGAAACGCGTCGACGCCCTAGGAGCTAATCTGGGATTATAAATTAAGGAGAAATTCAAAACTAATGGTTTTTGTTTGAGTTTAATCCTTTTCCCCTGTGAACTCCTTTTTATTGGAATGTGGTTTTTATTGATTATTGTACTGTCCTGTATGTGTTTCCCAATTTTTAGCTTTTAATTTGATGTAATGTATGCTCAATAAATTGTTTTAATACCTTATTTTTGCCATAGTGTTTTCACATATGTTGTAATTTTCACCTGTTTACATTGCTTCCTTGTGATATATGAGATGTTGGTAGTTTTTTGTATGTTTGTGAGTATCCATGTACCATTGTAAATTCGCCCAAAGGGAATTTCTTTCTGACTTGCGTCAATTGTGGAACCCTATCCCTTTGGTTTTGGGGTCCCTCTCTCTTTTATTAGAGATTCTGTGAACGGTCCTTCGGACTGGAGAGTTGCTATTTGCCTTTGAGTTTAAGTTTGATTGTTTTAGGGATTATTATCTCTGATGGATAAAATTAAAACATTCGGTTTTAGCGAAGATCAACTTCACCGTATTATAAGTACCAAGAGTGGGAATAGAATCACAGTAGCCTCCGGTAAAGGGGAAAACTGGGGCAAACTTGTGAATCTAAAGAAAAAACTTATCCGGACTGAAGCCCATGCTGATTTTTTAGTAGAATATCTAACATCTGGCATTATTCCCATTGGGTTACAGGTTCGGAATGAACCAGGAGTATTCACAGGGAACAGAAAGTTCCTTGAAACTTGGGCATTAATCTCGAATAGATGCAGTAGAGACTGGATGCTTTTAATCATTGAAACAGCGCAGGGTCTACTTATTTTAGAAAAGGAGGAAATTGACAAGTTGGAGGATGAACTTAAGAACTGTCCGGCTCTTGAAGAAGCTAAGAAAAATCTGGCAGACATAAATAGAGATGTTGAGGGATATAGTACCTATTTGATAAACAAAAAAACTAATAAACTGAAAAAAGATATCGAGCTATATGCAGAAGATAAAACCTACCCCTTTCTTAAAGAAAACTATTTCCAGAATAAATATAATGGGAGTTGGGAACGTCCTCCTAATAGACAAGTATACTCCAGAGGGGGGAATAAGCAAGTGACTTTCTCCTACTCATCATGCTCTGGCTCCGAGGAAGAAGAGATTAGTGAGGTCGGTAGAAATAGCTATGACCAAGGGTTTTTTTTAGAACCACGCCCAAGGAGGGGCCAGACTTACCATGGGAACCGAGGCCAGGGTCATTTCAGTCGAGGAAGACAACAATATCAAAACAAGGGACATCCCCAGCAAAATTACAACCAAGGACCTCCCCAACAGAACTACAATCAGGGACCTCCCCAGCAGAGCTACAACCAAGCACCTCCTCAACAGGAGTACTTAAGTACCCGGAACAAGAAGTACTGGAAACAACCAAACTACCAGTAATTAACCTATCTAATAAAACCTTGAGTAAGATAGAGATAGGGATCCTTAGTAAAGGCTTCAGTTTTGTTCCCTCAACTCACCTGGACAAATTTCAGTTTGAAAAGGATTTACGTTCCTTCTTCAGGAAGATTAGATTAAAAAGATTTTTTGAAAATAGGGAATATAGAGAAAAAATAAACATTTCTGGTCTGAAACCCAAATCTAAATTTACCCCTACCCTTAGTATGGTGAATAAAAACATTGAAGCCTTCGAAACAGCTGTCGAAAGCGGTATTCATAAACTTTTTGAAAAAGAGAATCGGTGTTATAATCACAACATCTCAGCTAGTGAAAGAGAGGCCCTCAATTGTCTGAGAGATGATAGTTCCCTAACTATCAAGCCAGCTGATAAAGGGGGCGGGGTGGTGGTCTTTGACACTGGAGACTACGAGCAGCGTATGCTTGGGTTACTAGGAGTTGGTGAACACTACACCCGAACCACTGTAGCGAGTCTCAAGAAAGTAGCGAATGATTGTTTAGCTTTGCTCACAGAAGCCAAGGAGGCTGGCCATATTTGCGAAGAAGAATTCTGTTTTCTGAATAACCTTGAGCCTAGAACACCAGCCATTTATGGCCTGCCTAAAGTGCACAAGGATAAATTGAATCCACCCATGCGTCCAATAGTGAGCAGTATTGACTCACTATTGGAACCAGTTAGCAAATATGTTGACCATTTTTTGAGACCCATTGTTTGCAAGCTTAAGTCTTATGTGCGAGATTCAGCGCACATTATCTCTTTGGTTGAGGGCATCCCCTTCTGTGAAGAGACTCAGTGTTTAGTAACCCTAGACATTGAGTCTTTATACACTAACATCCCGCAGACGGCCACCATAGAAGTCATTGATGAAATCTTGTCTGGAGAAGATCTTGGTGGGGCCAACAAAGATTTTTTAGTTGAATGTGTTAGACTCATTCTCACTAACAATGTGTTCCTCTTTAAGAATGATTACTACAAACAGCTCAAGGGGACCAGTATGGGGGCCACCTGTGCCCCCAGTCTGGCCTGTTTGTATGTAGGTAATTTTGAAAATACACACATTAACAACGAATTGGCCCCTTTTTTCGAAAATGTAGCGGGCTGGTACCGCTACATAGACGACATTTTCTTTATATGGGAAGGGCCAATTGAATTACTTGATGAATTCCTTCTCTGGATAAATCTAGGAGATCCAAACCTAAAATTCACCTCATCCTATAGTACCAGCAAGGTTGAATTTCTTGATATCTGCATCAAGAACTGCAATGGAACCTTGGCAGTGGAATTATTTACTAAGCCAATGGCTAAGAACACACTGCTGGAGTTCTCTAGCTTCCACCCAAAATCACAAAGGGAAAGTATACCTTTTAGCCAGTTTCTTCGCCTCCGAAGAAATTGTTCTGACTTAAACGATTACTATAAACATGCTGAAGATCTCAGACTGAAATTCAAAGATAGGGGATACCCAAAAAAACTCCTCTCGAATTCCATGAAAAGAGCACGGTTTTATGACCGGGATGCTCTGATTCGCAACACTCCCAAAGAGAAGGAGCCCCTCAACAAAGTTGTCTTTGTCAGCAAGTTTTCGAATATGAGTAATCAAATAAAAAACATTGTAAACAGGCACTGGCACATCTTGAATCATGAAGAAGAGTTAGCACTAGAGAAACCTCTATTTGCTTTTAAAAAAACCAAAAACCTTCGTGATCTGCTGGTGCATACTTACAAAGATGAACCAACGGATAAACAACGAACAATTGATGGCATTAAGATTACTGGTACAACCAAATGTGGTAACTGTAACATCTGTATCCAATGCATTGTGGGGTCTGAGATTGTATGCAACTCTAAGAAAATAACATGTAAAACCCACAATAATTGTAAAAGTAAAAATGTCATTTATTTGCTTCAGTGCCCTTGTGGCCTTTGTTATGTTGGAGAAACTGGGAGAGAGGTACGAACCAGACTCCAGGAACATAGATCAGCCATTAAAACTAAAAAAATAACTGCTCCTGTTGTTGCCCATTTCTTAGAAAAGGGCCATAAAGAATCTGAATTTGGTTGGTTTGTGATGGAAAAAATTAAAATAGGTAAAAGAGGTGGCAATATGGTTTCTAGGAGAAAAGAAAGAGAGCAGTGGTATATCTCCTACCTTGACACAGTTAGGAGGGGCTTAAATTCGAGAGAAGAATGGGATCGCATTATTGGAGCCATATAGAATATCTATATGCCCCTATTTTTAATGCATTGCCTAAATCTGCCTAAACTGCTATAACCAGACCTAGTACTTAAGCAACTGAACAGTGCTGAGAACCATGCTCACAGTGTCTAGATTATAGAGGTTTTGAGAAAGGTATACGATATAGGAGGTTGCTTGAAGGGGGAAATAAACATCCCTGAGAACAACCACACTATGAACAGATAGGACTTCTGTGAACGACTGGGTGACCATTCATGAGGAATGTATGCCACCGATGGAATATTTAGATTTGTTGACATTGAAAGGTTAATATAACTTTCTCTGGGCCATCCGTGTAAATTGTTGCTAGAAATGAGTTATCCTTGGGTATTAGTATCTAGATAATACCGACCCTCTGACTTAAGTGAATTTTATTTATATATAATAATTTTTCCGATGGTTGATATCAACAAATCTTATTGTGTAGAAAAAATATATCCACGAAGTAGAGCACTATTCTGCGCTAATTTAGTGCACTATGATATCTTCTATACTAGGCTTTAAAGATTCATGGTTGCGTACATCTTTTACTAACCATGCGGTTAATAGTACGGGTAGTCTTTTCACCCGTTCTATTATTTCCGTAATCGTCATCAACAAAGACCCGCGGTTTGCCGGTATTTAAAACCGCGCGTCTCCCAGGTAGTTGATTAGCCGGGAAGACGAGAGGATTAGTACGCGGGACGTGCATGACCTGGACACGAAAGGTAACTGAACGAAATGGGGGGTAGTTATTGATATGCGCCATTACGAGAAGGGCACGTTCGTGACGAAGCCCCCTTTTTTATCTGTCATATTATGCAGGGTCAACATTGAGGAAATTCCCTCGGGTAGCGAGTATCCTTGGAGTGGAACTTTTAACCTTTACCTGCATGGTTACCGATCCTTGAAAATGCTCTATTGAGAAGCGGAAGTCGGAACCTAATATATAATTACCGCGTGCTTCTGAGGCAGTCCTTTAATTTTATGTGAGTATACCTAGTGATATGTGGATACTAGTAGTCACCATCCGGGTGGGAATCAGCAAATAATGGCATGTGTTTATTTTCAGCTTCCAGTCATCTAGCTGGATGCGTTTTTTCGACATTAAAATGAATATAAGTGCGTCCTGTCATTGAATCTTAATAGTAAGTATACATAGGAACATCTAACTTGGTAACTAGATCGCCATGCTTTTTGCTACACCTTGGCTTGATTGGCAGGCAGGAATAGTATTGGTACGCTCCCCATTTGTGCCTCGAGTTGAGCGACAAGCACTGACTTTATGCCTCTATTTTTATGAGTCATAATACAAATAGGCTCACTTAAATGACATATAACAAATATAATATGGTAGATAAGAGAGGCTGTTTGCTCGCTGTTTTAACTACTCCGTAGACTAGATACTTGCCACTGTGGTATATTGATAAACCAATTGCTGTGGCCAAAAAACAGGGATATTTAACCTTGAAACAAACTAAATAGTATGTTCATCCCTTTTATAACTAGGTACTTTGGACATATATAGAAGGTTATTCGCTGGAGGAAAGCTCCCACTTAGAGATAAGGAGGCTGAACACCCCTTATGACACACTGGTGTGTGTATATATCTTCTGCATGAGGTAGGTGATTTATTACTGCTCGCCGTACATGCCACCTCGGGTTGACTATGATCGGGTATTTAAACCAACTAATGGAAAATCATATGTTCCTGATCCTCAACCTGGGTAATAATAGATGGGTCCCTGACAATATTTTCAAATATGAGGAACCTATTTCTACAATGCAATGAACTTATAGGACTGGGCTACAAATTTAGTAACCTAATATGTATGTGATTATGCAGTATTTATGTGATTATGTTACATGTTTTTCTTTGTACTGGAAGCAATGTTTATATGTGTGTCTATATAGAGAGAGCTGGAAACATTACGTTTTTTAAGGAATTTTGGTTTTAAATCTCTGTCATTTAACTAGATCTATTGTGCCTATAAACGATGCCTAAGACTGATCTTATTTAAATTTCAGAAAATTTGGGAAACATTGTTTATACATTGTCCTGAAGAAGGCGGATTAAATTGAATGTACCGCCGAAACGCGTCGACTCCCTAGGAGCTAATCTGGGATTATAAATTAAGGAGAAATTCAAAACTAATGGTTTTTGTTTGAGTTTAATCCTTTTCCCCTGTGAACTCCTTTTTATTGGAATGTGGTTTTTATTGATTATTGTACTGTCCTGTATGTGTTTCCCAATTTTTAGCTTTTAATTTGATGTAATCTATGCTCAATAAATTGTTTTAATACCCTATTTTTGCCATAGTGTTTTCACATATGTTGTAATTTTCACCTGTTTACATTGCTTCCTTGTGATATATGAGATGTTGGTAGTTTTTTGTATGTTTGTGAGTATCCATGTACCATTGTAAATTCGCCCAAAGGGAATTTCTTTCTGACTTGCGTCAATTGTGGAACCCTATCCCTTTGGTTTTGGGGTCCCTCTCTCTTTTATTAGAGAGCCAAAAACAAATACAAGCATGCCTGGATGAAAATATGGGTGGATTAACGGTGGTGAGGGCCTTTGAAGAAATCGCCCAACTCGTAGATACCTTACTGAAATCCTCCTCCCGAAAAGGATCTACAGGGTCCTTGACCCCACGTTGGTTTGATCACGACTGCACCAGGGCACTGAAAGACCTTAGAAATGCCTTACTGACAAATCAAAGGACAAGGCCAAAATAGCAGGGAGCAGATCCAATTACAACAAAGCCCTGAAAATGCGCAAAAAAAACCTACAAAATCAAGCATGGGAGGATTTAAGGGAAGCAGCAGAGAGGGGCGACATGACTGCTTTTTGGAGAGTTATAAATAACCCATGTTTTAAAGATCCAAGGGGGCCAGACATAGTGAATGCCATTCTCCCTAATCAATGGTATAATCACTATTGTGATCTTTATAACCACATTGGGATAGCATCACAAGAAGAAGGTGTAAAACCAGCAGTATCTGTAAGTTTAGAATTCTCGCTGGGTGAAATAAAATCAGCTATCCAAGGACTCTCAAAAAACAAAGCGCCAGGCCCCGACGGTATCCCCCCTGATCTCTACCTGAGCAACACTGACTTATGGGCACCTATACTTACTAGAGTTTTGAACGAGGCAGTAGTGGCAGGACTGCCCCGTTCTTGGTCCTCGGCAACCATCGTTCCAATTCACAAAAAGGCAGCCGTGACGACCCTCAATGTTACCGCCCCATCTCATTGATAGACATCACGGCTAAAGTTCTGGGACGAGTGATTTTAAATCGTTTACAAGTCTGGGCAGAGGACAACCACATTTTAACAGATGTACAGTATGGGTTTAGAGAAGGGAGATCCACAACAGACCAATGTCTAAACCTGTATCTCCTCACCACCAAATACACCATTGCCGCCAAGGGGACCATTCATATGGGGTTTATGGATCTCTCGGCGGCCTTTGATCGCATCAACAGACAGAAGTTATGGGCCCTGATGACCTCCCTGGGGGTGGACCATGGACTAGTGGACACCTTGAAGGCACTACACTGGGAGACCACAGCTGCAGTTCACTACAATAAAGAAGGAATGAAGACATAGCCATTCCCCTGCACAAGTGGCGTGCGACAGGGCTGCATTTTAGCCCCTTTTTTATTTTCTTTATATATTAACAATTTGGATCAAGATCTTATAAAGCTGGGAGTGGATTCCCCCAAGATTGGCCAGCGTTCGGTACCCGTCCTTTTGTACGCGGACGACGCGGTGCTGTTAGCCCGCACTTCATTGGGTCTGCAAAAGTTAATCGATGGTTTCGTTAATTTTATGAACTCATTGGACCTTACAGCAAATCTGGACAAATCTTTTGTCATGTCCATAGGCCTAAACTCAAAAAAGCCCTTTTCGCATAGCATAGGCCCACATAGGTTAGGAAGAGTCAAGTCCTTCTCTTACCTAGGTGTTCTCTTTGATGAGAAATTGGAATTCAAGAACCTGGCGGAAAAACACGCAACCAAATTGGTGGCCTCTACGGGCGCCATAATGGCTTATGGAAGGAGGCTAGGCAGATGGTCACCAGAACAGATACTGAACCTCTATAGGGCGGTCTCCTGCGCTAAGGTGTCATATGGAGCAGAAGTCTGGGGTTGCAAAACTAATCAAGTTTACCAGATACAAGCTGAGGAAAATACATTTTTCAAAAAATTATTAAAGGTTCCTCAAAGCACCCCCTCACAAATAACACATATGGAATTGGGCGAGCCATATATTGAGGACAAAATTATGGTTCGACCCATTCTGGCCTGGATTAAGATTTGGACAAACCCCGAGGCCAGCCTTAGCAGACTGATCATCAAGGATTGCCTGAGCCGGGATAGAGGGGGGCAGATTCCATGGCTCAAATATGTAAAGGACACCATGGAATGTATTGGCTGTAAGAACCTGTTCTTTGAGGCGGAGTTGATGACCGCCCAGAACAAAACCTTGGCCAAAAATGTATTCAGTGCATGGGTAACAGCCAGAAGGGCCCACGCTGAAAATAGGAAAACATCCGTGGTGGCCCATGGCTTATTAACAACTACAATATACAGAATGGAACCATACCTAGCGGTAATGTACAATGCGCAGGAAAGATTTTATATGACTAGGTTCCGTCTGAATCTCCTTCACCATTTATTGGCCGTTCCTGCAGGATTCACACGACACTAGGTCTCCGCAGGATACCCTTCACTTTGTTTTATTATGTCCTTTTTATTCAGAGCCTAGAAGAAAGTTTTTAGTTAGGATTCTGAAAAAACAAAGACTGAAACATGCTAAAGTAGCCCTTCTTTTTTTACAAAAAGCCCCAGATCCATAAACTTTGTTATGTGTTATAAGCTTCATTAAGGTTGCCATAAGACTTAGGAATACCAGGGAAACAACTGTCCACACCACCATTTCATAGACTGAACCAATGTCAGTATAAGACCCCTATTGATGAATGTTGAATGATGTATTGTTCTCCTTTTTTAAACTTACATTTTAATCGAAATTTTTTAAAACTGTTTTTTAAAACGCTTTTAAACATTGTATGTATGTATTTTCATGTTCTTTAATGGTATCTTTTTAAGTACCGAATAAAGAAATTTGAATTGAATATGTTTAAAAGTAAAGTGCGCCATACTGCGATTGCTACAATAGTTAATTGTGGATGCGTTAACAATTGATGTGTGCACTGATGGCTGATGGTGTGTGTGCCTGGTGGAAGTGTGCACTGCCGGCTGGTGGTGTGTGTGCCTGGTGGAAGCGTGCACTGACGGCTGGTGGTGTGTGTGCCTGGTGAAAGCGTGCTCTGACGGCTGGTAGTGTGTGCCAAGCGTGCACTGACGGCTGGTGGTTTGTGTGTGCCTGGTGAAAGCGTGCACTGACGTCTGTTGGTGTGTGCCTGGTGGAAGCGTGCACTGACGACTGATGGTGTCTGTGTCTGGTGAAAGTGTGCACTGGCGGTGTGGTTGTGTGTGTGGTTGGGTGTGTGTGGTTGTGTGTGTGGTTGTGTGTGGTTGTATGTGTGGTTGTTGTTGTGTGTGTGGTTGTGTGTGGTTGTGGTTGTGTGTGTGTGGTTGTGTGTGTGTGTGGTTGTGTGTATGTGCGTGGTTGTGTGTGTGGTTGTGTGTATGGCTGTGTGTGTGTGGTTGTGTGTGTGTGGTTGTGTGTGTGTGTGTGGTTGTGTGTGTTGTTGTGTGTGTGGTTGTGTGAGTGGTTGTGTGTGTGGTTGTGTGTGTGGTTGTGATTGTGTGTGTGGTTGTGTTTGTGGGTGTTGTGTTGTGTTTATGGATGTGTGTGTGGTTGTGTGTGGTTGTGTGTGTGCTTGTGGTCGTGTGTGTGTGGTTGTGTGTGTGTGTGTGGTTGTGTGTGTATGTGCATGGTTGTGTGTGTGTGGGTATCAATGTGGCACTGGCAAGAAGCGTGGCATTTCAACACGCCATGCAAGTCTGTCTTTGCCACTTGTGTGACATAAACCCCACCAGCATATAGTGGGATGTGGAGATGGTGTGAAGGCAATAAGGTGCGTGCAAAGATGCAGTTTTCCGTCTTCAGATTGCAAATTACGAATGCAATTGGCCATGACAAGCCTTGGAGTTTTCTCTTAACTGCATGATTGGCCTGGGCCCGTGGCACGTGGGCCTGGCTCAACAGAGCACAGCATCTCGCAACGCCCAGAAGATTTCTAGAAAGTCTTAGAACAAAATAGGTGCTTCCCTTCTTAATACTCAGCCAGTGCATCTCCTATGAAACCTTATGTGTATAAAACGGAGTGTTAGGTTATGCATGGCGCAGATATCCATGTAAACCAGAGAAAAACAACGAGGCAGTGTTTTGGGGGGAAGGCCATGGCAGATAAGAGGGATGCATTGCAGTAAGTTACGTCACTCGAAGTTCTTAAGCAGACCAGACCACCTTTCACATCCCATTGGCCTCGAGGCCCGCGAGCCAAGCTGCCAGCGCCCTGCAAGATGTCATCCCATGATGTCACCCAGCTGTGTGGGTGACCTGGTCTGAAGACAGGGTCTTATCCCATGCAAGACCCTCTGTCCTCATGCTACTTTCGGTGAGGATGGAAGCCATTTGAACAAATAAACTAGTCTGTGTCTCTCAAGTGGGCCAGCTAGGAATGTCCTGTGCTCCCAGATCGCCCTCCGCCCTCTCCCCTTCGCACACAGAACAAGTAAACATTCAGGAGGATGCCATGGGAAGCACTGCCACCCACCAAGCGCTGTCCTTCAGAGCTGGTTTCCAAAAACAGTCGTGGTGGCCCAGAAACGCTTGCGTGCCCTCGCGCCCCGAGGCGGAGCTCCGCAGGCTCGAGGACGCGTGTGGCTACTTCCTGCAGGTGTGCTCCAATTGCACTTTTCATCTAGCTGCGAGAAAGACCTCTTCCATTATTTATACATTTTTTGTTAAAAAAGCCAGTGGTGTGGGGATCGGAGCGTGTGGGGTCGGGAGATAGGTGACAGCACACAAAGATCCATTCCGTATGCAAAAATCAGTATACAATTATCAGGCTAAATTTGACGCTGACTATATAATATTGCATTGCAACATCAGACTGGAATTAAATGAATCAAACATGAGTGATGTATAGCTGCCAAATGACCTCCTAGGTCATGCATTGGTGCGATTCTGAGCGCCACAGTATCTTTGCAATCCCGTCTTCTATGTAAATTGCGTCATCGCGATCGCTGTGAAAGTAAAAGTGATCGTGATGATGCGCTAAAACACGCAAAGCATGCGCACACAAGTGCGCGTGCCTGTTGCGCGTTCTAGCAAGCAGCGCCACCGCAAGTGCTACCTTGCCGGCGAACAGCTTGCTATAACGCGCGCGCTCTTGTGCACGTTCTAGCAAGCTGATTGCTGCCAAAGTAGCGTTTCTCAGAGCCCCAAAATGTCTCGGCCGAGACCAGCGCATGCACTGGATCAGGCCGAGACCTAAAAAAGAGGCTAATTCATGGAGTGTGGAAAGAAATTCAGGGCCTCATTTATGCTTCCCTATGGCAAAAGAAAAGGTCAGGAATGCGCCATATCTATAACATATGGCTCATTCTTGTCCTTTTCCCCTGCGCCGGAGAACAATGGGCTGTAATGCGCCAACGCAAGCACCTTTGCACCATGGTGCAAGAGTGCCTGCGTTGAGGGGATGATTGTGTTTGTACAGGAAGGGAAACCTTTCTGTACAAAAATACCCACAAGAGGCTTTTTCCTCTTTCTATGTTGCTGCAATAAAAATACTAGAACTAACCACGACGTGAGGGTAAGCAACTAGTACCGGGCTTTTCATTAAGCTCGTAATTGATACTCAAAAGCAACAGCTCACTTAGACATATATCTTTCTTGTTTTATTGGGTCATCCACAAACTTAAGGTTGCCCGTTGTTTTATAGTCCTGATGAAGATTCGCATGGCCCAGGCTTAACTCACCGTCAGGCCCTAAGTCAAGTCAAAACGTCAACGCCCTCTTGATTTTTGACCTGGACCTATATATTCCAACTTTTCTGTGCATTACAATTACCAAATATATGGGTTTTCAAATATATTAATACTCTGGATGAATTGATTTATGACCAGGTCTTACAACATGGAGGATTGTTGATCCACCTTGTAATATATAAAATACAGTGTCTCTTTTTTTATGTCACTAATTTCTGCAATTCTTTCCTTTTTTTTCATCACTCAATACTATCTAATTTACATCTTCCTATTTTGCACGCTCCCCTTGTGGCAACCAATATGACCCGTATGTATTGTTAGTCGTTTACATCTTCTAGTGGCTAAAAATGAATAAATTGCCTGTGATTATAAATTTTGCTGTTGCGTCTCATGATATTGATGCATTTATTGATTTAGAGTAGATTTTTTATACTCATGAAAACATAACTATGAAGCACTGACTAATTGTGATATTGAGAAGTAATAGTCTATGGACCATTGTTTTGTAATACTGTTTGATACCCAGGTCCTAGACCTTTTTGGGTTACCCCATTTGATTAATGGCTGCAGAATGCAGCACATATAGAAAAAGGAGCAAGCATTGGCATAGCCAATAGATCTCGCTTTTGGGAACTTATAAGTGTTTAGCCATGCAACAGTTGATGTTGTTGCACCAAGGATATTGTGCTGCGTAACTAAATATGTATAAGGTCCCAAAAGTGAGACCTATTGGCTATGCCAATGCTTGTTTTTTTTAAGATCTATGCTCTTTTTATTGTACTTTCTTTTATGAATGAACTGTTTTGGGTTGTACTATATTTAATTGTTTTAATTAACTGTCAAATAATTATTATCATTATTAGTCCTTAGAGGCTTTGGGGGTAACAAATAAGTCATCAACTCATGCTTATCTACCAGCAGGTATCCTTAATATAGTCGATTATCTGGATCAGCGGCTATATTGTGTGTGTGTGGTTGTGTGTGTGTGGTTGTGTGTGTGTGTGTGGTTGTGTGTGTTGTTGTGTGTGTGGTTGTGTGAGTGGTTGTGTGTGTGGTTGTGTGTGTGGTTGTGATTGTGTGTGTGGTTGTGTTTGTGGGTGTTGTGTTGTGTTTATGGATGTGTGTGTGGTTGTGTGTGGTTGTGTGTGTGCTTGTGGTATCCTTAATATAGTCGATTATCTGGATCAGCGGCTATATTATCAAAGTGAAAAAGCTAAACTCCACTACTAAAACAAGGCATGTGCATTATATATCTTGCTCAAGTCGATCACAAAGCCAGCAGTTCAAGACATATTCAAGTCCTTTACTTTTCTGTCTCCAGAAGTCTTCTGCATGACCGAGTACAGCTTTCATAAAGCAAAACCTACAATTTGCAAGTCTGCAAGTTTAAGAATACTTCTGGGACTCCAAACTCTTGGAGTCATAAAATATACACAGACCATTAAATAAAGGAAGACAATGTCTACTTTTACTGGCACAGACATCAAAGTGAAACCTACCTTCCCTGCCAGACAAAAGATTTAAAATGGCAGGAACATCCCAAACGGCTGAAACGATGGCGTGACATACAGCTCGAAAACGTAATTATCGTTCATAAAGAAAAATAAAACAGGCAAAATCAAGTGTAAATAAAATCAGGGACAGTCAAGGTAGTGGAGACTTCTACGAAATGTGCAACAAAACAAACTTTGGATATATTCTAAGGCTACATTTGTCAATTATGTGGTTCAAATTTATTGTTAGAATGAGGTCTTGATCCATTCAGTGCTTACAAGTCAGAGCGTAAATAAAACAAGCATTTACAATGCAATGGTTTCGCCTTTGTTAAAGTTTGAGCTTTTGGTATTGCTTTTGACAAATGGTCTTTTCTAACTTCTTTGAATTATGTGTAAAACGTTGATGTGTTTTACTTTACACAGAAATATGGAGTGCCTCTCTGGAAAACACCCTCTGAACACGCCCTCTTTACACATGCCTTATCTTCACTTGCCCTCTCTACACATGGCCCTGTGCAGAGAGATTATATGGAGAGCGGCATGTGCAGAGAGGCCGTGTGTTGAGAGGCTGTGTGCAGTGATAGCGCATGTTGAGAAGAAGAGGGAAGCGACAGCTTGCGCATAACGTCCACAGCATGCTGGTTGCCAGGCTGCCAGGGAGTACAGATGGCAGGACCGACGAGTAGAAGTGAGGCAGGTGGGGAGTAACTGGAGCTAACATGGCATCATATGCCTGCTAAGGGGCCCTGAGCATCTAGAATACCTTCATGGAGCTGGGTCTGGTGTCTCAGTGGACTAATGCGAACACTGCTGGGACCTGTGTACAACCTCATGGTCACAGGTTCAAATTCCGGTGGACCCACTCAGCCATTCATCCTTCTTAGGTCGATAAACTGAGTACCATTGAATTGGGTAACAATAAACATCTGTTTTCAGTGCCAGGGTGCCTATGGGTGAGCCTAGAGAAGTTGGCCTAACGGCTAGGGCGCTCGACCTCGGACCTGGGGATCTGGGTTCGTGTCTCGGTAACGACGCCAAAACCTCCTGTGATTCTGGGCAAATCACTTAATCTCCCCGTGCCTAAAAATGAAAGTGTGTAACGTAACTGGAAAATATGTAAAGCGCTCTGATACCTGATTCGGTTCAGGTCTAGTTCGCGCTATATAAAACTCTGCAAAAAAAACAAAAAAAAAACGTGCGCTTTACAAATACACATGCTATGTTATGGAAGCACACTGAGTACTCTGAATGCACAATCCGGAGACGCAGGGGATATCACTCCATCCACAAGGCTCTCTGCTTCTTTACCCTATGTAGCACCTTTCATCCTTGTATCCCTGTCCTTCCCTCCATCATTTCGGGTCATCTGCACTCCCTTCAGGGCTATGAGATGAAATACCTTAGTGGACATCACACGAATTAGCAACACACCCTAATTTATCACAAAATCCAATCATTATGCCTAGTCCAATGAGAGATTTCAATTAGTCCCCATGCTGGTATATCGAGTCACTTTTAAACACCAGGTTTGCCTTCGATGTCAATTTCCACTACATATACCCCAAAGTGTATTTTGCGTATTTAGGATCCACGTGATAGAAATTGTCGAAAAATGATCATGTCATTCTCAAATCATATTTTTGCAATAGTGACAAAGAACAAAAGTTTGCCAAGTTAGTTAGATTGGAAGATTTTCCATAAACCTTTGCAAAGATTGGAAAAAAAAAACATTTCAAATTCGCACACATCTCATTTATATGGGGGGGAAAAGTGTAATCCACCAGTTTGACAACAGTGATATTTTTAAACCAGAGTCAACCCAAGAATCTCCCACGATAGACCGAGGGCAAAGGAGAACGTTTGGAATGGGACTCCTCGATTGGCTGAGGTGCTTTTCATCGAATGCTTCGAGCATATTACGAGTGCTGTCAACACAAAGGAGAGCAAACAGCGCTCGGATCTTGTTTGAGGACGGCAGCTGAAGGGACACAGCGCCCGGCTGGGCTCAGGACAGCACCCCCGCCCCCCAAACACCCTCCTCCATGCCTAAAGACCCCACTGGCTGAGAACTCGACTTGTTAGCGACAGAAAACAATCTCCCCTGCTTCTCCCGTCTCTAAACGGAAGCAGATGAATTGTTACAAGTCCGAGGCAGCTCTGCATTCCGAATAAGGAAAAATTACCGCCTGAAAGGACGTCAATTCTGTGGAGGAGTCGAGTGCATTATAATGAAGTGAAACTGTGCTCGCCCTCAGAGAGAATGAGTGAGATCGAGCGCCGGGGCTACTGAGACACGCCCGCGGGGGGCGACTGATACACGCGGGGGGGGGGGGGCAACTGAGACACGCGGGGGTGGAAACGGGCAACTGAGACACGCGGGGGGGGGGGGAGGGGGACCCGGGCTACTGAGAGTGAGACACAGAGGGGTGGGGGGAAGGGGGCGGGCTACTGAGACATGGGGGCGTACCCGGGCTACTGAGACACGGGGGGGGGCACCCGGGCTACTGAGACAGCAGGTGGGAGGGTGTAACCGGGCTACAGAGACACGCGGGGCAGGGGGGGTACCCGGGCTACTGAGACGCAGGGCAGGGGGTACCCGGGCTACTGAGACACGCGGGTGAGAGGGGTTGTACTGAGAAACAGCAATATCACCCGGGCTACTGAGACACAGCAGGGAGGGTCTGGGGTTACTGAGATAGGGCAGGGGGCACAAGGGCTACGGAGACACCAGCAGGGGGTGGCGGAAGGTTGCCATGCATGTCCCGCCTCTGAGAGGTCAGCGGGCTGGGGCGAAGTCAGTCACATGTCTGGTTTGCAAGGTGTTTGTAAACAGGTTGGACAAATGCAAGAGGTTCTGGGGTTGGGGGGAGGCAGAATGGGGCTTATTTCCTGCCAACAGATGTTCGAAAGAGGGTACAATGCGACTTGTTATAATAGTGTATCGCAAACTGCGCTTTAAACTAGACCCCAGTCATGCCTAAACCTGGAAATAAGGATTACTAATGCCTAATTTAATTCACAGCAATCTTCTAACCTCGAAAGGATGGAAGGCTAAAGTGGCCTTTGCAACTTCAAAGCAGATGGCGGCTTGAATATTTCATTGACAGTCAGCGCCTACAGTTTGTGGCAAAGACGCATTTTTCCAGTGCTGACCGGATGTGTCTTTTACAAATAATTAAGTTATGGATTGGTGTGTTTAATTAAACAAATCCAGGACTACAAGTCCCAGAAAGCACTGGTGTGAGCGGCCAATGAAAGCCTAGGAAAAGAATCCGGCTGAGAAGAAACAGGCGAGAAGCTAAGCACACAGCCCGCACTATAATGGGTAATTGAACAAGCACCTACGGGCACACGGACGGCGGGGGGGGGGGGGAGGACAGCGGGGCGGGGGGGGGGGGGGGGGCGGACAGCGGGAAGGGGGGGGGGCTGACACGGACAGGGGGGGGCGGGAACAGCACACGGTCGGCGGGAACGGGCACTCACCTGGACTTCTTCCGGCGGCCGTGGTCGGCATGGAATGAGGAAAACAAACAGCAAAAAAACCCAAGTCAGGTCCCGGGCCGCGCTGTGATTGGCTGACGTCACGGGGGTGTCCCGGGCCGGCAGCCAATCACAGCGCGGCCCGGGAATGACGTCACGGGGGTGTCCCGGGCCGGCAGCCAATGGCAGCGCGGCCCGGGACAAAGGGGCGGGGCTTAAAAAAAGCACCAGAAACGCCCCCGAATCGCGTTTTCGTGAGAAAGCGCGATTGACAGCCTCTGCCTCCCAATGGCTAGCCTCCATTTATGGAGCTAGCCAATTGGAAACAGAGGCTGTCCTAACCTCACTACTAAAAACAACAGATTTCGACTGGGAGTGGCTTCGCCCCTCCCTAAAAGTCGAAACCTAAAGAGTGGATAAAAGCCAAAGTACCCCCCAAGCCACACAAAAAAGTGAAAACACAACCCAGGAGAAAATTAATTTCAGGGCACTTAACATGACAAAGCTGATTAACTGTTCTGGCTTCACGGAATACTCAGTTTACAAGAGAAAGAATGCATGATTCACGAGCATTAACAGTTTTGAACATTTGTGGATCCATTGTACACCGAATATTCAATGACAGACCTGCCCATGGTAACTCATGCTGCATGTTCACACATGACCAAGACCTGACAGGCACATCAAGATGTGTAGATGTAGGCACACACAAGTACTTAGCTTGCCCAGAGCATCAGATCTACATTTCAACCTGAAGACTGAACTCATTATTTTAACTGTGTTGCCACAAAACGTGGCTTAGGCATCATTTCAGTACATTAATCCTATCAGCAAACCACGGGATCAGAACATTGGAACATGTCCTCATCCTAAATCGCAGGTGTTAGAACCGGGACCACCGGCCCACTTAAGTTAGCATGGCACAGAGTGGGAAGGCTAAATCCTGAAGGCAATTGTGACGTACTTGCGCAGCACACACTACAACACCCCAGCGCAAACCCACGAAAAATGACACCACACAGTCTTAGTTAAAAAGAAAATAGAGATGCTTTATCCTTTTGCATTAAATAGGGTTGAAGTTTTCAATAGTTAATAAATTAGGACTTCAGGCATTTTATTATTGGATTATCTGCATCAATTAAACATTACATTGCATTGCATTACCTCGCAGTAGTTAAAAAAAGGTATTTAAACACGTTAAATAGGCAATTAGCAGGTAAGTACATTACGCATAGATCAACAGGTACAATCAACAGTTAAATCCAAGCAGGTAACTGCATTAGATATGGAATCAGCAGGTATATGCAACAGTTTAAACCAAGCAGGTAAGTGCATTAGATTTGATTTGATTAGTCTTTATTTCGAATAAGAAAATTCATAAAAGACAGCAAATATCTTTTTAAAAAACATTTTCAAATATACAGCATTGTACATTGGATCCCCCAGTACATAAAAGATAATGTACAGCAGTACATAAATATTAAAACTAAATTAAAAAAAAAGATTTACAGTTTCTTTACACGGATAAGCCACAGCCAACCCAAAAATTTTGCAACACAAATCACTGATTTAGCAGTGCGTAAGTCTCTCAATTTAAGCAGGGCTGCGTGGCTACCCCCACAATTAAGTGTTTTGCAGATTGGTTTCAACCATTTTAGTCTGGGCGAACGATAAGCAGGACATGCAAAAAAAACGTGGCCCAGACTTTCTACCTGATCAGGACAAAAGGGGCATTTGTTACTTGAGTATATTGCCCACTTTGCAGTAAAAGACTTGATCGGTAGGGTTCCCACCCGAAACTGATGGTACAGCTTGCGATCAAGTGATTTGCATATCAAGTCCCAATACGGTTCAAGAAATGGAGTTATCTTGTGCATTAGGAACTGTCCCGTTAGGTTGTTAGTGGAGGAGAGGGAAACCAGTACAGATTTTTTAACAGCCCAATAAAGCTCTTTGAATTCTGCTTTCGATGGGAAGCTTGAACGTTCGGGATGCAGCCATAGCTCTGGGAGACCCATAGAATACAGAATTTGCTTGACCTCCCGTAGCCATGGAATTTTCTGTGCACCCCACAATGCTCTGACCTCACCTAATTCTAGTGCAAATAGGCTAAGTTCGTGAGTCGTCCAAAGGCGACGCCAAAGAGCAACAAGGCGGTACTGTGCCATCTCATCAAGTGGTTTACAACCTAGATCTAAAAGCAGAGGTGTAATGGGGGAAGATTGGGGAAGTCCCACTAGGTTCCGGAAGAACTTGTTCTGAGCACTAGTAAGGGCCGACAATCCTTTATATCCCCAGATATCCGCACCATACAGGGTAGCCGCATTCACCTTGGCCTCGTATATTTTTAATGCAGGTGCAATGCGTTTTGTCATGGTTTTTTTCTGTTCTTTTATCAGGCACCCTGTAAGGCGAACAAACTTAAGGGTTAACACTTCCAGCTGGGGTTTCCATGTTAGTTGATGGTCCAAAGTCACGCCCAGGTATGACATGACTTTAACCTGTTCTATTTGAACAAACTCTATTGAAAATGAACTTGTGATAGGCTTGTTTTTGTTAAAAATCATAAATTTAGTTTTGTCAGCATTGATTTGGAGGTCATTTATTGAGCAAAACTCAGCAAATCTATTTAAGGCAGCCTGTAGGCCGCTACGAGTCCTTGAGAGGAGCAGGGTGTCGTCGGCGAATATTAACATGGGATACTTTGAACCCCCCAGGGTAGGTGCATCAGTATGAGTGTCTTTAAAAAATGCGACCACCCGGTTGATAAACAGGAGGAACAAGGTAGGGGCCAGTACGCAGCCCTGCCGGACACCACGTTCGACAGGGAAGCTAGCGGTCACCTGACCCTGTTTGCCCCATCTTACGCGTGCAAAGTTATCCTCATGGAGGCGCCTAACCAGATCTAATAGTTCTGGAGGGAATTCCATGCTTCTCAGGGCATCCCAAAGTTTTGCCCTGGGAACCAGGTCAAATGCCGACCTGAGGTCGACAAAGGCAGCGTAGATGACACCATCGCCCAAAAAAACCACCTTCCAGTACATCATGGTAAGCCGAAACACCTGGTCAAGTGTGCTAATGCCTGATCTAAACCCTGCCTGCATGGGGGAGAGTATGTTGTTTTGCTCAATCCACCCCTGTATTCTAGCTAGGGCCATTCGTGATACCACTTTCTGAATGGTATCAATCAGGCTAATGGGGCGATAGTTTTTTGGTAAGGATCGATCCCCTTTCTTAAAGACCGGGATTATCTCAGCCCCTTTCCAGGACTGCGGTATCTTTTCCCCGGCTGCAATGGAGTTTGCTAAGATTGTAATATAAGGGACCCACAAATCTGGGTTCAGTTTGAAAAGATCAGCTGGTACAGCATCAATGCCAGGAGCTTTTCCAGACTGAATTGAACCTAGTGCATGTTCCGTATCTGAAATGCTAAAAGTAAGTCTGTCCCCGTACGGAGCTAATTTGGTCCCTGTTAAAGGCCCTTCAGCCGACTGGGGGGCATTCTGATCGATAAATTGGGCAGAAAAAAATTCCACCCAATCTGCTGCTGAAACATGGTTTTCTGGGGATGATGAATCTGAGCCCCCGGCCCGCCTGACTATCTCCCAAAATTTAATTTGGTTGGAAGACTCACATGCTTGGAGAAGATCAATCCAATATGAGTCTTCCCAATCCCTTTTAGCTTCCCAGATAGTGCGTTTGTAAACCTGTCTCGCTACCCTGATGTCCGGGGTATTTCTAGATTTGACCGCAGCGATAAGGATGCCATGGGCTTCTCTACAATTTTTGTTGTACCAGCCTTTAGATTGCTTAGCCTTTTGTTTCCGGCATGGTCTAGTGAGAAGTTGCTTGATTGCCGCAAAACATGCCTCATGAAGATCAACGTTATTAAGCCGGGGCATGTCATTGGGAGATGGTACCATCATCTTATCTTTGGTATGTAGGACCAGTTCTTCTATCTGACTGACAAGCTCCGGGGCGGCTATTACTCTTGACCATTTGACCCGTCTTCTGTTATCACACAAGACGAGGTCGGATGTGATACAGTCAGATTCCACCTGGGGTGGCCCTAACCCTAGGACCTTGAGTGCAAGTGAGAGAGGATTGTGATCACTCTCCGGCCTTGTATAAATAGTCATATCAATTACAGCTGCCCAAGATTCGATGTTGATTAGTATATAGTCAATGCGACTTGCGCAGGACCCATTGTCAAAGGTTGGCTTCCCCTCCTTATCAGATAAACTACGGCCATTCACTGCTCGGAGCCCCCATTCCAGGCAGAGCCCAAGCCAATTAAGAGCAGCCTCAGTTCCCCTGACACCCTTGGTAATTGCTAGCGGGGGAATATTCCATCTAAGCCAACATCCTCAGCAAGGTTCAGGATGGGCTCAAATGAGCAGTTCAAGTCGCCAGCCACTATAGTGAGCTGGTCGCTTTTGTGCTCATTCAGAAAGGCTTCTAGATCATTAAGGATCGGTTGTTTCTTACCACCCTGGCATCCTCTGGCATAGATATTAATAAGGATTATATCTTTACAGTTCTCCTTGCTTAAGGATATACAAAGAAGATCGGGATTCATCCCCACTATTTCTCTTGCGTTGAATCCCAAGCTATTTTTTATCCATATGGAGAGACCATCCGAGGCCCTGCCCTTCATGCCCTGTATTGCCGGTTTATAAAAGTTTAGATAGCCTAGTCTAAACAGTGGGGCAACTGACCAGGTTTCCTGGAAAAAGATGATGTCGTGGGATGAGATGTAATCTGCCCAATCATCATTGTCCAAGCGACCCCGTAAACCCGCTATATTCCAGGATGCTATTTTGATTTGGTTAGTGGGGGGGCTGGTGCAAGGGGATACATGCTGAGCTAAAGTTCCTACCTCAGCCGGGAGGGGATTGTGGGCATTAACAAATATTGTTTGTTGATCTAAGGGCAACGTTGGACAAGCCACACTAGAGCCTTTCGTGGTGTACATAATAGGGTCTACCAGCTCCCTTTTTGTGTTGACCCCCCCGAGTCAGTCAACCTCCTCTAGGCAGCCGAACATATTAGACATAGGGACACCCTGCCACCAGGTACTCTGACTTGGTCCCCCCTTCCTAAAGCCCCTGTTCATGGACTTTTGAATTGTTGTCCAGGTCCCACCCATCCCATGCTGGTTTTTAGGAGGGTAGAAAAAAGTGAGGGGTCTAACAACAACTGTCTGGTCATCTTCACAAGAGGCCCATGAACAGAGGTGTTGTGCAGTACGGGGGTCAGCAAAAGTTACCACTATGCAATCGCCCATGATGGATTTGTGGCTCGGTCCAACCCACGGTACTCTTCGCACCATTAGAACCCGGCTTCTTTGGTGATTTGGGAGCTGTCTATTTGTATTAAGCCAGTGTATTACCTTGTTTTTAAGGGACCAATGGTCCTCTTTTGCTAGTGGGTCAAGAGTTGGTACACCGGCTAATACAATGACATATGAACTAGCTTCCGGTGGTAGGTCAATATAGCCACCACGGAAGTTGGGTCTACTAAGTTCAAGAGGTGACTGGGTATTGAGGGATGGCTGATTGGGTTGCCGGTCAGCTAAAGGCACAGGTTTTGAACGTGCAGTATTCTGCTGGGGATGTAAATCAGCCCCAGCACGAGAGGCAACGATCTTTGGTTTGGGTGGCACTGAGGACTCCTTCGGGGGGCAGGCCCTAAGATTTGGGATGGGGATGATGTTATTCCCTATTTTTGTACGAGGTTTAGGTACAGGTTTGGGTCCCAGAGAAGGAGCAACAGGTGCATCTACTTCTAAATCTAAAGGTTGTGAGGGTAAAACCTCCCCCTGTGAAAATCTAGCTTCCATCTGCTTGAGACTAAGACTGGCCAATGTCACGATTGTCCTGTCCATCTCAAGCAGATGGTTTTCCATTCTGGAAAGTTTGAGTTCCAAGGGGGTGAGTAACTTCTTAAGTGTATCCCAAACAGTTTGTACAAATTCCTCATCACCCCTCTTGTCCCCCTCAACCCCACTCAATCTTCCCTCCCTTGACCCATCTTTACTCGAGCCAGGAAGAGATTTAACCTGTTGAACATTCACGGCTCCCTCCAAGACATGGGTGGTAGCACTATCAGGCAGATCTATGTAGGTTTTGTCATTTGATTCCCCGGGACAGAGGCGCCTAATTGGCGTCGGCAATTAAAGAACTGGGCTCTCGCAATTTTAGCCTTTTTGCGGGCGATTGCAGACCTAGCCAAGCTTTTCTTTTGCTGGAGCGCCATTTTTTAACAGTTTTTTTAGCCTTTGTAGCAGCCCTAGGCGATTTACCCATTGCCTGTGAGCTTACACCAACCACAGGATTAGGTGGCGCAACCTCCACCGGAGGATTAGGTGAAAAATCCTTCATTTGGTCACATGGAGGCAGAGATGGGCAGTGATGTATTTCTGCCAGTGTAAGCAGGGGGCGAAGGCCTGTTGTACGCTCAGGGGTAAGAGCTAGAGCAAGTTTGCCTAGTGATGATTTTTTTGAAGAGGCAATATTTAGAGACAGTTTGCGGGCAGCATCAAGTTCAAGGGAGACCCTGTGTTGCATTTTGTTAATTTCGGCGTCAATGGCCAGATTGGTCTTTGTTAAAAAGTCATCCAGGGTCCCACTAGGTCTACTGAGTCCGCTAGCAGTTTTACTGCGTGTGGCTCGTGTACACATGATAAACAGTGAGGAGCTAAACCACAGATGAGAAAGAGCTAACTCACATGAAAATGGAGAGCCGTAGACCCAAATGACGTGGCCCAGCCCAGACCTCTTAGACCTCTAACGGCCTCAAACGGCCCGCTCTTTGCCCGGTCTTCGCCCGCTTCTTCGTCCGCACGCGTCCCGCGTTCGCGTTCAGGGCGGAGTTAAAGTAGAGGAGGAGAGAAGGGGGCGGGAAGAGGAACCAGGTGCGCGCGGTGGACGGCGCAGGCACTTCTGGTCCTCGCAGTCCCGCTCCCTGGGCCGTTGACGTCAGTAGCTATCCCCCTACAACAAACAGCGTTGGTGACCGAGCAGGTGTGCTCCCAGGTCACAGGGAATGATTTTCAGAGGGCTCCGCAGTTGAAATTGCCCCAGGTGTAGCCACAAACAAAGTCCGCAGTGCTCTTTGCTTCACGAGCGGCACCCGCGCCAGCGGGGGCCGCGAGGAGTCTTGTAGCCTGCAGGGAGGTCGGAGGGAGAAGGGGGCGGGAAGAGGAACCAGGTGCGCGCGGTGGACGGCGCAGGCACTTCTGGTCCTCGCAGTCCCGCTCCCTGGGCCGGTGACGTCAGTAGCTATCCCCCTACAACAAACAGCGTTGGTGACCGAGCAGGTGTGCTCCCAGGTCACAGGGAATGATTTTCAGAGGGCTCCGCAGTTGAAATTGCCCCAGGTGTAGCCACAAACAAAGTCCGCAGTGCTCTTTGCTTCACGAGCGGCATTAGATATGGAATCAGTAGGTATATGCAACAGTTTAAACCAAGCAGGTAGGTGCCACCGTAGATCGTTAGTAGTTCCCTAGTCGGGGTATGCTGTCTTGACCCAGCTCCTGCGCAAGAAAGTGCTCAAATGTGCTTAACTGCAGGGGACAGGTACTCACTCTCTTTATAGGATCTGGCCACGGGCCCTGGGGGAGAGAGGACCGACTTAGGGGCTCAGATCCTAGTAACCCCATTCATAGCAGTTCCCCTTCTCCCTGGGGAACTCAGCTTCACCAACACCACCATAAGTCAGGCCTTCCCCGATACCTTTGCGCCCGTCCGGCGCTTCTGATAACCTCCTCGGGTCGGGAAACTGAACCACAAATGTTCCCCTTCCTCCCGCTCAGGCCTCACAGTACTTTACCTGGGGCGGGGGTAGGGGCCTGCAGTAAAGCCGTGACGCCGCTGTAAATGGAGGTCCCACCGCCTGTGGACCTCCTCTCGCTCTTTCTCCTGCCCTTAGGAACTGGCGGAGGGCAGTTGGACCGACCTCCTGAAGGGCCGCGATGGTTTCCCCTCTCCTGTGGAAGCTCTAACTCGGAGACAGGGAGGTGACGCGTTAGGCGGGATTCCTGGTTGCTAGACGATCCTGTCCAGCGTCTCCCTCAGACCTCATGTTGCTCCTCTTCAGAATGGCCCGGCCCCACTCAGCATTCCGGCCAGCGGCAGGGATGCGACCAACAGACTCGGCGCTTCAGCGCTCAGGAGGGGGGGGAGAGCTAATCAGAGAGGCGCTAGCAATAAGGTGCGCTTTCAGGACACCAGGCTGGCGGCAGTAACGCAGGGCAATAACAGCGCACTAGCGCCAAGTGGCAGCCAGGAGGCAAGGGCAAAGGTTGGGTCCAAGCCTCACATCAGAGGTCGCTGAGAGGGACCTCTGTACAGTGTTCACCCTGGACAGTCCAAAGCCCCCTCAGCACACAGCGCCAACCCTCCTAGGTTACCGGGGCAGGTTCAAGGTCTCTCTCACCAGCTGACCAAGAGGAGCAGTCCACTTTACACGTGGAAACACTGGGGCGTTGTTCTCTCTGTTGTTCTTTAAGACAGGGGCAGTACAACAGGTAGGAGGGCAGCACCCTCAGACCAAACTGCAGCCCCTGGGAGCAGTCAGTTCAGCCAGTGACACAATCCCCCTGATGCCGCAGTCTGCACTCCAGCCAACCCAGCAGTGTGACAAAATGGCCGCCCAGTACCCTCCCTTATATAACCTAGGCCTAGGTCACTAGAGTGGTCCGGAAGGTTCTGGAACCCCCTAATGCTATCCTATGGGCTAGAGCTCTGAGGTAATTTCTGACAGGCGACCATTTTATGAAGCTTACCTATTCCACCATTTTAAAAAGGCGCACCTGCGCCTCAGCACTGGTTGGCAGTGGCGAGGCGCCCGGAGACCTAAGGCCACACAAAACAATTGGTGAAAAAAAATGGGAGGCAAAAAGAGAGAACAAATAGGGGGAGACCACCCAAAGGCTGACAGGTCTAACAGCAGGGATCCCAAGAAAGTAATTCAAAGGACACGATGGTTCGACTGCTTTTAGTCACAAGTCTCTAATAACATGGTAATGGGAGGTAAATGCAGCAACCAAGATTCATTTAGTTATCACAGTCCTGTCATGACACAAGGCCCTCTTTGTAACCAATATCCTCAATCGGACACGGACAATAGGTCATGAGAAATACATTTTAAAAAATCGGCCAAGGGGCATGTGATCATTGTTCCTAAGGTCATATCAACGATTGTGGGAGCACTGCAGCATGTCACTTAAAAGATAAACGCATTTCATCAGGTTTTAAGTCTTGTACTTTTGAATCACAACTCCACAATAACCTCGAGTATGGAGTCATGTAACTATAAAAAACATCTATAGTACACTAGAAGACGGGAACATTAAGCCCTTACCTCAAACTCACGTCTGCTATCAGAGGCTTGCAGCTGGAAATGTGAAGCGCACCTTGCCACATGTACCACAGCAATCACTGACCTCTAACTGAAACCAAGAATTGCAATGTTTAAATGAGGCCCATTGCAGAGGATTACTGCACGCTGAAATCCTATCCCAGGCCTGACAAGTTTAAGAATTGATGCAGAATATCGCAGCACATCATTTTCTTCTACAATCCAAAGGTCCAACGCAGTAAATTGACCTAGGAGCATGCATGAGTTAATGTACGTTCATAGCTGGTCAGCGCAGCTCGTCATTCCTACAACAATCCTCAGATCTAAAAAACACGAACAGCAGGTCAATCTTATAAGGTATGCACTGCAATACACTCGAACAAGTAAATAGTACACCTTAAATTACAGGTGGGATACAGTTAGTGGAATGCACTTATTGAAGTACAGCATGCCAATTAGGTCTATAGTTTGACTGAATATGTATGCCATGTAATTTTTGTATTTTATAGAGTTTTATATAGCAAAAACTTGACCCGACAATTGTAATTAATTCTAAACTATAGATCTACAAAAGTAGACATTTTGCAACCTAAACCCAATGAATTGCAGTATCCAGCCAAGATTCCATAATGGAAGTTTGACTAAGTCACTTTGTTTGATGTAGACTGAAACTATGGAGAGAAAAAAATGTGAGCGAACGGCGATATCTCATCGTACCTAATGGTTTAAGTGTAGTTTGATCGTGAACAACGCCTGACAAGATGATGAAAGTGCTGTGTACTGTGTTCATAATTTAAGATGTTTGTTTTTGAGCTTAAATAATAAATAAAAAAGGCCCGTTTGGTAGGACACAAAAGAAGCACGTAAAATGATACGGGACAGCAGTCGAGCGTTGTAGTCCACTAGATGCGTCCAAATGCAGAAAAAAATAGCACCCAAATCCTTTTTGGGGCGGAGTTACAATTCCAAAAGGAGAAGATTAAAAAATGACGGGACGAAAAGTGGGTGTATGGGGTGGTTTGCGCAATGTGAGGATATCCTGAGAAATTGCTTATTGTTAAAGAACACCAGCTTTGGCAAACTGCATCCGTTTGGGACAAGGTATGTGGCACAGAAGGATCCTGGTAAAAACATCAAGATTAAGTTAAGGGTTGCAGTACAAGTGTAAGTACATATGCCACGTAAGACAAGTTGATCGCAGCAAAAAGAATTGGATGCATGTTTGTTTTTGCTGTCAGTTCCTCCGGGCACAAGCAGGCATCCACTTCTGTCAGGACAGCTGATCGCAGAAAAAAAGACAGAAGTGGATGCCTGCTTGTGCCCCGGGGGGACTGACAAAAACAACAAGCGTATTGGCAGGTGCCACGCTGGGTGTTGAGAGGACTCCATAGGTGACAGTTTTGTTTGTTATGATATGAGTTTTCCGTCGCCATTGCGCGAATGTAAAAAAAAACAAGGAAGTTAACCGCAGGGCCAAAGTGAAAGTGATTGCGGGAAAAATGCTACCGCTGGCCACAGGCTTGCAGTGCATGTGCGCGAGTGGTCCAAGCGCAGCAATAATCACGCAATATGGTGCCTCTGCTCAAGCGCGCACCCGCGAACCTGCACTGCAAGCTGTAGCCGGCGGTGGCATTTTTTGGGTAGCATTTTTTTAAGCCCTCTTTAAATATATTTCTCCTTGTTTTGCCTCCCTTACGCCTCCATAAGCTTTTGGCACTGTCTCAGATTTACGATTTCTCGTAAATCTGGGGCAGTGTCAAAAGGCCATAAATAATGCTGGGAACTTCCCCAGCAACACCCATTGCACTCCCCTTTAACACAGAACACTACGTTAACGGGACTGATATTTATCAGGCAGAATTAAGCCAAAAAAGTGGCTTAGTGCTGCCTGATAAATATCACGCAGGCTTCTGCGCCATGGAACGTCACAAAAAGTGACGTTCCGGAGGCTCAAGGAGTCTCTTAAATGAGGCCCTCATTTTTTTCTGATGAATGCCATAAACCACCATTGTTTATCACAATAGGGGCAGCTTCGGCCAGCGCAGGTAAGCGCGGTGAACCGGGGCGCGGCGTAGACGATGGAATAGGTATTATTTATTTATTTAATTATACCTATTCCGTCGTCTTTCGACTTCCTCTCCCTCACATCCCCACGCGCTTACCTGTGCTGGCTGCGACAGAATAGGGGCCAATTGAGGCAGGTCAGAGGTCTCTGAAAGCACAATTTGCCAAACAATTACAGTCACAATCAATTCACCTGGGACAGAGCCGACCTTGAAAACAAAGTCAGACCTGGTAAAGGCAAAAAAAGTTCAAACGAGAAGCTCCACTTCAGGAGGTTGTGACTGGAATCGGGTAAGGGAAGCTTTCAAGGTTGGGTCCTGACTGTCCATTTCGCTCAGCCCCCTTAACCATTGGAATAACAGGAAACACAACTGTCAGAATAGCCAGACCACCATGAGCTGGGTTATAGATGGTATAACAGTTCAGTAGATTAATATTGTGATGTCTGTGTACAGGTATAATACTTGAGCATCTATATGCTTGCAACTGCTGTATTTTGCTAGGAAATCCCAGCTGTTTAATGGCTACATCCAGGGATTTTGCTGCCACTGTGGGAGTATATTCTGCGTGCCCATTTTTTTTTGTTTTACTCTCTTCACATTTGAGCCATGTGCACTCCTCCACTGCACCATGCCTTTCTCTACTCATTCATTCTCTCTCTTATTTTTGCTCTGTCAACTCTTATCTCTCATAGGATGACCAACCATTCCATCTGTGAGTTAGCCCCACTTTTCAGTGGTCTGTCTCGCTGTCCACAACGAGCTGCTACGGTGCTCTAAGTGTCACTTTTTTCCCCACTAACAGGACAAGCAAGAGAGGAGGATTGGAGTTGCCAATATACCAGCCTGGTAGGCAGTGGCGTAGCAATGGGGGGATGGTAGGTCGGTCCGCCCCGGGCGGCACAGGTTTTGGGGGCTGCGGGTTACCCGCCGCTCTTACCTGTGGCCGTTGCGGGGCTGGCCAAATGCAGGGGCCGCCACGGGGGGCAATGGTCTAGTTAGGGTACTCTGTTCACACTCTTTCAGCCCTGTATGCACTGTAAAAGAGGTGCAGATTGGTGGCTGGTTGTGTGGAGCTGCAGAAGAGGAGTGGCCCTGCGCAATACAGCTTCAAACGCATTTTTTGATTTAGAGAAGGAAATATAGAATTCTGCCACCTGCCCTTAAACAGCCTTGACTGTGTGAATAAAATCTGTGTTGGGTCTTGTAGTGAGAATATGCTTTTGATGTTTATTTCTTCCATCAAGCCTGTTTCAAAATGGTCATATATTTTCATTGTAATGGACAGAAGCACAGGAGAGTAGAATTTTCCTAAGAGCCAGTGGTTTGTTAAAATAGGAGACCAAAGATAGACAGTGCTTAATTTGTAAAAACATAAGTGCCGAGGCTTCCTGCACTCTTACAACTTAAACCATTCATTGCCCCTGCCAATGATGGCAAGAACAGTACCAGCACAACTTCTTGCTATCACACTCCTACAAGTCTGACAGATCAGACCATCTCAGGCCCCCAAAGCTTTAAGAGTGGCTTAGTCTGCAGGCATTCATAAGGTTTAATGTATATGGGATTCATATACAACTTTTGTTGTGCTCATCTCTACATTTGACAAATAACGCCACCATGTACAGACTGTTATAAGTGTTGGTGTTGGCAATTAAATGCCGGTGCCGAGCACCGGAAACCACAGGCTCAAATTTAGCACCGAAGATAGCAAAAGAGTAATACTTCCTCAAAGACTATTTAGTTACCACCATATTGCATTTGAGTGAATATACCATGAGACGGGGATGTGTCCCTTCCCTCAGGTAACAGCCAATCGAGTTTTTGAACAACATATTTACCAGTAAATTTTAGATTGATTTTAAATACTCCCAGTCTTGCCAAAAAAGAGTAGAGGGAAACAATATAAAGGTGATCACCCGAGAGAACATCATTGGCCACATGGAGAAACTGACATTGAAAACCGTGTCTCCTTATTTCACAGTTTCCAACTGGTCTACTAGACCACAACTTGGGCTGCAGTGATTCTGATGGCAAGGCCAAGGGACTACCCATCCTATGAGAATGACACTGTGTTGTGGACCCTGTTCAGATGTATTCCCAGCATATTTACATGGAGTGAACAATCATGGATTAGATGTCAAGTATCCTAGTTCCATGGCGAAAACATGCCTACTGGACCACATCTAGTTCTATTGTCTACCCATTTCAGTGACTTGTCCAACGTATTAGGGATCCTGCCAAGGTTTATTTATTTTCATGACTGATTTGCATACTGATGGGTTTAAACTGGGTAGCATGTTGAGCAAAAGAACAATGGATTTAACCTAGATCTCTTGACTGTGGGTGAATGCTTGATTTGCTTTGCATTCTGTCCATCATCTGTGTGGCTTTTGCTTTCTCACCCAATGTGTGCTGGGTATGTATGCCCAGGCATGGGTTCCGGGCTCACTGTGCCACTGGATTCAAGCTAGCCTTGCTGATGGGGGGTGATGCACCGACACCGGTCCCAGGATGCTTGTTTCCGGTCCAGGGAGGACCTGGCTTGACAGTTCGGCCTGGACTGTTCGCCTGAGCCACAGGGTCAAGACTGATTTGCTTATGGCTGTGCTAAACTGGAGTGGCGAGCAAAAGAACAATGGATTTAACCCAGATCTCTTCCCTGCGAGTGAATGCTTGACTTGCTCTGCATTCTGTCCATCATCTGTGTGTCTTAAAGTTTATTTTGAGCACTAGCTACCTCTATTGAGCCTGTTTCAATCTCCATCAATATTTCCAGTTGATGGGAAAAAATACTTATGTAGATTGCAATACCTTTTCTTCGGGTCGTGGTACATTAGGTGGTTTCTGGGTTGTAGCTGCAGTGGGCACTGATATTTATCATTGCTGTTTCAGGTCTTGAGAGTATTTCGTTGCCTTTTGTTTGCATGGTTTTGGATCCTGATGCAGTAGGTGGTTATTGAGCAGCATCCATGGTTCCAGGATAATTCAATTTTCAAACTTCCCTCTCAAAAGTGGCGCTGAAGAGGGGTTAATGCTTACTTGCATCTATCTAACAATGTTGAGAATAAAAAAGTAAACTGTATTAAAGTCGAGTGGAAATTGTTCATTTTATAATCCTGCGACCGTTCTCGTTGACTATGACAATTTCCAAATTTTTGAAATGAAAATGTTTTTTTGTTTGTGAGCTATTTTTTTAACTGTACTGTGGGGAACGCAATGTCGCATTAATGACGAAAATGGTTTCCAACTCACTTTTTCTGTGACTGTGCATGGTTGCCATTTAACTAAATACACTGGGCCTCATTTATGAAGGCCTTGCGCCACTAGTACGTCACTTTTTCCCATTTTAAAAGAGACGCAGCGGCGGCGCTGCGGCGCAAGACCTTCATAAATAAGGCCCCCTATGTTTCAATCAGTAGGTGGCACCATAACATTGCAGTCATCCAGTTTCATTAGGCGAACTTCTTTATTGTATATTTTACTTAGCCACTTCTTTTCTGGACTATAGCACTGGCGCCCGGGCCCTGCTCCTCTCAAAGCCTCTGCCCTAATTCCTAAGCTGCTCTGCCCTGGAACAGGGGCACAACATTTTTCGATATTTTAGCATCCACTCTTTATTGTTTTCTGCAAGTTTTTTTTTACTGCATACCGCATGCTTCAGCACTTGGTAAAGGAACTGGAACTTAAACACAGTACAGAATAGTAGAGTAACACAAAATAATGGGGCCCCCTTGCAGAATGTGAAGCGAGGCCCCCAAGTCCCCCCTTTCTCACAGATATTCAATGTCCACTCAAGTTGTATCTTTTAAGATGGCCTGATGTAGAGGACAGAGTTATGGAATTCAACCCAAAAAATTTCCCCTGCGACTCCTAGGCTGCATGCTGACTGCTGCTGACCAATCAAACATCCTGTGCAGTTTGCACGATTACAAAGTGTCGTGCAAATGACAATGGAAGGTTGGCCACCCTACCTTCCCTCACACCAACTATTTTCAGACTGGGGCTGCTGGTCAGAGAGTCACATGACTGTCCAGCAGCCTCCCATACCCACAACATCATAGAGATATTAAATAATAGAGCTTGTGATCAAGTAATTCTAGAGCTAGCCATGCCTTTCTTTTGGGGAATGATGCCTTTCCACCTTGTGCCCACCCTCGAATTTTTTTTATAGAATGGCTATAGAATTGCATGTAGTGGTGCATTTTAAAGCAATTTTTTTTAAATAATCTAAATGTAATGTGGTATGGAATGCTCATTTATAGAGAGGGCGCTCACTATTAATTGGCCCCCCACTGAAGCTGAGAAATCAGTAGACTTAACCACTGGACATCCAACGAATAGACTAAGCAAGTTAACACACTGTGGTCTCTGAAATTGACAACACAAACCTCTGTGGGCCCCATTCACAAGCTGACTTGCGCACGTAAATCAGACTTATAGGTGTGAATGGTTGGATTTACAACTGCAAGGAACTGTGACTTTGCAGTAGTAAATTATTTTGCTTCCACATAATATTACCCCAGCATCACATAATACTATGCATTGAAGGCATGAGTCACGTCTCAATACTCCACTGCAACAGCCCAAGGTTGTAAGATCTGCTCTTGGAATGTGAACGGTTTAAGCAGCAAGATCGAAGAGTATGACTAGAATTCCTCCAAGAAAATGAGATCCTGCTATTTCAGGAAACTTGGCAGCTAAGTACCGCACCAATAGTGAGCTACAAAGAACACCATAACAAAATCACAAAAAAAAAGTAAGCTTCGGAAGGGCAAAAGGTGGTCTATCCATCTACATTTCCACCGACATCCTCTGGGAACACGAAGAGGTAGACCTAGACTCGTCCTAGATGTAGTGCATCAAATTAGTAGCCACACCCCTGTCATTATATTAATCTTGAACATTTAAATTCTTCCCACATTCCAGTTGTTTGTAGGGTCGATTAAAACATTGACAGCAATATACCTACAGGCAAGGATAATTTTGTCAGGGGACTTTAACATGAACCTACTACAGGGTCGAAACAACAATCGACCTGGTTACATATAGGCGAAGCAGGGCAACACCACCAGATGTGACGTGTTAGGTAAAAAATGCATCTCCTTGTTAGAAGATCTGTCCTTGTTCACGTTAAACGGATGAGGACCTTCGGATTGCCCAGCGACCTTCACAAGGGTAACCAAAAGAACTTGTTCCATAATAGATTTTACTCTGGTGGACCCAGATTTGTTTACATACATCTCTAACTTTAACATGATAGAAAGATCTAACAGTGACCACTTCCCCCAAACATTCACCCAAGAACTTGCACCTGAAAGGACTCGGCAAGCCAATGCCCTCACTTCAACAACACAGCCCTTCAACTTAAAATGCCTCAAATGGAATGAAGATAACATTGATGCCACCTAGGCCTGTACTACCCTTCTGTCACCTGAGAAAGAGAAGCCAACTAGGATAGAGGTATGGGCGGATTTTGTTACAAACTTAGGGGCATATTTATGAGTTCTGGCGCATCTCTGCAAATCAGCAGGGATGCGCCAGAACTGATGCGTCACGCAATTCCCTCCTTGCGGCACCACAGATGCGCCGCATTTACAATGCGGCACACCATGGTGCAAGGAAGGGCAGATGCGTGACGCATCTTGTGGTGTACGGGCGGCGCATTGCTGGAGTAGCGTCGCAAGTGCGACGCAACTCCTGCAATGTACAGAGGCCACCCATACATAACGTAGTGCATCACTCCTTACGCCTGCTTAAAGCAGGCGTAAGGATTTGACGCAGCAGCGTCGTAAAACTGACTCAGTGAAATCTTGTAGATTTCACTGCGTCAGTTTTACGGGGCTTTCCTACGAGGGAACGCCCACCCTGCGACAGAACGCCCACATGAAACCTGACGCAGGTTTCATGTGGCGCAGGGCTTTACAACGTGACACATCTGCCTAGATGCGTCACGTTGTAAATAGGTCACAGGGATGCGCCACGTTTCCGCGCCGTTGCGTCATGCAACGGTGGCGTAAACGTGGCGCAAGTTCGACATAAATCTGCCCCTTAAACTCAAAGGGGCAAATTTATGTTAACTGGCGCATCCCCAGGGATGCGCCAGTTAATGTGCGCCACAGTGCGCCACAGCTCCGCCACCCATGGTGCGCCGCATTTATAATGCGGCGCACCATGGGGCAAAAACGGCAAAGATGCGTGACGCATCTGTGCCGTAAAGGTGGCGCATTGCTGGAGTTGCGTCGCAAGCGCGACGCAGCTCCAGCAAGGCTCGGGGGTGCCCCATCTTCACAATGCTGCGTCAAGACCTACGCCTGCTTCAAGCAGGTGCAGGGTTTTGACGCAGCATTGGCCTGAAAGTGACTGAGTGAAATCTTATAGATTTCACTCAGCCACTTTCAGGAGGCGTTCCTGCGCAGGAACGCCCCCCCCCTGCGCAGGAACGCCTCCTTATGGCGCAGGGCTTTACAACGTGACGCATCTCCTAGATGCGTCACGTTGTAAATAGGGCGCATTGTTTGCGCCGCCGTTGCGTCAAATAAAGTGACGCAATTGCGGCGCAAAGAGGCGCAAGGGCCTCATAAATCTGCCCCAAAATTTCCGACCAAGTTCACAAGACCCAAAGCAGCAGGGAACACCAGCGCAGTGTGGTTCAATCGAAATATAAGGATCATAAAAAACAAATCGACAAATTGCTCTTAGGGCCTTCAACCAACTCAGGATTTAGTAGCAACAATTGTAAAAAATAAAAAATTAAATATAAAAGCAATCAGGGCAGCAAAGTATGCACACAAGGAGGCAATTTGGATGACAATGCTCCACGCTTGTCGGCAAATACATTCTAAACTTTTCTGGGCAAATATAAACAGCCTATTAAACAGACACAGTCACCACAACTCAGACGTTTCGGAATCTACCTGGAGAGTTCACTTAGCCCCTACATATAGAAATGCAGCTCATCACAGCTCACCAACTACCCAGGAAGTACTGCATGGGATTCAGCTAGTCCTAAGCTTAAATGAGGCCATCAACACCCGTCACTCACAATCAAACCGATGGATAATCCCTCCTCATTAGAAACTGATAACACCTCTAAGCATCAAGCCAGTCTCAATGAAAGAGAAGCGCACTCAAGCAAGCACTCAACAACGTGGGTTAACCAAAATGACTTCAGCCACAAATCACACAAAAGCTGGTTAGGCACACCATAAAAAAGCTAGGGCATAGATTCATCAAAGTAAAATCTGCTCGCAAAGGACCAGATTCTGAGAATCCGTCCCTTTGCGAGCGCTATTTTTGCATTTGGGATTCATCATCCCAAATGCAAAAATCGCAATTACAGAAGTCGCTAAATTGCGAAGAATCGCATTTAAGGAAATCTCAATTAGAGATTCCTTAAATGCTATTCATGGACCTTTTAAAAATTGCAAATTCGCAATATGGGGCCGCTATTTACCGCGAAGTGTAACTTCGTGGTAAATAGCAAAAACTTAAAAAAATGCACTTTAGTGCATTTTTCTAAGTTGTATGTTACACACTCACATGTCCTTTGGACATGTGTGTGCGCAACACCTGTATACATTTGTATTTCAGGGGTGCTACAGGGTGTCCTTTGGACACCCTGGCACCCTTGAAATCACTTCCTTATTTGTGATTAGCTAATTGCTAATCGCAAATAAGGAATGACTCCCCATTCATTCCTATGGAGGCCCATAGGAATGAATGGGAAAGCCATTCCTTATTTGCGATTAGCAATTAGCTAATCGCAAATAAGGAGGCAGTAGAAATCTCAAAATTAATTGCGATTTCTACATGCATCCCATTTTGCTAGTCTTTAATAGCGATTCCTTAATAATCGCTATTAAGGACTCGCAAATCGGACATTGATGAATCTAGGGGTAGGATCCGAAAGGGCACCAGGCTCAAATGACCTGCCTAAAGCTCTATTCAAAAGAGACTCCCCCTTTTGGTCAACCCATCAACCCCCTTGTTCATTCATGCACTGGTGACAGGCACAATGCGAGGCAGCATTCTTCAACCAATATATAAAACCGGGGTGCGATCAAACCCTATTAATAACAGATTAATTGCACTTATAGACGTGGAGGCCAATATCTACACCTCAAACCTGCTGTCTGACTTAGAGGACTAGTTGACCAGCATAAACGTAGTCCCCAAAACGCAAACTGGATTCCTTGCGATAATGAGCACCCTAACAAACCTGTCAGCAGTTACTCTCCTGGCTGAGCAAGCCATTAACAAATCAAGCACTCTCAATGCGTGCTTCATAGACCTCAAAGCCACCTTCGGTAAAGTCTCCAGAGCAAAGTTATGGAAAAAAATGTAAAGCTGGGGAGCCCCTACAAAACTGCTCGAGGCAATTATTAACCTTTATTCAAGAACATGGGTTCAAATTCAACTAGGAGTCGGCCTAAGTGTAACCACTAAAATATCAACCATCAATGGCTTGAAACAGGGGTGCGTCTGGGCCCCATGTCTGTTTAACATTTACACAGCGGACCTAGAGAATCATCTAGGCTAACTACAGGGAGAACCCCCAAAATTGGAAAACGTACCGCTAGTAAGCCTGCAATACGCTAAAGATATCGTCTTGCTCAGCAAAATACCTTCTTAGGTATTCTTAAGTTTCTTAGATGACACAAAGAGTTATTATCACTCCTCTCTTCCTCTTGTCTTCTGTTCTCCCGTCCTTCGTCTCCTCGATACCCTTGGGAAACATAAACGGGTATGTAGCAATTAGCAATCTATCCTCCAAAACGATAGTCCCTCCACCAGTCACCGCTCGGGCACTGAACAATACACCAAGTCCGTGTTCTATATACCTTTATAGTCTCCCAAGGGTGGTACACCGTAGGTGTTTGGGTGAAAAGGGAAAGAAAGTGTTGGGGTATGACTTTGTCCCCTTTCTGTTTCTCCTCCCAACAGGGTTCCCTCAAGACCAGACCCCAGAACCCATAAGACAAGTACAACACCTCTTAACAGCTCACTCTTAGACAATACTTGCCTTGGGCCGTGACTCCCAACCGGAGTCACGGCAACCATGTCCGTTATGCCTTCCCTCGGGTTCTTTCTACCATGGCCCGTATTCTTGTCCTTTCCTCCTGTTATGGGCTCTGTTACTGCCACGATCGATCCGTCTGTCGCGCCGTACATGCTCACTGCTCTGCTGCTCTCGTTCGTCTTTTGCTCTCCTTCCCGACTTCCTCCCACCTCTCCTCTTTCTTTTCCTCCTCTCCGCCTGTGTTTTCATCACCTTCCTTCACTCCCGACACATCCGCTTCCGTGTTGTGACGCCATGGACTGCGCGTCTCTCCCGTGCCTCCGGGGTGCCTTCCTGCTGATCCTTTGCTCCTCCTATCACAGTGTCCTACTACATTTCTACTGGAGACTGATGGCAACAAAGGCAAACTCCCTTTCCCACCAATGCTGGCTAGAAATTGAAAAACAATCTGGAATGAAGAACCCAGTTTACTCAGTGCTACTCCAGTCACTTGTATCTCTAAAATTAGATGAGGCATGGCACACAATACCCGCTTATCTTGAGTTCAAAAGAAAAACTAATAAAGCTATTAGCCTGCGATCATCGATAACTGACAAAGCAGCTCTGGCGAACAACAGTCAAGTGTGGATAGTGATACCAACATATAGAGCTTTAAAACATCAACAATATCTGCAGGAACACTTCTCAGAATAAAAAAAACACAACCTGATGTTACTGAGGTTGGGAGTTTATCCATCTAAAGATCTTACTCAAAAATAGAAACAGACTTGGCCAACCAGGAGTGCCACCCTTGCGGACACAGTCGTGAACCATTACTTCACCTATTATGTATCTTCCCGGTACTTTTACCTCTTTGTAAAACCTATTATGACCAATATCGAGGCAACAGCAAATAAGAACATGCAGATCTGCCCTAATTAGGTCACTAGGAGGATCAACAGTCCAGCTAGCATGTAAGGCAGTGGAGTTTCTGAGTTTAGCAGCAAAGGAGCTAGGCATTTGCTTTGCCTGGCTCACTGCTCGCTTCAGATAAAGTCTAGGAACAGCAACAAGACTTGCAAAAACGTGTTTTCAACTTACTAGCAGGTTGGAGCCACAAAAAGAGGTAATGCGCTGTACAGAGACAGCAGTCACACAAGACAAAAGGACTGAAATTTATACGCCCTTCACCCAGCCCGAAAGCACTTTGACAGTTTACAAGCTTTTTGTATGAGCGTCTTTGGATCTTACCTACCATGCAACAACCTATGTCTCATGGGGTTCCCGGAGGGAGCTGAAACCCCAAACTCAGAAACTTTCATAGAGACCTGGCTCAAGCCCTGGATTCTGGAGGAAACCCTGTCTCCTTTACTTTGATTTGTGGTGGAGCTGGACCACAGATCTTTGGCGGCATACTCCCTAGTGGGGCCACCACCCACTCCATAATCGCTCATACACTAAACTTTTGTGGTCAAGATAACATCCTGGAAGTAGTGTGGGCCAAGGGAATCCTGCATTTTCAGTTGGTCTGCGTCATGATTTTCCCTTATTTCACCAAAACAGTCCAGAAACAATGCAAAGCCTTCCACACAGTGAAGTCTAAATTGAGAGAAATGTCCCTGTGATATATGTTGATCCCTGCGAAATTGAAGGTCTTCCACAACTCCTGCACTTACTTCTTCGATACCCATGAGGAGGCGTGGGAGTGGGCAGTAGAAAGGCCGGAGCTCCACTGTCACGACCACCCTTGCCTTAATACCAGCACTGGGGTACAGGCTGCGACTGGCTAAAACCTCATCCGTGGAAGTGTTCAAGATCTCAGAGGGGAAGTGGATGGTGCAAACGCTCTCCAGACACCATGGACACTGACCAGAATCACTTCATGGATGCTGATCTCTCTTGCAATGACTCCTGGCCTGGTCCAACTGACAATTCCTTGCCTGGGGACACAGTCGAGGGTGAGTTTCTCCCGGGTAGGGGACACACTGAATTGTTCTGTGAACTTTCTGCACACTGACCTTTGCTGCTACGGACCCTCTGCTGACCAACAGCCTCCCAGGAACCGAACACCTCGCACTGCCTGAGTCCTCCCGCTGCCGTGCATAACATCACAGACGGCCGCCGAGTGGAGGACTCGGCTTCCCAGGACTCCCTGCGGTGGCGCTCCCCCTGATCGTCACCATCGGCGCCTGGAGGCGCGATAAAGGTGGGCGTCCCTCGGCCATAGGGTGTAACCCTCTGTGAACTTTCTGCACACTGACCTTTGCTGCTACGGACCCTCTGCTGACCAACAGCCTCCCAGGAACCGAACACCTCGCACTGCCTGAGTCCTCCCGCTGCCGTGCATAACATCACAGACGGCCGCCGAGTGGAGGACTCGGCTTCCCAGGACTCCCTGCGGTGGCGCTCCCCCTGATCGTCACCATCGGCGCCTGGAGGCGCGATAAAGGTGGGCGTCCCTCGGCCATAGGGTGTAACCCTCTGTGAACTTTCTGCACACTGACCTTTGCTGCTACGGACCCTCTGCTGACCAACAGCCTCCCAGGAACCGAACACCTCGCACTGCCTGAGTCCTCCCGCTGCCGTGCATAACATCACAGACGGCCGCCGAGTGGAGGACTCGGCTTCCCAGGACTCCCTGCGGTGGCGCTCCCCCTGATCGTCACCATCGGCGCCTGGAGGCGCGATAAAGGTGGGCGTCCCTCGCAACGCGGGACGCGAGCGGGACGCCGGGCTAAGCCCGGGCAAAGGGCGGGCCGTCTGTGTCCGTCCGTGGACGGCTGAGGACAGGACGGACCCTCCCTCTAACATCTACGTTTCCTGTACAAGTAGGATTTCCTTGACTTGTTTGTTCTTTGTTACTATTTAATGGATTCACTATAAACATTGACTTTCGAACTGTATAGTTGCCTACCAATGATCTCTGCTACCTGTTACATACAAGCATAAAATCTTCACTAACATGTCTACCAGAGGCACCAGGAGCAAGACCGCTGCCGGAGCCGCTGCACTGATAGGTCCAATAGACAGTTTCATCACACGCACTACTGATGCTATTGATCTTAGCATCTCACTATTACAACGAAGAGTATCTCGGGACTTGGAATTTGCAAAACGCTCTTCATTAGGAAGTATTAAATTAGCCAGAACCCCTGGCAACGATACTACATCGAGAACTGAAGACACTAATGACATTATAGCCGTCCCTCACACCTTGCTGAATGAAGTAAATCTATCAGTATCGGACACAAGCACCAATTGTGAGTCGGACAGTGATCTAGAAAGATCTCCCCTTCTTAATGTGGCTTTAACTCCCGAATTAGTCGAGGACACCACAGAGAATGTACTGGGAGACACACAGGGGGGGGCAATTTCAATAAGAGCTATATCTCCCACCCAGCCCTTGCCATTGACTCGTAAGAAACGTAAACGCACGAAAGGGCAAAAAGGTAAAACCATGTTGGCTGATGTAGAAAATCATCACGACTCCCCCAATATAAATAACAGTCACGCTTTCAGAGAAAGAACTAATAATGATACAGACTATGATAACTTGGTTGAGCGAATTGGGGACCTTCTGAGCATATATATATCACCGGTCGAAACTAGGCTCGCTCGATTAGAGAAGAGAATTGAAGAGCTGGTATCTATGAATAAAAAATCTCCCCCTCCCCCTCTCTATAACGTGGCTGGAGCACAAAAAGCCAAACCTAACGAAAGCAAAAAAGCGCCGCCCCAAGTAATACCCAAAACTGGTGGACCTGCTGAGACAAAACAAAAGATTACAACTAATAAATCAACATCAGTAACCCCCCTTGTACCAGCTATGAGTCCTCCTCCAACGACCAGCACCGCACACTTAAAAAAAACACAAATGGGCACACAACATCTGCCGCAAATTTCCACTCAGGCTAGTAATACAACGGCAATAACACACCATCCAAAGACCCCTTCCGAAATCCCTTACAAAGCTAAGCAAATCCCTCCACGAATCACCTTACCACCAGAATGTGGAGCCTTTGTACTTGTCCTAGTTAATGTCCCTAAGCTCAAGCCAGAACAATCAGAAACTATTCTATCATTAAAAAACAAAATACTTTATTGGCTCTCATTAAACTGTAATTTCCCAACGGAATGTGCAGGGGAAATTACACATGTACAAAGAGTAGGATGGATAGGCCCTTTGGGGAAAAAATTTGAGGGCGACTGTGTAACACTTAATTTTAGAAACCCTAAATGGGCAGAAAAGACTCTCGCCAACGCCCCTCCACCCTCTACATGGGAATTCAATACCACCTTGCTTCCCCTGGGCTACTTCTATAGGCACCTCCTTCCATCAAGTACAAATACATTACCAAACCCTATGAACTTTCTCTATGAAAGGCACTTTCAGCCTGAAAAGAAGACTCCCCTCTTTCAACAAAATTCCAAATTTGTTTATCCTACGGAAACAGCACAATGGCATCAGACTCAAAATTGCTTGCTTCCATCAGTCCATCCTTACCTTTCCACTACTTTACACCAGGATTATGGGGACAATCGGTGGAATCAACTAGTACACTTGCCAACTACTTCCTACAATATTCCTATTTATAATAGATACAATGCATTCTCTGGCTTAGACTGCAACGATTGACTTCCTACCCCTAGAGTCAACTGGGAAGATGCAGCCACCTTAGAATTAGGGGAGAATTTAGAACCCGGGGGAATATCTATCTCAATCTTACCGGGGCAAATAAAAAATAAGGACGCCTTGAGCATACCATCTCCTCCTAATAAGACTGGCTCACGAGTCTGTGCGGATAACTTAACCACCGCAACAGACCCAACTAATATTAGTCCTAAGCTGCATTTTACTTTTTGGAATATTGCAGGCTTAGTATACAAACAAACTAATCCTAACTTTTTGTCTCAATTGAATTCTAGTGCCATTATCTGCCTCCAGGAGACCTGGGCAATCACTCCTATACACATAGCGGGGTATAAAACATTTTGGTCCGCTGCAAGGAAATCCCCCTCGGGCAGAAATAGTGGTGGCCTTGCCACCTACATTTCAAACACTATACAAATGGAGGATATTGCACCTCTTATAATAAAAGACAACTTCCAACTCATAATTCTAAAACAAAGAAAACAAGAAGTGTACATATTGGTAAATTTCTACAATAATCTGTCGCAAACTAATTTGCTAAACACCCTTACCGAGATTGCAACAGTACTGCAAGAACAAACCACAAAATATGCAAAAAATTCATGTATAATAATTTGGGGGGGAGACTTCAATCTCCATCTATGTATGAACAGTAAAAATACTAAATGTGGCATTATCGATGAGGAGGATATTAGCATAACCCACTTCTCACACACCGTTGAAGGCGAGAAAATGAACGAGGTCATGGCTGAACTACAGTTAGGTTTTCTAAATGAAAAAAAAAATCCTCCTGCTTCCTTTTCCCCAACGTTCAACGGAAGAGGATTAACAAGTCTGATAGATTATATACTAATATCTCCCTTAAATGGGACAGCTATCGATTGTTTTGAAGTAGTAAAAAACCCACTGAGTGACCATTTTCCAATAGTTGCATCCCTTGCGGAAAATACACCACACAAACCCAATAACATAATGACCGTATTAGCCCAACAAGAACTTACAATTGGTTCCATGAATGGTTATACACTTAAATGGGGGAAAATTGATAAGGAAGGCACAACTAACAAAATAGTCAAAAACTGTAGTGCCGAAATTAAGAACTGTCTTGACCTGAACCTACAACCAAAGGTGGTCATTGACAGTTTTAATACCGTTTTGAAAAATATACATAAAGAGCTAACTAGGACCTGTAAGCAAAAGTCAGAAATAAATAAAAATAATAGCTGGTTTAATTCGGCATGCACAAAGGCACACACAAAACTAAAAGAGGCCTTGAATAAGGACAAGAGGGATAGAGCTGAGATCGGTAGATTAAGGAAAGAGTACGCTGTCGCGATCAGGTTAAGAAAACAAGAGCTAAAAGTTGATCTATGGAATCGCCTCAGCAAAAGCACAGAGTTGAAGGATAGTGCAATGTTTTGGCACACAGTAAGGTCACCGTTTTTAACAAATAAAAATGAAACACCCTCCATCGACGTCGCTATAAGCGAAGATGAATGGGTGGCTTATTTTTCAAAAGTTTTTAGCAAAGACACCTTGATAGACATTGACCACCCAGACCCTCTAACGCAGGTTATATACCCAATAGACCTACAATTCTCCCACAAGGAGGTTCAATTGGCATTAAAAAACTCAAAATCTGGCAAAGCCCCTGGTCCGGATGGGGTCCCAGCCGATGTTTTCAAACATCTACCAGATCTCTGGTCCCCCATACTGACCAATGTTTTAAATGCAACACTAAAGGTAGGGCTACTAGATTCTTGGAAATCATCAATACTGGTCCCAATCTATAAGAAAGGGGATCGAAATATTCCGTCCTGTTATAGGCCTATTTCCCTCCTGGACTCGCTTGGGAAGATGGCAGGGCGGATCCTTCTTAATCGACTTCAGGAGTGGGCAACTGACCATGGAGTAATATCTGATATACAATATGGTTTCCGTGAAGGCCTAGGAACAGCAGACCAAGCACTTAACCTTTCCCTCCTAGCGGGTAAATATACGGAGGCCAAGGGGTCAACACTATACATGGTCTACGTCGACTTATCAGCGGCGTTTGACTGCGTCGCTCATTCAGCATTATGGAACATCGTGCTGAAATTGGGCGTTGACCCAGCGATTGTTGATTTCCTGCGTGAAATGTACACAGGGACGACAGGCAGGGTAAGATTTGGGACCAAGGGGGAACTTACAGGAAATTTCAGGGTGGAAAAGGGGGTCAGACAGGGTTGTGTGCTGGCCCCCTTTTTATTCACTGTCTACACTAACGGACTGGAAGCCGCGATGCTCCAAGGCAGTAAAGATTTACCTACAATAGCTCGTCGGCAAATACCTGCACTATTATATGCCGACGATGCTGTCATTTTAGCAAGAACCCCAAATGAACTCCAATGTGCACTAAACAGATATTGTACGTTCATGGCTACCCTAAATCTAAAGCTAAATGTTAAGAAAACTTACACTATGCAAGCTGGGAAGGGATCTGGGAAGTGCCGAAGGTTGTTTGTAAAAGGTGAACCATTAGATAGAACGGCAACCTACCCATACCTGGGGATAGTAATAGATGAGAAGTTCAAGTGGACCCCAGCGGTTAATGCCAGGAAACTTGCCTTCTTGAGGGAAACTGTCTCACTAAAAGCATTTTCACAAAAACTGGGCCAACGTCCAATACAAGTAATGCAGAAAATTTATAACGCTAAATGCATATCTACGGCAATATATGGGGCAGGAATATGGGGGTATGTAAATGTTGAAGCCATTCAAAAAATTGAGAATTCCTTTTTACGATACTTACTTGCGGTTCCAAGGAATACCTCCACATATGCATGTCACTTAGAATTGGGACTAGACTATATAACAGACATCATAAAACTGCAGCCAGTTATGCTATGGCGCAGAATATGGGTTACAGAACAATGCCATTTAACGAGATCCATCATTGAAGATATTCTGAGTCTCGATCAGTGTAAAAAAATCAAATGGATAACCTACGTCAAAGCAATTCTTGAGGACTTGGGCTACAAGAAATATTTTGATAATCCTCCCAGGATAAATGAAATTTCTAAGGCGGATCTAAAAAAAGAATGCCTTACACATCTGAGACAGTTACGCCTAGTAACTGAGATCCACAAACAATCTGTTCAGAAAGCCATACTAGTGCAGACTGTTTTTGAAGTTGAACCTTATTTGTTATATAGTCTAACCCAATATGAAAAAATGCTGCTAACTCGCTTAAGGTTTGACATGTTTCATTTGCTAGTTTCCTTTCCAACCCAAAACGACTGGATGTCCACACGGACATGCTGCCCATGTGATTTGGTATCTACGCAATCAACCATACATACTATTCTATTTTGCAAATTTTTTGTGGAACCCCGTAGGCGTTGGCTACTCCCCATCTTAAAACTCTGGGGGCTTCGCCAATGCCGTCCTGCGTTCTTGGCATTACAACATTTAGAAAATGAAAAATATGCTAAAGCAATTGCACGTTTTCTTAAATTCTGTATTCAACATCGTCGCAACCTATGAATAAGATCTGATTAGGAGAGATACAATGAACGCCCACAAAATCTCTAGGATCTAAGATGAACATAAATTGTATGATATATCTTGCTGCTTCCTTTTTATCAAATCTGCTTTCTTAAATGAATTTTAATTGCTTTTAGTATTTTAAAATTGTGATCTTAATACATGATCAACTTTGTAATTTGTATTTTATGAACTTTTATGGTGTTCTTATCAAATGAACTACCGAATAAAGTATTTTTTGATTTGATTTGATTTGATTTGAATTGTTCTCCAGCTGGAGGACATGACCCACAGGTGTGAACTGGTCTCGGTACAGAAGTTCCGTGGTGTAGTGATGACTCTCGAAACTTGACAGAGTGAGATCCTGATTAAAAGAAGGCCCACCTCTATGCTCTGTAATGTGTTTCACTGAAACAGTATTGTTTGGCCGTTATGGGGCAACAGATACTTCTGGGATAGAGGTGTGGGGTCGGGGATATGGGGGACTGGTGCAATTTAGAGTTCATGCTTGTTGCAGTAGGTTGTGCTATGCTGTTTCTTTATGCATCTTAATACGCATGCCCTGCACCAATATACTATACTGTAGGGTGGTGAGTGGCCCTCGGGTGCTTTCATGAATCACCAACCCATCCACAATATGGCTGACTTTCATATCTTGTCTTGGAATGTCAATGGTCTCTTAGATCGAATTAAGCACTATAAGGAACACACCTGAAATCTTGCTACTGCAGAAGACTCATCTACTGGGTTCACATTATTCAATCAATCAATCAATCAATCAAGATTTATAAAGCGCAGCTGATCACCTGAGTGGGTAAGCAGCTGCTTGCAGGTACTGAAGGCTTATTCAAACAGCCAGGTCTTGAGGGCCATTCGGAGCTTCAGAAGTGACGTGATAGTCCGGAGTTGCATGGGAAGGCTGTTCCAGGTCTTTGCTGCGATGTGGGAGAAGGAGCGTCCTCTACTTCTACTTCAGTGGATTGCGGGGAGTATGTGCATGTGAAAGGAAGGCAGAGCGTAGTCTTCTCGACGGTTTGTGGAAGTTCAGGTGGTGGTCCATGTATGTGGGTCCTTGTAGGAAAGTATGGTCTGCTTCTTTATGGTTACCCCGACTTTTTGCTAAATGTAATACTGTTTTTGACTAGTCTGACTGGGATCCTGCTAATCAGGACCCCAGTCTATCTGCTTTCTCCCTACACTGTTATGTTATATACTTCAGTGCACTCCAGATTTGATACTGGGGTACCCTTGTCAGTCCAAAGTATAAGGTACCCATGTACTCAGGGCATAGGTACCCCAGAGTCCTCCAATGGGCTGAAGCATGTATTATGTCACCCATGAGAGGCCATGCAAAATGGAACTACAGGTCTTCCACTGCAGCCTGTGTAAGTCAGTGCATGTACCACTTACTTTAGATATGGGTTTACTATATCTAAGGGTCACTTCACCCCTATAGCAGGCTTTTACAATCCTGACAGCAGGGTGATTGGTTCTAAGGGAGAGGGTGACAATGCAGGAGCAGGACACCCCTGCAGCCTACGGAGTCCATTCTCCCTGGTTGTCAGTGAAGCAGCCATATATGGCATATAGAGGGGCATTACGCGACTGCATGATGACCAAACGGCCGAAACAAACCCTATTGTGTTTGGTATCAAACATGTTGGAATCATAACCCCACACTGGTAACCGGTGTGGGAGGTATGATTCCACCCCTCAGAAGCGAGCTTCATGACGTCCCTGGTGTTCCTGGTACCAGCCTTCTAGTCCTGGACAGCACAAAATGGTTGCTTCCAACCAGAAGCACATTTCTGCCCTCCTGCTGCTGAGCCAAGCTTGAGTTGGGGAAGGTAGAACAATAGGCATTCTGTCCCAGACAGGATATATTATATTAGGGCTGGGTGGGTACGCTTACCGGCGACTGAAAGTCTGCAGGAGGGGCACATTTGGTGTCTCTGTGCTTAGTCCAGTTCAAACCAGTCCTGGGAGTCGTTGGCTCCAGCTCTGGCACGAAACTGGACAAAGGACATGGGAGTAACCGCCTCCCTGCCCAGACCCTACCCTGGGAGGGTCCGCTGAATCTTTCCAACCCTCTTCCGTGGGTACTTAATGGCTTACCTGGCTGCAGGACCTTAGATTCGATGTGGACAAGATTCTGAACAAGAAACCACTGCAATTCGACTGTCTGGACACACTGGACTTTGCTGGACTTTGTTTGGGCCCGACTTTATCCCCCTCTCAGTCCGTAGCATCATCTGTGGCCATGCACCATACAGGATCCGTTTCGGACCTGTGGTGCATCAAGAACAACTGAAGATAATCTCCCTTGGTGTGAAGGATTCACTCCCCTGTATTCACAGGCACCTCATCGCTGCTGATCGGTCTGCTGTTCCTGAGCTCCTGTGGACTACGAAGAGTCCAGCAACAAAGGAAGTGGGTTTCTACATCCCTTGAGGCCCTAGCTGTCTGGCCAGTATCCCTCTTGGGGGCTGCAATACCCGAACCACTGTGCACCACGTTCATTTGCAAGTGCATATGCTTGTTGGCAATTCCTGAACAAGTGCATTGGGCTCTGAGCAGCCCCAACCTTTGGCGCCATTTCCTACCAAGAACTTTGACCTTTTCGCACTGAGTGCTCCGTGGGCTGTTGTTTGCTGAAATCGCTCGAGGTCCTCTCGTGACTCCGGTGCCTCCAGCCTGTGGGCCTAATTGAGGGTCAACTCTGCTTTTCTTGGCCCCCCCTGGTTGTTCCAGGCTCGCCCTGACTCCCCTGTGTGTGGTGAGTCTCCTTGGCCTTACTGGTCCGAATCGTACCCTGCCTTGTCCTTCTGCAAGGATTGTCCTTGCCAAGGCTTGTTGGTGCTCTTGCCGGACACCAACCCCCCAGCACTCAACATCCTTCATAGGACAGCTTGCATCGGCCTCCTGGTTGTCCTCAACATCTCCCGGTCCCCGTGGCTGCAGAGTCAAGAACTCCATCAACCAACCTGAAGCACCCGACATCGGTGGGCATTCGTCTACTGAGCCCCGAGTGACCCAGACTCTAGCCCCTCTACTTTCAGGTGCTCCTCAACAGGAATCCACCTTTGGATTCCAGTGGACACCTTTCTCCCTCCCAGCAGCGGCTCTTCTTCGAAGTCCTCCGTTGGGTTCGACTGCGGTTTCAGACCTTCGCACCTGGCTTCCCTGGGCTAAGTAACTTGGGTACCTTGGTATCCATGGGTGGGGTGGCTCTCCAACCTTCTGTCCTCCACTGGGTTTCTTCAAAGTCCACTGGGAAGGGTCCTTCAATCAATCAATCAATCAATCATGCCATTTGTATAGCGCACTACTCACCCGGGAGGGTCTCAATGCGCTTGGGGGGAGGGGTATGCTACTGCTCGAACAGCCAGGTCTTGAGTTGTTTCCTGAAGGCGAGATGGTCCTGGGTCAGCCGAAGGTGGATGGGGAGGGAGTTCCAAGTCTTGGCAGCCAGGTAAGAGAAGGATCTTCCTCCGGCGGTGGCTCTTCGGATGCGTGGTACGGCTGCGAGGGCGAGGCTGGTGGACCGTAGCTGGCGGGTGGGCGTGTAGAAGGTCAGGCGGTCGTTGAGGTACTTGGGGCACAGGTCGTGGAGAGACTTGTGTGCGTGGGTGAGGAGCCGGAACGTGATCCTCTTGTCGACGGGGAACCAGTGCAGGTTCCTCAGGTGGCTGGAGATGTGGCTGCGTCGGGGGACATCCAGGATGAGTCGGGCGGAGGCGTTCTGGATGCGCTGGAGTCTTTTCTGTAGCTTGGCTGTGGTTCCGGCGTAGAGGGCATTTCCGTAGTCCAGTCGGCTGGTGACGAGTGCCTGGGTGACAGTCTTCCTGGTCTCGGTCGGGATCCAGCGGAAGATCTTGCGAAGCATACGCAGGGTGTTGAAGCACGATGAGGAGACGGCGTTGACTTGTCTGGTCATCGAGAGGGAGGGGTCCAGGATGAAGCCCAGGTTGCGTGCGTGGTCGGTTGGCTTGGGTGCGGTGCCCAGGACTGGGGGCCACCAGGAGTCGTCCCAGGCGGAGGGCGAAGATCCCAGGATGAGGACTTCCGTCTTGTCCGAGTTCAGTTTCAGGCGGCTGTCCTTCATCCACTCGGCGACGTCTTTCATCCCTTCGTGTAGGCAGGTTCTGGCGGTGTCGGGGTCTCTGTTGAGGGAGAGGATCAGCTGGGTGTCGTCGGCGTAAGAGATGATGTTGAGGTTGTGCTGGCGTGCGATGGCTGCGAGAGGTTTCATGTAGATGTTGAAGAGGGTGGGGCTGAGTGAAGATCCTTGCGGGACGCCGCAGATGACTTCGGTGGCCTCGGAGCGAAACGGGGGGAGGCGGACTCTTTGTGTTCTTCCGGCGAGGAACAAGATGATCCACTCCAGTGCCTTCTCTTGGATACCGATGTTGCTGAGGCGCTGGACTAGGGTGCGGTGGCAGACCGTGTCGAACGCAGCGGAGAGGTCCAGGAGGATGAGGGCCACTGTTTCCCCCTTGTCGAGCAGGATCCGGATGTCGTCGGTGGCTGCGATGAGGGCGGTCTCGGTGCTGTGGTTGGCTCTGAAGCCGGACTGCGAGGGGTCGAGGGATCCGTTCGTCTCGAGGAAGGCGGTCAGCTGTCTGTTGACGATCTTCTCGATGACTTTAGCAGGAAAAGGGAGGAGCGAGATGGGGCGGAAGTTTTTGAGATCGGTGGGGTCCGCTGTAGGTTTCTTCAGGAGGGCGCTGATCTCGGCGTGCTTCCAGCTCTCCGGGAAGGTGGCGGTGTTGAAGGAGGCGTTGATGATGTTCCGGAGTTGGGGTGCGATGGTGGAGTCGGCCTTGTTGAAGACGTGGTGTGGGCAGGGGTCGGTCGGTGATCCGGAGTGGATGGTGTTCATCGTGCGGGCTGTGTCTTCGGTGGTCACCGTGGTCCATGTGCGAAGGGTGGCGGTGGGGGGCGTTGGTTCGACGGTTGGGTGCGTGGGTGGGGCGCCGAAGCTGTTGTGGATGTCGGCGATCTTGCGGTGGAAGAACGAGGCGAGGGAGTCGCAGAGGTCTTGTGACGGAGTGATGTCGTTGGTGCAGGTGCTGGGGTTGGAGAACTCCTTGATGATAGTGAAGAGCTCTTTGCTGTCGTGGGCGTTGTTGTCCAGTCGTTCCTTCAGGGATTTCTTCTTGGTGGTGCGGATGAGCTGGTGGTGCTTGCGGGTAGCGTGTTTGAGGGCGGTCATGTTGTCGGTGGTCCGGTCGAGGAGCCAGGCTTTCTCGAGGGTGCGGCAGGTCTTCTTGGAGTCCTTGAGGTCGTCGGTGAACCAGGATGCCTTCTTGCTTCTGGGTCTGCTGGGAGGGTTCTTTAGTGGCGCGAGGTCGTCGGCGCAGGCGGTCAGCCACTGTGTGAAGTTGCGTGCTGCTTCGTTGGGGTCCGTTGTCTTGGCGGGTGGGCTCTGGCTGAGGGAGGTGGTGAGCTGGTCTGCGGTGATCTTGCTCCAATTCCTGTGAGGTACCTGTTGCGGGTGGTGGGGGGTCGTGGATCTTTTGAAGCTGAAGTGGACGCAGCTGTGGTCGGTCCACTGGAGTCCGGTGGCGTGGCTGAAGGTGATGTACTTGCTGGAAGAGAAGAAGGGATCAAGCGTGAGGCCGGCGTAGTGGGTGGGGGTGTTGACCAGTTGCTAGAGTCCGAGGTTGGCGAGGTTTTCCAGCAGGGCGGTGGTGTTGCGGTCCTTGTTGTTCTCCAGGTGGAAGTTGAGGTCCCCGAGGAGGATGTAGTCAGTGGAGGGGAGGGCGTGCGGGCTGATGAAGTCTGTGATGTCTTCGCTGAATTGTGTGCGTGGTCCCGGGGGTCTGTAGACGAGGGTGCCTCTGAGGGTCGTCTTAGGGTCGGTGTGAATCTGGAAGTGGAGATGTTCGGCTGCGGCGAAGGAGTCGTTGGCGTCGGTCGTGATGCGGATGGTGTTCCTGTGGACGATGGCGATGCCACCTCCAGTCTGGTTGATGCGGTCCCTCCTGATGATCTTGTACCCGTCCGGGATGGCGATGGCGATGTCGGGTGCAGAGGAGGCGTTCATCCAGGTTTCCGTGAGGAAGGCGACGTCCGGTGATGTAGCGTCGAGGAGGTTCCAGAGTTCCACGGCGTGTCTGTGGACGGAGCGGGTGTTGATCAGGATGCACTTGAGGTGGTTGCTGCTGGTGTTTGTCTTGGCGGGTGCGGGGCAGGTTCGGAGGCAGGTGAACTTGCAGGTGCAGCAGGTGAAGGGTCCGTGGGTGCGTCTCGGGGTGGCTCGGCAGCAGGCGTGGGTCCGGCCGGCATTGAGTGCGTTGAGAATGGCGGCGTCCTTAAACTCTAAATCTTCAACAGCGACTTCCCCATGGACTTGTATGGAGCACGCGGTCGTGTTCTCACATTGCACACGCTCTCCGTGGGGTGCCTATCAACTTACCTTGGGTGGTTACTTGGGGGTCGCAGCAATTCTACGGCCTCTTGACACTGTCTTGACTCGAGTTGTGGTTCTTATACCACTTATTTAGTATATGGTTTGGTCCCCTCCTGGGGTCCACTGTGTATTAGTGCTATTTACTGTAATTTCTTTGCTCAAGTATTGTGTACTTTGTGATTATCTCCATGTAGGAGATATTGTGTCGTACTAGATAGTGTTATATTAATAAATACATATTTTTATAACTACTGTGTGGTCCTCCTTTCATTTAACCAATACTATAAGATTGCATTTCGGTACAACTAGCTGCTTAACATTCCTTCAAGACTACGCCTGAAGGCTGCTCTCCACAGCTACCACTTGGATAGCTTTCTAAGGTTATCTTTGACCTCTTAAATCACCATAAGGGTTGTTTGGACTGGTGCAAGGTGCCCACTTAATTTAGTGTAAGGAAACAAAAAGGGTCCCTATAGTTTCACCTATGGGTGTGTGCAGGAAAGAAACAACAAGTTTGTTTCCTTTGTTTTTAACACATGTCTATGTGTATTGACACATATTTTATTTGCTTTTTGCACAATGGTACTTCTATATAGAACAATGTATTGTTTTTAATAAATTCTGTATTTTCCTGAAGACAATTTGTTATTGATTAATATGTCATTTTTATTTATTATTTTGTGATATTACTTGTGGTACTTTCTGATGGTCTGAGAGATCTGTGGTTGCTTACTTAAAAAACATTCTTTCCTGCACACACCCATAGGTGAAACTATAGGGACCCTTTTTGTTTCCTTACATTCTTCTCCTCGTCCCTTATCGGATTTCATGAGGAGACCTCCCTTTCTTTTTAATTTGATATATACGGTTGGTTAACCGGGGAGGTGCTGTACTTACCTCTAATAAAACCATCAGCAGGCAATGATGGAAGGCCTAAAAACATATAGCTATACTGAAGATCAATTTAATAGAATAATAAATAATACTGCTAAAAATAGTGCCATAGTACGATTTCACTTAATTTAGTGGACAGCATAATACAGGCCAACTTCTCACAATCCTTGGTTGTGTAAAGCCTTGTGTGTGCGGGTCAGCATGCTTAATTGGCATCTCTTCTGTATGGGGAGCCAGTGGAGTTGCTTGAGGTAGAGTGTGATGTAGGTTCATCAGTGAAGGCTGAGGAGGAGTTTGGCTGTGGTGATCTGTATGGTCTGAAGTCTCTGCAGGAGGTTACCAGCAATTTGTACGTAGAGGGCGTTGGCGTAGTCCAGTTAGTTAGCTGGTGATGAGGGCTTATGTCAAAGTGCATCTCGTGTGTTGTGGTAGCCACTTGAAAATCTTACGTAGCATGTGCAGAGTGAGGACACACGTGAGGAGACGCTACGATCTGTGATTTAATGGTGAGCTTGTTGTCAATGATGATTCAGAGGTTTCTGGTGTGGTCGGAGGGAGTGGGTGCATGCCCTAGGTCTGATCTCCACCAAGAATCGTTCCATGTGGTTCTGCTGATGCCAACATTTTTTGTTATGCATCTGTGGAAGCTGGTTTTGGTGGGTGTAGGGTCGTCGGTGATTGAGGGGATAAGTTGGATGTTGTACACATAGGAAATTATGTTGAGACCGTGGGATCTGACAATGTTGGCCAGCGGGGTCATAGATACATTGAAGAGCATGGGGCTGAGGAATGAGCCCCAGGGGACACCCCAGGTTATCTTCTTGGGTTCAGAGGTGAAAGGGTAGAGGTGGATCCTCTGGGTCTTCCACATTGTACCTTTCTTGGTAGATTTGGATATGACCGCGTCTTCTATGCTGGGCTCACTAGGAGGGTCAGGGGTACAGCCATCCTTTTACATAAATGTTTTCCACTGGCGGTGATGCCTGCCATTAGTGATCCACATGGGCGATATGTGGGGATTGAGGAAACGTTGGAAGTGAAACACTACAACAGCTTTAGTGTTTATGTACCACCACTGGTACAAACACACACCCTGGACGCCTTAACTGATGTGATCTGGGGCTACCTACCACCTGAGAATACGATTCTGGGGGCAGACTTTAATATTGTGCCTCTTCCGGTGTGCGAAGCCTCAGGTCCCCCTTCTAAACACTGACTGGAGAAGTCTAAGTTTCTCTTGGCCTGGATGGAGTCCCTCAGTCCTCCGCAGACTCTGACGTACACACACACTTCAGCCTCAGCTGAAATCGGCTTGCGTATAGACCTTTTATTCCTCCCAGCTACAGACATGCACCACACAACTGCTGCAAATATCTCCCCCAGAGACATTTCTGATCACTCTCCGGTCTCATTTCACATAGGGGCTCCTATACGTTACAGATGGCTGTTGTGGCATCTTAACACATGGTTTCCGTTGGATAGCCACTTAGCGGCCCTTTTGGCTACACAGCTTCAGTCTTATTTTAAAACAAATGTCTGTTCAGAAGCTGCGGGCGCTACATTACGGGTGGCCTGTAAGGCTACGATTCGGGGCAAGGCTAAAGTGTACTTAAGGTGGGTCAACAGAGCAAAGCATGGCCCAGTGACTGACCATGGGGTCCTGATCCTAGACTTAGAACTGAAAAGCCTGTTTTACAGCTTGGAAATCTTCTGATAACAGCTCAAATTGCATAGGTGTTCAACAATCACTACACACAACTATAGGCCCATTATCCAAGGCCGCTCCAAGAACTGGCTCATCCGTTCCTCGATGAGATATCTTTCCCTCGTCTCCTGACTTCTCAAAGAGAATATCTAGATGCCCCCCTCACAATAGACGAGATTGGAGAGGCAGTACAAAATCTGCACACAGGCAAAACGCTGGGCTCAGAGAGCCACCCCCTTGAATATTACAACAAATAATGGGATATTTTTGTTCCTCATCTCTCCAAATTATACATAGAGGCCGTTGATAAGGGCTCCTTTCCAGCTGGTCTGGATCTGCCAACCATGGTGAGACTCCGAAAGGCAGGCCGTTCTGCAAATGACTGCATAGCTTTTCATTAATTAACGCTGACATCAAAACCTTCACCAAACTCTTAGCAAGTCGACTACAGTGGGTCCTTGATACTCTTGTCCACCCTGACCAATGGGAGTACCCGACACTGTATACAACATTTCCACACCACTATTGATAGATTTCAGGCTCTCTTGGACTCTTTGGCACTTTTGCTGGTGGACTTTGAGAAGGCCTTTGATACTTTGGAATGGGGATACTTGTATCAAGTCCCCTGTGATGTGTGCTGTGGGCCCTGATACAGGGGATATGTTAAGCTCCTATACATGAACCTGTGGCGCAGGTCCTCATCAACGGGTCACTGTCAACCACATTTCTGATCCGAGGGGCATGAGCCAGGGTTGCCCACTGTCTCCCCTTGTTTTTGACCTCGCCATTAAGCCACTGGCCAGGTTGGGTAGATGTGACACCAACGTGAGAGGATACAATTAGGGGGGCTCACTGGAGGGAAAGATGCGCTATACGCTGACTATGTACTCCTCTTTCTCTCCAATCCGAAGTAGTTAGGCCTAGAATCCTTGAACTCCTGCAACTATACGAAGAGGCCTCTGGACTTTGAGTCAACTGGAGTAAATTCCTACTGGGTCCCCTGAAGAGAGACCATGCTACCATCGAGTGGCTGTTGGGTATGCCTTGTTCGGTGTCTCAGCTTCAAAGACCTGGGGGTGCACATATCGATCAAACTGGAGCTTACTCGAAATCTCAACCTCAGCTCCCTCTTGAGTAAGACTAAGAAAGACCTCCTCAGCTTGCCCAAACTTCTGCTGAATGTCATAGGCAGAGTGGCCCATGTCAAAAAGATGGTCCTCAGGCACTTTCTGTATGTGCTGCAGCATTTCTCCCTCCCTATCCAAAATGGGTGCTTTACTGATGTATCAGCATTGAGTCACTCCTTCTTCTGGGGGTTGGCTTAGACATACTGCCCATTACAAATACTGGCTATCGGTCTATGATGAGGGTTTAGAAGCAGCTTACATCAAATTGTACTACTGGGCCTACCAACTCCTGGTTATAAATGCTTGGTTGAACTGTGGCTGGATTGATCTGCCTTATCAGCTAGAGAGGGTCCTTTTGGGATTAGATCATCTGACGAACCTGTTATGCCGCTGGCACATTCCATCACATACTCTTAAGATCACAAGGATCGTGATCCTCATTTGGGGAGCTGCTAATAGACTTATAGGGCGGGACAAGAGGCTGATGCAACAGAATTCCCTATGGAGCGTCCGATGGCTGCACCTAATCGCCTTATTAGAAGCCTTTGGGAAGTGGGATAAAATAGGGATCACTACTTTGGGGGGTGTCTGGAGAGCATCTCACGTGATATCTTTGAGCTACAAGCGCCATTCAAACTCTCACATACCCAGTTTAACAAATACCTCCAACTTTGACAAGCACTGGTGTATCACTCCAAATAATTAACTGACCTACAAGATATCAGTCCAATGGAGGTGAACTGCCAATGGGTCGCTTAGGGCACAATGGCATAACTCACTTGTATAGCTTGTTGATGTGCAATACCCCTAAAACACTCTGGACACTCTGTCATTGTCGGGAGCAGTGGGTGGGTGCCTTTGATGGCACAGAATAGCAGGATACTTATTTGGCTCCTGGAGAGATTGTTATATTGTCGTGCCTTTGAATGATTCAGCTACACTACCTCCACATGACTTACTACACACCACAGAAACTCGGGAGAGTCGGAGTACTTACTGACTCCACATGCACCCGCTGTAGGCACCCTCCGAGGCAGATTTTTTCCAAATGGTGTGACAATGCCCTAGTATGACTAAGTACTGTAACAGATCTTCTATACACTGACTCAAATACTGGAATGATCAGTTGAACTGTCACCAAAGGCAGCCCTTCTGGGCCTCCTGGAGGATGTGGGTGGGACCCGGAGGATTGGACGCTAGTCAGGATGGCCACGTTTGTGGCCAAGCATGACATTGAGCACAAAAGCCTTCCTTGGACCCACCAACTCTGATTGTATGGAAATTAGCAGTGGACTCATGTGCTAAACAAGAGGAGCCAATCTATGCCACCAGAGGGTGTCCAAAAAAATACCAAAGAATATAGGGGACATGATGGAGCTACTACAGACTGTTTAACTAGCCATGCCATGAATATGGAGTTGTGGTGGGTCTGTAGACAGAAGGCTGCAAAGTGGGTGGCAGGATGGGTTCTATATTTTTTCCCGTTGTGTTTGATGTATATACTCACATTTAAACCAATGCAATTTGACAATAAAAATAACTTCGAACATTAAAGCCCATGCAAAGATATAAGTATCAGAATTGACCTCTCTTGAGCACTGAAAAGTTCTGAAAGGACTGAGTAACTGCTGCAAAGTCCCTGAAATCGACGGTCAGTAACCGACTTGATGGTTAATGCTCTGTGGGAGCAATCTTTTTGAGTCTAGTCACAGGTTTGGCTCATTATAAAATAGCAAAGAAGGTTAAAATTCATGCTGCCAAGCAAAGGGGATGACAGACAAGTCACTGTTTTGTATTTTGTTTAGACAGCTCAGTGCCAGTGGGTTACTGCTTTTGCTATCCAGATTATCTTGTTATGTGCAGGCCACAAGTTATAATCATTCGAATAAAGCTGAATTATGAAGTGGCATCAAGGAACTGCATTCAAACAGTGAAACGTAAGTGCAGAATATAACTATTTTACCTCTGGCTTTCTTTCTACTTGAATTTCAAATAAGGCTTATTTTGAGTAGTAATAAAGACTGACAGACTGCATCTCTTTTCTTCAATTAAAAAAACTGTCTATTAGAATTTCCTCTGGATCTAACAGTCTCTAAATATTGGAAATGCTTCTATTAGCCCCACTGTTGAAGCATTTTTTCTACTTTCCTATTTTGAACCAGTAATGAAATGGGAGTCTTTTTTGCAACCTTGTCGCAAAGGTTACCTCATGAGGCAACACACAAAGGACAAAACATTTTCAAAATAGGCTTAAGCAAACTCTCCAACAAAAAGCAACAGGATGCAATACCCTAACCCTGCAATGAATGAAAGAGTGGGACATTTTAATTCTCAGGAAACAGATACTCAGATCGTTCAGGCACCTTGATATTTCCAATTCAAGCACAAGAAAGGGAGCTATGGCACAGCTTTTGTGCAGCTTGTTTCACAAAAACTCAATGCACATACTTGACTCAGGGACATCTTAAGGATTTTGGGGGCCCTGTGCCACATGTATTGGGAGCCCTGATCAGAACAGCTTTGAATTTATGATCCTAGTTCAGCTCTTTCATGCCCTCTTTGGCTAAGTCCCTGACAGTGCACAGGAACACTCGTCCAAATTCGAAATGTGTTAAATCTAATATTCAGGGATAGTTATGTGTGTTTTCAGTATTGTAACAAAGCAACAGCTCACCAATATTACTGCAAATAATCTCTGTGACCCCCTCCCATATCTCAAATGTGAGGCCTGTTTTGATCTAAAAGTAACTTTTTTATGGATGCTGCATGAAACTTAAACACAACATTTCTCTGCAAAATGTCTGTACTAGACTCTCACACATCATGTACTTTAAAAATAAATTAGAGGAAAACAAGTATTTAAAAAAAATCTGTTTAAGAAATATTCATGGTCATTAGGGCAAGACTTTGCAGAACAGACCTGACTCTGCCAGGGGGACCCCTGAAAGGCAGGGGTCCTGGGGAAGAGCCCACTTTTCCCATGCCTATAAACGTCTCTGATTTGAGTTATTGTAGCCGATCTCTGGAGTTGCAGTTTTCAACTAACACTGGACAAGGTGCGATCCAAGCAAATCTTGCAGCACACATTACCACGCATAATATGCTGAAATGTGGTTGTTACTGAGGAGAAAAATAGAAAGTAAACAACCTAGGACCAGGCTGAGATGACTGGTATCCATGGCAACCTGTCACCTCCTTTCGACCCTAGACCCAGATCACATTCTTCCAGGGACACACAGCAGAGAAAACGCTCTGGCTATACACAGTTTAGAGAAAACTGCAGCACTCGGAACAATTTGCTCAGAAAGGAGCTCAATATGAGGGACTTTACATTTATATGTGACAGTCAGATAAAACATATCTAACAAATTTTGTGCTTTGTTTATTTAGAAATACAAAGTCCAGTCTTGAGTAAAAATTGTGTACCTGAGCACGATGTGAGTATTCTCTTCTTTTTTGCAGTTTTATATAGCCCAAACTCGACACGAAGGTATCAGAGCGCTTTACATGAGCACCAGTTGCATTATAGATGGACATATGTTGTTTTTGCTGTTTTTTTGCTTTTTTATATAGCGCAAACTCGACCCGAAAGTATCAGTGCGCTTTACATGAGCACCAGTTACATTATAGATGGAGACGTTAATTTTTTTCTAGGCACGGGGAGATTAACACCTAGATTCATCATCGGCATGTTTTGCGAGTCTGTAATAGCGATTATTAAGGAATCGCTATTACAGACTCGCAAAACGGGATTCAAGTAGAAATCGCAATATTTATTGCGATTCCTACAGCTTCCTTATTTGCGATTAGCTAATTGCTCATCGCAAATAAGGAATAACTCCCCATTCATTCCTATGGGCCTAAAGGGGGCACATATCAATGTGCGAATCGCTATTAGCGATTCGCATTTTGAGTTAGCGATTTCAAGGGTGCAGGGGTGTCCAAAGGACACCCTGTTGCACCCCTGAAATGATATTGGACGCTGGTGTTACGCACACACATGTCCTAAGGACATGTGTGTGTGTGACATACAACTTAAGTTTCCGCTATTTACCAAGAGGTTTGACTTTGCGGTAAATAGCGGCCCAAAATTGCGAATTCACAATTTTTTAATGTTTCATGAATTGCATTTAAGGAATCTCAAATAGAGATTCCTTAAATGCAATTCCTCGCAAAATTGTGAATTCTATATTAGCGAGTTTTGCATTTGGCAATTTCCCTTGATGAATCTGGCTGCTAGTGAATTGGCCAGAATCGCAGGATGCTTGCCAAGCCACATTCTCTCCATCCACATTCTCTACCGTGGAGATGTTTCATTTGAGACTTCCAGAACGAGGCTAAATTACCAAGATATAAGAAAGATAGGTGCCCCTCTCTTTAGCAAACAGTATAGACTAGATCTGCGAGAGTTCGAATTTCTAGCTCCCCAATAAATTCATGTTCTTTTGCAAAGGGATTATCACATAGAGGCGAAGTTCTTGGATCAAATGTACATTGAACAGAAGTGTTAGGAGCAGAATGAACATGTTGGGAAACTACTGTTGTGATCTACAAAATCTAGGGTGAATGAGAATTTTATTAGAGAAGTTGTTGACCCTGACACTAATTTAGGGCCTGATTTAGATCCTGGCAGACAGGTTAGTTACCACATCACAACTGTGACGGGTGTTCTGTTCACCAAATCATAAATTCCATTATATCCTATGGGATTTATATTTCGGTGGACAGGATATCTTTCGCTATTGTGACAGAGTAACCCGTCTGCCAAGATCTAAATGAGGTCCTTAGCGCTTTGTGATCCACACTCACAAGCTCAATCCAACAGATATTTTTGGAACACTACAACAAGATTTAACAAAGCCAGGACGAAGTTCAAATTTATATAATAGTACAGAATTTAAGGGGATATGGATTCCTAAGCTCAGGGAAGAGCAGAGAGCTAAAATATATTTCCTAAGAGAAGGATGAAATGGTAAACATCCTTTACCTACATCTATTAAAATGCAGGGCTTTATACCGCAAACCATTACAATGCATTCCCCATTACAACGCCCCAGTGGAGTTAGAATAGTAAATTGCGTTGTAATGGACGATGCATTGTAATGGTTTGTGGTGTAAAGCCTTGCGTTGTAAAAGATTTCACAGAGTAAAATATGGGGGGGTAATGGCACGCGGAGTAAAGTGTCATATTCAGTTGAAACTGCTTTGTATAGCTTAGGTAACGCCAAAGCTACAGGGAGTGATGGAATAACTATAGAGGTTTTTAAAACATCTTACTCTGATCTAGAGAAGGTAGTAGTGAAGCTTTTTAATAATAATCTTTAGGGAGGAAGGGCTCCCACATAATTTTCTGAAGCTGAATTTATCAGCATTTTAAAACCTGGGAAGCCCCGAACGGACTGGAGTTCATATTGTCTACTAAGTTTATTTATTAAATGTGTATTATGAGCTTTTTACTAACTTTTTGGCAAACCGCATTACAGATGTTGACTCCAAGTTAATACAGTTTGACCAGAGTGTATTTTTACCAAATAGGTTTAGCTAAGCTACAAATTATCTTATACAGGCAATTGATTAAACTTCCCAAAATGAAATCACTGCAGCAATAATGATGTTCACCTCTGCGAAAACATTTGACTTGGTCAATTGGAAGGCAGTGTTTCAAATTCTTGAAGCTTATTATTTTTCAGTTGACTATGAGTTTTAAAGAGTCTTTATAAGGAATTGTCAGCAACAATTATAATTCATTCTGTGGAAGTAGATAGAATTAAAGTGTACTGCGGGTCTCGCCAAGGATGCCCCATGTCCCCCAAATTATTTTCTTTTTTTATAGAGCCCCTAGTAATAGCAATGCATGGGGATGCAGATATTCCTCCCCCCCACCATACTTGGTATGACTGAACGTAACCTTTCTAAAGACAATCTTATATTATACTTAAAAGAGGAAAAGGCTAATCCTCAAAACTTAGTGGAGAAATTGAGGCCATTACGCAGGTGGAGAACATAAAATATATCAAGGGAAATCAGAAGTTCTGCTTTTTTATAATCTCCCTTAATAATCTTCCTGTAGGCCTTAGAGAGAGAGAGATATAAACCAGAGTCAGCTATCAGATAGTTAGGAGTTTATATTTCTGCTGATTATGCTGATCTGTTTAAATTCAATTGTGAGACTACTTTTCAGAAAGTAAAGACTCTCTTGACCAGGTGAAAGTTTTTTCCTGTATATTGTGGGAAGAGTAGCATTAGTGACAATGTCAATTCTATGCCTTTTTATGTTTTTATTCAGTAATGTGTCGATTGGAATTGAAAGATTTTTTTTGTTAGGGGGATACCTTATTTTTTGATTTTAAATGAAATAATCAACGTCCCTCGTTGAACCTTAGTTGCCTTCAGCGAAATAAAGAGTGTGGTGGAATGACTCTGCAGCATATGAGGACATACTCTCAGGCAGCTTTGATGGAATGATAAACAGATTAGAGACCCCTTTGGTTGCTCCTGTTTTTGAGAGTATCTTTTTCATAAAATGGTTTTAGGTTTGGGACTGCATCTGCCTTCTTTTAATAGGATTTGTAGGCTGCCCAAAATGACCCATTACAAAGTATCGTATGATTTTGCACGTCGAGGTATTGAAGTATTTAAGGAATTTGACAAACCTGAATGCCATGATTATCTCCCTCTAGAGAGTCATGAAGATTGTGAAAGTCAGGGTTTCACACTTTCAAAGGCAGCGTTTAGGGAATGGAAAAGTGTGTTGGATATAATACGGTGGTAGACTTTAAGTTTATCTCAGATTGCAAGAGGTGGGATCGGTTGGGAATCCCTCAAAGTGGGTAGGAGGTTTTGGGTCTGCTTTATAAAAATCAGAAGTATTCCCTGCCAATATTTGCCAAAATTAATGAGCACCCAGAGATGATTTTAAGGAGTCTGTACATGCATAAAATGAGGGGGGTAGTGTTTGGGTATAGAATTTTTGGTTACAAGACACATACCCTAGCCCTTTCTTTGCATAGGAGTAAAACTGAAAAGGAAACAGAAGTGAATTTGGTCTTGAATAAATGGGACGAGATTTCGCAATTTAGCTATAAATTGTTTGGAGCAGCAAATCTGAGAAGGATGGAATTTTATTCCAGACGGCTTCTTTATTATAACCTTTAAGTGATTATAAATGTTAGCCCTCTTTGCCGAATAAATGCTTCAGATGCCAGCAAGAAAGGGCCGGTGACTAGCAGCATTCCCAAATCTTATAGGGGCATATTAACAAGCTGAAGTATCGCCGCTTTCTCGGCAAAATTCCCCGAGAAAGCGGCGATACTTCCAGCGCCCTATTAACAAGGGCATTGCAACACCTGCCTCAAGCCCACTTTGCATGTCAGCGAGAAACATCGCTAATGACATGCAAAGTGGGCGTTCCCACGTCCAACCACATGTAAAATGTGATTGGAGGTGGGAACACCCTATCACCAAGGCAGGCGTTGGGAGGAAAGGACCTGCGATAAACTCGTTTATCGCAGGTCTCCCAACGCCTGCTCTGACCAGGCGTTAAGCATTGATAACATGGGGGTGTGGATCATAAAGCTGAATCCACCCCCCATATTATCAAGGCACACATTAGCGCGTGAAAACAACGCTTGTTTTCACGCGCTAATGTTCACTATCGCAGGATTTACTATCACCTACGTGTTGCGCGTTGATAATAACGTGCTAACTTGGAGAAAGAATCCGGCGATAGCCGGCGATAGTGAAATGTGCGATGTGCGTTTTGTAACGCACATCTTGTTAATATGCCCCATAGTTTTTGTGATATGTTTTTTAATTAGTAAACAAGGTAAAGTTCTCTGCCCCGAGGTTTGGGTCATTTTGTTTGATCACATTAGGAAAGATCCCACCCCATCAGGTTCAGAGAGTGTATATATTTTTATTTCAGTGTCCATTGTCATATATTAATTTTACAAAGATGGAGGTGACAGATATTCCTCAGTTGGGTAATTGGAAGGAACAATTAAGCAGGTATCCCACTTCGAATCAGTTTATGCTAAGAGGAACAATCAGCTAGATAAATATCAAGCTATATGGCATAATCTGGATTCCTAAATACGTGTAGCCTCTTCTTTGGTATTTCTAAAGGGATTAATGGGGTAAGAGACAGCTAGATGAAGATACTCGTTTCCTTTGCGTTTATAAGATTATTGCTATAGAGATTTCCTAGCTAGCTTAGTGTAGATCAAAAATATTGAGAGAGAATAGTAGCACATAAGCACTTTTTATGGATTGTTGCTTGAACATGAAATACCTCGAAAAAATAAGAGACAAGAGGCATTTGGCAAAACAGGAACAGTTTGTTTAATTAAACAGTGTGGCCGGGAGAACAGTTACAGGCATAGGGTCTAAGGACTGTCTCAACTTACAATCGATCTGTCATGTGCAATTCATTGAATGCCATAAAATAGTTCAGGTGTTTTTTTTAGTAAGAAATATAACTGCTGTCTTTGGAGTCATAAATTAATGTATTTGATGAGGAAACAAGGTGGGCCTCGACCCTGCATGAACACAATGAAGCCAGTGAGCAAGTGTCCAGATATCCAGCATGGGGAGCATGTGATCACTGCGTGTACTATGCGTGCTGTGTCCTGATTGGCTATGTGTTCCTAACTCCGTGTGGGATCTGACTTTATAGTGTTTTGGGAACACGTGTACCCCGCCTGCCACGTGTGCTTTATTGGGGCCCATATCCCTGAACCATTGTGGTGTCGCTGCACCTATCTGTGGGATTGATCTGAGGTTTACTGTTCGCGTGTTTGTCAGCTGGCTATGTGCCACCCCACCAGTGACCTGTCAATCAGTGACCTCGGCCTGGGTCTCAGCGCCTGCCTGACTACGTATTCATGACAGGCGAATTTGTCAGCAAAGATGCGACTTCGTTTTTATACATGAATGCATCATTAGTCATATTGATATTGACTTTCTCAATATTAACAGGATAATGTGGTTTCTTCCTTTTATTATTGCACTGAATCGCTTTACCTACTATAAAATATGATCAATTAATGAAGGCTAATTACGAGACTTAGTATTATATAAAAAAGTGAAATGCAAATTAACTGCTATTTCAAATATTTTTTAGATGTATCTTGATGTGTTTCAATATATTTTCTGTTAAAGCACTTAGTCACTTCTTATGCATTGTAGGAGAACCCTTGGAAAAGTAACAATTTGTAATTGCTTTTTGCTATATTTAGTTAGATAATCAGAACTATTCATGCAGTCAAAATGGGACTTTTTCTTACATAGCACAAAGACACTTTATTCTATATATTATGTGTGGTTGTGGTTGTTCTCAAGAGTACGTTGGAGGGAAAGGTTTCCTGATTAGTTAAGGTACTGTGGCACTTAATTGTAACGTTCATTTTAGAATATGAATAAATGAGTGGGTTTGTATTGTATAAGGTTATCTAAGAAGTTTGAAGTAAATATGTAAGTTAAATATGGTTGTGGGATCCGGATGGCAGTATTTTGCTACATGAATTTCTGATTGTACCCAATAAAATAAAAATTAAAAAATAATCATGAAATCTGACGGTGTCAGTTCAGCCATGTTTCCCCCACATTCTTCCTGTTGCAGGGAGTTGTTTGGTATCATTCTGAAGATTAGTTTAGTAGGCAGGTATTAATGAGGATTTATCTTTCACCATTATGTCTATTCTGCCCCTGTCTACTCGATGAATTGCAATAGACACATGCACAGTACCTTTCTCTTTCTTCCTGTTTTAAGCTCTTTTGCTCGCCTTTGACAGTGATTTTGCTTTATATATCTCTTCGCCTCTAAGGCGACTCCCTCTGTGCGCAGTTGAGTCTTTGCTTATTTGTAGATTCACGGGCTATGACTCTGGCTAGGCGACATACCACATTTGTAATATTATCAGTCTACACGCGCTTCTTTTTGATGCGCTTCTGTTTTCTGCATCTAAGCGCTTCACATTTCCTGATATTGTGGGGAATGTCTCTCCCCGCTCAGATCAGCTTTCTTTTTTTAATTGTGTTTCTCTGGACCTGTTATGCCGCTGTCTGTCAGCACTGCAGCGGGCCCAACTGCCCTGGAAGTGCTCACCAGTCTATTGGTGCGCACAAGTTGCTTCTGTGCCACGGTCCTTTATGCAGTCAGCTGGCTCTTTATCCGTCGAGACAAGAGGTAGCACTTTGCATTCCCCTGCACCTTTTATTATAGGCTGGGACAGTGTCATATTGAGGAGTTTGAGGGCCCTGGCATGCACATCCGCAGATTTCTGCGGCGGTGCTGTCCGATTTCCCTACTGTTTCCAACGATGTCTCTCAGATGCTGCTGGCCAATCTTAAATCTGGCTCGCCACTTGACCCCTGCCCTGCCAAATTTTTGGCCGGGATGGCGGCAGTGGTGAACCCTTTGGTCAACTCCATCCTCAATGCCTCCCTGAGGGAGGGAAGGGTCCCTAGTTCTTGGAAAAGAGCGATGGTGATCCCCCTCCTGAAAAAACCGGGGCTCGACGCCGAGGCCTTGGCGAACTACAGGCCAATCTCGCTTTTACCAGCGTTAGCGAAGCTAACGGAAAAACATGCCCACGGTGTTCTGTCGAGCTTTTTGGAAGCTAATAATCTGCTCCATCCATCTCAATCGGGCTTCCGTCCTAACTTTAGTACGGAAACGGCTCTGATAGAGGTGACTGAGATCATCAGGGAGACTCTGGATGTCGGCGGTAGGGCCATGCTGGTCATGTTAGATCTTTCGGGGGCTTTCGACACCGTCCCCCATAAGGCGCTTTTAACTAGGCTTTACGACATTGGCCTTAGGGGGACGGTGTTCAGGTGGTTTACTTCTTTCCTTGAAGGCCGCCGCCAGACGGTCTGGGTTTCCCATAGCTCCGCCGAGATGCCGCCATTGGGAGTTGGGGTTCCACAGGGCTCTGTGTTGAGCCCCACGTTATTTAACATCTTTATGTCCCCTTTGGCGGCCTTGGTGGAGGCGTACGGGGCCCAGAACGTCTCTTATGCCGACGACACGCAACTCCTCTTCACATGCGGGAAAGATCAGGAGTTTGATGGAGAGAGAATCCGGGACTGCCTTGCGCTGGTCTTCGACTGGTTCCAGCGGAACAGTCTGAGGGCCAACTCGGGTAAGTCCGAGATTTTATTTTTTGGTTGCGTTGCCGATCCGGAGTGGCAGCATTGGTGGCCGTCCGACATGAGCCCTCCTGCACAGTCCTCCGTGGTGGCCAAAAATTTGGGCGTCAAGCTGGATAACCAGCTGTCGCTACGAATTCACATTCTTGGCCTGGCCGGCACTTGTTATGGAATACTAAAAATGCTCCGCAAATTTTTGCCTCTGTTGTCTGAGGAGCACAGGAGGATTACTGTGCAGGCTCTTGTCGGCTCAAGGCTAGATTATGCCAATGCTCTCTTTCTTGGCCTCCCCGATTACCTGGTCCAGCGCCTTCAGGTGGTGCAAAACTCTGCTGCCCGGGCGATCTTTGGCCTAGGGAGGCGAGCTCGAGCTTCTGGGTTGCTTCAGACGCTTCATTGGCTCCCCATTAGGAAGCGGATCCAGTTTAAATCCCTGACCCTGATGCATAAAGCTCTGCATGGATCAGGAGCTGGATATCTGCAGCGGAGACTGACTTTTTGTCGTCCAGTCCGTTCCCTCCGTTCGGAATCCCTCTTTAAAGCTGTGGTCCCGCGGGTGAGGAAGGCCCGCGCGGGAGGGCGGTCTTTCAGTTGCAGAGCCCCCCAGGTTTGGAATCTGCTTCCACTTCCTCTTCGTAGTACTGCCAACTTGCTCCAGTTTAGGAAGGGCCTGAAGACTTGGCTTTTTAATTCTTAGTCTGTTTTACTGCCCACTGTTCTTTTCTGTTTTTTTCTGATGTCTGTTTTTAGCTGTGTTGTGTTATTTCATTATGAGTTGATGGTGGAAAGCGTCGGGACACTCCTACCGAGTAGCCGTACGCTATATAAAAGCTATATAACATAACATAACATAACATCAATTCACCAAAATGTCAAGGGTAGCAGAAGTGACATCACACGCCCTTTGACCTTCACTTTCACTCACACACACATACTTATACATGCACACATATTCACTCTCTCACACATAAACATTCTCACCCACAAGCACTCACACAAAATACATTCAAAAGCATTTTTTACTTACGCCAACTGCCAAAGAAGTGCATATTCCAGCTTATTGTACTCCGTTTTTTTATTACTCTATTAGTGAAAAATATATTTTCTCTATTCACCATTAGTGAAATGACTAAATGACAGAAAATAAAGAGAGTGGAGCCCCATCTGACCCTGTGTGCCTGGTATCTAATTTGCCACCTCTGAGGCCAGGGTTCGCAAAGGCAGTGCCAGGGGTAGTATAGGGCAAGCCAGGGGTCGCAGCTGCGGCTCCTGGCGACCCCTAAATGATGTCAAGACATATTTTGGGCGTTCCTGTACGGAACAAATAATGTGTTAAACTTTTCCAGGGTCACAAAAAGAGTTGAAATTTGTATTGACCGATACCCAAAAAATCGTTAGGATGACACTGGGTAGCAAAAGAGACTTGGAGGAACATGTAGGCAGAGAGGGAGAGAGGTTTTGAGTGAACATAGAATAGACAGATGTTTAATAGAGAGAAAAGTCACTTTCGCAGGGGTGGTGGGGGGCTTGGAAGGTGGGGGCACTGGGCAATTGCACCTTTGGCCCATGCTCTAAAGTGCCTTTGATATTGGTGACTTCTTTTGTTAGGCTCAATCTTATTGGCACTCGTTGACAAGGTTGTGTTTAACTTTAGTCGGGCGGGGATGAGGGGAACGAAGGGGTTCTTATGGCAGTTGTCGTCTGCCTAATCATATTAAGGTACAGGATTGCCTCTTGCTTCAAAATATATCACTTCATTCCATGGATGGGAGTCTTTAGCAATGACATTGTAAGGATTATTGCCCACCATACAGAGAGCCATGGCAGGCACGGGTTTCTGGCATCCCTGCAAGCCACGCCCCTCAGAGAATGATTTTCAGGTCTGCATCAACCCAATGCTGTCAACTCTACATGAGGTTTATGCATCTTAATAGGCAAAATGTATTTTCAATCTTGATGTGTTTCATCTTGTAACTTAAAAACTAGAAGCGCAGTGACCAATGGTGCAGCAGGTGCAGTGGCACCGATGCCCAGAGTCCGAGGGTCCCACTTGAAACTCCAATTATGGCTGTCTTTTACTGCTTACACAGCAGTGAGGGGCTCATTTCCCATCTCTGTGCTGGGACCTATGACACCCTTCCTACACGACTGCTGTAAATTATGGAATAGCGCCATAAAATGACAGCAATCCAGTTAAATTACCCTAGTCACAGGGACTCTAAGAACTTGATGAAATTGTCTGCAAGAAAGGGAGCCGTTCAGTTAGGGAGTCTGGGTTAACAGACTTGTGAGAAGCAGCCTCTTCAGTGGTGCATGCGTTTCCTTATTGGTCGTATTCATGTTTGCTTATGTTCTCAAATACGGAACACCTTCACCAGCCTTGTGACATTTACTGGCACTATAGATGATTTATTGCTTTCTTTAATCTTCCTTGCTTTCATTGGTTTTGAATCTGACTACACAATCAGTCTTGCTTGTGACAGGGTTATAAATATCCTCCGAGTCTCGACTCAGTTTAAAGTCCTGGGATGTGATGCTATTTTTTCATATTTTACTGATTTGCACTTATATTGATATTATCTTGTAACACACAACTGTACTGAGTGTTTGACAGTGATTTTCACTTTTTGATTGGCCATAGCTAATGTAGGCTGCATTTTAAAATGGTTAACGTTTGGCTGCCATCTTTCTTTCCTAACATGTCGTTTTATTTCAGGAGAAGTTGAATTCACGTACATCATCTCGATGTTTCCATGGTGTTCAATTCTCATATGAAATGCGTTTTCTTTCACGCAATCCTTGTAGAATGCATTAACAAGCAGTTGCAATGCACCTGCAGAGAACTGCTTTGCTCAATATATCACATTATGTTGCCAATAAATCCTAGCTTGAAGTATCTTTAGAGTAGGATTGCTGTGTAGCAGCTTGGCAAACATGAGTTTACTTTATCTGCTTGTGCCTTAACCTGATTTGTCCTTTCTCTGGGAATCGTGTGTATCAATTGCTAGGAATGTATAATTTAAGTGAATGCAATATAGAGATAGATTCAGATGCCTTTGTCACTTGTCTTGCAGAAGCTTTTTTGCCTGCCCCTAGGACAGATGCTTTTCACTTGCCTTTAGAGTAGATGCTTTTCAGATGTCTTTTTGTCCGACCCTTTTTACTAACATTAGCAGAAGCTTTCACGGACTCAGCAGAGTAGGGTGCTTTCTTTATGGGCAAACCTTCTTTTGAGACAACTCTATAATAGTTTGTCTTTTTTTATGACTTTAAATTGCATCAAACTATTTATCGACTTTTGAGTTAGTGTATTGAATATTGATTTTTAAAGTCATTTGATGATTTTAGTTTGTAGCCTGCTAATCCTTTAATAAACCTTTATGGGTTGAAACCTAACCACTCACCGTCTTCCTTGTGGAGCTTACTGTGTTTCAGGTAATTGAAATGTATTGAATTCCATAGACTCAGTTGGAACTAAAGATTCATTGGGGAGAGCTTTATTTCCAATATTTTTCTGCCATTTAGTACACCAGGGTTTTTGTTTTGGATCACCTGTTTCTTTAACCTTTATTGTGGGTGAGTCTCACTACCCCTGTCTCACTCTCAGCAATTGCATGGTAATAGGACTGTGCATGTTTACCACAAATGTCCGACTTTTAAGATAAGGCCACTGTGATGCAGCTAAGGTATGGGGCACTATGCTGGCTACACCTGAACAAGTATGTACATGTGTGTGGCATGGGTACAGCCTGCATGGAAGAGATTACAGTCATGGGCAGCCTGGTGGTTGCACACAGGTAAATTGCCTTTGCCAGTTTTAAACTGCAAATTTGACCTGTCCAAATACCCGGGGCCTTATTTATGAAGGCTTTGCGCCGCCGGTACGTCACTTTTAACATGGGAAAAAGTGACGCATCGGTGGCGCAAGGCTTTCATAAATGAGGCCCCCGGTTTGATAGGCCTAAACATTCCTTTTAAATATTAGTAAGTCACCCATATGTAGGCCTTGTTGCACAAAAAGGCAGGGTGCATAATATTTAAAAGTACATGTCCCTACAGTATAATGTCCCCAAACTGTTTTCACTGTAGCAAGGCTAGCTGCTGCCATAGGAAATCATTGGGCTATCTTACTACATTTATTGAAAACTAAATTCAGATTGTGACAACTAAACAAATGCTTCTTTTACTCATTTCAATTAGAAATTAAGGAGATTAGGAGTTAAACTTCCTGACAGCAAGGAAAGGACAAGGTGGGCCCTGCGTTGATTACACTTCAAGGGAACTGCCTCTAGCACACACAATGGAACCTGACATCAGGAGAACTTACCTTTGTTTCTCTAGCCAGGCTGGAGCCAAACCAAGGGGAAGGGAGAAACTGACCAGAACCAGTTTTAGGTTTAGAAAAAAAGGGTGCCTCCTGCCCACAGGCTGGCACTGGGCATTACAGTAGCTTCCCCCAAAAATTAAGAAAAGCAAGAACCTGGATCTGGCTGGAGATGGCAGCAACGCCATGGATAGCTGGAAGGGCAAGGCTCTGATGCCCAGATAAACTAAGGACTATGTCTACGGCTGACCCCATGATTAGTGGATCTTTCCTGGGTCACTGAGCTGACCCCTTTACACCCTCTGTGGACCTGTTACTGAACTCCACTGCTACCCTGGGTGCCCTCAAAGATGATCATGAGGTCATAGGACCTAGGAAGGGCAGACAGAGGAGAAGGCTACGCAGGGATCCAGTGAAGCAACTCTGGGTGGTCCTTTGACGTTTGCAAGCCACCGAACATGTGGCGCTCTGCCAGGATTCCCTTGGAATACCCCTGGGTTGAGCCAGTGTCCTGGGGGTCAGTGCAAGGAATTTCTCCTAAGTGGGGGAGAGTGGCGCGAAGGTCCACTTGCTCAGAGGCTCATTTAACCCCAGGGGTCCCATCTTCTGGGGCCTGATGCATAAATTAAGCAGAGGAGGGCAGGTGCAAAGTGCTCAAAGTTCTGGGACCAAGAAAGAGAAGGTGGTCAATGCGGTACTCATCTGCCCTGTATCCATGTCTGGGGGGACAGGTGCACCTTGCTTTGAATCCTCCCACCTGCTGTTCCATAAGGTGGGAGAAACATGGCATTCTGCTCCCACCTGCATGCGGGTGAACGTGCATTGAGATACCAGCAACTACAGAGTCTCACACAACTTACAACAGCCTTGAAAGTGTGTGGGTGTCCCAAGTGGGAATGGGCACCTGCAATCACCCCCTCAGCAAAAACAGAAAAATACATGTGCTCCTGCTGTTAGCACCCCATAATGGCCCGTGCAGACTCATTTACATACGTTTCTATTTCCAGTGGAGGCCCAAGGAGAGCAGGGGCCCCACCAATGTACTTTTAAAGTATTATGGGGCTGCAAGAGGCACAACATCACCCCTATGAATTGATTGTACAAGTTAACATTACGCCCGAAGCATGGAACAGCCTCCGACTCTATAGCAGACACTCCTTCTCTCTCCTTGAATTCCGCAAGAAGCTGAAGCCTTAGCTTTTCAATGAACCAGCCTACCATAGGCATGGCTAGGCACGCACACCTGCTCAGGCAACCCGTTCAAGTGATAGTGCACTTTAAAAATGCACATAACATACATTAAATAACACTATGTCCCCTAGGCCCCAGAATTCATGAGACCTGGGGAAATTGTTTTGCATTTTCAAAGCACTCCCTAAGCTGGAGACTTTGCTCTACAGCATGGGAGTGTAAGGACCTCTATTGGTTGATGCTATGGCTGCATTCTATGTGGTTTAAAGGTGTAAAGCAAAGACTCAGACACCTTATGTTGATTTTCAATTTTTTATTGATAATATATTATCAACAGTGATTTTTTATAAACATTGCAATGCTTATAATGATTTCATTTCAACATGGTTACAGATTTCAGTGATATAATGATGATTTTGATCATGTGGTTATTGGTCTGATAATGTGGTACCCCTTGACAAAGCCAATAGGCTTGCCTTATATTTTTGCATGGTAATCCCTTAACCCCTTCGCAGCTAGGCCTTTTCTCCCCCTGTGCTAAGCCTTTTTTTGGCTATTTAGGGTAGTTCGCGCTTAGGCCCCTGTCACTTTTTGACCACATAAGGTATCCACGCCAAACTTGTGTCCTTTTCTTCCAACATCATGGGGATTCTAAAGGTACCCAAGGTTTCCAGATTCCTTTGGAGGGTACCCAGAAATTAGCCGAAATACAGCAACATTTAGTTTTTTGGGGGAAAAATGGGAAAAAAGTGCTGCATATGAAAGCGTCTGTTTTTTCCCCCTGAAAATAGTATCAACAAAGGGTTTGTGGGGCTGAAATCACCATTTTCCCAGCTTTTAGAGACTGGCAGACTTTTGTCAGAAAACCAACATTTTTTACACAGTTTTGTCATTTTACTGGGATATAGCCTATTTTTGCAAATTTTTGTGCTTTTAACCTTCTTCCAGTTAATGGTAGAAATGGGTATGAAAGCAATAATGGATCCTGGACAGCTACACATATAACAAAATTAGACAAAATTCTAAATTCCGCAAGGGGTCATTTGAGTAGATCCTTCAAGGTTTCTTTATAGAACTAACAATTAAATATAGGAAACATTGAAAGTTAGTTGAAAAAAACAGCCATTTATGCCAACATTTTCATCTGTAACTTCTTCCATTTGTGACAGCTGTTAGAAAGCATTATACTGTTACATCCGCTGTACCTTTCTTGTTGTGGGGATATATAGGACTTGTAGGTTTACGAAGAACCCGACGAACCCAAAGCCAATAACTGAGCAGCTTCTTGCAATGGTTTTTCATTATGTACCGGGTATATAGCAATTCATTTGGGAAAATATATACATCGAAAAATCTGTATGAAAGACACCTATTTATTTCGGAAATTGGAACAAAATATAGAGTTTTGAAACAGTAGATATTTGCACATTTCCGAAATTGTGAGTACCCATACTTGCATGAGAATTATAGGTCATTTTTCAAAATGACTTCTTTTTTATACATTGTCGTTCATTTGGAAGGCAGAAATGCATTGAAAGTCAATAGATAATAACAGTTGCTCTACAATTCTGTGTTATCCTACGACTCCATAAAAAAAGATACCTCACTTGTGTGGGTAGGCCTAGTGCCCGCGACAGGAAACTGCCCAAAATGCAACATGGACACACTTTATTTTTACAGAGAAAACTGAACCTTTTTCTGCAAAGTGCCTAGCTGTAGATTTTGAACCCTAGCTCTGCTGGCACCTAGGGAAACCTAGCAAAATATACATTTTAAAAACTTGACACCCATCGGAATCCAGGATGGGGTGACTTGACTGACTCTCACTAGGTTCAGGTACCCAGAATCCCTTGTAAACCTAAAAATATTTCAAACAAAACCAGATTTTCCTCAAATTTCTGTGTGGGAAAGTTCTGGAATCTGCTTGGAACCACAAATTTCCTCCCATCCAGCGTTCCCCCAGATCTCCCGATAAAAATGGTAACTCACTCGCATGGGTGGGTCAAGTATCTGTGACAGGCAAGGGCCCAAAACCAATTGAGGCAACATCAAAATCACCTATCACAAAACAACCAGGTTTTGCAAGGGGGGTCCATGAGTTTTTGGCCCTTGGCTCGGCGGCCATATAGTGAAACCTACCAAACCGACACATTTCAGAAAACTAGACACCCAGGGAGTCCAGCGAGGTATGGCTTGCGAGGGTCCCCCAACATCTTCTTACCCAGAATCCCCTGCAAACTTAAAATTTAGCTGAAAAAAATCACTTTTTTCTAAAGGTTTCTGTGTGGGAAAGTTCTGGAATCTTCGTGGATCCACAAATTTCTTACCACCCAGCGTTCACCCAGGTCTCCCAATAAAAATGGTACCTCACTTGTGTGGGTAGGCATAGTGGCTGAAACAGGAAATGGCCCAAATCGTACTGTGGAAAATTACCTATAACAAAACTACCTGGTTTTGGGGGGGGCACCTGGTTGTTAGGCCCTGGGCTCGATACCATCTAGGGAAACCTTCCAAACCCACACATTTCTAAAAACTAGACACCCTGGGGAGTCCAATGAGGTATGGCTTGCGTGGAGCCCCCAACGTTTCCCTTCTCAGAATCCCCTGCAAACCTCAAATTTAGCTGACAAAATAATTCACTTTTTCCTTACAATTTTGCATTGGGATCACCATGCCGGCGCAAATGTCCTACCACCCAGCGTTCCGCTTGTTCTCCCGATTAAAATGATACCCCACTTGTGGCCATATAAAAAAAATATCAGCTGATCTGCCCCCAAGGGGGGCAGAAACCGCTAAATGAATGCTCCCCAAAGGGGGAGAGATCCTCGCCCAAGGGGCCACTCTCCACAAATAAATCCCTGGTGGTCCAGTGGGCCTGATTTGTTTTTAAATGGCAAGATGGGGGCATACAGCCAAAAACATTGCCCCCAAACGGGAGCGCCCCTTGCTCAAGGGGCCGCTCCCCAACATGATGGTCAAATGGAAAAAAAGGTGCAAGCCCAATCAACCATTTTATTCAAGGATCTCACCAATAAATCCTACATCAATTCTATATTCTTCGACTTTATGGACGAACAATACCTGAATGCTGCATATAAAAAAATAAGAAAACAAAGCAGAAAAGAAAAGAGAATAGTAAAGAAATAAAGTAAAAAAAAGACACTCAGCCCTAGGAGCATGTATGTGAATAGGTTTCTACAAGGCAGAGCTTTTTCTCACAACATTGTTATATTAGACAAAGAACCAACTAATATTGATGTGTGTTTAATATGTAGATATAATGTAGTTGGCTGGGATCTGGAAGGAAAAACGATCGACAGTGATCCATCCAACAATGACATCAGTTTTGGTTTATGACTAGAAATATTAATGGGTTTTGCCTTGTTGTCAGGGGTGTAGCTAGGTTGCCATTGGCCCTAGTGCAAGAAAAGTAACTGGGCCCCCTCACTAGGGTGACTTCTCAGTTTATCAGATTCCCCAACACTCCTCAACCTCCTTTGACAGAGTCTGCCTCTGCCATATCAAAATTCCCTATCATTCTCATACACTTACTATTATATTTGCACTCTTTACACTGTTTTTCTGGAAGTCAAAGCCATATCACTAAAAAGCATTAACAACGCTCCTATATTTGACCCTAGTAAAGTGCATGCACTCAAAGACACAAACACATGAAGGAACCCCAAATTCACTATGCTCCCCTCACATGGGTACATCCCTCACACTGCACTGATACAGGCACAACTTTTAACCTGTAGACCAGGGTCCAGACTGATAGAGAGCGATTTTGCTCTTTCATTTGTAGGGGTGCATTACAATCACAAGTAGTTCACACCCACTCATATATTCTGTGTCGTGTTAACATTTGGTTATTAGATCGTGTAATGTAATAACGTGTAAAGCAAAGTGATAGTTATATTTTTGTACAACATGGAGAAATTGGCATTGCAATTATGTGCTATTGGATGAAAGCACTAATATGATGAATTTTATAAGTGACTAACGAGAGATAATTTGTCTGTTCTGTAACATATTGATTTAAATTTGCACAGTAATAATTATCATGCATATGTGTGCTTAATGAAATCTCAGGTTGTTTCTTATGTTTCTCTGTAGGCTTCATGTATATTTCTCCCTGTCGCTCTTTAGATGGCTTTGCAAACAGAATTCATGTGTATGTAGAATTTGTTCCTTCTCACATTTCTGTTGCAGGTGGAGAAATTCACCTTTGTTAGTTAGAATAACGCTTTTGTTTTAGGATCTAGGCTTAGGGAGGAGAAGATACATTTGAACAAGCGATACTGATAATGTGGGTTGGTGTTCTTTCTCACTGGACAAGGTCTGGGAATCAAAGTCATCAAGCAAGAGCCTGGGAGCACCATTGATGCATGAAAAGTTACCTATGAGGAGGTGTCTAGCTGGATGGGGTGATGCATGATGTGATGATGGGTGTGACCTATGCTTTTGCGTTGGGGTTAGGGTCAGAGCCCAGGCACTTCTGCCATGCCATGAGAGGAAAGAGCATCTTAGAACAAGCTCTGTCGCTTTATGCTACTTGACCCATTCAACGTGAGTGTACTTCTTAGGAAGCCTTCACTTGCTGACACCTTTTCTGGAACTTGCCTGGGAAATGATAAATAGGGATGTCATGATAGTGGTAGTGTAGGGACAGACTAATGCTCTCTGCTGACGAACCTCCAATGAAAAAGACTATTGATGTCAGCGCAGTTATTTTCTGCGTACTGATATTGGAATTGGTCGCCCTGTGCATGTTGCACCACCTAAATTTTGCTCGTAGATTTGTCTTTGTATTTGTGCCCATGTAATTTTAGACCCTCGTTTTGAGATGTTTCTATGTTCAACTTTTCTTTGTAATAAACTTACTAACTCTGGATCTGAAGTCTGTGTTCCTTCAGTAACATGGCCAACTGTAATGGTAAGGTATAATTAGCTAATGATTTTTACTCCCCTCCACACTTTCAAGCAGGCAAGAAAGAGCTATTGACCAGGGGTTTCAGAGTAAGTCTAGAACGTGGAACCCGGCTCCTTCACTTGGTAGCAGGTTAGGATCGTTGCCTCTTGAAGTGATGGTAGAATCTAGAAAATTCTAGAAAAGATTTAGAGCCAGATGTACGACGGATTTTTGCATGTGCAAATGATTTTTATACCCATTTGCGCATGCAAAAAACCTGCGGGCCATGTACTAACCCTATTTTTTGACTCGCAAATAATTAGCGACTCTCAAAATAGTGTTTAGCGACTCTCTATTAGGAAGGGGCGTTCCCTTCCTAATAGCAACCCCAAAAGCTATGTAAGAATGTTTTGCAAGCGCAATTGCGGTTGCAAAACACTCGCATTTTACCAACTTTCTCAGAAGGGTTTAAAGCACTCGCAAATGGGAAGGGATCCCCATGGGACTTCTTCCCCTTTGGGAATGCATGCGCAAACATTTGTCCCAGGGACCACTGTCTGCCCTTAAAAAATGAAAAGTAAATTTTTTTTTAAATGCATCTTGTTTTCCTTTTAAGAAAAACGGGCTGCATTTTTTTTAAAAACTGCTTTATTTAAAAGCAGTCCCAGACATGGAGGTCTGCTGACCCAAGCTGTCCACCATCCCTGGGAGTGGCAGCCATTCCCAATGGGGTCCCAAATTGTGATAATCTCATTAATATTCATGAGGCATGCAATTTGCGACCCCATTGGGAATCGCAAACAGTGTCTCAGAAGCTGTTGTACGTTGACTTTTGAGACACACAAATTGCAACTCGCAATTTGTCGCAATTTGCGAGTCGCTAAAGTCAATGGTCGTACATCTGGTCCTTAGACTCATAGGGCCCCAAAGAAAGAGAGCCCAGTTATCAAGAGTGGAGAACGACGGACTTTGGCGTAGACCGACGGAGATTGAAGTTGTGGCGATAACAGCGATGAACTGTGGAGTGAGTATGAATGGGGATGTGTTGTGTGTTAGATTGCGTGAATGATTTGATTGTGTAATGTCTTGCAGAGTTGGGATGAAAGTCGAGTGAATGTGGGTTCCGGCCGGACGCATGAGTTTCGTTTTATTTTGATTTATGGGCTCAAGAGTAGCTTAAGACCCTGAGATATATTTGTGGTGAAGAAAACTGGAGTCTGTGTTCCTTCAGTAACATGGGCACTGTAATGATAAGGTATAATTAGCTAATGGGTCTGGGCGGAGGGGAACATGACGGCCGGAAGCTAACGGCCGTGACGGAGCTCCTCCCCCTGACTATTGAGACTACGGCGTTTTGAGCCCGGCAGCAGCTTGTCGGTCTCTCTATGATTGTGGTGCTTTTCGGTGCGTTTTCTGCATTTCTGTTCGGCGTTTTTGTGCAGCGGAGGAGAGGAGGAGAGGAAGCAGGGCGCAAGAGGTATTTTTTCTTATTTTTCTCTGGGTCCTGAGGCTCCGACGACGAGGGGTGATTCTTTCCCTGTGCACGCTGCATTCGCCAAAGCTGACCTGGACCTGCCGACCTAGACTAGACACCTGGAAGCTGTAACCTGGACCCTTTCAGTTTCTGCCTGTGGAAGTCTCTATTTACGTCAGTGGGGGCTTCGCTAATTTTAGAGGCTTTCTGCAGCTTTCTGCTGATGTTATGAGTGAGAGGAAATACGGATGGTTTTGTATGAAGGGGGGGCCACCTTTTAGCGCCGGCTTGGCTCTGAGAGCTAGGCGCTGCACGATTGTGGCGGAAAAACACAAGTAGGTTGATCGGACCCGTCTATGGAGTGGGGGCGGTGACTGTGGACCAAGTGAAAACCCCTCGTGCGTACCGTTATAGCTATCCTACATTCGAAGTGCTGCTGGATTTCTTGCTAAAGGCTGGGGAGGTTCAGGATTATAAGAAAGCAGAAGCCTGGAATCAGAATGAGGAAATTGTCAACTTAAATATAATAAGTTCCGATACTGGAGACGAATATAATCAGTTTCCTGCCAGTGGGTGTCTCTGCCCTGGTCTCTTCTGTTATAGAAGGAAGAAGTTTTGTATGGAGACAGAAGCCGTTATTGCAGCGGTTAGTGGCTTTGATGCTCCCGCATCAGAATTGGGCTCGGCAAATGTACCAGTACTTGATCAAAGGAAAATACATCAAATGAGAATCACCCACTATACGCTAAGAAATCGGGCAGCCAATTTAACTTCTGCTCCACAAAACTTATCGAATTAAATTCCATCCATTTCTCCACCTATAATTCAGGCTAAGCTTACTTCACATAAAGGGAAAGGAAATGGGGCGCATTCTAGAGCAGATACTCCCCCTGAAAAAGGGAAGAGGAAAGCTAAAGCTAAAGCTGGTACCTCTGCTTCAGCGAGAATCACTCCGTCGCTGAAATCCTACTATAAGGTCCTCTCCTCTTCTGGTACTGGAAAGTCAAAAACAATGGCAGCAATTAGTACTCCACCTATTCAAATTGAACTTGAAGCTAATAACGGCACGCCTACTGTAAGCAAAACACAGGCGGATACAGTATTGGCATTGAACACTGAGGGTGAGCCCTTGAAATCAGATCACATGACACAGATGTTATCATCAACATTAGAGGATACTGTCCATCCCGCAACTGAACTTTCCGATAGCTTTTCTGCCCTAGATATTCATGATGTTCATGATGATCAAGGTGAGCAGGACACAGCTGTGAGAGATCCAGGAGATTCCAAGAATGATTCATCTAACCAAGAGGAGGTCGGCAGACCTCATAACCCAGAGAGCACAGGCCCACCTAACAGTGATTCATCCGCTGGTCAAATCCCCCCAATAGATTCTATCCCGGGGTCTTTGGCAGCCATTTTATTGGGCCCGAGGGAGAACATAGGAAAGCGCTTCTCTATATCAGAGTCAAACCAGATGGCCATTCAGGCCTTGTGTGAGGCCGTGGCCAAAAAGGTAGAGGAGGTCACCTTAAGGACTTACGCCCTGGAGGCAGAGCTCCCTAAGATTAAAGAAGCAATTGCCGCTTCCTCAGATGCCATGGATAAATTAGCTCAAAAGAATCGAGAAATGCAGGATGACCTTGAAAGACTTGAAAATCACTCAAGGAAAAACAATCTAAAATTCTTGAATGTGCCTGAGGATCTCGAAGGAAAAGATATAAAGGCGTTCATTGTTGCTATCCTCAAAACTACTATCTTAAAGGACTCAACTGATGTTGATCAGGATCTATTGACGGACATCCAGAGAGTTCATCGAGATCCGTATAGAAGGAACCCGGCGAAGGAACGCCCCAGGAAGATCCTTGTCAACTTCTTGACATCTTCCATCAGAGAGAAGATCCTTTCCCTGGCCCTCAAAACTGGCTCAATAAGATCAACATCCTTTTCCACCCCCTTCTCTTTTACAATACGATCAGATGTTTCTCATATCACAGCGTCCAAACAATGGGAGATGGGGAAGAGACTTACGATATTCAACTCATTAGGGGCGCGTGCCCAGCTTAGATTCCCCGCCTCACTTCGCGTAATGTGGAACAATCACATGCACAACATTCATCATGTAGAAGAAGCAGACATCTTGATTGAAAAAATCAGGGGGGGTGGAAAAGAGGGGAGTGGTGAGGCAATGCAGCTGGTAGTCAGGCGGTAGGAATAGTAGGAATATTATATTCATATCTTCTTCTTTTTTCTGTATCATTTTGTTTTTTTGTTCTTTTGGTTCTTGTTTCCAAGGTATTTACCCTCGATACACCAAATCAAGCTAAATCACTATATAAAAAAAAACAAAAAAACGCACCTTCTCTTCTTTGTCAATCCACATGGATCAGGGGGAGGGAGAGAGCCCCGTCAAGGAGCATAAGGCTCATGAAGGATGGGAGGGTTCCCCATGGAGGGTGGGGGGAGGAGAGGGTGGGTGATGGTAGCAAAAAAATAAAAAAATGTCCTTATTTCACAATAAGCAGTAGATGCCTTTATTTAGAAAAGTGGGCACTCCACGCTGCAGGGGGAAAGAGACTAGATGATGGCGGATAATAACATACCCTGTATTTCCTGGAATGCTAATGGGCTTCGATGTCCTCGGAGGCGTATGCTAATTTTAAAATATTTAGAGCAGTCTCCAGCTAAAATAATCCTCCTCCAGGAAACTCATTTGAGTATCACTGAGGCAAGGGAGTTTTTTGGAAAAATTAGATGGATTGCTTTATTTTGTTGTTCTGGGCAGTCTGTGATCAATAAGGGATTTGCCATCTTGATTAAAGTGGGTAGCGGCGGCACGTTAAAATGTAGCACAACAGACCAGTCAGGGCGGTGGGTCCTAGCAGGGGCTGAGTTTAGTGGAAAGGAATTAACCATTATTTCATACTACGGACCAAACATAGATGATCCTTCTAGTATATTAAACATACAGTCCACTTTGGTTCAGATTAATACTCCTATAGTCATAGGAGGGGACATCAATGTCCTCCTTGATCCCCAGCAGGATCGGTCCAACTATAGCCGCCATATTGCAGCTCCGAGATCTCGACAAGCCATGAAAAATATGATGCATGAGCTTGGTCTAATCGATGCTTGGAGAGCTAAGAAGGGAAATGAGCCAGGCTTTACATATTTTAGCAAAAAGCATGGACATGCCTCCAGACTTGATTATGTTCTCATGGATAGATTATGTCTAGACGAATTGGTGGAGATAGAAATTCTGCCTAGTATACTATCTGATCATGCCCCTGTATTGTTTGTTCTTTCAAAAGGGGTCTTCGTCAGGGCTATCACCCCCAGGTGGACTTTAAAACGTACTGCCCTGAAGGATCCAGATCTGGTTACTATGGCTACCTTGTCTACTACCAACTACTTCTCCGATAATTCGGGATCAGCGTCAATTGAAATAGTTTGGGACACATATAAAGCCTACATTCGAGGTCAGTTCCATAGCCTTATCTGTTCTAATAACAAGAAACAAAAATTGAAGTTTAAAATCTTGGAAGATAAAATCTCAAAGCTCGAGAGTTCAAGGCTGAAATCACATCCAGATAGCTTACCACAGATCTTGGTAGATCTAGAATGCCTTCGATCTGAATATCGAGCATTGTTGGACCAGAAAGTCAAGGCACAGTGGGCTTCCTACTCTATGGAAAATTATGAGTATGGAGAGAAATCAGGGGCGACCCTGGCTAGTAAGATAAGGGCTGACCGGGTCAGGAATAACATTAATAAATTGATTATTGACGACCTGGGCACCGTATCTTCCAAACATGAAGATATGGAAGAGCGCCTTCTCACTATGTTCTCTGAATTATACAAGGAAGAACAGTCTCCGAGTACTAAAAATACACTTCAGTGGCTAGAGAGCAAGGCCCTACCTAAACTGACAGATCAAGGGCGTGAGATTTTGAATGGACCAATTACGATAGAAGAAGTTAGCCTTCAAATAAAAAAGATTAAGAACAACAAAGCAGCCGGTCCTGACGCCCTTCCTGGCGATGTATACAAAGCTCTTCAGAATGCTTTACTACCAAAACTCGGTGAACTTTTTAATTATGTATATAGTCTGAAGGGTAAGACGCCACCCTCTTGGAAGGAGTCCACAATTGTCCTTATACTCAAGCCTGGTAAGGACCCTCTTAAGGCAGACTCTTTTCGGCCAATCTCCCTGTTAAATGCGGATTACAAGATCTTTACTAGTATTTTTGCGGGGAGATTGGCCAAATTGGCTCCCTTACTCATTAATTCCGACCAAAGGGGCTTTATGCCTGAAAGGCATATTCACAAGTTGACTTCCCAGCTGATCGGCAGCATAGATCCGGCTGTGGCACGTTCGGAGTCCTTGGCTGTGGCTGCATATGATTCTGCGAAGGCCTTCGACCGCGTCAACTGGGGCTATCTATGGGATGTCCTGAATGTCATGGGGTTTGGGACAATCTTCCCCCACGTATTGAGAGGCTGCTATGAAGGTGCCTCGGCTAATATTCTGTTGAACAGTATGTTGACATCTCGTTTTAACATCAGCAGGGGAACAAGGCAGGGGTGTCCTATATCGCCCCTCCTGTTTAACTTCTATATTGAGCCCCTGGCGCAAGCCTTGAGGTTGGACGATCAGATAACACCGTTCAAAGTGGATGAGTATAGCTGTAAGCTCGCGTTGTACGCGGATGATCTGATGAACTACACAAATAATCCAGCAGAGGTATTTCCCAGAGTAGAGGCGACTATGTCTGATTTTGGTCGATATTCAGGCTACCGTATTAATACCTTAAAAACTGAAATAATGTGTTGGGGGACTATCAACTGGCATGGAGCTCAAAGTAGTCAGTTCAGATATTTGGGCATACTTATAACTCCTGATTTAACCAATATACCCCAGATAAACATAAAGAGGGTGGCCAAGGATATCGATCAGTTATTTTCAAGATGGCAGAACCTCCCCTTAACAATATTTGGCCAAGTCAATCTGATTAAAATGGTGATACTGCCCAAGTTAACATATCTTTTTAATATGATTCCCTTGCCTTTCCCTGAAAAAATGCTCGGTAGAATTCAGGGAAAAATTGGAAGTTTCATCTGGGCTAATAAGAACTCCAGGTTATCGTGGAAGTAATTGAAAAGAAGGTTGCTAAAGGGAGGTCTTGCTCTTCCAGATGTCCTTGGATACGCTTTAGCTTTCCAATTAAAGAACATCGTAGTCTCCTCTCCAACCCTGATGAATCCAACTGGGGAAAGATTTTGGGGATCATGGCTCGCCAGGAAGGGGGAGGGCCCGGTTTTTTGTATACGTTTGGGGCACCAAAGTTCTATAAAAAGGTACGTCTAAAGGTTTTGAAAATGGCTTTTTTAGTTTGGACCAGAGTTAAGGCAAGATGGGGCATAAAATATTACTCTGCTTTAGCTCCAATTTGGGATTCCCCGGGCTTACCAATATGCCTTAAAGATAGTCTCTCTATTCCTATCATTAGGGCTGGTATAACAGTTTGGTCCGACCTGATAACATCGGAGGGGGTCCTTCCTTGGGAGGTGTTGAGGCTGAAGATTGGAGAATCTTTCTCCAGATTCAAATACATACAACTTTGCTCTTGGTTTTCTGTAGAGAAGTCCAACATCTGTGGCAATTGGGATATAGAATCTGCCCTTTTAACACCAGGGTATAAGAAAAAAGAAGTAGCTTTTTGGTATAGAAGTATGCTTGAGGTGGAGGAAGGACAAACACCATCATTACATACTGTGTGGAACTCATCTCTTCCCCTTGAGGTTACTTCAAGCACACTATACGAAACATCTCTCCACTATCTGTACAGATTTGTAAAGTCTGCTTCTCTTAAGAAAAAACATTTCTTCGCCTTAAATAGGCTATATTACACTCCCAAAAAGATAGCTAAATTTGCCTCTTCACCAAGTTGTTGTCCTAGATGTGGTTTACTAGAGGCCAACGATATCGATATATTTTATGAATGTCCCAGTTTAGACCTTTTTTGGGCCAATGTAGAGAGAGCTTTGGAGGGCATTTATAAGGTTAAGATTAAGTTGAACACAGTTAGAATTTTTTTTGGGTTAGACACTGACTTTGTTTGTAGATTTAGGGAAACACAGGTGACTTTATTTATTAACCTTGTTCTTGCTGCCCGCAGAGAGATCTGTAAGATCTGGAAAGACCCGAGCCCCCCCTGTACGAGAATTGGCTTAGAGCTGTATTGAGAATAGCACGCCTGGAAGCTGGTATAACACAAAATGTACATAGTATGGTCTGGGACCCCTGCTAGAGTGGGGAAAAGAAATGAGGTTGGTCTAAAGCGTCGGGGTCCTATGATTACACCACGCCCTAGACAAAAAGGGCAGGCCGGTCGGCCTAAGGCATAGCAACAACTTCAGCCCGAGGCGCCCAGGTCACAACTAGGCATGTTAGTGCTTATTTGTGTTTGCTAACGGTGAATGAGGACTCAAAAAAAAAAAGGTATAATTAGCTAATGCTTTTTTCTCCCCTCCACACTTTCAAGCAGGCAAAAAGGAGCCATCGGCTGGGGGTTCCAGAGTAAGTCTAAAATGTGGAACCCAGCTTCTTCACTGCCTTCAGAAAAGACAATGTTAATCCTGCATTTTTACAGGCACTCCTCTCACAAGCATTTGCTAAGCATGAAGGGTATCCTGGACTCACACAAGTAAACTGCTCACACATAGGTACACCGCTCTATAGAAAAAAGCTGAGTTTGGATAGAGGGTGGCATGGGAGGCAGGTTAGGTATCTAGTACATTGGGCCACAAGTACAATTCAAAGCTGTTGAGGTAAGCTACACTGAATCATGAATGTCTGCTGAGGTTATCTAATCTTTCATTAGCTGATCCTGGACTGCCACTGTTATGGCCACTGCCCGAGCTGGTTCCAATGTTGACTTTTAGATATCCTTTGGCGCTACTCCATTGCCAGTGTGGGCATGCTCCTCTTTCCCTGCCTTGTTACTTCCCTGGACTACACTTAGGCCACCCATCGGATTCCAATAGGCCTTTCATATTTCACAATGGTGCTTCCCACTAGTGTCAGGAGGCAGTGAGCGCTGTATCTGAGACTCACGGGTCCAGACTTCCTCTGGCCATGGCAGCTGTTGTCCAAAAACTGGTGCAGAGACAGAATATTGAGTAAAAAATATCGAATTGCACAAATATGGAGTCATTAATATCGTGGTTCAGAAACATCAACAGCAAGAATGTTGTCGTTAAGAATATCGACTTATGGTAAGTAATATCGATTTAAAAAATATCGAAGTGTTTAATATTGTTTGCAAATATATAGTTGTTAAAAATGTTTTTTTATTAATGGTATGTATTTTAGTATGCATTTTCTATGTATGTGTTATTTTTTTTGTATAAGAGTTGTTTGTATTTTTAGTACATGTGTTACATTTTTAGTAGGTAATCATTTTTTTATTTTTTTATTTTGCGTTTTTACTTCCGTAGCGGGTCGTAGGTTATAGGGGAATAGGGTGGGAAGTAATTTAATTATATTAAATGGTGTAAGTGTGTCTGTGTTGTTGGCATGATTGTTTTTGTGCAGGAAGTGGCATCTTCCTGTACAAAAACAATCCCGAGAGGCGTTTTCCTTGTTGTAAGTGTGTGGCAGAATGCAGCAAACGTGGAAAGAGGAATGAACTAGGAGAAATGTCAATATTTCTCCTCGTTACGCCTGATCTGGGGACGGGCAAAGTTTTGATGCCGTGCCAGGTTTACATGATGTTGTAACTCTGGGGCAGGGCCAAAATCCATGAGTGTTGAGTGGGAACACCGACAGCAATGCCCATGAAACACCTCCTTGATGTTGGATAAGGCAAGGCAGTGCTTTGCGCTGCTTTGTCTTACTCCATATCTATGAGGACATACAAAGCCACACAGGGTGACTTTGCGTTGCCTCATAGATATGTTTGAGAGACCTGCGACACTCGATCGTCATAAAAAGGATGCACCAGTGACGCAGACCTCTTGTAAATGAGAGCAATAGTGGCTTATTTACAATCCCCTTGCACAGCTGGTGCTTCACTTTTTATGTAATAAAAAGTGACGTACCAGCGGCACAAGGGGCTTGTAAATAAGCCCCATGTTGTTTAAGAAGATAATCTTTTCTTGATCAGTATTTCCTGGAGTGTTTGTGTAACCGTTACAAAGGTTTTTTGTGGATTTGGTATTTCTTCTAAAATTGTTTTGCTACTGTGGATCATTATTTGCACAGTTTTACTGTTAAACATCTTAATGCAGTGCATGTAGGATAACAACAGACCACACCATAGAAGGCTATTTCATCTTTTCCCTGTTGACAAGTACAATGCATTAAATCAATGCACAGTTCCTATTACATATGTATTTAAATATGTGTTCAAAATAAGCAGCCATCATTTGTGGGGGGGGGTACAAAAGGGGGTGGTGATGGACGGAGCATCAGAACCAATCAAACACTCACACCCAGTCAAAAGATCTGGGTTAGATCCATCACCGTTCTTTAGCCCACTCTGCCACCCCAGTTCAGACATGGCTATATGCAAATCAGTCTCACCCTGTGCCTCATGGGAACAGTCCAGCCTGAACTGCCAAGCCATGCCTTCCCTGGACCGGAAACAAGCTTCCGAGGACCGGTTTCTAGCATTCCAGCCATCTTCAGCCCGGCTTGCTTGAATCCAGTGGCAAAGTGAGCAAGGGACTCACGTCTGAGCATACCCTGCCACACTTATGGCGGCCAAAAGCGGTACAAAAGGGGGTGGTGATGGACGGAACATCAGAACCAATCAAACACTCACACCCAGTCAAAAGATCTGGGTTAGATCAATCACCGTTCTTTAGCCCATTCTGCCACCCCAGTTCAGACATGGCTATATGCAAATCAGTCTGACCCTGTGCCTCATGGGAACAGTCCAGCCTGAACTGCCAAGCCATGCCTTCCCTGGACCGGAAACAAGCTTCAGAGGACCGGTTTCTGGCATTCCAGCCGTCTTCAGCCCGGCTTGCTTGAATCCAGTGGCAAAGTGAGCAAGGGACTCACGTCTGAGCATACCCTGCCACACTTATGGCGGCCAAAAGCGGTACAAAAGGGGGTGGTGATGGACGGAGCATCAGAACCAATCAAACACTCACACCCAGTCAAAATATCTGGGTTAGATCCATCACCGTTCTTTAGCCCACTCTGCCACCCCAGTTCAGACATGGCTATCCTCATGGGAACAGTCCAGCCTGAACTGCCAAGCCATGCCTTCCCTGGACCGGAAAAAAGCTTCCGAGGACCGGTTTCTGGCATTCCAGCCGTCTTCAGCCCGGCTTGCTTGAATCCAGTGGCAAAGTGAGCAAGGGACTCACGTCTGAGCATACCCTGCCAAACTTATGGCGGCCAACAGCGGTACAAAAGGGGGTGGTGATGGACGGAGCATCAGAACCAATCAAACACTCACACCCAGTCAAAAGATCTGGGTTAGATCCATCACCGTTCTTTAGCCCACTCTGCCACCCCAGTTCAGACATGGCTATATGCAAATCAGTCTCACCCTGTGCCTCATGGGAACAGTCCAGCCTGAACTGCCAAGCCATGCCTTCCCTGGACCGGAAACAAGCTTCCGAGGACCGGTTTCTAGCATTCCAGCCATCTTCAGCCAGGCTTGCTTGAATCCAGTGGCAAAGTGAGCAAGGGACTCACGTCTGAGCATACCCTGCTACACTTATGGCGGCCAAAAGCGGTACAAAAGGGGGTGGTGATGGACGGAACATCAGAACCAATCAAACACTCACACCCAGTCAAAAGATCTGGGTTAGATCAATCACCGTTCTTTAGCCCACTCTGCCACCCCAGTTCAGACATGGCTATATGCAAATCAGTCTGACCTTGTGCCTCATGGGAACAGTCCAGCCTGAACTGCCAAGCCATGCCTTCCCTGGACCGGAAACAAGCTTCAGAGGACCGGTTTCTGGCATTCCAGCCGTCTTCAGCCCGGCTTGCTTGAATCCAGTGGCAAAGGGAGCAAGGGACTCACGTCTGAGCATACCCTGCCACACTTATGGCGGCCAAAAGCGGTACAAAAGGGGGTGGTGATGGACGGAGCATCAGAACCAATCAAACACTCACACCCAGTCAAAAGATCTGGGTTAGATCCATCACCGTTCTTTAGCCCACTCTGCCACCCCAGTTCAGACATGGCTATATGCAAATCAGTCTGACCCTGTGCCTCATGGGAACAGTCCAGCCTGAACTGCCAAGCCATGCCTTCCCTGGACCGGAAAAAAGCTTCCGAGGACCGGTTTCTGGCATTCCAGCCGTCTTCAGCCCGGCTTGCTTGAATCCAGTGGCAAAGTTAGCAAGGGACTCACGTCTGAGCATACCCTGCCACACTTATGGCGGCCAAAAGCGATACAAAAGGGGGTGGTGATGGACGGAACATCAGAACCAATCAAACACTCACACCCAGTCAAAAGATCTGGGTTAGATCAATCACCGTTCTTTAGCCCATTCTGCCACCCCAGTTCAGACATGGCTATATGCAAATCAGTCTGACCCTGTGCCTCATGGGAACAGTCCAGCCTGAACTGCCAAGCCATGCCTTCCCTGGACCGGAAACAAGCTTCAGAGGACCGGTTTCTGGCATTCCAGCCGTCTTCAGCCCGGCTTGCTTGAATCCAGTGGCAAAGTGAGCAAGGGACTCACGTCTGAGCATACCCTGCCACACTTATGGCGGCCAAAAGCGGTACAAAAGGGGGTGGTGATGGACGGAGCATCAGAACCAATCAAACACTCACACCCAGTCAAAATATCTGGGTTAGATCCATCACCGTTCTTTAGTCCACTCTGCCACCCCAGTTCAGACATGGCTATCCTCATGGGAACAGTCCAGCCTGAACTGCCAAGCCATGCCTTCCCTGGACCGGAAAAAAGCTTCCGAGGACCGGTTTCTGGCATTCCAGCCGTCTTCAGCCCGGCTTGCTTGAATCCAGTGGCAAAGTGAGCAAGGGACTCACGTCTGAGCATACCCTGCCACACTTATGGCGGCCAACAGCGGTACAAAAGGGGGTGGTGATGGACGGAGCATCAGAACCAATCAAACACTCACACCCAGTCAAAAGATCTGGGTTAGATCCATCACCGTTCTTTAGCCCACTCTGCCACCCCAGTTCAGACATGGCTATATGCAAATCAGTCTCACCCTGTGCCTCATGGGAACAGTCCAGCCTGAACTGCCAAGCCATGCCTTCCCTGGACCGGAAACAAGCTTCCGAGGACCGGTTTCTAGCATTCCAGCCATCTTCAGCCCGGCTTGCTTGAATCCAGTGGCAAAGTGAGCAAGGGACTCACGTCTGAGCATACCCTGCTACACTTATGGCGGCCAAAAGCGGTACAAAAGGGGGTGGTGATGGACGGAACATCAGAACCAATCAAACACTCACACCCAGTCAAAAGATCTGGGTTAGATCAATCACCGTTCTTTAGCCCACTCTGCCACCCCAGTTCAGACATGGCTATATGCAAATCAGTCTGACCCTGTGCCTCATGGGAACAGTCCAGCCTGAACTGCCATGCCATGCCTTCCCTGGACCGGAAACAAGCTTCAGAGGACCGGTTTCTGGCATTCCAGCCGTCTTCAGCCCGGCTTGCTTGAATCCAGTGGCAAAGTGAGCAAGGGACTCACGTCTGAGCATACCCTGCCACACTTATGGCGGCCAAAAGCGGTACAAAAGGGGGTGGTGATGGACGGAGCATCAGAACCAATCAAACACTCACACCCAGTCAAAAGATCTGGGTTAGATCCATCACCGTTCTTTAGCCCACTCTGCCACCCCAGTTCAGACATGGCTATATGCAAATCAGTCTGACCCTGTGCCTCATGGGAACAGTCCAGCCTGAACTGCCAAGCCATACCTTCCCTGGACCGGAAAAAAGCTTCCGAGGACCGGTTTCTGGCATTCCAGCCGTCTTCAGCCCGGCTTGCTTGAATCCAGTGGCAAAGTGAGCAAGGGACTCACGTCTGAGCATACCCTGCCACACTTATGGCGGCCAACAGCGGTACAAAAGGGGGTGGTGATGGACGGAGCATCAGAACCAATCAAACACTCACACCCAGTCAAAAGATCTGGGTTAGATCCATCACCGTTCTTTAGCCCACTCTGCCACCCCAGGTCAGACATGGCTATATGCAAATCAGTCTGACCCTGTGCCTCATGGGAACAGTCCAGCCTGAACTGCCAAGCCATGCCTTCCCTGGACCGGAAACAAGCTTCCGAGGACCGGTTTCTGGCATTACAGCCGTCTTCAGCCCGTCTTGCTTGATTCCAGTGGCAAAGTGAGCAAGGGACTCACGTCTGAGCATACCCTACCACACTTATGGCGGCCAAAAGCGGTACAAAAGGGGGTGGTGATGGACGGAGCATCAGAACCAATCAAACACTCACACCCAGTCAAAAGATCTGGGTTAGATCCATCACCGTTCTTTAGCCCACTCTGCCACCCCAGTTCAGACATGCTCACTTGGCCACTGGATTCAAGATAGCCTGGCTGATGAGGATTATGAATCCGAAACCGGTACCAGGATACTTGTTTCCGGTCCATGGAAGACATGGCTTGGCAGTTCGGGCTGGACTGTTCCCATGAGGCACAGGGTCAGACTGATTTGCATATAGCCATGTCTGAAATGGGGTGGCTGAGTGGGCTAAAGAATGGTGATGGATTAAACCCAGATCAGTTGACTGGGGGTGAGTGTTTGATTTGCTCAAAGGCTCCGTCCATCATCCCCTTTTGTATCGCTTTGTTCGCCCTAAGTGTGGCAGGGTATGCTCAGACGTGATTCCCTTGCTCACTTGGCCACTGGATTCAAGATAGCCTGGCTGATGAGGATTATGAATCCGAAACCGGTACCAGGATACTTGTTTCCGGTCCATGGAAGACATGGCTTGGCAGTTCGGGCTGGACTGTTCCCATGAGGCACAGGGTCAGACTGATTTGCATATAGCCATGTCTGAAATGGGGTGGCTGAGTGGGCTAAAGAATGGTGATGGATTAAACCCAGATCAGTTGACTGGGGGTGAGTTTTTGATTTGCTCAAACGCTCCGTCCATCATCCCCTTTTGTATCACTTTGTTCGCTCTAAGTGTGGCAGGGTATGCTCAGACGTGAGTCCCTTGCTCACTTGGCCACTGGATTCAAGATAGCCTGGCTGATGAGGATTATGAATCCGAAACCGGTACCAGGATACTTGTTTCCGGTCCATGGAAGACATGGCTTGGCAGTTCGGGCTGGACTGTTCCCATGAGGCACAGGGTCAGACTGATTTGCATATAGCCATGTCTGAAATGGGGTGGCTGAGTGGGCTAAAGAATGGTGATGGATTAAACCCAGATCAGTTGACTGGGGGTGAGTGTTTGATTTGCTCAAACGCTCCGTCCATAATCCCCTTTTGTATCGCTTTGTTCGCCCTAAGTGTGGCAGGGTATGCTCAGACGTGAGTCCCTTGCTCACTTGGCCACTGGATTCAAGATAGCCTGGCTGATGAGGATTATGAATCCGAAACCGGTACCAGGATACTTGTTTCCGGTCCATGGAAGACATGGCTTGGCAGTTCGGGCTGGATTCTTCCCATGAGGCACAGGGTCAGACTGATTTGCATATAGCCATGTCTGAAATGGGGTGGCTGAGTGGGCTAAAGAATGGTGATGGATTAAACTCAGATCAGTTGACTGGGGGTGAGTGTTTGATTTGCTCAAACGCTCCGTCCATCATCCCCTTTTGTATCGCTTTGTTCGCCCTAAGTGTGGCAGGGTATGCTCAGACGTGAGTCCCTTGCTCACTTGGCCACTGGATTCAAGATAGCCTGGCTGATGAGGATTATGAATCCGAAACCGGTACCAGGATACTTGTTTCCGGTCCATGGAAGACATGGCTTGGCAGTTCGGGCTGAACTGTTCCCATGAGGCACAGGGTCAGACTGATTTGCATATAGCCATGTCTGAAATGGGGTGGCTGAGTGGGCTAAAGAACGGTGATGGATTAAACCCAGATCAGTTGACTGGGGGTGAGTGTTTGATTTGCTCAAACGCTCCGTCCATCATCCCCTTTTGTATCGCTTAGTTCGCCCTAAGTGTGGCAGGGTATGCTCAGACGTGAGTCCCTTGCTCACTTGGCCACTGCATTCAAGATAGCCTGGCTGATGAGGATTATGAATCCGAAACCGGTACCAGGATACTTGTTTCCGGTCCATGGAAGACATGGCTTGGCAGTTCGGGCTGGACTGTTCCCATGAGGCACAGGGTCAGACTGATTTGCATATAGCCATGTCTGAAATGGGGTGGCTGAGTGGGCTAAAGAATGGTGATGGATTAAACCCAGATCAGTTGACTGGGGGTGAGTGTTTGATTTGCTCAAACGCTCTGTCCATCCTCCCCTTTTGTATCGCTTTGTTCGCCCTAAGTGTGGCAGGGTATGCTCAGACGTGAGTCCCTTGCTCACTTGGCCACTGGATTCAAGATAGCCTGGCTTATGAGGATTATGAATCCGAAACCGGTACCAGGATACTTGTTTCCGGTCCATGGAAGACATGGCTTGGCAGTTCGGGCTGGACTGTTCCCATGAGGCACAGGGTCAGACTGATTTGCATATAGCCATGTCTGAAATGGGGTGGCTGAGTGGGCTAAAGAATGGTGATGGATTAAACCCAGATCAGTTGACTGGGGGTGAGTGTTTGATTTACTCAAACGCTCCGTCCATCATCCCCTTTTGTATCGCTTTGTTCGCCCTAAGTGTGGCAGGGTATGCTCAGACGTGAGTCCCTTGCTCACTTGGCCACTGGATTCAAGATAGCCTGGCTGATGAGGATTATGAATCCGAAATCGGTACCAGGATACTTGTTTCCGGTCCATGGAAGACATGGCTTGGCAGTTCAGGCTGGACTGTTCCCATGAGGCACAGGGTCAGACTGATTTGCATATAACCATGTCTGAAATGGGGTGGCTGAGTGGGCTAAAGAATGGTGATGGATTAAACCCAGATCAGTTGACTGGGGGAGAGTGTTTGATTTGCTCAAACGCTCTGTCCATCATCCCTTTTGTATCGCATCATTTGTGGGGGGGGCACAATTAAGACATGGCTTCCCCTTAATTGATTCTTTTTGGTTTTAGATAAAGGAGAAACAGCATTCGTCAGTCCATGTTCAGATGAATGGGGTTGAGTCCTTGAGTGACATCTGCGGTGACATCACAAACGGCAAGAAGCCGGAGTGGCAAGTAATGGTAGGGAGAACCCTGTCTCCTGACGGTGTGAGAGATACAGTTAGGATGTTTAGGTCTCTGTGGTCACTGAGGTGCTCTTAGAGAATCACTGATTCTCTCTACTTTGATTCTTAGTGCCAAGAGACCTGTTGGTGTACGTGCGCTTTTATAAATAACCCGATAACATAACATAACAGAATAGGGGAAAGGGGTTAGGGGTCACATAGTGGCCTTGTCACTCGAGCCATCAGAGTCTGAGAGGCAGCTGGCAGCCAAGTTGGGGATGAACGTCTCAGTTTGTTCATTACAAACTACCATATCCTGCAGCCATTATGAGCTACTGGGGACCCTTGTCTTCATACCATGTGCGCTCTCCTTTTTGCTAGGAGGAGAGAAGTGCCAATAAGGGGGCGTATGCTCGGTGGGCAGTTTTTGACAATCACCTCAGTAACTAGCTCACCAAACTCAACAGCTGTCAGTTTTCATGACTGCATCTGTCATATCGGCAACTGAATGCTAGATAATTGTTTAAAGCTCAACTCATCAAAAACCAAAGTGTTAATATTCGAGAACAATCCCTCATTCTGGACAGCCAATTGGCGACTCTACCAACTCGGCCCCCTCCCAACTCCAAGGAATAGAGCAAAAAACTCAGAAGTGATATTCGATACCATACCTTCGTTTGAAGGACAGATTAATCACATTACTTCCTGCTGCTTTTTCATCCTTAAAGTTTTAAGGAGGATGCTTCCCTTCATTCCACCTGATATGCAAAAATCAGTAGTCACTGCACTTATATCTTCCAGACTAGACTACTGCAATGCTCTCTTCACCAGCCCACAAAAGTGTTGCATTAACAAGTTACAGATATCACAAAACTTAGCAGCTCAACTACTTTTGGGTATCTCAAGACATAAGTTGGCCCCTCAAGCCCTAGTACAATTGCCTTGGCTGCTAATAGCAAAACGTATTCAGTCCCTGCATTGCCTTGATCCCAAACATTATCACTTACCCCAAGCCCTACATTCCCTCAAGATCCCTTGGATCAGCGGGCAGTGGAAATCTTATTGGTCCAAGATACAAAAAAATTGACATGTGGTTTCGCTACCACAACGTCCAAGCTCTGGAACTCCAACGCATTAACGCTGAAGAGCCGTCAGACATAACTTAGATACAGTATCTAAAGCATTTATGCAGAACTTCAAACAGTAATAAAGTGAAAACACAAAAGAAGGAGAATCCCAAACAGTTTTCGAAAAACAAATAGTAAATTTTAATTAATAAATCAAGACTGAAACAACGAAAACTCAAACAGTTGAACCGGAGATATGCAAGTTTAAAGATTTCAGTGAAAATTGCGCCAAACAGTAATACATTTAAAACATAAATCAAAAAGAACCCCAAACCAAATTAGAATAACAGACTAAATGTGAATAAATAAATCAAGACCTAAACAACAAAAATCCAATCATTAAAACTGGAGATTTTCAAGTTGAAAATAGCACCAAAAAGCACAAAGCACCAACTGTGGCTATATGATTGCACCAGACCAGGACAAGGTCACAAGTTCAGGCTGACCGTGATGGAGTGTGGGACGGCTATAGGGACCCACTTAATTCAGCTGAACACAATACGTTAGTCCTGGTTGCGAAGAGATGGGTGTCCCACGTAGAGATTGCGTAGCGAAGCAGAGGTAATGTGAGGTCCTTGCGTGGAGGTGTGTTGTGCAATCTATGGGCTGCGCTGGACAAGGCGATGTCCTTGCACTGAGATGCATTGGGTAGCACTGATTATGACAGGCTGCGTTGGATGAGGCGACGTCTTTGCGTGGAGATGTATTGTGCACTGGTGGTTCTGATGGGCTGTGTTGGGTGGGACGATGCCATTACGTAGAGACGCTTCTTGTAACAGCAGTTAATACGGGCTGCGCTGGGCCACAAGAACGTCACATAAAGTGACATTCCGGCAGCACACAGGGATTGTAAATAAGCTTTAAATGGAAATATAAAGTACTGGTGCTCTCCCATTAAATATATAGCAACAGTACCAAGAAGTTCAGTACTCTCCCTTTAAAATAAAGAATTGGATGTACTCTGTACCTGCCCATTTAAAGCACTTCAAACACTTGGTAGCTACCCACAATTCCATAGCGGACAGACTGGTGCACATTAGGCACGCCTTGTGAAAGGGACTACATTGTGTTTGACCAATGAGAGGCAGCCATGGTTAGGATATTTTCAGGATACCTCAGCTTCCAGCACTCTGCAGGCAGGTCACGCATGCCATCACCAATGTGACAGAGAGATTTAGATGAAGGATGCTGGATACCTGGCTGGCTTTGGATGCTGTACAATAAAACTAAAGTTAGTAGTTGCCAGCCGACTTGTGCCTGGGATCAGTGATACAAGAGTATTCTACACCAGGGAAGTGCACTGAATATAGAGGGTAGGGGCAAACGAGCACTGTGACTAGTGACTTAATGCTGGCATGCACAACGTTGGGGTCTCATCTGCGAGGTGCAAAGCACCATGAACTTGCAGTCCAGCAAGAGGCCAAGATTTGACTCCACCCTGTCTCCAGGTGGGTCTAGGCCCAATAGTGGGTGTCGCCTCATTATGTACACAGAGTGGTGCAACACTTGTGAGATATCACCCTACAGCGCAATGACCGCTGCCAGGAAGCAGGGCATCAGAGACGGATACTGAGCTTCGGGCCTGTGATGGGCAGAGGACTGCAGCTACGGCTCAAGGGGCCCCCGTGAATGGAGTGAGGAGCGAGATACGATTTTGGATGTTGTGTTGTGTGCACTCACCACTGTGGATAAAACTGTCGCCCACGCTGTGCCTGCTGTCCATGTGTGAACTGGGCTGGGCAGCTAAGTCCCGAAACAACAGGACCAGATATTGGTGGTACATCGCAGAATGTATAAGGTACTCCGAGAAGTTACCGTGTTCAACTCCATACTATAGGACATGAACCATCACTGCCCGAGGACCACTCCGGGTTATAAGAAAACACCTTCTCTTTGGAAGGCAGAGTGGAGCTGCGAGGGCAAAAAGTGGAGAAATTGGTGGAAAAGAAATAAGACGAGGGAAGGAAAAGCTGGCAGAAGGGGACTGAGGAAGAAGGAGACGAGGGGGAGCCGAAGAGAGGAAGAAGGTGTGCTGTGGGTGTCGAGGGAACTGGGGGAAGGCAGCCAGATTGGAGAGAGCGAGAAATAAACAGAAAACCAGTAAGATCGTTTAATATGTACATCGGAGGAGCGCTGTGCAGGCGGCTGCGACAAAGGTGAAAATATGTATTTTAAACGAAGCCAGAGAAAAACCCATATTCTAAAATGAACCTGAAAGGCCCGCGCCCTCTCAGCTGCACCAGAAGCAGAATCCCGTGACTGGAACACTTATGATATCACAGGCCATGCGCTGTGATGTCACGGGGCCCATGGTACATGCATAGGGGAGTCCTCCACTGCTGCAAAGGGAAAAGGAAAGGCCACGGTTGGGGTACTTTATCGGATAGGATAAATAAGTCTTTAGGGTACATCGCATTATCATTTTTGTGAGTAAATAGTTGGATTTTTTCAAGAAACATGAATATGTATGAGTTGTTTTCTTCCCCCGAACACACTTGGTATCACCCGCAAAGTGGTGAAGTGTGATGACGTTAAAAAGTCTGCATTGTGATGTTTCCTTGGTATAAAAGGCAGGTAACCAGGCATCTGCAGCAGTGCGCACGAGGACACCGGACGTGGCAGATCACAGCTGACGGCTGAATTGGGACAATGAGAGGCTGAAGCTGCAGGGGCTGAGCAGGCTCCGAAAAGGGAAGCGGTCAGGGGTGAGTGCAAGGGGACAAGGTGAGTGAATAAACCAAACGAAAACGGAGCTGATGACCAAACCGAACTGAAAACTAAACTTGAAACTGACTTGAAATTCAAATTTAACATAGCCTTTATTTCTTCCCCCTCATTTTTTCATCCCCGTTCCTAAAACCCTCACCCATATGCTTCCCTACCCAACCGTATATTCTACATTTACAAACCAAAACAATCCATTCCTTTTCTCCATACCTTTTTTTGCCTCCCTCCCCATCTCTTTTTCTTCAACCCACCTCTTTCCCTGATCTCTTGTTGCACTCCATCACCAGGTTTCTACTCTTCCACTACTCTTCAGTTGCTTTCTCTTTCCTCTTTTTATTTTACTACAACTCTCGTCACTCATCCCCTTACGCTTATACTCCCCTCGCCTCCCATTTCATGCCCCTCACCTACTATTAAAGCCCAGTGACAGTACCTTTTCACGTTGCCCGCCGGCCTTGTGCACAGCAGAGCCCCGAGGGAAACGAGAGGGTTCGCGAGGGAGCAGCCACACGGAGGTTGCAGGACTACAGCTCCCATTGTTCCTTGCGGCGCTTCACGCCGTGCACCGTTTCCAGCGCGCCAGGAGGCGCTAAAAGGGGGCCAGTGCTCCCGCAGTGCGGGGCGCGTGCGGGGCGCGTGCGGGCGTGCCCGGGAGACCGGTAGAGGCTGGGCTGGGCCACCTTATGTTCAATTGGATATTGATATTGTCTTAAAGTCAGGGGTCTGTACCACTGGTCAACTTATTCAGGATCATGTCATCTGTATGGAAAGGGCCCCATTGCAAGCGCAAATCAGGGTTGGGAGGGGGGGTAGTGGGAACGCTCAACTCCTTTTTGTCCAGGGCGGAATCAGTTCTGATTCATGAGATCCAACTAAACGAGCGTAGGTTATCCCTAGAACCCCTTCCTCCAATCCCAAATTTGAGGGCTAGCCCCCAGGTGGAGGCAATATGCGCAGGTTCACCACTTTCGCCACCCTTAACGACTTTAAGTCAGCATAGTCATGGCTCGGAGATTTTACCTGAGTCTTCACCACCCCCCACTACTAATTTAAATCCATCAATGGTTACTACCAGGGGTAAAAGAGCTTTGCAGGCTGGCCAAGGTGACCCTCCCCCGAAGCAAAGGAAAGGTCGTGGCCCACCCAAGTCTACCCCACAGTCTTCAGCGGGGGTAAAACGGAAGGCAGCACCGAGGGGGCACATTGAATGTAGTCAGTCCAATCAATTGAGTACAGTAGATATTGGTCCCACTGACACGATTGACAACTCCCTCTTTAAACGAATTATGTAGGGCATTGCTGACCTCCTAGATCCCTTGACCCATATATTGAGCCAGATAGAAGATAGATTAAGTAAATCAGAACTGGTTCTATTCCAACCTTCTATGAGCCTGGCAAAGGGACAGACAGCTGGTGGGTGTGGTGCCCTAAATGCGGGGGTGGCGAACAGGGAGCGGGAGGGGACGCCCCCGTAGTATGAAATTCCTCTGATCCAGCTCCTGATTCTAGCCACCTGACCATCTCCACACATGGGGGACCTTCCCTAACTGGGTTGCAACCTGCTTCATTGGCTCCTAGATCTTGTCCCCCCCAATCTTTCGGATCCGCCCACTGTCCAAAAAGGGCCTACCACTTTGCACCTTCCCCCGGAAGCCACCCCCTACACTATAGTACTGGGCAATGTTCCAAAGCTGGCGCCGTTGGTAACTGAGGATTGGCCAGCTTTAAGAAATAAGGCTTTACATCTGCGGGGTTTGAGGATGGGGCTTAATAACCACCTCTTTAAAGAATTTAAAATGGTTCGACGAGAACCATGGATTGGGAAGGGGCATAAGTCTCTCTGGGGTGATTGTGTGGTTCTAAGCTTTGGCTCCCCGGTCTGGTCCAGCAAATCTTAGAGAGGGCAAAGGACGCTATCACCAAGGACCGCATTTCTGTCCTTCCCTTGGGGTATTTCTATCGCCCCACGCTTACTACTAGCTATGATAGAAGGCGGTGGCCTCTTCAACCACCTGGCCACTTCAATCACCCCATTCCCCTTCAAAATCATTTCGCCGCCCTAGCATCACTTGAAGACATTGATTGACTACCGGGTCTAGCCTCCAGTATGTCTGTTGGGTCCGGTCCCCCCGGGGCTCCGAAGGGCCCAGGCTACGGTTCCCCCTCTTGTAACTTATCTGAGTTCCTTATCAGATCTAGAGCGACCTCTCCAGTGGGGGATGTATTGTGTAATAATCCAGGACAACAAGTGGGAGATTGTGTCACCCAAGAGAGACAGAGTAGGGTAGTCTGGACCAACAGGGTTATTCTTTATTCACAGGGTCATACATTCAATCATGGGTTCTCGTGTCATGGTATGCAGGCGGGGGAGGAACCCCTGTCTCCCTCTCTTTCAGCCATTTCCAGGTTAGATAAACATTTGTCTCATACAATAGTAGGCTCCTGGAACATCGCAGGTCTCTTGCCCAAAACTGCATCGGGTGAGTGGGCCGGGTTTGTCGAACAGTTTGATCTCCTGGTATTTCAGGAGACCTGATCTACTGACCAGGTCCACCACCCTGGGTTTTTAAACTTTTCCAAACCAGCGCAAGGGGGGAGGCGGGGTAGACCCTCAGGTGGTCTCACTTGCTGTGTGAGACAGCAAAGTGGATTAACGGTGGAGGAGGTTACCATTGACAGCCCTGACATCTTGGCAATACAGCTCTGAGTAAATAGTGCCCCTGCGACTCTGGTTATCAACGTTTATGCAAGAGACTTACCGTGGGGGAGGCGATCTGAGACTTTTGACCAACTCCACAGCTTCTTAGATAATTGGAGGGCAAGGTGTAACTTGATAATTATGGGAGACTTTAATTGCACCTTTGAACCGCTGGTTTCAGAGGATGGTATGTTAAGCGCAGATGAAGATAAGCAGTGGGGCATTCCGTGTCTAGATTTGAGGCCAGTTAAAAAATGGACAGAAGCAGCCCTTCAACTCAAAGTGCTGTGTCTCCAAAGGGGTCTGTGAGCCGCAAATGGGAGGACTGACTCCAATAGGAAGGGTGCTTGCACCTTCAATAATGGTAGGAGGAGCAGTCGCATTGACTATATTTTTTTAAATGTTGAATCATGGAATTCTTTAATTGATATGAGGGTCCAGGAACGCCTGAATAGTGACCATGATCCATTGGTTTTGCTAATAAAGACTTTGATACCACATGATCCCAGTGTAAAGCAGGTAGGCGAACCCCCCTCGCAGTCTCTTTATCTAACGACATGAGGAGATTTAGATGGTCCAGGGTTACTGATAATGAAGGGGATCTTACTGCAATGAAGGATTTGGTTGCCCAATCAATCTCCCATTTTCAAAGATGCCCTACTCAGGCGGACATTGATTTAATTTCTCCACAGGTTCACTGTGACCTGTTCTCTAATCTTAAAAACCTTTTTTATTAAGACCAGTAAAAAGAAAGTAGAGATAGGGACAACAAAGGCCTCCTGGTATAATAAAAACTGTAGAGAGGCGTATCGCTTGTTGTCTAGGGCCATCAGATCTAAAGATATGGGAGAAGTGAAGGCTGAGATGGCAAATTATAAGGCAACCCAATTGAAGGCCAAAAAAGAGTGGGATGAGGTGTGCTGGAATGATCTTCTCCAAGCTAGTAAAGAGAAAAATATGACTAATTTCTGGCAGCTGGTGAAATGGGGGAGTGATGAGACACCTTTTAAACGAATTAACTATGTTTCACCTGATCAATGGGCTGAGTATTTTACGGCCTAGTTCTCTAACACTAATAATGACGGGGAAGGATTTAAAATATCTGGCCCAATCCCAACCTTGATATTTAGCAATGCTGAGGTTGAGACTGTCCTTTCCCTTGTTCCAAGAGGCAGGGCCCCAGGGCCTGATTGTGCGCCTGCGGATTTATTTGCCTACGACAAGGAGAATTGGGTGATTTACATTACTTACCTGGCAAATTCCATTGCCAGTGGCGCATGGGTCCCTGACACATGGACTGGTGCGGTAATTATACCGGTATTCAAAACGGGGGACAGAGCCTTGCCAGGTAACTACAGTCCTATTAGCCCGATAGATTCCATTCAGAAAATTGTGGCTAGATTAGTTTTGGGTCGGATCCAATCATGGATAGAGGATGCTAAGATACTTTTTCCAATGCAGGCATGGGTTCAGCCATGCACAAGCACCATTGACCAGGTGTTGAGGTTTGTGATGCTCTACTGGAGGGTAGTACTTGTAGGTGGAGGCACGGTATACGCGGCATTCATTGATTTAAAGTCAGCATTTGACCTTGTCCCTCGTAACAAAATGTGGAGAGCCTTCCTAGATGTGGGGATGCCCCTAGAGCTGCTAGCGATTTTAGTTAAGCTCCATGATTCTAACCACGCCCAGGTTAGATGGGATTCACACGGAGAGGTTACAGATAAATTTCCGGTGACAAAGGGCGTGTGTCAAAGATGCGTCCTCACGCCTTTCTTGTTTTCCATATTTATAGACAGGGTAGTGCAATATTATTCCACTTGCCCCACAGATGCTCCAACTCATGTTCGCGGATGACACTCTGATATTATCTAAGACCCAATCCGGGCTACAGGTGGCTCTGTTCCGTTTTGAGGAGTTCTGCCATGATCATGAGCTGGTGGTCAACGTGGATAAGATGACAGTTATGGTTCTCCACAAATCAAAAGCTGTAAGGGGCAAAGTTTATATGAATGATGTCCCTGTTGAGCAGACAGAGCTGTTTACCTATTTGGGGATAACATTAAATTGGAAGCTGCACTGGAAGCCGCAAATTGACATGCTTGCTCTGAAGCATGCTCAGCTTGCTGAGGTCCTTCTTAAAGAATATAGGCTGCCACACACCAAACCTATAGCCCCGCCCTTACAATATATAACACTAAAGTGGTAAGCGTTGTTTTATACTGTGCTGAATTATGGGGCCATGAGGATATATCAAGCCTAGTTACAGCCCAAAACAAATTTATGAGGGCCCTTATAGGACTACCGCAATCTTCCCCATTGGTGCCCCTATTTTTGGATCTGGGCTGTCACCATATTGAGGACCTAGCCAGATTTAGGCCCATAGCCCTCTGGAGAAGGCTATGGACCACTCCTGAGCTTGTCTGTTATGCTAGAGCCCTTCTTGATTTTTGGGGGGTTGGGTCACTATCGAAGATTAGATGGCTCCAGTATATCAAAGATACTTTGACAGCAATGGGGATGGGTTTTCTGTGGGATTACCCAGACTTGGCTCCCTTTCCCTCTAAAAAGGAGTTTAAGGTTGCTTATATGAATTTTAAGAGGGCGAAACTCTTTTCCTCCACAAACGGTCCTTCCCTAACCAGAGATTTCTTAAAAATAAAGCACAAACCAGAGTTTGACCCATACTGGGATCTTATTTCAAAACCACTGGACAGGAAGCTCTATCATCAGTTTAGGCTAAGCACTCTGACTATTAGCGCCTTCTCCAGTAGATGGCATAGGCCTACGACAGACCTATGCCCGCTGTATCCGGTACATTCAGAATCTATCTCCCATATGTTATTTGTTTGCCCGGCCTACAGCCTACCGAGGAGGAAATGGCTTGAATTTTTGTCTTATTCTTGACACAAGGGTTTACCATGAAGCCTTGAGGATCCTACAGATGAGTCCCCAGGATGCCATTGTTATTGCTACCGCCAAATTCCTGGTGTGGGCATGGAGGATTCGGGCTAACAATCTCAGGGCTCACTGATCTGGTTTGACCACAGTGTCTCTAGCCGTGGGTTACTATGAATTGTTTCTACCATCTGTATAAAGTGCTAGATACTGTGTGCCTTCTGTCCTCAGTTTTAATTACTATTCACATATTAATTGCTTTTTAACTATGAGTCTTGGTTTGTGATTTAATACTTATTTTAAACAAACCTTGTGTAAGTTTTAATTATTTATATTGATGTGATGTATATATAATGAATTTAAGTATTATTGTTGTAAATGTCTTTTATGGTTTTATAATCAAAATAAAGACTATATGACTGACTATTAAATCCCCTTTCAGGACTCCTACTCTTTTAGTTCTTTCCTTCCATCTTGCCTCCCTTTCCCTATTTGATCTTCCTCTCCACCAACTTACTTCTCTGATCCTCATTCTTTTACTGTGCACCTTCCTTTCCTTTTCACTTTTGATCACTTCCAAGCTCAAAACTGCTACCCTCACAACCCTGCCCTTACATCTCCTCACCTCACCTTCTGTTCCTACCCATCCCTTTCCTTCCCTCCTCTACCCTCCGCTCCTCTCCTTCCCATCACTTTCTATCCCATCCCATTCTTTTCCACCCCACACCTTTCCATTCCATCCCAGCCCTTTTCATCCCGACCCTTTCAATCCCATCCCATCTCTTTCCATCCCAACCCTTTCCATCCAATTTCATCCAAACCCATCCCATTCCTTCCGCCCACCCCTTTTCATGCCATCCCATCCTGTCCCGTCCCTTTCCATTCCATCCCTTCCCATCTAATCCTTTTCCATCTCTCCCCATCCCTTTCCCTCCCATCCATTCTCTTTCCATTCCTTCCCATCCCATCGCATCCCTTCCCATCCCTTTTCATCCCTTCCTATCCCTTCCCTTTTCATCCCATCACTTTCCATTCAATCCATCCCTTTTCATCTCATCCTTTTCCATCCCATCTCTTTCTATCCCATACCTTTCCATCCCATACCTGTCCATCCCTTCCCTTCCCATCCCTTCCCTTCCCATCCAAGCCCTTTCCATCCCAGCCCTTTCCATCCTTGCCCATTCCATCTCAGCCCTTTCAATCTCATTCCATCTTATCCCTTTCCATCCAATTCATCTCACCCCTTTCCATTCCTTTCCTTCCCTTTCTATTCCATCCCACCAATTCCCATCCCTTTCCATCACATCCCATTCCTTTCCATCTCATTCCAACCTTTCCCATCCCATCCCAGCATTTTCCATCCAAGCCCATTCCATCTCAGCCCTTTCCATCCTATCCCTTTCCATCACATCCCATCCCAACCCTTTCAATCCAATCCCATCTCTTTCAATCCTATCCTATTCCATCCTTTCCCACCCCATTCCATCCCATCCCATCCCATCCCATCCCATCCCATCCTTTTCCATCCCATCCCATCCCAGCCCATTCCATCTCAGCCTTTTCCATCCCATCCCTTTCCATCCCTTCCCATTTCATCGCATGCCTTTCTATCCCACCCTTTCCATCCCATCCCATTCCATCTCATCCTTTTCCATCCCTTTTCATCCCATCCCTTTCCATCCCACCCCTTTTCACCCCATCCTTTCCATCACATCCCTTCCCATTCCTTCCCATCCTTTCCATCCCATCCCTTTCCATTGCAGCCCTTTCAACCTGTGCCCATTCCATCTCAGCCCTTTCCATCTCATTCCCATCCCATTCCATCTTATCACTTTACATCCCATCCCTTTCCATACAATTCCATCTCATCCCTCTCCTTCCCTTTCTATTCCATCCCACCCCCTCCCATCCCTTTCCATCCCATCCCATCTCATCTCATCCCATCCCCTTCGATCCCAACCCATCCCTTTCCATCCCATCCCATCCCATCCTTTCCTCCCTTTCCCATCCCATTCCATCCTATCCCAGCATTTTCCATCTGAGCCCATTCCACCTCAGCCCTTTCCATCTCATCCTATCCCTTTCCATCCCATCCCTTTCCATCCGATCCCATCTCTTTCAATCCTATTCTATTCCAGCCTTTTCCACCCTATTCCATCCCATCCCTTTCCGTCCCATCCCATCCCATCCCTTTCCATCTCATCACAACCCTTTCCATCCTAGCCCATTCCATCCCAGCTCTTTCCATGCCATCCCTTTCCATCCTATTCCCATCCCATTCCATCTAATGCCTTTCTATCCAATCCCTTTCCATCTCATCCTTTTCCAACCCTTTCCATCCCATCCCCTCCCTTTTCATCCCATCCCATCCCATCCCATCGTATCCCATCCCTTTCCATCCCATCCCATCTGATCCCGTTTTATCACATCCCATCGCTTTCCATCCCATCCCACTCCATCCCATCCACTCCCTTTCCATCCCGTCCTTTTCCATCCCTTTCCACCCCATCCCTTTCTAAACCATCCCCTCCAATTCCATTCCATCACATCCGATCGCTTTTCATCACATCCCTTTCCACCCTATCCCATCACTTTCCATCTCATCCCATCGCTATCCATCCCATCCTTTTCCACCCTATCCAATCCCCTTTCATTCCCTGCTTTCCCTTTCCACCCTATACCCCATTCCCCTTCCCATCCCACTCCACCCACCCCATTCTATCCCATCCCATCCCTTTCCATCCCATCCTTTTCACCCTTTCCATCCCATTGTATCCCATTCCAGCATTTTCCACCCGAGCCCATTCCATCTCAGCCCTTTCCATCCCATCCCTTTCCATTCCATCCCATCCCACCCCTTTCCATCCCATCCCACCCTTTCAATCCTATCCCATCCCATCTTTTCCCACACCATTCCATCCCATCCCTTTCCACCCCATCACTTTTCATCGAATCCCATCCCTTTCCATCCCATCCCTTTCCATCCCACCCCATCCCTTTCCATCCCATCCCTTTCCATCCCATCCCTTTCCATCCCATCCCATCCCATCCCATCTCAACTCTTTCCATCCGAGCCCATTCCATCTCAGCCCTTTCCATCCCATCCCTTTCCATCCCATTTCCATCCCATTCAATATCATGCCTTTCTATGAGATTCCTTCCCATCCCATCCCATTCCATCTCATCCTTTTCCAACCCTTTCCATCCCATCCCCTCCCTTTCCATCCCATCCCATTGTATCCCATCCCTTTCTCTCCCATTCCATCCGATCGCTTTTCATTCCATCCCTTTTCATCCCATCCCTCTCCATCCCATCCCATTCCATCCTGTCCTTTTGCATCCCTTTCCATCTCATCATATTCCAACAATTTCCATCCTATCCCTTCCCACCTCCTCCCATCCCTTTCCATCCAATTCCTTCCCATCCCTTTCCATCCAATCCCTTTCTAACCCATCCATCCAATCCCTTTCTTTTTTATTTTTTTTATTTTTTTATTTCAAATGTTTTTATTGAATCAAATTTCACATATACAATGTATACAGTTGTCTTCTTTGGGCTGCTCTTACAATGTATACTTGGCCTAGTGGTGCCGAAGAGAGAGAGAAAAGAGAGAGGAAAAAGGAGAAGAGAAGGGGGGGGGTCTTATTGCTTCAGATACGCGTCCAGGGCCTCCCACATGTCCTCTTTGGCTGTGTGGTTTGCCGCCTTATGTTTGGCGGTAATGTTGTCTGCCCCTCGGAGGAAGGTTACCCAGTTAAACCAGCGTTTGAAGGTGGCTCATCCAATCCCTTTCTAACCCATCCATCCAATTGCATTCCATCACATCCTATCCCCTTCCATCGATCGTTTTCCATCACATCCCTTTCCACCCTATCCCATCCCTTTCCATCTCATCCCATTGCTATCCATCCCATCCCTTTCCAAGATATCCAATCTCTTTTCATTCCATGCTTTCCCTTTCCATCCCATACCTTTCCTTTATTTCCCATCCCATTTTAAACCCCATCCCACCCACCCCCATTCTATCCCATCCCATCCCTTTCCATCCCATCCCTTTCCATCATAGCCCATTCCATCGCAGCCCATTCCATCCCATCCCTTTCTATCCCATTCCCATCCAATTCCATCTCATGCATTTCTATCCTATCCCTTTCCATCCCATTCAATCTCATCCTTTCCATTCCATCCCCTCCTATCCCTTTCCATCCCATCTTATCGCATCCCGTTCCATCCCATCGTATCCCATCCCTTTCCATCCCATCCCATTCGTTTCCATCCTGTCCCTTTCCATCCCATCCCTTTCTTTTCCATCTCGTCTCATCCCCTCCCTTTCAATCCTATCCAATCCCATCCCATTCGCTCCCTTTCCATCACACCCATCCCTTTCCATCCCATCCCTCTCCATCCCATTGCATCCACTCCCATTCCATCCTGTCCTGTTCCATCCCTTCCCATCCCATCCCAACCGTTTCCATCCTATCCCTTCCCCTCCCATCACTTTCCATCCAATTCCATTCTATCACATCCCTTCCCTTTCCATCTGATCGCTTTCCATCCTATCCCTTTCCGTCCTATCCCATCCCTTTCCATCCCATCCCATCCCATCGCTCTCCATCCCATCCATTTCCACCCCATCCAATCCCCTTTCATTCCATGCTTTTCCTTTGCATCCCATCCCTATCCTTTCCATCCCATTCCTCACCTTCCCTTCCCTTCCATTCCTTTCATCCCATCCCATCCCTTCCAATCCCATCCATTCTCTTTCCATCGCTTCCCATCCATTTCCATCCCATAAATCCCATCCCTTTCCATCCCTTTCCATTCCATTCCTTCCCATCCTTTTCCATCCCATCTCAACCTTTTCCATCCTTGCCCATTCCATCTCAGTCCTTACCATCTCATCTCTTTCCATCCCATTCGCATAGCATGTTATCCCTTTCCATCCCATCCCTTTCCATCAAATTTCATCTCACCCCTTTCCACCCCTTTCCTTCCCTTTCTATTCCATCCCATCCCCGCCCATCCCTTTCCACCCCACCCCATCCCATCCTTTCCATCCTTTCCCATCCCATTACATCCCATCCCAGCCCTTTCTACCCCATCCCATCCTTTCCATCCTATTACATCCCATCCCAGCCCTTTCCATCCTAGCCCATTCCATCTCATCCCTCACCATCCCATTCCCATACCATTCCATCTCATCCCTTTCCATACCATCCCTTTGCATCCCATCCCATTCCATCTCATCCCTTTCCATCCTATCCATTCTCTTTCCATCCCTTCCCATCCATTTCCATCCCATCCTATCCCTTTCCATCCCATCCCATCCCATCCCTTTCCATCCCATTCCATCCCTTATCATTCCTTCCCATCCCTTTCCATCCCATCCCAGCCCTTTCCATCCTTGCCCATCCCATCCCATCCCTTTCCATACAATCGCTTTCCATCTCATCCCTTTCTATCCTACCCCATCCCTTTTCATCCCATCCTGTCACCATCGATCCCATCCCTTTCCACCCTATCCAATCCCTTTTCATTTAATGCTTTCCCTTTCCATCACATTCCTTTCCTTCACATCCCATTCCACCCCTTCCCTTCCCATTCCTTTCCATCCCATCCTTTCCCTTCTAATCCCATCCATTTTCTTTCCATCTCATCTCTTCCCATCCATTTCCATTTCCATTTCCATCTCATCCTATCCCTTCCCATACAATCCCTTTCCACCCCATCCCATCCCATCCCATCTAATCCCATCCTTTTCCATCCCCTTTCATCCCTTTCCATCCCTTCCCATTCCTCCCCATCCTTTTCCATCCCATCTCAGCCCTTTCCATCCCATCCCTTTCCATCTAATTCCATCTCGCCCCTTTCCTTCCCTTTCTATTCCATCCCATCTCCTCCCATCCCTTTCCATCCCATAACCTCTCTTTCCATCCTATCCCATCCTTTTCCATGCTTTCCCATCCCATTCCATCCCATCATAGCCCATTCCATCTCAGCCCTTTCCATCCCATCCCTTTCCATCCCATCCCAGCCCTTTCCTTCCTAGACCATTCCATCTCAGCCCTTTTAATCTCAGCTATTTCCATCCCTTTCCATCCCATCCCATTCCCATCCCATTCCCATCCCATTCCCATCCCATCTTATGCCTTTCTATCCCATCCCTTTCCATCCCATCCCATTCCACCTCGTCCATTTCCATCCCATCCCCTCCATTTCCATTCCATGCCATCCCATCCCTTTCCATCCCATCCCTTTCCATCCCATCCCATCCCATTCCATCCTATCCCATCCCAACATGTCCCATCTTGGGTGACCAACTGTCCGTAAATTTCACGGACCGTCCGTAATTTGGACATCACATCCGTTGTCCATGGGGATCCCTTTTACGGACGCCTTTTGTCCGTAATTTTGGCCATCACAGAGAGCGGCACTGCTCCCCTGTGAGAGGCCTCACCCCCCCGATGAGGCCACCTCGCACTCCTCCTAGAACACAAGAGCAGCCCCATCTGCCCATTGTCATTCTGTATGCGGGGTAATTGCCACATACAGAATGACAATGGGGCAGTCTGGGGTGTTAAGCATGTGGTGGCCTCCTCCTGGCTCAGTGTCCAGCAGGACATTCTGTTAGATAAAAGGTAAAACGCCAATGCTGCAATGTTAGAAAACAGTTTATATAAAGAAGCATGTAAAACAAGTTAAAAAGAATGGGTTATCGTTCTTTCACTGTCTCATCATTTTAGAACTGAAGTATTTTCAACATTATATTCAACAAAGCCATGGTTGCTACTTTTTTATTTTAAGCAACTAACAACCATTGACAAAGCCAAATTTTCTCTTTATCATCAGGAAAAGCGGCCGGGTAAGACGCAATCCCAGTTGAGGTCTACAAAATATGTGTTGAGGAGCTATTACCTCTCTTTCAATTAGTTATCAATTTTATTTGTGATAATGGTAAAGCTCCGGGTTCCTGGAACACAGTCAAATTGTTTTTTTTCCTGAAGAAGGGGAAGTCGGCAGACGAATGCGGGTCATTCCGACCCATCTCGCTTATTAACGCAGATGCTAAAGTATTTGCAAAGGTGCTGGCTACTCGTCTGGCTCCTTTTATACCTAAAATTGTTAATCCACAACAGCATGGGTTCGTAATGGGTAGGGATACTACAGCCCATATTAATATGAAATTGAATTGAAAGGAGTTTTATAGAGCGCGAACAGCTGCCCTGAGGCGTCTGGATATTAGTGCCTTTGATATTGCAGAGACGGATTCCACCCCACTCGGTATGATTCTGCTTGATGCGGAGAAAAAGCCTTCAACCGAGTGGGGTGGGATTATCTCTGGTCTGTTATGACCAATTTTGGAATAAACAGTAAATTTATGAGTTGGACCCGGTCTTTATATGATAAACCTACTGCAAAGGTTAGCTATGCCGGGTTGACGTCAGTCTCTTTTCGCATATCCCGGGGCACCCGTCAGGGGTGTCCCTTGTCACCTCTTTTATTTGCCCTTTCGATGGAACCATTTCTTCATGCGTCACAGTCACAGTCATGTATTATCCCTTTTAGCTTTGGCCCGCACTCATTGAAGATAACAGCATATGCTGACGACATTGCCATTTACTCTACTGATGTCGTAAAAGCTGTCCATGGAATAACTAATGAGGCTAGTAGATTCGGTGATGTTTCCGGATATAAATTTAATTTAAACAAAACTCAAATAATCATTAATCATAAACCATCAGGTGTAGTCCCAGGTTTATGTCAGACTGCCACTTATCTGGGGGTTAAAATCTCTGCTAAAATTAATGAAATAATACCAATTAACTATGATGCTCTAGTTAAAACTACTGTTAGATCATTAAAGAAATGGCATAAACTCCCTCTAAATATTATCGGTAGGATTAATTTGATTAAAATGAAAATACTTCCCAAATTTCTTTATTTGTTTCAGTCCATTCCTCTTTTGCTTAGTAATCTTTTTTTTAAGAAACTGGATGGTGTATTTAGCAGCTTTATTTGGGGATATCGCAAAGCTCGGCGGTCCATGGTGCTGCTTAAAGATACACTAGATAATGGGGGCTTAACTTCTCTGATTTTAAGTTATATTTTTGGGCAACTTTTTTGGGACGTTTACGATGTCTGCTTAATACAGATAATCTACTTTATTTCCAAATTTCATACACCGGTATGCGAAGGAGGCACTACAGGTCCAGAGCAGGCTCTGCCCAGAAAAGCTGGTCAACCCCCTGCCACCTCTCAACCTTGAGGTCCGAATCTGCTAAAACTAGCGTGTTTTGAGAAGGGAATCCCCCTCTCACACATAGATAAACACTTTAGGGCGTGTAGACACATAGTCTGAATTACACACCCACTAGTTTAATTACACTCACCTTTTTAATCTAGGTCCTGAAGAAAGCCAGCATATACATAAGGCACTGGCTGAAACATGTTGACCCACCGGATGTGGGAGGTCGTAACTCGCCTCTAACATCCAACAGCCTTATTTTTAACCGCTGACGGAGGCCCAGGTATTAAAGTCTAATTTACCCTTGGGTACTGGGACCCCCGCCAAGCCGTTTTAACATCACTTTCATAACACCCTTCACTGCACACTCAGCAATATACCTGCTCCGCTGTAATCAGGCGTCGAAGCACACCCGGGACACGCTAGGTGTCACTGGGTGGGCCCGATGATGAAGCATGCCACCAACTAGGTTGGTGGGTGAGGGCTTTATGAACACACTCACCAGGTGTTCCCACCCCATGACGAAACATACTCGAGTCTTTTACTCCCTGTAATTTTCGTAAATCGTGAGCTAGTCTCTTTTTGATTAAATCAAACTCAGATTCAAACATGTTTTTGTTAAGAGTTAATGATCCTAACTATTTTAAAAGGGTCAAATTTAAGATCGCCAAGGATATGGTTAAAATTTGGCGTAACATTTTGGCTTTTTGTCATACTTCTTTTTACCATCCTAAACTTTTGCTGTGGGGTAATCCTGGACTTCCAGGAATTTTTAGTGATGGCGCGACAAATATATGGCGGGCACATGGTATAAAGACACTTGGGGATTTATACAGTATGCAAGGATTCCTGACTTTTGAGACACTGAAAACTTTATACAAAGTATCGGAAGCTATGAGATTTAAATACATACAAATTTATGATTTTTTTATTCGTAAGACAAAACTTTTTGAGGTAGCGGATTCTGACATTTGGGATTGCTTTTACTCACATAAGGATAAATCTCTAATTAGTACTGGGTATAGATGTCTTAATACTTATAAAAGTAGTGATTGTATTAAATTAGCAGAAAAATGGAGCATTATGTTGGGAAGCAACATTACCCCTACTGTGATCAATTTATCTTTACGTAATATTAATAATAACGTTCATTCTTCTAGCTTAAAGCTTCAGCAATTTAAAACTACTTGTATGCTCTATCATACTCCAGAAAGGATATCGAAATGGTCTACGGACCCCGCATTTAGTGATCGAACTAAATGTCCCAAATGTGCTCTTAGAGCTGCGGACTTGGAACATATGTTATTTTCTTGTCCTATGTTATCTGAATTTTGGAAGGCTTTGGATAAAATTATGAAACAAAAGTTGATTTATTCCCCCCCACTTACAGCATCTTTAGTTCTACTTGATACTAACACTTCTCATGTTCCACAACAAGCTATAGTAACTATTATATTATCATGTGCAAAATTAACAGTTGCTCGCGCATGGATATCACCTAATCCCCCACACATTATGGAATGGTGGTCTTTACTTAATGAAATTCACTCTATGGAATATGCTTTAGCCAGACTTAGATGTAACCGGTCCCTAATGAAATTTGCTAACGTTTGGGGTTCTTTTATTAACTGAATTTTATCATGAGAATATTTCCTTTTTCTTATTGTTTCCCAAAACTGTTGCTCTTTTTGTAAGCTGATGCAACGTTACATTTATTTATGTGTGAATTTAATTGCTTACTGTATGGTTGATTTTGTAATTATTGTAATTTTCATTTTTCTAGAATATGTTTTACTCTCTTGTACTCTGTTCTGGTTCTGAATGATTTAATAATTTGTGTCTTTCTCCCTTGATTTGCAAATAAAAAAAAATAAAAAAAGACAAAGCCAATAGTCCTGGCTTGTTGTTGGTGTAATGATACTTGCTGTATTATATATCTGGATGCAGTGACAGAATCAACATAATACCAGTCGGGCGGAACACTATGCTAAGCATAGATTTTTAGCCTAGGTGTTTTAAACCACACCCTTAATTACATCGAACACCCCTTTGTAGAGACCTACCGCCCAATTTTTTACACCACTTAAAGCACTGGAAACAACACCATGTCACAGTCCCCTCACATCCCGGCACTGTCCATCATGCATGACTCATGACTTCTACATTTTCAGACTGCCTATGTGCAGGGGCATAGTGAACTCTTCCCTCACCCCACCCCTTGCTTTGGGAACTAAAGCAAGGTGAAGTTCTTGATGGGCCTCTTCTGTCTGCAACTCTGCAGACAAAGGCTCAGCTCATAATGTAAAAAGGTGGGTGAGTAAATAAGTGAAGGAATGTGTGAATGGCTGGATAGATTACTGAAAGGATGAATGGATGAATGAAAGGGTGAATGGATAGATAATTAAACAAAGGATGGATGGATGAGTGAATGAGTGGAAGTATGGATGAGAGAAAAGGTAAATAGATGGCTGTATGGGTGGGAGGGTAGATGGATGTGTAAAAGGGTGGATCGTTGTGTGAAAGGATGGATGGATGGATGAGTGAAAGGGTAGATGATGAGCGAGTGAATGAGTGAAAAGATGAGTGAAAGGATGAATGTATTGGTGGATTGATGAATAGATAAGTGAAAGGGTGAATGGATGGATGGATGAGTGAAACGGTGGATGTAAGGATTGATGAGTGAGTGAAAGGGGAAGGTGGACAAAAGGATAGATAGATGAGTGAGGAAGTGAAAGGGTGGATGGATGAGAGAACGGATGGATGGATGAGTGAAAGGATGGATGAGTAATAGGATCAATGGATGGATTCATGAATGGATGAGTAGATGGGTGGGTGGGTGGATGGATGGATAAGTGAAAGGGGGATGGGGAGAGAAAGGGAGGATGAATGGCTGAAAGGGTGGAAAGATAAGTGACTGGGTGGATGGATGAGTAAGTGATGGGATGGATGGATTGGTGAAAGGGTAAATGGCTGGATGGAGGAGTGAATAGATGGATGAGTCAATAGATGGATGGAAGGATATATGGTAGATAGGTTTGCAAATGGTTGAATATATTTGAATATAGATGGACACATAGATGGAAGGACTGAATGAATGGTGAAAGACTGAATGATAGATAAAAGTATGATTACACCTTGTAGCACCCATTATCTTAAGTGACATTTCCTATACATTACCTTTCATGTTAATATGAGTCATTGTCTCTATATAATGTGTGAGTGATATAACGCACTCTGACACCCTGCCCTACATACTTTGGATGAGTAACACTATAAAAGAAATTAATACACATGAGAGACAGTCTAAGTGAAGATGAGGGGCACCATTGGAGGGTGGTAGCAAGGCCAGCCTGGCCGGACCGGGCATCGGGTGTTTCCCTGGGAGGCTGGAAAGGGGGGGTGGTGTTACTGGGGGCTGGCACTGCAAAGTTCACTTATATTGAGGTGTGGTTCACCATTGTCTGGTGACTAATGTACCTGCTGGAGTGAGATGCAAATTTTGAATCGTCTAAGGTAGCAAGCTGCGGCCATACTGAAAAAATGTGAAGTCCACGAATGTCTCAACCTAATATAAACTTATTTTGACTTGTACTTAGGTGGTTGTCTATTTACTTACTTATATACTATTGCGCGACCACCTCTGATGTGTCTGTAAAACTTACTGCGTGTCCTGAATTTTGACCTTTTGTCCTGAATTTTTGTCCTGAATTTTGTCCCTTTGTCCTGAATTTTTACACTCACTGTCCTGAATTTGAACTTATGCCAGTTGGTTACCCTAGTCCCATCCCTTTCCATCCCATCCCATCCCTTTCCATCCCATCCACTCCCTTTCCATCCAGTCCTTTTCCATCCCTTCCCTTCCCATCCCATCCCAACCCTTTCCTTCCAATCCCTTCCAAACTCTTCCCATCCCTTTCCATCCAATCCCTTCTCATCCCTTCCTATCCCATCCCTTTTAACCCATCCATCCCATCCAATTCCATTCCATCACATCCCATCCCTTTTCATCTGAACACTTTCCATCCCATCCCTTTCTGCCCTATCCCGTCCCTTTCCATCCCATCCCATCGCTACCCATCCCATACCTTACTACCCCATCCAATTCCCTTTCATTCTATGCTTTACATTTCCATTCCATCCCTTTCCTTCCCATCCCATTCCATCATGTACCATCTCCTCCCATCCCTTTCCATCCCATCCCATCCCTTTCCATCCCATCCCTTCCCATCCTAGCCCATTCCATCTCAGCCCTTTCCTTTCCTTCCCATCCCTTTCCATCCCATCCCATCCCATCCCACCCCTTTCCTTCTGATCCCATCTCTTTTAATCCTATCCGACTCCATCTGTTCCCACCCAATTACATCCCATCCCAGCCCTTTCATTCCTAGCCCATTCCATCTCAGCCCTTTCCATCCCATCCCATTCTGACCCATTCCCATCCCATCCCATCTCATGCCTTTTTATCCCATCCCATCCCATCCCACTCATCCCTTTCCATCCCTTTCCATCCCACCCCCTCCCTTTCTATCTCATCCCTTCCCTCTCATCCCTTTCCATCCCATCCCCTCCCATCCCATCCCCTCCCTTTCCATCCCATCCCTTTCCATTCCATCCTTTCTATGCTCCCATCCCATTCCATCACATTGTATCCCATCCTTTCATCCCATCCCACCAGTTTCTATCCTGTACCTTTCCATCCCAGCCCTTTCCTTTCCATCTCATATCATCCCCTCCCCTCCCCTCCATTTCCATACCATCCAATCCCATCCCATCCCTTTCCATCCCATCCCATCCCTTTCCATCCCATTCCTCTCCATCCCATCCAAACCCTTTCCATCCCGTCCTTTTCCATCACTTCCCATTCCAACCCTTTCCTTCCTATCCCTTGCCATCTCCTCCCATCCCTTTCCATCCAATCCCTTCCCATCCCTTCCCAGCCCATCCCTTTCTAACCCATCCCATCCAATTCCATTCCCTCAAATCCCATCCCATTCCATCTGATCGCTTTCCATCCCATGTCTTTCCGCCCTATCCAATCCCTTTCCATCCCATCCTATCGCTATCCTCCCATCCCTTTCCACCCAATCCAATCCCCTTTAATTCTATGATTTTCCTTTCCATCCCATCCCTTTCCATCCCATCCCATCCCATCCCTTTCCATCCCATCCCTTTCCATCCCATCCCTTTCCATCCCATCCCAGACCTTTCCATTCTAGCCCATTCCATCTCAGCCTTTTCCATCCCATCCCTTTCCATCCCATTACCATCCCATTCCATCTCATGCCTTTCCATCCCATCCCATTTCATCTCATCCCTTTCCATCCCTTTGCATTCCATTGCATCCCTTCCCATCTCTTTCCATCCCATCCCTTTCCATCCCCTTCCATCCCATCCTTCCCATCCTTTCCATCCTATCCCATCCCATTCCTTCCCATCGTATCCCTTTCCTTTCCATCGAATCCTATCCGTTTTCATCCTGTCCCTTTCCATCCAATCCCATTGCATCCAATCCCTTTCTATCACATCCCATCCCTTTCCACCTCATCCCTCGGCATCCCATCCCATCCACTTCCTTTACATCCCATCCTTTCCATCTTATCCCATCCCATTCCATCCCTTCCTATTTCATCCCATTCGATCCAACCCCTTTCCACCCCATCCTTTCCATCGTATCCCATCCCACTCCATCCAACATGTCCCATCCCTTTCCATCCCATCCTATCCATTTCCACCCTGTCCCTTTCCATCCCAACCCTTTCCAACTCATCTCAACCCCTCCCTTTCCATACCATCCAATCCCATCCCATCCCTTCCCTTTCCATCACATCCCATCCCTTTCCATCCTATCCCTCTCCATCCCATCCACTCCTTTTCCATCCCTTCTTATCCCATCTCTATCCATCCAATCCCTTCCCACCCCTTTCCATCCCATCCCTTTCTAACCTATCCCATCAAATTCCATTCCATCTCATCCCATCCCTTTCTATTCCATCCCTTTCCATCCCATCCTTTCAATCCTATCCCATCCCATCCCATTGTATACCATTCCTTTCAATCTTTCCTATCCTTTCCCATCCTCTCCCTTTCCATCCCATCCCCTTCCTTTCCATCTCATCGTATACCCTTCCTTTCCTTTCCACCCCATTCAATCCCATTGCATCTGATCCCTTTCCGTCACATAACATCCCATCCCTTTCCATCCCATCCCGTCCCTCTCCATCCCATCTCATCCCTTTCCTTCCCATCATTTTGCATCCCTTCCCATCCTATCCCTTCCCATCCCACTCCATTCCTTTCCATCCCATCCCTTTCAATCCCATCCCATCCCTTTCCCCCCCAGCCCTTTCTATCCCATCCCCCACCATACCATCTCCTTCTATCCCATCCCTTGCCATCCCAACCCTTTCAATCCCAACCCCATCCTTTCTTTCCCATCTCATCACTTTCTATCACATTCCAACCCTTTCCATCCCATCCCTTTCCAGCCCATCCTATCCTTTCCTTCTTATCTCATCCCCTCCCTTTTCATCCCATCCAATCGCTTCCCTTCCCATCCCATCCCTTTCCATTCCATTCCTTCCCATCACTTTCCATCCCATCCCTTTCCAACCCATTCCTTTCCATCACTTCCCATCCCTTTCCATCCAAGCCATATAAATGCTTTCCCTTACCATCCCTTTGCATCCAATTCTTTCCATCCGATCCCTTCGCATCCCTTTCCATTCCATCCCTTCCCTTCCCATCCATTTCCATCCCATCCTGATCTATCCCATCAATTTCATTTCCACCCCTCTGCATCCCATCACTCTCAATCCCATCCCTTTTCTTCCCATCCCTTTCTATCCCATCCCATCCATTTCCATCCCATCCCTTTCCATCCCGTCCCATTCTATCCCATCCCTTTCCATCCCATTCCTTCACATCACTTTCCATCTCATCCCTTTTCATCCCATCCCTTTCCATGCCATACCTTTGCATCCCATTTTGTTCAATCACACCCCATTCCATTCTATCCCTTTCCATCCCATCCTTTTTCTTTACATCCCATCCCTTTCCATTCCATCTCATTAATTTCCTTTCCTTCCAATCCCATCCCTTTACTTCCGACCCCTTTACTTCCCATAACTTTCCTTCCCATCCCACCCCATCCCTGCTCATCCCATCACATCCTATCCTATCCCATCCATTCCCATTCCACCTCGTTCCATCCCTTTCCATCACATTTCTTTTCATCACAACCCTTTCCATTTCATCCTTTCCCATTCTATTCCCTCCGTTCCCAGACCATCCCATCCCTTCAAATCCCACCCCAGACTTTCCATCCTAGCCCATTCCATCTCAGCCCTCTCCATCACTTCCGTTCCATCCCATATCCATCCCATTCCATCTCATTCCCTTCCATCACATCCCTTTCCATCCCATACCATCCCATTCCCATTCCCATTCCATCTAATCCCTTTCTATTCCATCCCATCCCTTTCCATCCAATCCTTTCCATCCTATCCCATTCCATCATGTCCCATCCCGTCCTTTTCCGTCCCATCCCATCCATTTCCATCTGTCCGTTTCCATCCCATCGCATTCCTTTCCATTTCATCTCATCCCCTTCCTTTCCATCACAACACATCCTATGCCTTTCCATCCTATCCCATCCCATCCCATCCCTTTCCATTCCATCCCTTCCCAATTCTTCCCAACCTTTCGCATTCCTTCCCATCTTGTCCTTTCCAATCCCATTCCATCCCTTTCCATCCCATCCCTTTCAATCCCATCCCATCTCTTTCCATCCAAGACCTTTCTATCCCATCCCCTTCCATCGCTTCCCCTTCCATCCCATCCCCTTCCATTCCATCCAATCCCATCCCATCCCTTTCCATCCCACCCCTTTCTATCCCATCCCCATCCTTTCTATCCCATCTCATCCCTTTGTATCACATTCCATCACTTTCCATCCCATCCCTTTCCAACTAATCCTATCCTTTCCCTCTCATCTCATTCCCTCCCTTTCCAACCCATCATATAATTTCAATCCCTTCTCTTCACTTCCATCCCATCTCTTTCCATTCCATTCTTTCCCATCACTTTCCATCCCATCCATTTCCATCCCATTCCTTTCTGTCCATTTCCATCCCACTCCCATCCCTTTCCATCCAAGCCCTATACATGCCATCCCATCCCATCCCTTTGCATCCAATCCCTTTGCATCCCATCCTTTCAAATCCATTTCCATTCCATCCCTTCCCATGCTGATCTATCCCATCCATTTCAATTCTATCCCTCTCCAAACCATCACTTTCAATCCCATCCCTTGTCTTTCCATCCCTTCCCATCCCATTCCATTCCATCCATTTCCATCCCTTTCTATCCCATCCTTTCCCATCCCATTCCTTCACATCACTTTCCATCCCATCCTTTTTCATCCCATCCCTTTCCATGCCATCCCTTTCCATCCCATCCCATCCTGTTCAATCACATCCCGTTCCATCCTACCCTTTCCATCCCATCCTTTTCTTTCACATCCCATACTTTTCCATTCCACCCCATCAATTTCAATTCCATCCCTCTCTATCACATCCCTTTACTTCTCATACCTTTCCTCCCATCCCATTCCTTCCCATACCCATCCCATCACTTCCTATCCAATCCCTTTCTATCCCATCCCTTTCCATCCCATCCCGTCCCTCTCCATCCCATCTCATCCCTTTCCTTCCCATCATTTTGCATCCCTTCCCATCCTATCCCTTCCCATCCCACTCCATTCCTTTCCATCCCGTCCCTTTCAATCCCATCCCATCCCTTTCCACCCCAGCCCTTTCTATCCCATCCCCCACCATACCATCTCCTACTATCCCATCCCTTGCCATCCCAACCCTTTCAATTCCAACCCCATCCTTTCTTTCCCATCTCATCACTTTCTATCACATTCCAACCCTTTCCATCTCATCCCTTTCTAGCCCATCCTATCATTTCCTTCTTATCTCATCCCCTCCCTTTTCATCACATCCAATCGCTTCCCTTCCCATCCCATCCCTTTCCATTCCATTCCTTCCCATCACTTTCCATCCCATCCCTTTCCAACCCATTCCTTTCCATCACTTCCCATCCCTTTCCATCCAAGCCCTATAAATGCTTTCCCATACCATCCCTTTGCATCCAATTCTTTCCATCCGATCCTTTCGCATCCCTTCGCATCCCTTTCCATTCCATCCCTTCCCTTCCCATCCATTTCCATCCATTTCCATCCCATCCTGATCTATCCCATCAATTTCATTTCCACCCCTCTGCATCCCATCACTCTCAATCCCATCACTTTTCTTCCCATCTCTTTCTATCCCATCCCATCCATTTCCATCCCATCCCTTTCCATCCCGTCCCATTCTATCCCATCCCTTTCCATCCCATTCCTTCACATCACTTTCCATCTCATCCCTTTTCATCCCATCCCTTTCCATGCCATCCCTTTGCATCCCATTTTGTTCAATCACACCCCATTCCATTCTATCCCTTTCCATCCCATCCTTTTTCTTTACATCCCATCCCTTTCCATTCCATCTCATTAATTTTCTTTCCTTCCAATCCCATCCCTTTACTTCCGACCCCTTTACTTCCCATAACTTTCCTTCCCATCCCACCCCATCCCTGCTCATCCCATCACATCCTATCCTATCCCATCCATTCCCATTCCACCTTGTTCCATCCCTTTCCATCACATTTCTTTTCATCACAACCTTTCCATCCCATCCTTTCCCATTCTATTCCCTCCGTTCCCAGACCATCCCATCCCTTCAAATCCCACCCCAGACTTTCCATCCTAGCCCATTCCATCTCAGCCCTTTCCATCACTTCCGTTCCATCCCATATCCATCCCATTCCATCTCATTCCCTTCCATCACATCCCTTTCCATCCCATCCCATCCCATTCCCATTCCCATTCCATCTCATCCCTTTCTATTCCATCCCATCCCTTTCCATCCAATCCTTTCCATCCTATCCCATCCCATCGTATCCCATCCCATCCTTTTCCATCCCATCCCATCCATTTCTATCTGTCCGTTTCCATCCCATCGCATTCCTTTCCATTTCATCTCATCCCCTTCCTTTCCATCACAACACATCCTATGCCTTTCCATCCTATCCCATCCCATCCCTTTCCATTCCATCCCTTCCCATTTCTTCGCAACCTTTCGCATTGCTTCCCATCTTGTCCTTTCCAATCCCATTCCAACCCTTTCCATCCCATCCCTTTCAATCCCATCCCATCTCTTTCGATCCAAGACCTTTCTATCCCATCCCCTTCCATCGCTTCCCCTTCCATCCCATCCCCTTCCATTCCATCCAATCCCATCCCATCCCTTTCCATCCCACCCCTTTCTATCCCATCCCCATCCTTTCTATCCCATCTCATCCCTTTGTATCACATTCCATCACTTTCCATCCCATCCCTTTCCAACTAATCCTATCCTTTCCCTCTCATCTCATCCCCTCCCTTTCCATCACAACACATCCCATATAATTTCAATCCCTTCTCTTCCCTTCCATCCCATCTCTTTCCATTCCATTCTTTCCCATCACTTTCCATCCCATCCATTTCCATCCCATTCCTTTCTGTCCATTTCCATCCCACTCCCATCCCTTTCCATCCAAGCCCTATACATGCCATCCCATCCCATCCCTTTGCATCCAATCCCTTTGCATCCCATCCTTTCAAATCCATTTCCATTCCATCCCTTCCCATGCTGATCTATCCCATCCATTTCAATTATATCCCTCTCCAACCCATCACTTTCAATCCCATCCCTTGTCTTTCCATCCCTTCCCATCCCATTCCATTCCATCCATTTCCATCCCTTTCTATCCCATCCTTTCCCATCCCATTCCTTCACATCACTTTCCATCCCATCCTTTTTCATCCCATCCCTTTCCATGCCATCCCTTTCCATTCCATCCCATCCTGTTCAATCACATCCCGTTCCATCCTATCCCTTTCCATCCCATCCTTTTCTTTCACATCCCATCCTTTTCCATTCCACCCCATCAATTTCAATTCCATCCCTCTCCATCACATCCCTTTACTACTCATACCTTTCCTCCCATCCCATTTCTTCCCATACCCATCCCATCACTTCCCATCCAATCCCTTTCTATCCCATCCCTTTCCATCCCATCTATTCCACCTCGTTCCATCCCTTTCCATCACATTTCTTTCCATCCCATGTCACCCCTTTCCATTCCATACCATCCCATCCCATCTCTTTCAATCATATCCCATCCCATCCTTTCCTAATCCATCCCATCACTTTCCAACCCATTCCATCCCATGCCATCTCTTCAAATCCCATCCCAGACCTTTCCATCCTAGCCCATTCCATCTCAGCCCACACCATCACTTCCGTTCCATCCCATATCAATCCCATTCCATCTCATCTCTTTCCATCACATCCCTTTCCATCCCATCTTATGCCATCCCATCCCATCCCATTTCATCTCATCTCATCCCTTTCCATTCCATCCTATCCCTTTCCATCTGTCCCTTTCCATCCCATCCCATCCCACTCCTTTCCATATCATCTCATCCAATCCCATCTGATCCCTTTCCATCACAACACATCCCATCCCTTTCCACCCCATCCCATCCCTTTCCATTCCATCCCATCCAATCCCATCCCTTCCCATCATTTCGCATTCCTTCCCATCCCGTCCTTTCTCATCCGATTCCAACCCTTTCCATCCCATCCTTTTCCACCCCATCCCATCCCATCTCTTTCCATTCCATCTCTTCCCATTGCTTCCCATCATTTCTTTTTATTTATTTATTCTTTTTTAAACATTCATAATTCATTATACTTGCAGTATATCTTCACAATACTAAGGCATTCAATTTGATATAGCTGAAAAACACCAAGCAATGATAGCGGGTCATAATTCATTATATTTGCAGTATAAAATCACAATACTAAGATATTCAATTTGATGTAGCTGAAACACTCCAAGCTATGATAGGGGACCAAATCCTTTCCCCTCTTAATTTTGCCTTCACCCCCCTGGTGGCATAGATTGCTGTCTCGTGATTGAATACGCCCAGGAATCGGGCTAGCCACATTTGGAAGCTCGGAGGATCGTTCTCCTTCCATCGTGCGGCAAGTATAATACGATATACTGCAGCTCCGATGAAAAGAATAGCTTCCTCGTTGTGGTTCAAATTTAGCATGCTATCATATCTGAGCATACACATAGTAGGTGACTCGGGCAGTTTGCGCCCGAAGACCTCCTCCCAAAATTACCATATCATTTTCTTCAGTAATGTCAGCTTATCGCAATCATAAAACATATGCAAGAGTGTTGCGGGGCCTTGATTACACCTAGGGCAGTGATCGTTGTTTCTTTTCCCCCATGTAAACATTTTTTCCGGTGTATAGTAAAGATTGTATATTGTTTTATATAGTTGGGCCTTAAAGCTGGAAGAGAGTAGTATTTGAGAAGCTAGTGCCAAAATCTTGTCAATGTCTATTTCTGGGTTATCGAGTCTGTGTGCCCATGCCAATTCGGTGTGTTCAATGTCATCTGGTGATTTTTCAAGAAGAGTGATATACAGTGTTCCAATTCTGGTTGAGGGCCTTAGGATATTTTCTATTAAAGGTATTCTGTTCCAGCTTAAGGTGGGTAGCATAGGTTTGATACTTAATGTTATTTGATAATATTTAAAATAGTCCCTCCCGGGTATATTAAACTGATTTTGAAGAGTAGTAAAGCAAATCTTTTTCTCATTACCTAGGAGGTCATAAAGAGAGGTGATTCCCTGTCTCTCCCAGTTAGCAGAGGTCCTGTCGTTTACGTGCTGTGGAAGAATAGACGAATGCCAGAGTGGAGTGTATCGGCTAACTTTCGGGATTTGCATATGTTTTGTGATTCTTGACCACACTTTCCAAGCCCCAGTGATAATTTTAAACTTAACTTTTTTATAGTAGCTTGGCTCGAGTTGGCTTAAAAGTAATCCTCTAGCTTTGGGACCCAGGGCTAATTGGTATACTGATGGAACGCCCCCCTCTTCATCGTTACGAATCGGGTTTACCATTGGAGCGAGTTGTTGTAGATAGGCTGCCCAAAAATATAACAATAGTTGGGGTATTGCAAGCCCCCCTCTGTCGAACGGTAGAGATAGGAATTTAAGGGATCTTCTAATCTTGCCGTATTGCCAGATGAATTTGGAAATCTGGGAATCAAGGATTTTAATATAGTTGTCTTCGACTAATAGGGGGATTGCTCTAAATAGATACAGTATCTTGGGAAAGATAGTCATTTTAATAAAGTTTCCCCTCCCGATAATAGAGAGATGGAGGCTATTTACTCTTGTTAGATCTTTTTTAATTGAATTGATAAGGGGTTCATAATTGATTTTAATAATATCTTGAATTTCTGCAGATATGAAAGCCCCTAAGTATGTCGCCTTTAATGACCGTCTGGGATCAGTACATTGTGTGTTTTCTGTGCAAAGTATAACAGTTTTGGTTTTGTTTAGAAAGTAGCCAGAGTGGGACCCAAATTGATGAGTTATTGCCTCTATCTCGGACATAGCTACATCAGGGTCTGGTGTTAAAATGGCGATGTCGTCAGCGTACGCTAGCACTTTCGTTTCATATATTCCTGTCACTGCTGGTTGGATTCCAGGACTAGCTAGAATACTCAGTATCAAAGGATTGATATAGAGGGCAAATAGAATCGGGGAGCACGGGCAACCCTGCCGCGTGCCTCTTGAGATATTGATGCTACCCGATTCGTACCCCATAATTTGTAGCTTTGCTTTCGGATCGGTGTACATGGCTTTGACGGATTTAATAAAGCTATGGCCGAAATTATAGTGTTCTAATATAGCCCACATAAATTCCCATGACACCCGGTCGAATGCCTTCTCGGCGTCAAGAAGAATCATTGACAGCCTGCCGCCCGTGGCTGCTGTAATATCAAACAATGAGATTGCTCTACGAGTGTGGTTGGTAGTGCCCTTCCCAGGGATAAAACCATGCTGCCACGGGCTGACCAGGTGTGCAACAACTCTCCTTAACCGATTTGCTAAAATTTTTGCATATAGCTTAGAGTCTGAATTTATCAGTGAGATTGGGCGGTATGATGAGGTGGAGTCGGCAGGTTTTCCCTTTTTAGCGAAAATTATAATGTTCGTATCTTTCCAAGATCTGGGTGTATTACCACTCCACTGTATCCCAAGAAAGAGATCTAAGAGCAGTGGCAATATAGTTTTGCCTAAAATCGGATATAACTCCAACGGGATCTTGCCTGGGACTGCCGCTTTCCCCGAGGCTAATTCTGAAAGTGCAAGTTCGAGTTCAGCCAGTGTTATTTCTTTATCCAAATCATTTTTGGTGGTATTGTCTAAGCTACAATCTGTACCGGTTAGAAAATCGTTAAGGAATTTTTTATTATCTTCATTGCTGTATGTGATGTCATTCTGATATAAATTCTGATAGTACCTTTGAAATACTTCAAGTATATCCTCTGTTTGGGTATATTCTATATCATTAATTTTAATAGAAGATATTGAATTAAGAGAGGCCTTTTGTCTCGTTTGTAAAGCTAATTGCCTGCCTACTTTCTCCCGGTTCTCGTAAAGGTTTCTTTGGTGACTTCTAAAGGTTTCAGCAGATTTTTGTGCTAGTCCCTTGTTTAGATCGGTTTTGAGGATTAAGATCTGACGAAGTATAACTGATCCATCGGTTTTATCTGCAATTGATGTTGTATGTGCAGCTTCCAATTTGGCTAGCTTTCCTAATTTCTTAGAATATTCAGATGCCTGTTGTTTCTTGAGTCTGGCCACATAGCTAAGGGTTTCTCCCCTAAGTGCAGCTTTGTAGCTATCCCATACGGTGTTTCTTGGGGCGCTATAGCGATTAATATCAAAATATCCCTGTGTCCACTGTCTAATAAAACTAACATAGTCATTATTAGCCAGTAGTCTTCTGTCAAATGTCCAATTATATGGTTTACGGGTCGACCAGATTAGACTCACAGTGAGGGCCAAGGCATTATGATCAGATATCAACTTGGGGTGTTTGATAATAGTTGCAGGACTTGAGATGTCGCTGGTGGTGAAGATATAATCAATTCTTGTGTATTTATTATGAGGATGGGAGAAAAATGTGTATCCCGGGTCATCTTGGTGCTTAAGGGGCCAGATGTCGACTAGGTTGTGGCTAGCTATGAGAGACCTAATTGCCTTGAATACTTTAGGCTTACGGCCCAGGTATTTGTGATTAGTTAGGTAGTTAGAGTCAGGACCAAGTGTAATATTAAAATCCCCCGCAAAAATTCACGGACCAGGCCATCCTGCTAATTCCATTTCTAAAATATCAAACACAGATGGATCATCCAAGTTGGAGCTGTATACTGTACATATGGTTAGGCCTAGAGCGAGTTCTACCACTGCCCACCTGCCATGCTGGTCTGAGGCCAGGCGTAACGGCTTCCCTACATGATTTTTACCTAATATAGCTACGCCCCAAGTATTAGTTGTATGGGTTGAAGTTGCTAGAACGTTGTATCCCGGAATCTTAAGTAAGCTGCGCTTAGCCCAAGGTAGATGGGTCTCTTGTAGACATACAATATCTGGTGAGTCGCGCTTGATTATCTCGCAAAGCCGCCACCGTTTATCTCTATCATGTAGCCCAGCTATATTCCAGCTCCAGATAGTTAACCTCCCCATGAAGCTAAATGAATTGATCCCTGATTTGTTGCATTACTTGTGTTTGTTTTGTGAAGAATAGTTATGTGGTTGAGAAATATATTTTTATTTATTTGGTATGGAGTTGTCTGCATTTTCGAAGTTTTGCTCCCCTTCCCACCCAGCCTCCCCCTTCCCCGCCCAGCCAATCCCACCCCCCTTACTCCAAAAATAAGGCAAAAAGACTCCATTGGAGTCTAAAAAAGTGTTGAAGGTGCTGCGCGCTGGTAGGTCCCTATCGGCATGCTAAAAAAAAAGAGAAAGAGCCCAACTGTGAGAAAAAAAAAAAGATAAAAAAAAAAAAAATGCAACCAGTCCCAATAAATGGGCAGCGAATCTAGTTTTTCTCCGTGTATTATGACTCACATTCTGCTCACACTGTGCAGTTGATTTTTTTTATACTTATTCCCTTTTTTTTTTTTCAAGGCTTACCGCCCCCACTTTTGGGAACATTTCTTTTTTTTTCTCTCCTTTTCCTTCTTCCCTTCCCCCCCTTTTTCTTTTATCCCCTTCTCCCCTTCCCCCTTCCTTTTATCTTTATCCCACACACTCTACCCACATATGAGCATTATCTATACATTCCTATTTTTTACTCAGTAGTGGAGGGTGGCTATGCAGTTCATATAGTTCATATAGTCCGTCAGACTCAGACATTGTGTTGAAGTTAAAACATCACATCAGCAACCAATATTTGAGCTTGTCTATATTGATACAGCATTTTTTAACATTATTTTAGGCTGTCTAGGCATTCCTGTGCAATGATCTCGGAGACAAAGAACTTTGTCTGCCCCCCATATAGGACCTTAAGGCGTGCGGGGTTGTTTAGGTATACAATTGCTTTTTTGTCCTGAAAGGGTTTTATGAGTTGGCGCAACCTCCACCTTCGCTCTACGGTAGTATGGCAAAAGTCAGGGCGTGAGAAGTATGTAATGTCTTTGGAGGTGCGCTTAGCTTCAGGCCTAGCTTTCTCGAATACCGACTGTCTCAGTAGAAAGTTTCCAAAGTAGACTAGGATAGCTCTTGGGTATGCGCCAGGTTTGGCGGGGGCCCTTAATGTGAGCGGCATGCGATGGGCTCGCTGTATCTCAGTGTCCCAGTCCCACATAGAGAGCTCAGGGAGAGAGTCGCCGAGTAGGTTAATCACGAAGGCGCGTGTATCTTCCCCCTCAGATTTCTCGGGGACGCCTAAAATGCGCAAGTTGTTTCTGCACTGGCGATTTTCGAAATCTTCCAATTTCCATCTAATGTCACCTAATTGGGCTTCGTTTGACTCAACCCGCTCTCTAAGGGCAACCGCTTCAGTCTCGTTTACAAGGGTTCTGGACTCGACTTCCGTCAGTCGATCTGCGAATGAGCCACATGTTTTCACCAGCTTTCGGACTACCCCTTGGACCCTACGGAGTGCAGCTTGTGCCCGGCGCCCGTCTTGAGAGGTCTCTTCGCGATGAGCCGTTATTGCCTGCAGGACTGCATCTATATACTCAGGTGCAGGAGTGGTTGAAGGGGTTGGAGCTGCTGCTGGAGTAAGTTGTTCTGTGTGTGTGTGGTCCCAATCTAGACCTGCCCCATGGGATTTATTCCCCCGCTTACTACCTGCTTTTGGCTTTGATTTGACGGTACGGGTAAGAGCCTCCGTATCAGATGGGCTATCTGACTCATCTGTTAGAAATGAAGTATCACCCCATTCCTCTTCCAGGTCGGCCTCATCAGAAAAGGAAAAAAAATCCGTGGCTTCTTTTTCGTGGTCTCTGTCAGAGTCTTTGTTGGTAATACCGGCTTTGGCTGGTTCACCAGTAGCATGTATAGCAGTGCCTGCCGTGCATTAGTCATCATTTGGTCATTGCCTAAGCTGGGGCTAGCGTTTATAATGCTGTCCTGTGCAGATGTGCCTGGGTTACCTTGCAACAATGGCTGATTGACAGGGTTGCTTACAGTATCTTTGCCTATATAAATGCCTGCATCCAATGAGGGCTCAGCCGCTGAAAGTGCCACATTCTCATAAATTGCTACAATATTGCTGTGTGTGCCAAGTATTGCAGCAGTGCTCACCTCAGAACTTGCGGGGGCTTGGATTTGATCTGCGCCGTCAGTGCAATCTGTGCCGTCTATATCATCTTCATGAGAGCGCTCGGTGGTCTCATTGCTCCCGATGGCCTCCGTGCTCTCTATATTCATGCTTTCTCTCAGCGCGATATTCGAGCCCGGGCTGTTTGCGCTGTCAGAGGAGCTCGGAGCGCGGCTGCGAATGCTGTCTGGGTGTGTTGCCTGGCTCTGCTTCCCCTAGCCCGGAAGAGTAACTGAGCCTCTTCGCATCAGCTCAACCACCGAGGGCCCCGCGGTGTCCTTACGAGCGTCCTTCTTCCGGGTCACAGCCTTTGACCCGGCTGAGCCGAGCGCTGTGCTGCGCCTGTCGTCTTGGGTGTCCGTGCGAGTAGATCCGCTTTCTCCTGTGTGACCATCTGTCTCTCTGCCCCCCGGCGTTCTGCTGCCTCACGCTGAGCGTGTCTCGCGGCCCTTTCTCGAGCAGCCGCCGATGTAGCTGACGTAGCGGGCGAACTGCGATCTTGGGAGCCATCCCTCCTAACGCCGATCTTGCACCAGGAGTCTCTGAGTCAGGATTCAGCATCCGATTGTCAGCTTCAGTGCGGTGAGTGCTACTCTCAGGATAGCTTATCAGAGTTGCAGGACTTCCAAAGAAATGTCTGATTACAGCACGTCCGATATAGGAATAGAATACCCAAACTGGACACGAGGAAGGGTTGTAATCCATCCAGTATAACAGATCGAGGTGACCGGTTGTGGCGGGAAATCAGTTAGATGTCTTGATGTTTTAGGACTTAGGCACTATTAATCAGGTTAGATCGCATAGACCTAGTCAGTCCTAGTCACCCCTGTGCCTTGGTCATGATATCCGCAATCTCCTTAGTGAGCATACATCCAGGAGCTCTTACTGCTGCATGACCGATAGGGAACCTGGAGCGTGAACACTGCGATCCGTGTTAGATCGCCATCTTGCCTCTTCTGTGTTCCCATCATTTCTTATTACTTCTCATCTCGTCTTTTCCGATCCCATTCCAACCCTTTCCATCCCCTCCCTTTCAATCCCATCCCATTCTTGTGTATCACATTCCATCACTTTCCATCCCATCCCTTTCCAGACCATCCTATAATCTCATCCCCTCCCTTTCCAACCCATCCCATCCAATCCCTTTACTTCCCATACCATTCCATCCCATCCCATTCTTGCCCATCCCATCACTTCCCATACAATCCCTTTCCATCCGATCCCTTCCTATCACTTTCCATCCCATCCCATCCCTTTCCATCCCATTCCTTTCCATCTCTACCCATCCCACCCCTGTCCATCTAAGCCCTATACATGACATCCCATTCCATCCCTTTGCATCCAATCCGTTTCTATCCCATCCCATCCCATTCCTCCCCTTCCCACCCATTTCTATTTCCATCCCATCCCATCCAATCCTGATCTATCCCATCAATTTGAATTCCATCCCTCTCCATCTCTTTACTTCACATCCCTTTGCTTCCCATACCTTTCCTACCATCTCATACCTTCCAATCCCATCCCATCACTTCCCATCCAATCCCTTTCCAGACCATCCCTTTCCATCCCATACATTCCCATTCCACCTCGTTCCATCCCTTTCCATCACATTTCCTTCCATCCCATCCCATGCCAGCCCTTTCCATCCCATCCCATCCCTTTCAATCCAAACCCATCCCGTCCTTTCCCATTCTACCCCCTCACTGTCCAACCCATCCCATCCCTTTACATCCCAGCCCTTTCCATCCTAGCCCAATCCACCTCAGCCCTTTCCATCCATTCTGTTCCCTTCCATACCCATCCCATTCCATCTCATCCCTTTCCATCACAACCCTTCACATTCCATTCCATCCCATCCATTCCCTCCCACACCTTGCCGCGACACTACGGAGCAGGGAAATCGATTTTGGACCCTGGTACTTGCCCTTCTGTGGATTTCGGGAGACGGCGTTGCTGCTCGCCGCACCCGCTTCGCGGGTGCCGCTTCGCACTGAGGACAGAGGGCGGAAGTGACAAACTGTATTTGAGGACTTTGTGGAGAGAGTGGGAGCACATCAGTAGCCTCAGGGGTGGTGCGCGGCAGGGACTCTGTTTCCCAGGAGTCCCTGCACAGCCAGGATCATCGCGGCCGCGGCCCCTGATAGCCACGCCCCCTGCCTGTCCAGGTGTTTAAAGTTAGGCTCTCCCTGTGAACTTGTGGGACGCTCACCTTGCCGCGACACTACGGAGCAGGGAAATCGATTTTGGACCCTGGTACTTGCCCTTCTGTGGATTTCGGGAGACGGCGTTGCTGCTTGCCGCACCCGCTGCGCGGGTGCCACTTCGCACTGAGGACAGAGGGCGGAAGTGACAAACTGTGTTTGAGGACTTTGTGGAGAGAGTGGGAGCACATTAGTAGCCTCAGGGGTGGTGCGCGGCAGGGACTCTGTTTCCCAGGAGTCCCTGCACAGCCAGGATCATCGCGGCCGTGCCCCCTGATAGCCACGCCCCCTGCCTGCAATGCCTCCTACTTGAATAGCTCGCCCAACGTTTCGCGGGACGCGAGCGGGACGCCGAGCGAAGCCCGAGCAAAGGGCGGGCAGTCTGTGGCAGTCCGGGGCTGGCCAAGGCTGGGCTGGGACACCCACCTGTCATCTGCTACACTCAGCTGTAAGGGTAGGACCTTGTTTAGTATAGTGTGTTGCTATACCCCAATTGTTTTTTCCAATGCCCACGCGCTCGGGGAAAAGCTTGAGGGGAGGAGGAGAGGCGGGGCCCAGTACCATTGTAGGAACCATGGACCAGTTCATCACTCGGGTGGCTGCATTATTGAGAAGGAGATTGTATTGACTGAGCGCCGCCTATCCCTAGAACAGCTTCCGCCAAAGCGCTCTTCTCTGGGCCTGTTAGCCCAGGCCAAGTCACCAGTGTGCAGCTCTGGTCCCCCCCACCCCACCCCCCACACAACCGACCAATCAAGAATTGCCTCTTTGAGGGACAGTATTGATAGGCTGGAGAACCTGGTAGCGCAACCCATTTCCGCTCCAGTCGTTGGGAGTGGACTGGACTTGTGTTCCCAGGAAGCTCCAGCAGCCTCACCATGCCCGGCATCCTCCCCTAGTGGTTCGGGTTCTCCATTGGCCTTACCGGTGATGGAAACTAAGAACCCTTCCCGCGCCAAAAGGAAAAGGATTGCTAGTCCGCGTAAAGGTAGCTTCTTTAAATTATATAAGAGATCAAAGAAGCTAGGAAGTAGGGGTACAGGAAATGCATTGGTGGAGGGTTTAGTTACGGATAACAATAATACTGAAAACAGGGCCCACCTTCCCGGTACCAAAGCTAATGAAACATGTGTAGCCCTCCCTCCAAATTGTCAAATGGGTGCCAGCGATGACCCGATAACTCTGGCTCAAATTGAAAACATGATGAAAACACTACTGTCCCCGATAGCAGAAAGAATAAGAGGGCTAGGGGAAAGGGTGGACAGGTTTGAACAGACTATCTTGGATAATTTCTTCTCCTTGAAAACCCTTATCAAATTGCATTCTAGGATAAGGGAGGATGGTCAGGGAGGGGTAGCTGGTAACTGAGTGATTACGGACTCTCCGCAGCCAATCCCCACAACAACTTCCACAGCAAACACAGTAACTCTGCAGGCGTCTGATAATGCTCCTGCAGTATGCGTTGTGGATACCCCAGCGAGCACTACCCTGATTGCCCATGCACCCACGAGTATCCCCAAACCCCCCGAAGCCCAGGCGACGAAGCCCAGTAAGGCCAAGCCGCCGGGAGGGAAGGGCTCTGGCAATAATACGAGTATACCGAAGGGGAGGGTTTCTGGTAAAGGTCCCGATCGGGTATGTCCCGTCCCAATCTCCAACAGTATATCCGGGACCACCCAACCGGAAGCTGCTGTGTTAAAAAATGTACCAAAGTGCCCCCGGTTAATCTGCCCCCTGATTGTCATCCCTATGTTGCCATCCTTACAAATATACCAATTTTGAAGGAGGGGCAATATGAATCCAACACTCAAAAATAAAACCTTACACTGGTTAAAAACCAACAGACCACTTCCCAGGGGTGTTGACGGGCTGATCCTGGGAGTAAGAAGAGTAGAGTGGGTGGGGTATGGCAAAAAGAAATTTGAAGGGGATTGTGTGATAGTTAATTTTAAAGACAGTAGAGTAGCACAAGTTATATGTAACCACCGGGATATAAATGGGGGTCTCAGCATTGGTGTAGTAGACCTGACCTATTTCTTTCCAAGGCCTGCTGCAATCCCCATTTGTCCATATCCTGGTAGGAGTTGGAATATAGTGGCCCATCTTATTTTGGTAATCTAGTGGGCCCCCAGTTCCACCCAAGCGTTACATGGTCTGGATTAGAATGGAGCCCTCCCGGATATTGAACCGACGCCCACAAAGGGGAGGTTACCCGGGCACTGAGTATGGGTATAGTTGGCACAGCCCTTAAAGCATCAGTAGCGGGCAACATCATGGTTGACAGCCCAATGCCACCTATTATTGTACCTGGAGATAATGTGTCCCATGGGAGATCAAGCAGTGGCAGTGTAACAGGAAGACAGGATCCACTGGAGGGTGGAGATGGCCCTATATCCCGCAGCGCGAGAGCTGTGGCGGATCCAGTCCTTAGGATTTGCAGCTGGAACGTCGCGGGTATTGATAGGAAGTTGGGCCTGCCGGATTGGAATACCCTCGTGGAGGGTTATTCCATCTGTATTTTCCAGGAAACCTGGTGCAGGGAGCCTTGTCACAAGGTGGGATATTCAACCCACTTTGTCCCAGCTGTTCCACCGGTGGCAGGTAAGGGACGCCCTTCGGGTGGTCTCCTTATCTGGGTCGCAAATTCCCTAGAATGCAAGGTGGAGGAGCATCCAACCAACTCTCCCGACCTTCTTAATATCACCCTAAAGGACTCTAGGGGTGCCCTGCTTTTGGATATCTTCAATATCTATGCTAGAGGTACAAAGGGTGGTATACAATCAGCCACTATTGCCCTTCTAGAGGATCTGCTTAGGCAGCGCGCCCCCAAATCTCACATCTTGGTGGCGGATGACCTAAATTGCACGTTTGAGCCTCTCGATAGGGATGATGTATTAGGCACAGAAGAGGAGGACTCAAGGCGGGGGATTCCCGCTCTGACTCTGCCCCCCATTAAGAGGTGGACCCAAGTGGCTCTACAGATTAACTCCCTTAATATGGAATTTGACTTGAGGGCAGTCAATGGGAGGTCTAAATCAGATTTGAAAGGGGCCCATACCTATAACAGGCCAAATCATACATCTAGAATAGATTATGTCCTTCTTGATGTAGGCTCATGGGGTGACCTAAGGGATATGGAGATTATTTCGACCGTTGAGAGTGACCACAATCCCCTCTCTCTTGTTCTTTCTCCCCAGTGGCTTAAGGGAAGGAAAAAAACCCTCCCCCATATGGCCCCCAACCCCCAGGCAGTCACTATCTCTAACTGTGGTCGACGGTTGAAGTGGGCTAAATTTATTTTATACCCAGAGAAAGCGGCAGCCGTAGGGTGTCTCCTGCTTGCAGCCTCAAATAAACTAGACCTGTCTTCCCAAGTATCTGAAGAGGTCTTGTTGACCTTCTGCAACCTAACTAGGGAATTAAGTCATCTATTTATTCTTCCCGGTGGGTACAAGGGAGCTCATACTAGGGAGCAACTGTCCACCAAACAGGGTTGGTACACAAAGAAATGTAGGGCTATGAAAAAAGCCCTGGTGGGAGCAGTTAAATCTAAATCCCAAGTAGCTACCAGGCTTGCAAGAAAGGATTACTATCGGACATTGAAGGTAGCGAAAAAGGAGTGGGAGGAAAAGTTCTGGGCGGACCTTTTGGCAGCTAGTACAGGAAGGGATGCCAGGGGTTTTTGGAGCCTGGTCAGGAATAGGGATAGGCCGGCAGCCACGTTGGTCACATGTACTATTCCAGCCCAGAGTTGGTACAACCATTTTGAGGCCTTGTATTCCATACCTGGCGGGGCTAAAAATGATACTTTATCCACGGTGGTCGAGGCAATGGTTGACTTCCCCGATGCCTTTACTGCTAGGGAGGTCGAATCCGTAATAAAGACCCTGGTCCCACTAAAAGCTGCAGGACCAGATGGGTTTCCTGGAGACCTGATACGAGCCTTCCCCAAGGAATGGGGCAAGCTGGTTGCCTCCCTACTAAATGCAATTCTGGGGGGAGGTCCTGTACCCGACTCCTGGAAAGGGGCGGAGGTTGTCCCGATATTCAAAAAGGGGTGTCGGGACAGCCCCGCCAACTACAGGCCCATAAGCCTCATAGACTCCTCCCAGAAGGTGGCAGGGAAGGCAATCCTGGGGAGGCTTCTTCAATGGGTAGATGATAATAAGATCTTGTCAGACCTCCAGGCGGGTTTCCGGTCGGGAACTGGAACCATCGAACAGGCCTTCAGATTAATGCTCCTACACTGGAAGGTGGTGGTGCTGGGCAAGGGCAGTCTTTATCTGGCCTTTATAGACCTGAAGACTGCCTTTGACCTGGTACCTAGGGAGGAATTGTGGAGGGTCCGGCAGAAAATGGGGTTGCCCCCCTACCTTTTGTTGCTCCTAACCAAACTACACTCAGGAAACTATGCACAGGTGCGATGGGGCACAGGGGGGGAAAAGACTGATAGTCCTCAATTTGTTCGATGCAGCATCATCAGAGGTCAGAGGTTCAGAGGTCCTGTAGCGCACTGCATCTGTTTTGGTCCTGAAGAAGGTGGTCCGTACTCCTGCTATTTCCACCGAAACGCGTCGACCTTCTTTCTCTTTTTTAAAATCTCATGACTTTGGTCATGTAGTGGACACCAGATTCAATGCTATAGGACACAATTGTTGTTGTTTTTGTGATGGGATGGATGCTTAGGTAGTATGTATGTGTTGTGCGTGTGTGGCTCTTTACCTGTGTTGTATATATTTAATTGTGTTTTCATGAACCTAAATAGACATATATGCATAGCTTCGATATGGTGAAAAATAATTGTTTCTGAAGCCGTTTTTGTAATATGTATATATTTTTATAATTGTTACACTTGAAAATTATGATAAAAATTAAAAAATTGACTTTTTTACTGAAAATGAAATAAAATGAAAAACAATTCACATTTTGAGTAGACATTGTTGGTATATGCCCTGTGTTTGAGAGATTACTCCAATGATAAATGTATTTATAGGTCAAGAGGGAGCTATTTCAGTTGCCTGTCCGAGGTGATGGCCATGGGGGGTTGGTATAGTATAAAGTGGTTAAGGGACGTCAAAAACCTTTTGGGGGAGTTGGGACTGACCGAAGCTTGTGTTACTCGCTCCGCCCCACCCAAAGCCACCCTGAAGAAACTGTACTGGGAGTGGGTTTCTTCTAAACTTATTAGTAACCCACGACACTGTAATTCCACTGCAGTTTTCTTACGAATCAAAGACGTGGTGGCTTACGAACCCTATCTTGATTTGATTTCCATCCCACTTGATAGGGCTCTGTACTTTAGGTTTAGGGTGGGTACCCTACCAGTAGGCCATTTGACATTGAGATGGAAATCTACCTCCCAGCTCTCCCCCTATTGTGCTTTATGTCCCTCGAGGGTGGAGACGGTTGCCCACATTCTTTTTGAATGTCCAGATTATTGTAACCCAAGTTTGTTAAAATGGTCTTGGTTGATCCGATCAAATAGGCTTTCTGTATCCATTTAATTGCTTTTTAACTGTACATACTAATTCAATTCCTTTTTAATTGTACATATCCTAATGTTTTATTGTCCTTTTTATCTTATGGATGTATTGCTATGTATATTTGCTGTATATCTTTTTTAACATACCTATTGCATGTATTGCTTTTAAGATATTTTCATGCATCAAAATAAAGCATATCAACCAACCAGTTATTCCATCCCTTTCCATCCCTTCCTTTCAATCCTATCCCATTCCGTTGTATACCATCCCTTTCGATCCCATCCCATCTGTTTCCATCCTGTCCCTTTCCATCCCATCCCATTCCTTTCCATCTCATCTCATCCCATCCTTTCCATCCTATCCCATCCCATCGTATTCCCTTCCTTTTTCATCCCATTCCCATCCCATCCGTTTCCATCTGTCCCTTCCCATCCCATCCCATTCCTTTCCATCTCATCCCCTTCCTCTCCATCGCATCCAATCCCATCCCATCTGATCCATTTCCATCACAACACATCCCATACCTTTCCATCCCATCCCTCTCCATTCCATCCCTTCCCATATCTTCCCATCATTTTGCGTTCCTTCCCATCTCGTCCTTTCCGATCCCATTCCAACTCTTTCCTTCCCATTCCTTTCAATCCCATCTCATCGCTTTCCATCCCATCGAACGCCTTTCCATCCCATCTCGTCCCCTTCCATCGCATCCCCTTCCATCCCATCCCCTTCCATACCATCCCTTCCCATTCCATCCCTTTCCATCCCACCCTTTTCTATCCCATCCCCATCCTTTCTATCCCATCTCATCCCTTTGTATCACATTCCATCACTTTCCATCCTATCCCTTTCCAACTAATCCTATCCTTTCCCTCTCATTTCATCCCCTCCCTTTCCAACCCATCCCATCCTTCCAATTCCTTCTCTTCTCTTCTCTTCCCATCCCATCTCTTTCCATTCCATCCTTTCCCATCACTTTCCATCCCATCCATTTCCATCCCATTCCTTTCTGTCCATTTCCATCCCACTCCCACCCCTTTCCATCCAAGCCCTATACATGCCATCCCATCCCATCCCTTTGCATCCAATCCCTTTGCATCCCGTCCTTTCACATCCATTTCCATCCCATCCCTTCCCATCCTGATCTATCCCATCTATTTCAATTCTATCCCTCTCCAACCCATCACTTTCAATCCCATCCCTTGTCTTTCCATCCCTTCCCATCCCACTCCATTCCATTCCATCCATTTCCATCCCTTTCTATCCTTTCCCATCCCATTCCTTCACATCACTTTCCATCCCATCTTTTTTCATCCCATCCCTTTCCATGCCATCCCTTTCCATCCCATCCCATCCTGTTCAATCACATCCCGTTCCATCCTATCCCTTTCCATCCCATCCTTTTATTTCACATCCCATCCTTTTCCATTCCATCCCATCAATTTCAATTCCATCCCTTTACTTCACATGCCTTTACTTCTCATACCTTTCCTCCCATCCCATCCCATTCCTTCCCATACCCATCCCATCACTTCCCATCCAATCCCTTTCTATCCCATCCCTTTCCATCCCATCCATTCCACCTCGTTCCATTCCTTTCCATCACATTTCTTTCCATCCCATGTCACCCCTTTCCATTCCATACCATCCCATCCCATCCCTTTCAATCATATCCCATCCCATCCTTTCCCATTCCATCCCATCACTTTCCAACCCATTCCATCCCATGCCATCTCTTCAAATCCCATCCCAGACCTTTCCATCCTAGCCCATTCCATCTCAGCCCATTCCATCACTTCCGTTCCATCCCATATCCATCCCAATCCATCTCATCTCTTTCCATCATATCCCTTTCTATCCCATCTCATGCCATCCCATCCCATCCCATCCCATCCCATCCCATTTCATCTCATCCCTTTCCATTCCATCCTATCCCTTTCCATCTGTCCCTTTCCATCCCATCCCATCCCACTCCTTTCCATCTCATCTCATCCCCTTCCTTTCCATCTCATCCAATCCCATCTGATCCCTTTCCATCACAACACATCCCATCCCTTTCCACCCCATCCCATCCCTGTCCATTCCATCCCATCTCATTCCTTCCCATCATTTTGCATTCCTTTCCATCTCGTCCTTTCTCATCCGATTCCAACCCTTCCCATCCCATCTCTTTCCATCCCATCTCTTCCCATTGCTTCCCATCATTTCTTATTACTTCTCATCTCGTCCTTTCCGATCCCATTCCAACCCTTTCCATCCCATCCCTTTCAATCCCATCCCATTCTTGTGTATCACATTCCATCACTTTCCATCCCATCCCTTGCCAGACCATCCTATAACCTCATCCCCTCCCTTTCCAACCCATCCCATCCAATGCCTTTACTTCTCATACCGTTCCATCCCATCCCATTCTTGCCCATCCCATCACTTCCCATACAATCCCTTTCCATCTCATCCCTTCCTATCACTTTCCATCCCATCCCATCCCTTTCCATCCCATTCCTTTCCATCTCTACCCATCCCACCCCTGTCCATTCATGCCCTATACATGACATCCCATTCCATCCTTTGCATCCAATCCGTTTCTATCCCATCCCATCCCATCTCATTCCTCCCCTTCCCATCCATTTCTATTTCCATCCCATCCCATCCAATCCTGATCTATCCCATCAATTTGAATTCCATCCCTCTCCATCTCTTTACTTCACATCCCTTTGCTTCCCATACCTTTCCTACCATCTCATACCTTCCAATCCCATCCCATCACTTCCCATCCAATCCCTTTCCAGACCATCCCTTTCCATCCCATACATTCCCGTTCCACCTCGTTCCATCCCTTTCCATCACATTTCCTTCCATCCCATCCCATGCCAGCCCTTTCCATCCCATCCCATCCCTTTCAATCCAAACCCATCCCGTCCTTTCCCATTCTATCCCTTCACTGTCCAACCCATCCCATCCCTTCACATCCTAGCCCTTTCCATCCTAGCCCAATCCACCTCAGCCCTTTCCATCCATTCTGTTCCCTTCCATACCCATCCCATTCCATCTCATTCCTTTCCATCACAACCCTTCACATTCCATTCCATCCCATCCATTCCCTCCCATCCCTTTCCATGCTATTCCATCCCTTTCCATTCCTTCCTTTCAATCCTATCCCATCCCATTGTATACCATCCCTTTCGATCCCATCCCATCTGTTTCCATCCTGTCCCTTTCCATCCCATCCCATTCCTTTCCATCTCATCTCATCCCATCCTTTCCATGCTATCCCATCCCATCGTATTCCCTTCCTTTTCCATCCCATTCCCATCCCATCCGTTTCCATCTGTCCCTTCCCATCCCATCCCATCCCATCCCATCCCATCCCATTCCTTTCCATCTCATCCCCTTCCTCTCCATCTCATCCAATCCCATCCCATCTGATCCATTTCCATCACAACACATCCCATACCTTTCCATTCCATCCCTTCCCATCATTTTGCATTCCTTCCCATCTCGTCCTTTCCGATCCCATTCCAACTCATTCCATCCCATTCCTTTCAATCCCATCCCATCGCTTTCCATCCCATCGAAGGCCTTTCCATCCCATCTCGTCCCCTTCCATCGCATCCCCTTCCATCCCATCCCCTTCCATTCCATCCCTTCCAATTCCATCCCTTTCCATCCCACCCCTTTCTATCCCATCCCCATCCTTTCTATCCCATCTCATCCCTTTGTATCACATTCCATCACTTTCCATCCCATCCCTTTCCAACCCATCCTATCCTTTCCCTCTCATCTCATCCCCTCCCTTTCCAACCCATCCCATCCTTCCAATTCCTTCTCTTCTCTTCTCTTCCCATCCCATCTCTTTCCATTCAATCGTTTCCCATCGCATCCATTTCCAACCCATTCCTTTCTGTCCATTTCCATCCCACTCCACCCCTATACATGCCATCCCAACCCATTCCCTTGCATCCAATCCCTTTCCATCCCATCCCTTCCCTTCCCTTCCCATCCCATCCCATCCCATCCTGATCTATCCCATCAATTTCAATTCCATCCTCTCAAATCCATCACTTTCAACCCCATCCCTTGTCTTTCCTTCCCTTTCCATCCCATTCCATCCATTTCCATCCCTTTCTATCCCATCCCATTCCCTCGCATCACTTTCCATCCCATCCCTTTTCATCCCAACCCTTTCCATGCCATCCCTTTCCATCCAATCCCATCCTGTTCAATCACATCCCGTTCCATCCTATCCCTTTCCATACTATTCTTTTCTTTCACATCCCATCCCATCAATTTCAATTCCATCCCTCTCCATCCCTTTACTTCACATCCGTTTACTTCTCATACCTTTCCTCCCATCCCAATCCTTCCCATACCATCCCATGGATCACTGACTAAATATCGACGGACACAATATAGACTACCCAAAATATCGAATCCAATATATCGTTTATATATATATACTTTGTAAAAATATCGAATTTCTTAAACATAATGTAAAATAAAAAAATATAAAAAATAAATAGCTAAAATATACTTAAAAATGCTTAAATTACCTTAAAAATATTTAATAATTAATTTAACTTATAAAAAAAAATACAATCATATCTGTTAAAACATATATATATATTAACATAATATTAATACAAAATACACAATATTATTACCGCAGGATAGCGGGGATGTAAAAATTACTATTCCCACTCCTGAAAGTGCAACAGTAGGGAAAGCGTTGGATAGCGTAGGGGTAAAAATTACTATTCCCACTCCAAAGAGTGCAACAGTAGGGAAAGCGTTGGATAGTGTAGGGGTAAAAATTACTATTCCCACTCCAGAGAGTGGAACAGTAGGGAAAGCGTTGGATAGCATAGGGGTAAAAATTACTATTCCCACTCCATGAGAGTGCAACAGTAGGAAAAGCGTTGGATAGCGTAGGGGTAAAAATTACTATTCCCACTCCATGAGAGTGCAACAGTAGGAAAAGCGTTGGATAGCGTAGGGGTAAAAATTACTATTCCCACTCCAGAGAGTGCAACAGAGGGAAAGCGTTGGATAGCATAGGGGTAAATTTTACTATTACCACTCTAGTGAAAAGAAATTAATATAAATCACATAATTATCAATTAATCAATTAATAAAAATTACCAATTAAAATTTTTTCATCCCATCTCTTTCCATGCCATCCCTTTCCATCCAATCCCATCCTGTTCATTCACATCCCGTTCCATCCTATCCCTTTCCATCCCATCCTTTTCTTTCACATCCCATCCCATCAATTTCAATTCCAGCCCTCTCCATCCCTTTACTTCACATCCGTTTACTTCTCATACCTTTCCTCCCATCCCATTCCTTCCCATACCATCCCATGGATCACTGACTAAATATCGACGGACACAATTTAGACTACCCAAAATATTGATCCCAAAATATGGACAGACAAAATATCGAATTCCTATCTACAAACAGGTAAGTACCAAAATATCGAATCCAAAATATCGTTAATATATATATACTTTGTAAAAATATCGAATTTCTTAAAAATAATGTAAAATAAAAAAATATTAAAGATAAATAGCTAAAATATAGTTAAAAATACTTAAATTACCTTAAAATTATTAAATAATTATTTTAACTTATACTTTTTTTTACAATCATATCTGTTAAAACATATATATATATTAACATAATATTAATACAAAATACACAATATTATTACCGCAGGATAGCGTAGGGGTAAAAATTACTATTCCCACTCCAGAGAGTGCAACAGTAGGGAAAGCGTTGGAAAGCGTAGGGGTAAAAATTACTATTCCCTCTCCAGAGAGTGCAACAGTAGGGAAAGCGTTGGATAGCGTAGGGGTAAAAATTGCTATTCCCACTCCAGAGAATGCAACAGTAGGGAAAGCGTTGGATAGCATAGGGGTAAAAGTTACTATTCCCACTCCATGAGAGTGCAACAGTAGGGAAAGCGTTGGATAGCGTAGGGGTAAAAATTACTATTCCCACTCCAGAGAGGGCAACAGTAGGGAAAGCATTGGATAGCGTAGGGGTACAAATTACCATTCCCACTCCAGTGAGTGCAACAGTAGGGAAAGCATTGGATAGCGTAGGGGTAAAAATTACTATTCCCACTCCAGAGAGTGCAACAGTAGGGAAGGCGTTGGATAGCGTAGGGGTAAAAATTACTATTCCCACTCCAGAGAGTGCAACAGTAGGGAAAGCGTTGGATAGCGTATGGGTAAAAATTACAATTCCCACTCCAGAGAGTGCAACAGTAGGGAAAGCGTTGGATAGCGTAGGGGTAAAAATTACTATTCCCACTCCATGAGAGTGCAACAGTAGGAAAAGCGTTGGATAGCGTAGGGGTAAAAATTACTATTCCCACTCCAGAGAGTGCAACAGTAGAGAAAGCGTTGGATAGCATAGGGGTAAATTTTACTATTCCCACCCTAGTGAAAAGAAATTAATATAAATGACATAATTATCAATTAATCAATTAATAGAAATTAATTATCAATTAAGCATTAATTAATTACCTATTAAAAATTAATTTACAATTTTTCAAAATAAATACCAATTAAATTAATTAACATATTTAATTAATTAAAATTAAATTACTTCCCACCCTATTCCCCCATAAACCCACAACCCGCTACAGAAAATAAAATAATAATATTCACATAATTATCAATTAATAAAAATTAATTATCAATTAAGAATTAATCAATTATCAATTAAAATTAATTAACAATGTATTCAAAATAAATACCAATTAATTAATTAACATATTTAATTAATTATAATTAAATTACTTCCCACCCTATTCCCCTATAAACCCACAACCCGCTACAGAATTAAATTACGCAAAAATGAAATCACATAAAATTAATTAATTAAAATTAATTACAAAAAAATATACACTTTTCACACATATACTAACATACAAAACACTTAAAAAAATTAGATATTATTAAAAAGTCGATATTTTTAATAACCTATATTATGTACTTCGATATTTTGACTGTCTACATTTTTAGATTCGATATTACATTACTTACCTTCAAAACTATATTTTTGATTTCTATATTCTGTCCAGTCGATATGTTGTCCATTCTATATTTTGGAGTCGATATTTAGGTTAGTCGATATTTTGAAATCGATATTTAGACCATATACCCATCCCATCACTTCCCATCCAATCCCTTTCTATCCCATCAATTCCACCTGGTTCCATCCCTTTCCATCACATTTCTTTCCATCCCATGTCAGTCCTTTCCATTCCATCCCATCCCATCCCATCCCATCCCATCCCATTCCTTTCAATCATATCCCATCCCATCTATTCCCATTCCATTCCATCACTTTCCAACCCATCCCAACCCATCCCTTCACATCCTATCCCAGCCCTTTCTATCTTAGCCCAATCCATCTCAGCCCTTTCCATCCCTTCCATTCCATACCCATCCCGATCCATCTCATCCCTTTCCATCACATCCCTTTCCATCCTATCCATTCCATCTCATCCCTTTCCATTCCATTCCAAACCATCCCATTCCCTCCCATCCCTTTCCATCCCATCCTTTCAATCCTATCCCATCCCATCCCCCGCCATCCCATCTCCTTCCTTCCCACCCCCTTTCATCCCATCCCTTCCCATCCCATCCCATGCCATCTCACCCCTTTCCATCCCATTCTCATCACTTTCTATCACATTCCATCACTTTCCATCCCATCCCTTTCCAGCCTATCCTATCCTTTCCATCTCATCTCATCCCCTCCCTTTTCATCCCATCCAATCTCTTCCCCTCCCATCCCATCCCCTACCATTCTATTCCTTCCCATTCCTTTCCATCCCATCCCTTTCCATCCTGTTCCTTTCCATCCCATTCCTTTCCATCCCTTCCCATCCCTTTCCATCCAAGCCCTATACATGCAAACCCATCCCATCCCTTTGCATCCAATTCCTTTCTAACCCATCCCTTCGCATCCCTTTCCATCCCATTCCTTCCCATCCCTTCAAATCCCACCCCAGACCTTTCTATCCAAGCCCATTCCATCTCAGACCCTTCCATCACTTCTGTTCCATCCCATCCCATATCCATCCCATCTCATCCCTTTCTATCTCATCCCTTTCTACCCCATCCCATCCCATTTCATCCCTTTCCATTCCATCCTATCCTTTTCCATCCCATTATTTCCATCCTATCCCATCCCATCCCATCGGATCCCATCCTTTTCCATCCCATCTGTTTCCATCTGTCCCTTTCCATCCCATCCCATCCCACTCCTTTCCATGTCATCTCATCCCCTTCCTTTCCATCTCATCCAATCCCACCCCATCTGATCCCTTTCCATCACAACACATCCCATCCCTTTCCACCCCATCCCATCCCATCCCTTTCCATTCCATCCCTTCCCATTCCTTCGCATCATTTCGCATTCCTTCCCATCTCGTCCTTCCTTTCCGATCCTATGCCAACCCTTTCCATCCCATCCTTTCCCACCCCATCCCATCCCTTTCCTTTCCATTCCATCCCTTCCCATTGCTTCCTATCATTTCTTATTACTTCCCATCTCGTCCTTTCCGATCCCATTCCAACCCTTTTCACCCCATCTCTTTCAATCCCAACCCATCCCATCCCATCCCATCCCCTTCCATCGCATCCCCTTCCATCCCATCCCCTTCCATTCCATCCATTCCCATCCCATCCCATCCCACCCCTTTCCATCCCATCCCAATCTTTTATATCCCATTTCATCCTTTTGTATCACATTCCAAAACTTTCCATCCCATCCCTTTCCAGACCATCCTATCGTCTCATCCCCTCCCTTTCCAATCCATCCCATCCAAACCCTTCCCTTCCCTTCCAAACCCATCCCTTTCCATTAAATCCCTTCCCATCACTTTCCATCACATCCATTCCATTTCATCCCATTCCTTTCTTTCCCTTCCCATCCCACCCCTTTCCACCCAAGCCCTATACATGCCATCCCATCCCTTTGCATCCAATCCCTTTTCATCCCTCCCTTCACATCCATTTCCATCCCATCCCTTCCCATCCCATCCATCCTGATCTATCCCATCAATTTCAATTCCATCCCTCTCCATCCCATCACTTTCAATCGCATTGCTTGTCTTTCCATCCCTTTCCATCCCATTCCATTCCTTTCCATCCATTTCCATCCTATTCTATCACTTTCCATCCCATCATTGCATCCCATCCCCTTCCATCCCATCCCTTTCTATCCCATCCTTTCCCATCCCATTCATTCGCATCACTTTCCATCCCATCCCTTTTCATCCCATCCCTTTCCATGCCATCCCTTTATATCCCATCCCATCCTGTTCAATCACATCCCGTTCCATCCTATCCTTTTCCATAACATCCTTTTCCTTCACATCCAATCCTTTTCCATTCCATCTCATTAATTTCCTTTCCATCAAATCCCATCCCTTTACTTCCCATACCGTTCCTTCCTATCCCATCCCATCCCATCCCTGCCCATCCGATCACTTCCCATCCAAATCCCTTTCCATCCCATCCCTTCCTATCACTTTCCATTCCATCCCATCCCTTCCCTTTCCATCCCATTCCTTTTCATCTCTTCCCATCCCACCCCTGTCCATCAACGCCCTATACATGCCATCCTATTCCATCCCTTTGAATCCAATCCGTTTCTATCCCTTACCATTCCTTCCCTTCCCTACCCATCCATTCCCATTCCATTCCATCACTTTCCAACCCATCCCTTCATATCCCATCCCACCCCTTTCCGTCTCAGCCCAATCCATCTCAGCCCTTTCCATCCCTTCCCTTCGTTCCATTCCATACCCATCCCATTCCATCTCATCCCTTTCCATTCCATTCCCTCCCATCCCATTCCCTCCCATCCCTTTCCATCCCATCCCTTTTCATCCCATCCTTTCAATCCTATCCCATCCCATCCCCCGCCATCCCATCTCTTTCCATCCCACCCCCTTTCATCCCATCCCTTCCCATCCCATCCCTTGCCATCTCACCCCTTTCCATCCCATTCTCATCACTTTCTATCACATTCCATCACTTTCCATCCCATCCCTTTCCAGCCCATCCTATCCTTTCCATCTCATCTCATCCCCTCCCTTTTCATCCCATCCAATCTCTTCCCCACCCATCCCATCCCCAACCATTCTATTCCTTCCCATCACTTTCCATCCCATCCCTTTCCATCCCGTTCCTTTCCATCCCATTCCTTTCCATCCCTTCCCATCCCTTTCCATCTAAGCCCTATACATGCAAACCCATCCCATCCCTTTGCATTCAATTCCTTTCCAACCCATCCCTTCGCATCCCTTTCCATCCCATCCCTTCCCATTCCTTCAAATCCCACCCCAGACCTTTCTATCCTAGCTCATTCCATCTCAGACCCTTCCATCACTTCCGTTCTATCCCATCCCATATCCATCCCATTCCATCTCATCCCTTTCCATCTCATCCCTTTCTATCCCATCCCATCCCATCCCATTTAATCCCTTTCCATTCCATCCTATCCCTTTCCATCCCATTATTTCCATCTTATCCCATCCCATCCCATCCCATCGGATCCCATCCTTTTCCATCCCATCCGTTTCCATCTGTCCCTTTCCATCCCATCCCACTCCTTTCCATGTCATCTCATCCCCTTCCTTTCCTTTCCATCTCATCCAATCCCATCCCATCTGATCCCTTTCCATCACAACACATCCCATCCCTTTCCACCCCACCCCATCCCATCCCATCCCTTTCCATTCCATCCCTTCCCATTCCTTCGCATCATTTCACATTCCTTCCCATCTCGTCCTTTCCGATCCTATGCCACACCTTTCCATCCCATCCTTTTCTACCCCATCCTATCCCTTTCCATTCCATCCCTTCCCATTGCTTCCCATCATTTCTTATTTCTTCCCATCTCGTCCTTTCTGATCCCATTCCAACCCTTTCCACCCCATCTCTTTCAATCCCAACCCATCCCATCCCATCCCCTTCCATCGCATCCCCTTCCATCCCGTCCCCTTCCATTCCATCCATTCCCAGCCCATCCCATCCCACCCCTTTCCATCCCATCCCCATCTTTTATATCCCATCTCATCCTTTTGTATCACATTCCAAAACTTTCCATCCCATCCCTTTCCAGACCATCCTATCATCTCACCCCCTCCCTTTCCAATCCATCCCATCCAATCCCGTTCCCTTCCCTTCCCATCTAAACCCATCCCTTTCCATTCAATCCCTTCCCATCACTTTCCATCATATCGATTTCCATCCCATTCCTTTCTTTCCCTTCCCATCCCACCCCTTTCCATCCAAGCCCTATACATGCCATCCCATCCCATCCCTTTGCATCCAATCCCTTTTCATCCCATCCCTTCACATCCATTTCCATCCCATCCCTTCCCATCCCATCCCATCCCATCCTGATCTATCCCATTAATTTCAATTCCATCCCTCTCCATCCCATCACTTCCAATCGCATTGCTTGTCTTTCCATCCCTTTCCATCCCATTCCATTCCTTTCCATCCATTTCCATCCCATTCTATCACTTTCCATCCCATCATTGCATCCCATCTCCCTCCATCCCATCCCTTTCTATCCCATCCTTTCCCATCCCATCCCTTTTCATCCCATCCCTTTCCATGCCATCCCTTTATATCCCATCCTATCCTGTTCAATCACATCCCGTTCCATCCTATCCTTTTCCATAACATCCTTTTCCTTCACATCCAATCCTTTTCCATTCCATCTCATTAATTTCCTTTCCATCCAATCCCATCCCTTTACTTCCCATACCGTTCCTTCCCATCCCATCCCATCCCATCCCTGCCCATCCGATCACTTCCCATCCAAATCCCTTTCCATCCCATCCCTTCCTATCAATTTCCATTCCATCCCATCCCTTCCCTTTCCATCCCATTCCTTTTCATCTCTTCCCACCCCACCCCTGCCCATCAAAGCCCTATACATGCCATCACATTCCATCCCTTTGTATCCAGTCCGTTTCTATCCCATCCCATTCCTTCCCTTCCCTACCCATCCATTCCCATTCCATTCCATCACTTTCCAACCCATCCCTTCACATCCCATCCCACCCCTTTCCGTCTTAGCCCAATCCATCTCAGCCCTTTCCATCCCTTCCCTTCCGTTCCATTCCATACCCATCCCATTCTTTCTCATCCCTTTCCATCACATCCCTTTCCATCCCATCCATTCCATCTCATCCCATTCCATTCCATTCCCTCCCATCCCATTCCCTCCCATCCCTTTCCATCCCATCCCTATTCATCCCATCCTTTCAATCCTATCCCATCCCATCCCCCGCAATCCCATCTCTTTCCACTCTTTCCATCCCACCCCCTTTCATCCCATCCCTTCCCATCCCATCCCTTGCCATCTCACCCCTTTCCATCCCATTCTCATCACTTTCTATCACATTCCATCACTTTCCATCCCATCCCTTTCCAGCCCATCCTATCCTTTCCATCTCATCTCATCCCCTCCTTTTTCATCCCATCCAATCTCTTCCCCACCCATCCCATCCCCAACCATTCTATTCCTTCCCATCACTTTCCATCCCATCCCTTTCCATCCCGTTCCTTTCCATCCCATCCCTTTCCATCCCTTCCCATCCCTTTCCATCCAAGCCCTATACATGCAAACCCATCCCATCCCTTTGCATCCAATTCCTTTCCAACCCATCCCTTCGCATCCCTTTCCATCCCATCCCTTCCCATTCCTTCAAATCCCACCCCAGACCTTTCTATCCTAGCCCATTCCATCTCAGACCCTTCCATCACTTCTGTTCTATCCCATCCCATATCCATCCCATTCCATCTTATCCCTTTCCATCTCATCCCTTTCTACCCCATCCCATCCCATCCCATTCCATCCCTTTCCATTCCATCCTATCCCTTTCCATCCCATTATTTCCATCTTATCCCATCCCATCCCATCGGATCCCATCCTTTTCCATCCCATCCGTTTCCATCTGTCCCTTTCCATCCCATCCCATCCCACTCCTTTCCATGTCATCTCATCCCCTTCCTTTCCATCTCATCCAATCCCATCACATCTGATCCCTTTCCATCACAACACATCCCATCCCTTTCCACCCCATCCCATCCCATCCCTTTCCATTCCATCCCTTCCCATTCCTTCGCATCATTTCACATTCCTTCCCATCTCGTCCTTTCCGATCCTATGCCACCCCTTTCCATCCCATCCTTTTCTACCCCATCCCATCCCTTTCCATTCCATCCCTTCCCATTGCTTCCCATCATTTCTTATTTCTTCCCATCTCGTCCTTTCTGATCCCATTCCAACCCTTTCCACCCCATCTCTTTCAATCCCAACCCATCCCATCCCATCCCCTTCCATCGCATCCCCTTCCATCGCATCCTCTTCCATCCCGTCCCCTTCCATTCCATCCATTCCCAGCCCATCCCACCCCAACCCTTTCCATCCCACCCCTTTCCATCCCATCCCCATCTTTTATATCCCATCTCATCCTTTTTTATCACATTCCAAAACTTTCCATCCCATCCCTTTCCAGACCATCCTATCATCTCACCCCCTCCCTTTCCAATCCATCCCATCCAATCCCTTCCCTTCCCATCCAAACCCATCCCTTTCCATTCAATCCCTTCCCATCACTTTCCATCATATCGATTTCCATTACTTTCTTTCCCTTCCCATCCCACCCTTTTCCATCCAAGCCCTATACATGCCATCCCATCCCTTTGCATCCAATCCCTTTGCATCCCATCCCTTCACATCCATTTCCATCCCATCCCTTCCCATCCCATCCCATCCCATCCCATCCCATCCTGATCTATCCCATTCATTTCAATTCCATCCCTCTCCATCCCATCACTTCCAATCGCATTGCTTGTCTTTCCATCCCTTTCCATCCCATCCCATTCCTTTCCATCCATTTCCATCCCATTCTATCCCTTTCTATCCCATCATTGCATCCCATCCCTTTCCATCCCATCCCTTTCTATCCCATCCTTTCCCATCCCATTCCTTTGCATCACTTTCCATCCCATCCCTTTTCATTCCATCCCTTTCCATGCCATCCCTTTATATCCCATCCCATCCTGTTCAATCACATCCTGTTCCATCCTATCCCTTTCCATAACATCCTTTTCCTTCACATCCAATCCTTTTCCATTCCATCTCATTAATTTCCTTTCCATCCAATCCCTTCCCTTTACTTCCCATACCGTTCCTTCCCATCCCATCCCATCCCATCCCTGCCCATCCGATCACTTCCCATCCAAATCCCTTTCCATCCCATCCCTTCCTATCACTTTCCATTCCATCCCATCCCATCCCTTCCCATCCCATTCCTTTCCATCTCTTCCCATCCCACCCCTGTCCATCAAAGCCCTATATATGCCATCCCATTCCATCCCTTTGCATCCAATCGGTTTCTATCCCATCCCATTCCTTCCCTTCCCATCCATTCCTATTTCCATCCCATCCCATCCTGATCTATCCCATCAATTTCAATTCCATCCCTCTCCATCTCTTTACTTCACATCTCTTTGCTTCCCATACCTTTCCTACCATCCCATACCTTCAAATCCCATCCCAGCACTTCCCATCCAATCCCTTTCCAGCCCATCCCTGTCCATCCCATCCATTCCCATTCCACCTCGTTCCATCCCTTTCCCACATTTCCTTTTAATCCAAACCCATCCCGTCCTTTCCCATTCCATCCCCTCACTTTCCAACCCATCCCATCCCTTCACATCCCTTCCCAGCCCTTTCCATCCTAGCCCAATCCACCTCAGCCCTTTCCATCACTTCCGTTCCATTCCATACCAATCCCATTCCATCTCATCCCTTTCCATGACAACCCTTTCCATCACATCCCATTCCATCTCATCCCTTTCCATTCCATTCCATCCCATCCCTTTCAATGCTATCCCATCCCTTCCTTTCAATCCTATCCCAGCCCATCCCATCCCATTCCATTGTACCCCATCCCATCCCATCCCATTCCTTTCCATCTCATCTCATCCCATCCTTTCCATCCTAACCCATACCATCTCATTCCCTTCCTTTTCCATCCCATCCCATCAGTTTCCATCTGTCCCTTCTCATCCCATCTCATCCCCTTCCTCTCTATCTCACCCAATCCCATCCTATCTGATACCTTTCCATCACAACATATCCCATACCTTTCCATCCCACCCCTTTCCATTCCATTCCATCCCTTCCCATTCCTTCCCATCATTTTGTGTTCCTTCCCATCTCGTCCTTTCTGATCCCATTCCAACTCTTTCCATCCCATTCCTTTCAATCCCATCTCACCGCTTTCCATCCCATCTAAGGCCTTTCTATCCCATCTCATCCCCTTCCATCCCATCCCCTTCCATTCCATTCCATCCCTTCGCATCCCATCCCTTTCCATCCCACCCCTTTCCATTCCATCCCCTTCCTTTCTATCCCATCTCATCCCTTTGCATCACATTCCATCACTTTCTATCCCATCCCTTTCTAGCCCATCCTATCATTTCCATCTCATCTCATCCCCTCCCTTTCCAAAACATCCCAACCAATCCCTTCCCTTCCCATCCCTTTCCATTCCATCCCTTCCCATCACTTTCCATCCCATCCATTTCCATCCCATTCTTTCCGTCACTTCCCATCCCACCCCTTTCCATCCAAACCCTATACATGCCATCCCATCCCATCCCATCCCATCCCTTTGCATCCAATCCCTGTCCATACCATCCCTTTGCATCCATTTCCATCCCATCCCTTCCCATCCTGATCTATCCAATCAATTTCAATTCCATTCCTCTCCATCTCATCACTTCCAACCCCATCCCTTGTCTTCCCATCCCTTTCCATCCCATTCCATTCCATCCCTTTCCATCCCATTCCATCCCTTTCCATCCCATCTCTATGCATCCCACCCCTGTCCATCCAAGCATTATACATTCCATCCCTGTGCATCCAATCTGTTTCCATCCCATACGTTTGCATCCCTTTCCATCCCATCCCATTCCTTCCCTTCCCATCCATTTCCAAACCATCCTGATCTGTACCATCAATTTAAATTCCATCCCTCTCCATCCCATCACTTTCAATCCCATCCCTTGTCTTCCCATCTCTTTCCATCCCATTCCATCCCTTTCCATCCCATTCCGTCCCTTTCCATTGTGAAAAGTTGGCCGGGTATATGCTAACCACTAATTATAGTGGGCACCCTGTACCAGTCCAAACAACCCTGATTGATAATTAGGTGAAAGACAACCTTAATTGAAAGCTATCCTAGTGCTACCTATGGAGAGCAGCCTTCAGACTAATTCACGAAGGACTGTAAAGCAGCTTGTTTTACCAGATCAGAACATCCTGAATGACCAAATGACAGGAGAACCACACAAGGAATATATACAATATATGTATTTATCACTAAACACTCTCTACTAACCTCTTTATGAGATTAGAGAACAAAGCACACAATAATCACTAGAACAACAGTAAATAGCACAATACACATTGAGCTCCAGGGGAAGACCAAACCATATACTAAGAAAGTGGCATAACAACCATGACTTGACTAGGCACAGTGCCAAGAGCACGTAGAATCATTGGGACCCCAAGGAACCTCCCAACGCAGTGACATAAGGGACCCACGGCCACGGAGGACGGGTGCAGTGTGAGAACACAGGCGCGAGCTCCGGACAACTCTATGGGAAAGTCGCAGTTGGAATTTTAAAGATTAAGGACACTTCGGAGAGAACTTTGAGCAAACCCTTTCAAACATAGAAGGTTCTAAGGCCAGCACCCTTGTGAGCACCGAGTACTCATGTTACCTAACCCAGGGAAACCGGGTGCATAGGTGTTAAGTGATGTTGGGAAGTTTCGTCATTTTCAATGGCATGATGCTGAAAAGTGCTGCTGCCGGGAAGATGAAAAGTGTCCGGTGGAATCCAAGCCTGGATTAGAGGTGAGAAGAACCTGACAGCTGATGGGACAGAGTCTGGGTCACTTCAGGGTGACCAGGGGCTCGGTAGACGAATGCCTACCAATGTCAGGTGCTTCAGGTGAATTGGCACGATGCTTGACTCTGCAGCCACGGGGACCAGGAGAGGTCAACGATGACCAACGTCTGGAGGTGAGCTGTCCCATAAAGGATGACAAGGGCTGGGGGGGTCAGTGTCCAGGTAGAACACCAACAAGGCTTTACAACTGCAACCCATTCTGCCAGAGGTAATCAGCTTCGGTGAGGACCAGCAAGGTCCTGGGGACTCTCCAAGCAATGGAATGTCAGGGCATGTCTGGAGCAACCAGGAAAGCCCATAGAAAGTTAAAGTTAAGTTCACAGGGACCCACAGGCCAACAAACCAGGGATCGCGAAGGGACTTCAATATGAATCACAAAATACCAGCCCACGGAAAACTCGTGGAGTGTAGGCCGGAAATCTTTAGTGGAAACACTGCTCGGGGTCAGGACTACAAGTAGCCCAAAGCACAGCTTCAGAGGTCGCAGAAAAGCATATGCTGCTGTTGCTGTTCACGTTGCAGGGTCCCCACAAGGGATACGGGCCTCAGGATTGCTGAGAGCGTAGATCAGCCTCAGAGATCTTTGGAACCCACCTCCTGTGTTGCAGAAATCTTTGGAGTCCTCAGGAGCTTTGGAGATGCAAACCGGTCAGATGCATTTTGGTGGCTGCTTAGCAGGGTAGTAACTCCCTTACTCCAAAGGAGATTCTTCACTCATCCAGCGTCGTGCAGATCGTCGAAGTACTTGGTTTCTTTAGCAGAGTTTAGTCCAGGTAAAATCTAAAGTCCTGTAGTCCTACTTTATACCCAAGGAAGGGGTGGGACAAACTCTGGGGACCCACCTATGGGAGGGTCAGGACAGAGGGGTGGTTACACGTATGTCCTTTGTCCAGTTTTGCACCAGAGCAGGAGCCAATGGCTCCTGCAACTGGTTTGAACTGGACTATGCACAGGGACACCAAATGTGCCACCAGACATCAATGCACTCTCAGAGTGTACCCACCCAGCCCCAATACACTAAAGCCTGTCTGGGAGGTGGTTACACCTCCCTGTGACAGGAAGCCTATTGTCAAGCCTTCCTTTGCTCAAGCTTGGCTCAGCAGCAGGAGGGCAGACTTGTGTCTGTGGCTGGCAGCATCCATTTTGTGATGCCCAGGTCGAAAAAGCTGGTACTGAGTGTACCGGTGTGTCACATATGTCCCTTTAGGAGGGGGGAATCATATCTCCCCCGCCAGTTACTGACTTGGAGGTATGATTCCAAGGTGTTTGACAGCAAACACGACATGTTTCTAAGCAGCCATTTTTAAGTTAGCATTTAACGCAAGGCTATAATGCATTTAGAAGCATATGGTTTGTGTAGGAGAGTAGGATCTCCTTACTATGGTTACCCCCACTTTTTGCTGGTGTTTCACTGTTTTTTACTTTAGTCTGCCTGGGGCCCTGCTAACCAGGACCCCAGCCTAGCGGCTTCCTCTCTAAATTGATTGCATGTCCATTAGGCACACTCCAGATTGGTTACTGGGTTACCCTTGTGGGTCCCTATTAAATGGTATCTTAGGTTCTAAGGGCATAGGTACCCAGAGGCCTACCAGGGGCTGAAGCATGTTTTATACCACCCCTGGGAAGCCTTCCAAAATGGAGGTGGTGCATGCACCCCTTACTAAGATATAGGCTACCTATATCTACCTTTAATCACTGACACATATAAACCTATACGTCACTCCTATGGCAGGCCTTATCGATCCTAAAGGCAGAGTGCTTGGTTTTATGTAAGAGGATGCCCATGCATGAGCAGGACACCTCTGCAGCTTTCTGAATCTATTCTCTGTATCTTTTCTGTGATGTAGCCAGACCATATACTCTTAAGTGCATTATAACCTCGCGGTTAAGCTAACCTTGGAATGGCTGCATGGAAACATGTCGTGTTTGGTGTCAAAGACTTTGGAATCCTACCCCCACCCACCAGTCCTGGAGGAGGGGGTAGCATTTCACACTTCTAGAGGGAAAAGACATGTACACACTTACCTAAAGAGCCCCAGCATCACAAAATGGATGATGCAGCCACAGACACGAGTCTGACCTCCTGCTGCTGGTCGAAACTCCGGCAGGGGAGGCCTGGACAATAGGTTTCCTGTCACAGGGAGGTGTAACCACCTCCCCCGACAGGCTTTAGTGTATTGGGGCAGGGTGGGTGCATTCAGTGAATGCTTTTCAGACAGTGCTGGGGCACACTTGGTGTCCCTGTGCATACCCCAGTTCAAACCGGTTGCAGGGGCCCTCAGCCCCTGCTCTGGCATGAAACTGGACAAAGGGGAAGGAGTGTAACCACCCACTCCCTGGGTCGTCCCATAGGTGGGACCCTAGAGTAAGTCCAAACCCCAAACTTAGTATAAGTATAGGAACCCAGTCCTTAGGACTTTAGATTACCCTGGACTAAACTCTGCAACATATATCCTGGAACTTCGACATTCTATTTCAACTAGAAGATTCTCCCTTGGGGTCAAGGAGTGACTCCCCTGTTCAAACAGGCACCAAAGAAGCATCTTGCCGGTCTGCATTTCCAAGGCTCCCACTGGATCCCGATGGATTTGTGACTCAAGACATGGACTTCCATTCTTCACAGAGGCCGACACGAGATCCCAGCAAAGCTGAGACCCGCTGCCCTCATGAGTGATGTGGGGCCGGAACTCCTGGACACGGAGCACATATGGTACTGCATTGACTTCCCGAGCTTTTCTGAAGTTGTACATTGAGCTACATGTAGTCCAAGCCGCGAGCATCATTTGCACCAAAGATTGTGGGTCTACACTCCAGAAGTGTTCCGTGGGCCAGCTTCTAGCATTTCCGCTTGAGACTCCTTCACGATCCCTGGTCCGTTGACTGGTGGGTCGCCATGAAGGTATCTCTTCTGTTTCTTGGGCTTTCCTCGTTGCTCCAGACGTGCCCTGACTCCCCTCCAAAGGGTGAGTCCCTCAGACCTTGCTCATCTGCACCGAAGCCAATCTTTGCTTTCTGCACGGGTTGCGGTTGCCAAGGCTTGTTGAGTCCCATCCGGAATCCTACACTGCAGCACTCAACATCCTTTGTGGGACAGCTTGAATCCAGCTCCTGGTTGTCGTTGATGCCTCCTGGTCCTCGTGGCTAAAGAGTCAAGCTTCACCTTCTTCACCTGAAATCACCCGACATTGGTTGGCATCTTCTCCTCGCCTTCCTGGTCACTGGCTAGTGACCCAGACTCTGTCCCCTCTGCTTTCAGGTTCTTCTCGACTCCGATCCAGGCATGGATCCATCCGGACACTTACCACTTGGTTGCATGCAGCACTTTTCCGCAGCTCGCCATTGAAAACGACGACGAAACCCGACATCAAAAGATACATATGCACACGATTTCCCTGGGTGAGGTAACTTGAGTACTCCGGTGCTCCCATGGGTATTGACTCTAGAACTGCCTAGTTGAAAAGGGGTTTGCTTCAAGTCCTCTTCTAAGTGTCCTTCCTTTGTAATTTTCCAGCTGCAACTTCCCCCGTAGAAGTAAATGGTGATTTGCGTCTGTGTTACTACCTTTGGTGGTTCCTGGTGGCCCCAGTGGTTCTACAGGGTTTAGGCCTTGTATCTATGCCGGTCCTGGTTCTTATACCACCTTCTTAGTATATGGTTTGTGACGCCCCTAGGGCAAACTGTGTATTGTGCTAATTTACTGTGTGCTAAATAAGTTTACTGAATGTACTTTTGCCTCTAGCCTCATAAAGAGATGAGAGGGATGTGTTTAGAATAAATACATATATTTTATATACATACCTGGTGTGGTTCTCCTTTCATTTGGTCATTCATGAGATTATAGGCTGATAAAACAACTTCTTTACATTCCTTCAAGACTTAGCCTGAAGGTTGCTCTCCACAGCTACCACCAGGATAGCTTTCTACATAGGTTGTCTTCAAACCTACCATCAATAAGGGTCGTTTGGACTGGTGCAAGGTGCCCACTAGAATAGTGGACAGCATATGCCAGGACAACTTCTCACAGTTGGCTGCATCACAAACAATCCCGGAAAATAGGTTCCAAAGGCTGCAGAGGGGCTCTGCTCATGCATGGGCACCCTCTCTCATAAAACCCAGCACCCTGCCTTTAGGATTGATAAGGCTTGCCATAGGGGTGACTGATAGGTTTATACGTGCAGTGAACCTACATGTAAGTAAGGGGTGCATTCACCACCTTACACAGGCTGCAGTAGCAGACCTGTGGTGTCAGTTTGAGTGGTCTCTCAGGGGTGGCACAATACATGCTGCAGCCCCTGGGAGGGCTCTAGGGTACCTATGCCCAGGGTACATAGTATATCATATACTAGGGACTTATAAGGGTACCCCAGAATTCAATTTGGAGTGTACCTAAAGTAAATGCAATCGATTTAGAGGAGAAAGCAGCTAGGCTGGGGTCCTGGATAGCCGGATCCCAGCCAGTCTAAGTCGAAAATAGTGAAACATCAGCAAAAAGTGGGGGACATGAGTCTGCCCTCCTGCTGCTGAGCCAAGCTCGAGCAGAGGAAGGCTTGACAATAGGCTTTCTGTCACAGGGAGGTGTAACCACCTCTCAGACAGGCTTTAGTGTTTTGGGGCTGGGTGGGTGCACTTTGAGAGTGATTTGATGTCTGCACTAGGGGCACATTTAGTGTCCCTGTGCATAGTCCAGTTCAAACCGGTTGCAGGAGCCATTGGCTCCTGCTCTGGCACGAAACTGGACAAAGGACATGGGTGTAACCACCCCTCTGTCCTGACCCTCCCATCGGTGGGTCCCCAGAGTTTGTCCCAAACCTATTCCTTGGGTATAAAGTAGGAACCCCTGACTACAGGTCTTTATATTTTACCTGGACTAAACTCTGCAAAAGAAAGCAAGTACTTTAACGATCTGCACTATGCTGGATGACTGAATGGCTCTCCCTTGGAGTAAAGGAGTTACTCCCCTGCTAAGCGGGCACCAAAACCCATCTGACCGGTTTTCATTTCCGAAGCTCCTGAGGACTCAGAAGATTTCTGCAATACAGTAGGTGGATTCCCGAGGTCTCTGAGGTTGATCTGCGCTCTCAGCAATTCTGAGGCCTGTATCCCTCGTAGGGACTGTGCAACCCGAACCACTGTGCACCATGCTCTTTTGCAGCAGTATATGCTCTTTGGCTACCCCTGAAGCTGTGCTTTAGGCTACTTTTAGTCCTGACCCCGAGCAGTGTTTTCACTGAAGATTTCCGGTCTACACTTCATGAGCATCCCGTGGGCTGGTATTTCGTGATTCATCTCGAGGTCCCTTCACGATCCCTGGTCCGTTGGCCTGTGGGTCCCTATGAAGGTAACTTTAACTTTCAGTGGGCTTTACTGGTTGCTCCAGATTTGCCCTGACTCTCAGTTGCTTGGAGAGTCCCCAGGACATTGCTGGTCTTCACCGAAGCTGATTTCCTCTTACCGCCTGGGTTGCAGTGGTAAAGGCTTGTTGATATTCCATCCGGACACTGACCCCCCCAGCACTCGACATCCTTTGTGGGACATTATAAAAAATGGGGTAACCCAGTAAAGTCAAAGGACCTTGTGGATATAACATTGTATATCATGTTTTGAATAATTGTGTTTTTTGAAATAATCCTAAATATGATTGAATAAAACTGTGGTATCAATGATCATTTTAGTGGCCTTGAGGACTTTTTTTATTTTCTATTGCTTATAACACTATATGTGCCTAATTGGATATATTTTTTCAGCCATTTAACGCTACGGCTTTAACTTCATGCCACGTTAGTCTAGGAGCATTATCCTTTGTGGTACAGCTCACCTCCTGACTTTGGTTGTCGTCGACATTTCCTGGTCCCCGTGGCTACAGAGTCAAGCATTGCGTCAACTCACATGAAGCACCCGACATTGGTGGGCATTCGTCTACTGAGCCCCTGGTCACCATGAAGTAACCCAGACTCTGTCCCCTCTGCTTTCAGGTTCTTCTCACCTCAAATCCAGGCTTGGGTTCCACCGGACACTATTCACCTTCCCGGCAGCAGCACTTTTCAGCATCACGCCATTGAAAACGATGAAGATTCCCGAAATCAGTTGACACCTACGCACCCGGCTTCACTGGTTTAGGTAACACGAGAACTCCAGTGCTCACAAGGGTGCTGGTCTTAGAACCTTCTATGTTTTAAAGGGTTTGTTCAAAGTCCTCTCTGAAGTGTCCTTAATCTTTAAAATTCCAACCGCAACTTTAGAGTTGTACGGAGCTTGCGCCTGTATTCTCACACTGCAGATTGCTCCATGTGTCCCCTGTGTCACTACCTTGGGTGGTTCCTTGGGGTCCCAGCGATTCTACGTGCTCTAGGCACTGTGGGCCCGATTCACAGAACTAACTTAAGATAAAATCCTAAACTTACTACCATTGTGGTATTCACAGAAGGCACTTACTCATTTTGGTATTCACAGAAGACCCTTACTCATTTTGGTATTCACAGAATGCACTTACTCATTGATGACTAAGTGCTTTCTGTGAATACCATAATGAGTAAGTGCCTTCTGTGAATACCAAAATGAGTAAGTGCCTTCTGTGAATACCAAATTGGTAGTAAGTTTAGGATTTTGTCTTCAGTTAGTTCTGTGAATCGCGCCCACTGTCTAGTCAAGTCGTGGTTGTTATACCACGTTCTTAGTATATAGTTTTGTCTCCCTCTGGAGCCCACTGAGTATTGTGCTATTTACTGTTGTTCTAGTGGTTTAATATTGTGTGCTTTGTTCTCTAGTCTCCTAAAGAGGTTAGTAGAGAGTATTTAGTAATAAATACAGATATTTTTTATATTCTGTGAGAAGTTGGCCTGGCATATGCTGTCCACTATTCTAGTGGGCACCTTGCACCAGTCCAAACGACCCTTATTGATGGTAGGTTTAAAGACAACCTATATAGAAATCTATTCTAGTGGTAGCTGTGGAGAGCAGCCTTCAGGCTAAGTCTTGGAGGAATGCAAAGCAGCTTGTTTTACCAGTCTATATTCTCATGAATGACCAAATGAAAGGAGAACCACACCAGGTATATGTATAAAATATATGTATTTATTCTAAACACATCCCTCTAGTCTCTTTATGAGGCTAGATGTAAAAGTACATTCAGTAAACGTATTTAGCACACAGTAAATTAGCACAATATATGTTGAGCCCTAGGGGCGTACCAAACCATATACTAAAGAAAGTTGTATAAGAATCATGACTGACATAGATACAAGGCCTAGAGCCTTTAGAACCACTGGGGCCACCAGGAACCACCCAAGGTAATGACACAGGGGACCCACGGTGGACGTGTGCAGTGTCTAAACACAGCCGCGAATCACCATTAACTTCTATGGGAAAAAGTCATGGTTGGAAAATTACAGATTAAGGACACTTAGAAGATGACTTGGAGCAAACCCCTTTAGAACTATGCAGTTCCAGAGTCAACACCCACGGGACCACCAGAGTACTCGAGTTACCTCACCCAGGGAAGCCGCGTGCATAGGTGTCTTTTGATGTCGGGTTTCGTCGTCGATTTCAATGGCGAGCTGCTGAAAAGTGCTGCAGGCGACCAAGTGGAAAGCATCTGGGTGGATCAGAGATTTGAAGAACCTGAAAGCAGAGGGGACAGAGTCTGGGTCACTAGCCAGTGACCAGGTAAGCGAGGAGAAGATGCCAATCGATGTCGGCTGATTTCAGGTGAAGAAGGTGAAGCTCGATTCTTCAGCCACGAGGACCAGGAGGTGTCGAGGATGACCAAGAGCTGGATTCGAGCTGTCCCACAAAGGATGTCGAGTGCTGCGGTGTCGGATTCCGGATGGGACCCAACAAGCCTTGGCAACAGCAACCCACGCAGAAAACAAAGATTGGCTTCGGTGCAGACCAGCAAGGTCTGAGGGCGCACCCTTTGGAGGGGAGTTAGGACACGTCTAGAGCAACCAGAGAAGTCCAAGAAACCGAAGAGTTACCTTCATGGGAACCCACCAGGGGACGGACCAGGGATCGCAAAGGAGCCTCAAATGGAAATGCTAGAAGCGGGCCCACGGAACACTCGCGGAGTGTAGACCCACAATCTTTGGTGCAAATAGTGCTCGGGGCTTGAACTACAAGTAGGCTGATGCACAACTTCGGGAAAGCTCGGGAAGCTGATGCACTAGCAAATGTGCACGGTGTCTAGGAGCTCCTGTCCCATGTCACTCGTAAGGGCTGCGGGTCTCAGCTTTGCTGGGATCTCGTGTTGGCCTCTGAGAAGTCTGGAAGTCCATGTCCTGAGTCACACATCTGGCGGGATCCAGCGGGAGCCTTGGAAATGCAGATTGGCAAGATGCTTCTTTGGTGCCTGTTTGAACAGGGGAGTTACTCCTTGACCCCAAGGGAGATTCTTCTGTCTTCTAGTCATGTAGAATGTCGAAGTTCCAGGATATATGTTGCAGAGTTTTGTCCAGGTGTAATTTGAAGTCCTAAGGACTGGGTTCCTCTACTAATACTAAGAGAGGGGGTTGGACATACTTTGGGGACCCACCTATGGGAGGATCAGGGAGGGGGTGTTTACACACCCATCCCTTTGTTCAGTTTCGCGCCAGAGCAGGGGCTGAGTACCCCTGCAACCGGTTTGAACTGGGATATGCACAGGGATACCAAGTGTGCCCCCAGCACTGTCTGAAAAGCATTCTCTAAATGCACTCACCCAGCCCCAATACACTAATGCCTGCGTGGGAAGTGGTTACACCTCCCTGTGACAGGAAACCTATTGTCCAAGCTTCCCCTGCCGGAGTTTCATCCAGCAGCAGGAGGTCAGACCCGTGTCTGTTGCATCCATTTTGTGATGCCAGGGCTCTTGCCATCCCATCCCATCCCTTTGCATCCAATCCCTTTCCATCCCATCCCTTCGCATCCATTTCCATCCCTTCCCATCCCATCCTTATTTATCCCATCAATTTCAATTCCATCCCTCTCCATCCCATCACTTTCAATCCCATCCTTGTCTTTCCATCCTTTTCCATCCCTTTCCATCCCATTCCATCCCTTTCCATCCCTTCTCATCCCATTTCATCCCTTTCCATCCCATCCCTCTGCATCCCATCCCTTTCCATCCTTTCCCTTTCTATCCCACCCCTTCCCATCCCATCCCATTCCTTCACATCACTTTCCATCACTTTCCATCCCTTCCCTTTCTATCCCATCCCTTTCTATCCCATCCCTTTCCATCCCATCCCTTCCCATCCAATTCCTTCGCATCACTTTCCATCCCATCTCTTTTCATCGCATCCTTTTCCATGCCGTCCCTTTCCATCCCATCCCATCCTGTTCAATCACATCCCGTTCCATCCTATCCCTTTCCATCCCATCCTTTTCCTTCACATCCCATCTCTTTCCATCTCATTAATTTCCTTTCCATCCAATCCCATCCCTTTCCATCCCTTTACTCCCCATCCCTTTACTTCCCATGCCTTTCCTCCCTTCCCATCCCTGTCCATCGCATCACTTCCCATCCAATCCTTTTTTATCTCATCCCTTCCCATCCCTTTCATCCCATCCCATCCTTTTCCGTCCCATTCCTTTCCATCCCTTCCCATCCCACCCCTTTCCATCCAAGCCCTATACATGCCATCCCATCCCATCCCTTTGCATCCAATCCATTTCCATCCCAACCCTTTGCATCCCTTTCCATCCATCCTATCCCATTCCTTCCCTTCCCATCCATTTCCATTTCCATCCCATCCCATCCTGATCTATACCATCAATTTCAATTCCATCTCTCTCCATCCCATCACTTTCAATCCCATCCCTTATCTTCCCATCCCTTTCCATCGCATTCCATCCCATTCCATCACTTTCCATCCCATTCCGTCTCTTTCCATCCCATCCCACCCCTGTCCATCCCATCCCTTTCTATCCCATCCCATTCCTTCGTATCACTTTCCATCCTATCCCTTTTCATCCCTTTACTTCACATCCCTTTACTTTCCATACCTTTCCTCTGATTCCATCCCTTCCCATCACTTCACATCCAATCCCTTTCCATCCCATCCCATCTCTTTCCATCCCATACATTCCCATTCCACCTTGTTCCATCCCTTTCCATCACATTTCTTTCCATCCCAACCCTTTCCATCCCATTCCATGCCACCCCTTTCCGTCCCATCCATTCCCATCCCTTTCAATCCTATCCCATCCCATCCCATCCTTTCACAGTCCATCCCATCACTTTTCAACCCATGCCAGCCCATCCCTTCACATCCCATCCCAAACCCTTTCCATCTTAGCCCAATCCATCTCAGCCCTTTCATCCCATCCCTTCCGTTCCATTCCATACCCATCCCATGCCATCTCATCCCTTTCCATCACATCCCTTTCCATCACATCCCATCCCATCCCATTCCATCTCATCCCTTTCCATTCCATCCCATCCCATCCCACCCCTTTCCCTCCCATTCCATCCCATCCTTTCCATCCTATCCCATCCCATCCCATCCCATCCCATCATAACCCAACCCTTTCCATTCCATCAGTTTCCATCCTGTCCCTTTCCATCCCATCCCATTCCTTTCCATCTCATCTCATCCCCTTCCTTTCCATCCCATCCCATCTGATCCCTTTCCATCACATCACATCCTCTCTCTTTCATCCCATCCAGTCCCTCTCTATTCCTTCCCATCCCGTCCCTCTCCATCCCATCCCATCCCTTTCCATTCCATCTCTTTCCTTCCCATCATTTTGCATCCCTTCCCATCTCGTCTCTTCCCATCCCATTCAATTCCATTAATTTACATACCATCCCTTTCAATCCCATCCCATCCCTTTTCATCACATCCCAGCCCATTCTATCCCATCCCAGCCCCTTCCATCCCATCCCATCCCCTTCCATCCCATCCCATCCCCTTCCATCCCATCCCATCCCCTTCCATCCCATCCCTTGCCATCCCACCCCTTTCCATCCCACCCACATCCTTTCTATTCCATCTCATCCCCTTCTATCACATTCCATCACTTTCCATCCCATCCCTTTCAATCCCATCCCATCCCTTTTCATCACATCCCAGCCCATTCTATCCCATCCCAGCCCCTTCCATCCCATCCCATCCCATCCCTTCCATCCCATCCCTTGCCATCCCAGCCCTTTCCATCCCATCCCCATCCTTTCTATCCCATCTCATCCCTTTCTATCACATTCCACCACTTTCCATCCCTTCCCTTTCCAGCCCATCCTAGCCTATCCTTCCCATCTCATCTCGTCCCCTCCCCTCCCTTCCCATCCCATCCCAACCCTTTCCAATCCATTCCTTTCCATCACTTCCCTTCCCATACCATCCCTTTCCATCCAAGCCCTATACATGCTATCCCATTCCATCCAATTCCTTTCCATCCCACCCCTTCGCATCCCCTTCCATCCCATCCCTTCCCAACCATTTCCATCCCATCCTGATCTATCCCATCAATTTAAATTCCATCCAATTCCATCCCACCCCTTTCAATCCCATCCTTTTTCTACCCATCCCATTCCATCCCTTTCCATCCCATTCCGTTCTATCCCATCCCTTCCCATCCCAATCCTTCGCATCACTTTCCATCCCATCCCTTTTCATCCCATCCCTTCCCATGCCATCCCTTTGTATCCCATTCTGTTCAACCACATCCTGTTCCATTATATCCCTTTCCATGCCATCCTTTTCCTTCACATCCCATCCCTTTCCATTCCACCCATTTACTTCCCATCCCTTGCTCATCCCATCACTTCCCATCCCATCACTTCCCATTCAATCCCTTTCCATTCCACTGCTTTCCATCCCATCCATTCCCATTCCACCTCGTTCCATCCCTTTCCATCACATTTCTTTCCATCCCAACCCTTTCCATCCCATCCCATCTTACCCCTTTCCATCTCATCTCATCCCATCCCATCCTTTTCAATCCTATCTCATCCCATCCTTTCCCATTCCATCCCAACTTTTTCCATCCCATCACTTTCCAACCAATCCCTTCAACCAATCCCTTCACATCCCAGCCCTTTCCATCCTAGCCCATTCCATCTCACCCCGTTCCATCCCTTCCATTCCATCCCATCCCATTCCATCTCATCTCTTTTCATCACATCCCTTTCCATCCCATCCCATTCCATCTCATCCCTTTCCATTCCATTCCATCCCATCACATCCCTTTCCATCCCTTTCCATCCCTCCCATCCTATCCCAGCCCATCCCATCGTTTCTATCCTGTCCCTTTCCCTCCCATCCCATTCCTTTCTATCTAATCACATTCCTTTCCTTTCCATCCCATCCAATGCTATCCCATCTGATCCCTTTTCATCACATCACATCACATCCCATTCCTTTCCATCCCATCTCTCTCCATCCCATCCCACCCCATCCTTTTCCGTTCCATCCCTTCACATTCCTTCCCATCATTTTGCATCCCTTCCCATCACGTCCATTCCCATCCCATCCCTTTCCATTCCATCCCATTCAATCCCATTTCATCCCTTTCCATCCCATCCTAGCCCTTTCTATCCCATCCCCTTCCACCAGAAACCCCTTCCATCCCATCCCCATCCTTTCTATCCCATCTCATTCCTTTCTATCACATTCCATCACTTTCCATCCCATCCCTTTCCAGCCCATCCTATCCCATCCCATCCCTTTCCAACCTATCCTAACCCATCCCTTTTCATTCCTTCCCATCCCATCCTTTTCCATCCCATCCCATCTGTTTCCATCCTGTCCCTTTCCATCTGATATCATCATCTCATCCCCTCCATTTCCATCCCATCCCATCCAATCCCTTCCCATCCCATCACTTTCCAACGAATCCCTTCAACCAATCCCTTCACATCCCAGCCCTTTCCATCCTAGCCCATTCCATCTCACCCCGTTCCATCCCTTCCATTCCATCCCATCCCATTCCATCTCATCTCTTTTCATCACATCCCTTTCCATCCCTTTCCATCCTTCCCATCCTATCCCAGCCCATCCCATTGTATCTCACCCCTTTCCATCCCATCGTTTCTATCCTGTCCCTTTCCCTCCCATCCCATTCCTTTCTATCTAATCACATTCCTTTCCTTTCCATCCCATCCAATGCTATCCCATCTGATCCCTTTTCATTACATCATATCCCATCCCTTTCCATCCCATCTCTCTCCATCCCATCCCACCCCATCCTTTTTCGTTCCATCCCTTCACATTCCTTCCCATCATTTTGCATCCCTTCCCATCGCGTCCATTCCCATCCCATTCCTTTCCATTCCATCCCATTCAATCCCATTTCATCCCTTTCCATCCCATCCTAGCCCTTTCTATCCCATCCCCTTCCATCAGTAACCTCTTCCATCCCATCCCCATCCTTTCCATCCCATCTCATTCCTTTCTATCACATTCCATCACTTTCCATCCCATCCTTTCCAGCCCATCCTATCCCAACCCACCCCTTTCCAACCTATCCTAACCCACCCCTTTTCATTCCTTTCCATCCCATCCTTTTCCATCCCATCCCATCTGTTTCCATCCTGTCCCTTTCCATCTGATATCATCATCTCATCGCCTCCCTTTCCATCCCATCCCATCCAATCCCTTCCCATCCCATCACTTTCCATCCCATCCCTTTCCATCCCATTCCATTCTATCCCTTTCCATCCAATCCCCATTCATGCCATCTGATCTCTTTGCATCCAATCCCTTTGCATCCCCTCCCATCCTGTTCAATCACATCCCGTTCCATCCTATCCCATTCCATCCCATCCTTTTCCTTCCCATCCCATCCCTTTCCATTCCATATAATTCCTTCCCATTCCTTCTAATCCCATCCCTTTCCATTCCTTTACTTTCCATCCCTTTACTTCCCATACTTTCCTTTCCTTTCCTTTCCGTTCCTTTCCTTTCCTTCCCTTCCCTTCCCTTCCCTTTCCTTTCCTTTCCTTTCCTTTCCTTTCCTTTCCATCCCATCCCTTTCCATCCCATCACTTCCCATCCAATCCCTTTCCATCCCATCCCTTCGCATCCCTTTCCTGCCCATCCCATCCGTTTTCATCCAATCCATTCCCATTCCACCTCATTCCATCCATTTCCTTAACATTCCTTTCCATCCCAACCCTTTCCATCCCATCCCATCCCGCCCCTTTCCATCCCACCCCTTTCAATCTTATCCCATCTTTTCCCATTCCATCATATCCCTTTCCATCCCATCACTTTCCAACCCATCCCTCCCTTCTTATCCCAGCCCTTTCCATCCTAGCCCATTCATCTCAGCCCTTCCCATCACTTCTGTTCCATTCCATTCCCATCCCAACCCATTCTATCTCATCCTTTTCCATCACATCCCTTTCCATCCCATCCCATCTCATTCCATAGCATCCCATTCCATTCCATTCCATCCCACCCCCGCCCAGCCCTTTCCATCCCATCCCTTTCCATCCACCCCATCCCTCTCCATCCCATCCCTTCCAATCCTTTTCCATCCCTTTCCCTCCATCCCATCCCATCCTATCTCATCATCTCCCATCCGTTTCCATCTCATCCGTTTCCATCCTATCCCTTTCCATCCCATCCCATTCCTTTCCATCTCATCTCATTTCATTCCTTTCCATCCCATCCAATCCCATCCCATCTGATCCCTTTTCATCACATCACATCCCATCTCATTCTATCCCATCCCTCTCCATCCTATCCCATCCACTCCCTTTCCATCCCGTCCTTTTCCATCCCTTCACTTCACATCCCTTTCTATCCAATCCTAATGCTTTCCATCCTATCCCTTCCCATCCCTTCCCATCCCCGTATCCCTTCCCATCCCATCCCTTTCTAACCCATCCCATCCAATTCCATTCCATGACACCCCATCCCTTTCCATCCCTTTCCAACCCATCCCATCCTATCCCATCCCTATCCACCCCATCTAACCTCCTTTCATTCCATGCTTTCCCTTTCCTTCCTTTCTATCCCATCCCTTTCCCCTCCATCCCTTTCCACCACTTCACTTGCCATTCCTTTACATCCCATCCCTTACCTTCCCTTCCAATCGCATCAATTCCAATCCCTACCGTTCTCTTTCCATTCCACCCCTTTCCATCCATTTCCATCCCATCCTACCCCCTTCCCATACAATCCATTTCCATCCCATCCAATCCCTTTCCATCCCATCCAACCCTATCCATTTCCATCCCATTCCATTCCAACTCACCCCATTCCATCCCCTCTCTTTCTATCCCATCTCATCTCTTTCTATCACATTCCATCACTTTCCATCGCATCCCTTTCCAGCGAATCCCATCCCTTTCCATCCTATTCCATTATGTACCTTTCAATCCCATCCCTTTCCATTCTATCCCATCCCTTTCCATTCTATCCCATCCCTTTCCATCCTATGCCTTTCCATGACATCCTATCCCATCCCATCCCTTTCTATCCCAACCCATCCCTTCCCATTCCAATCTGTTTCCATCCTATCCTATCCCATCCCTTTTCATCACATCCCTTCCCATTCAGTCCCTTCCCATCCCATCCCTTTCCATCCCTTCCGATCACTTTCCATCCTATACAATCCCATCCCATCCCTTCCAATCCCATCCGTTCTCTTTCCATACCTTCTGTGAGAATTTGGCCTGCTATATGATGTCCACTAATTAAAGTGTTAAGTTCTAGGGGTGTGGGGAGCACTCGACCTTTTGACAATTTAATCCACTGGTGCCGCGTCTAATAAGGGTAGTCACTCCTTGGAATAGTTTGGAATCAACGGGTACTGAGAGAGCGGCGCACGAAAACACTCAGATCGTTTATCTAAAGGGTAGGGGAGAATTACATGTTGACCATCATACAGCTTACCGATAGTTGAATAGTAATCAGGATTTTGTGCATTTTTCAAGCGTAGCAACAATAGACACAGATCGGCCCCTGATGAAGGTACCTTAGAGTACCGAAATGCATTGGGCAGTACAGTGAAATTGTGTTGGAAATGTTCATAACATAATGAAATGCACACTGTAAAAGTTGTATTACATGTCAAAGCAAATGTAATATTTACAAGTTGAAATAATTGACACTGATGATAGTGTATAAAAGAAACAAAAGGATAAAATGATGTACTAAAAGAATCAATTGACTTTTTTGTATATTTGAAAAATGTGTTCTTACATTTAGAAGTTGCTTGTCAACAGGTGAACAGTGCGCGTCTATTCAGGTGTTTAAACCTGTAATAACCCCACTAATTAAAGTGGGCACTTTGCACCAGTCCAAGCATCCCTTATGGTGATTTAAGAGGTCAAAGATAACTTTAGAAAGCTATCCAAGTGGTAGCTGTGGTGAGCAGCCTTCAGGCTTAGTCGTGAAGGAATGTTAAGCAGCTTGTTTTACCAGAATGCAACCTTATAGTATTGGTTAAATGAAAGGCGAACCACAGAATAGTTATAAAAATATATATTTATTAATATAACACACCTTAAATACCTCACAGTATCTGCTACACGCAGATAAACACAAATCACACAATACTGTAGCACAGAAACAATCGTAAGTAGCACTAATACACAGTGGGCTCCAGGGGGGGACCAAACCATATACTAAAATAGTGGTATAAGAACCACAACTCGAGTTAAGACAGAGCGTAGAGGATATAGAATCGCTGGGACCCCAAGGAACAACCCAAGGTGAATAAGAAGGGACCCCGCGAAGGACGGGTGCAGTGTGAGAACACGACCGCATGCTACATACAATTCAATGGGAGAGTTGTGGTTGCAGTCTTAAAGTTTAAGGACCCTTCCCATTGGATTACGAAGAAACCCTTTAGAACATAGAAGGTTGGAGAGCCACCCCACCCGTGGATACCGAAGTACCAGAGTTACCTATCCCAGGGAAGCCGGGTGCATACGGTCAAAGTGGTTTCAGAAAACGCTGTCATTCTCAATGGGAGCCTTCAAAGAAATGCCACTGCTGGAAAGAAGAAAAGTGTCCGGTGGAACCCATAGGTGGATTCTTGATGAAAGGCACCTGAAAGCAGAAGGGACAGAGTCTGGGCCATTCAGGAGTGACCAGGGGTTCGGTAGACGAATGCCCACTGATGTTGGGTGATTCAGGTGTGAAGATGGAGACCTTGACTCTACAGCTCCAGGGGCAGGAGACATTGAGGATGACCAGGAGCCGGATGTGAGCTGTCCCACAAAGGATGTCGAGTGCTGAGGGGTCGGTGTCCGGCGTGAGCACCAAAAAGCTTTGGCAGCAGCAACCCACGAAGAAGGTCAAAGGAGGTTACGGTCTGGCCCAGGAAACTCACCACAGCAAGGGGAGTCAGGGCAGGCCTGGAGCAACCGGGGTAGACCAAGAAAAGCAGTGTTGTCCCTAAAGTGGACACTCAGGCCGAAGGCACAGGAGTTGCAAGGGGACCTCTAGCAGTTTCACAAAGTAACAGCTTGCAGGGCACAGAATGCGAGGACGCTAATGTCCTTTGTACTAAATGGGTGCAGAGTTTGGGGCTATCGATAGCCCAATGCACTTAGTTGGGGAAGGCCAACAAGCGTATGCGCTTGAAAAAGTACACAGTGCACAGGGGTTTGGGTAATACTGTCTCCACAAGGGATACTGGCTTCAAAGTTGGTGAGAGGGCAGCTCAACCTCAAGGAACATAGGAACTGTGCTGCTGGAGCCTTCGGAGTCCGCAGAAGCTCAGGATCAGCAGACCAGTCGATTGCGTTATTGTACCTGCGAATGCAAGGGAGTGACTCCTTTACCCCAAGGAAGATAACTTCAGTTGTTGTTGATGCTCCACAGGTCCTGCACAGAGCCTGTATGGTGCATGGGCACAGATGATGCTTTGGACGGAGAGGGACATGAAGTCCAGAGTGTCCAGACGGTCGAAGGTCAGTGGTTTCTTGGTCAGAATCGTATCCATGTCATATCTAAGGTCCCACAGCCAGGTAAGACCTGAAGTACCCACGGGAGAGGGTTGGACAGATACAAGGGACCCTCCCAGGGGAGGGTTAGAACAATGGGGAGGTTACTCCCATGTCCTTTGTCCAGTTTCACACTAGATACATAGCCCCGTCGGGACGCCAGATTTAATCCAGCCCTCAGAACCAAGGAAAGCTGACCGTGACTTGGCGGCTCTTGGGCAATAACGTAATGCAACGAGGACGGTAACCTTTCAGCCCATCCTGCATGTATTCACTGATGTGACCACCCTCCGAATTCGTTTTTGATTTGGATCTTCCCTACATTATGACCCGTCTGTAACTAAGTAACTCACTGAAGTCCGCCCCCATCCCTTCCCCTCTCCTGAGGAAGACCCTCCTGTAAGGTCCAACTACTCCCTATCCTTTTGTGGGGTCAAAACATCAACAACCGGTCCACCTGTCAGCTTCTACCCCGAGCGGATTGATTTCTACAGCAATTTTAGAAGCATGGCTTGTCACAATTTATGAACATTTATTGTATCTTTCTCTGGCTCTGTGCTGAAGCCAGGATTGTGAATTGTTTTTGTTTTTGATTAAGGTCACATGACCCTCACTGTACCACTTCCCTAACCCTGCACTACTTCCTTTTCACTGACACCCTCCTTCCCTTATCCTTTAGGGCACTATTATTTTTTATCATGACAACTAGCATTTTTGTGTACAATACACTGTTATATGGCGCATTGTGATTAAATAACAATGTTCCTTACAGTTGATCTTATTTGTTTTCTATTCCTACACTAAGTTGTACCTATTGTGAATAACAGTGTTCTGGGACCCCTTTTCTTTTGTACAGTTTCACACCAGAGCAGGAGCCAACGGCTCCCAGGACTGTTTTGAACTGGACTATGCACAGGGACACTAAATGTGCCCCTCGTGCAGACTTTCAGGCACTTTGGAAGTGCACCCACCCAGCCCCAATACACTAAATTCTATCTGGGAGGTAGTCACACCTCCCTGTGACAGGATGCCTATTGTGCTGTCTTCCTTTGCTCGAGTTTGGCTCTGCAGCAGGAGGGCAGAAATGTGTCTCTGGTCGGCAGCAACATTTTGTGCTGTCTGGGTTGAGAAGGCTGGTACCAAGAAGACCAGGGACCTCATGAAGATTGTTTCTGAAGGGTGGAATCATATATCCTACACCGGTTACCGGTGTGGAGGTATGATTCCAAGGTGTTTGATACCAAACACAACATGGTTTGTTGCAGCCGTTTTCGAAATAGCATTTAATGCGAGCATTTAATGTACTTCAACCTATATGTCTGGCTGCGTCACTGACAACCTGGGAAAATGGTCTCAGCAAACTGCCTTCAGGATTGTCAAGGCCTGCTATAGGAGTGACTTATATGTTTTAAGTGTAGCGACCTATAGATATAGTAAACCTATATCTAAAGTAAGAGGTGCATGCACCATCTTACACAGTCTGCAATGGCAGGCCTGTAGTTCAATTTTGCATGGCCGCTCATAGGTGGCATAATTCATGCTTCAGCCCATGTGAGGCCTCTGGGGTTCCTATGCTCTGGGTACATGTGTACCATATATTAGGGACAGACAAGGGTACCCCAGTATCCAATCTGGAGTGTACCTCAGTACATGGCATAACATTATAGGGACAAAACAGATAGACTGGAGTCCTGATTAGCAGGATACCAGTCAGACTAATCAAGAACAGTGTAACATCAATCAAAAAGTGTGGGGTAACCATACGTAGCAGATCCTACTTTCCTAGACAACCCCCCAAACATAAGGATATGAGACTAACCTTGCCCAGTTGGGTCATCATTTTGGAAATATCTGGAAAGTCCATCTGCATTGGCATGGTTACTCCCAGGTCTATGAACTTAAAATGTATAAGCCTCTAGTAAAGCAAACTAAAATTAGCCATTTTCGAATAAAATTCTTAAGGCATCTAATAAATCCAAGGAAAGTTTCAGAATGGTCAACAAACTATCTAATATAGACTGGGTGACCCTCCCCATTACACCGTCACAGAGTCTGTGTGATACTCTAATCGCAAGCTTTGTGGACACGATTGCCGCAATAAAAAGGAGCACCCCCTTGGGCTTGTCTGCTCCCGACCCCCCGCAGGGAAAAACAAATAGCTTTACGCTCTCGCACTTCCCTAGTGTATCGCAGGACGACCTGATGGAACTTATGACGAAAGTTAAATCAGGGTCACCTAATGACATCTCTCCTCCAAGAGTCCTTAGAGAGGTGTAGCAAGCTCTGGTGGGGAAGTCTCCGACAATTTCTTAACTATTATATCAGCTCAGGCCTGGTACCTAAATCCTTCAAAAATACAGTCATCATGCCCCTCCTGAAGAAAGAGGGGACAGACCCCTCAGACATGAAGAACTTTCGCCCAGTGTCCCGTTTTTCATATTTGGCCAAGATAGTGGAAGCCTACGTGGCTCACCATCTCTGCGATTTCTTGGAAAAATCAGAGTTCTGGACCAGCGTCAGGCGGGGTTTCGCCCAGCACACTCCACGGAAGCAGTGGTTACTTCGGTGTTGGAGGAATTGCGAAGAGAAGAGGATAAAGGGAACACACAGGCTTTAGTGCTGTTTGACTTGTCGGCTGCCTTTGACAAGATTGGCCGACCGTGTCTGGGCCACGGGGCTACAGGGCACTGCATTGAGTTGGATGACATTGTTCCTGGAGGATAGACCCTAATCAATGTGAATTGCTCCTTACTCCTCTAAAGAGGCGAAGGTGAGCTGTGGGTTGCCCCAAGCGTCCTCTCTCTTCCCTCCCTTATTCAACATCTATATCCAACCTTTGGTCAAATCCCTTAAGATGATGGAAGTAAACATCTTCACCTACACGGATGATATGCAACTGCTGTTCGCGATTGACATCAGCAATGCAGCTAGACTGCACTTCCAAAACGCCATGTGATTCATCAGGGGATGGATGAATGAGAACCAACTGAAACTTAACTCAGACAAAACTGAGATAGTCCTCACTAAGAGTAGAACGGTATGTTGGAACCCAGAGTGGTGGCCTAGTGAGAAGGGCTCTCCTCACTCTCCGAAAAGGGCAGTAAAAAGCTTGGGTGTGATCATCGACGAGGATCTATCCTGTAAACAGCAGGTCAGTCCAGTAACCTTGGCTTGTTTCCTGCAACTATGCCGGATAAAAAAGATTAGGAAATTCCTGATGAGTGAGGCCTTGATCCAAGTTATCCTGACACTAGTTATGTCCAGACTGGATTACGCAAACTCTCTCTATCTGGACCTCCCAAAATCCCTCTTATACAAGCTTCAATTAATTCAAAACCAGGCTGCTAGGCTGATAATTCAGCTTCCAAGAGGAGGTTCTATCACGCGGGTGACTAGGGATCTACATTGGCTGCCAGTGGCACAGAGATGCAGATTTAAGGCAGGCTGCACAGTGTTCAAGGAGCTGCACTTGAGATGCCTGGGCTTTGTGAAAGATCGTATTGCAAAATACTGTCCAACGAGTGAACTACGATCAAGTCACCTTCACTATTTGGTCACCCCCACCTTCAAGAAACTCAGGATTGGAGGTCATGGTTCTCTAGCGCAGCCCTCTCTTCTGGAACACACTTCCATTGGAAATGAGGCAGACATCTGTCTACACCAAATTTAGGCAACTTCTAAAGATGCGGTTGTTTACACAGGCTTATAAATAGTAGGGTTCCCTGACTTTTCATTATCTATCGCCAAGAGACCTAACCCGTGATCATGCGCTCTATAAATAACCAATAACATAACATAACATGTTCCACTGTATAGTCCATCGCCTGTAGGGAAATGGACACCTCAAAAGTTTGGGGTTTTCACCCTTAATCTATGTTATCCATAAGAGGGGCTTATGGTCTGTTTGAACAATGAAGTGAGTGTTAAACCTGCATGGTCTCAGCTTCTTCAGAGCTCAAACCACAGCAAAGGCTTCTCTCTCAATGGCTGACCAACGTTTCTCTCTGGGGGTCAACCTGCTGCTAATAAAAGGAACTGGTTGATCCTGACCCTCTTCATTAAGTTGTGACACCACAGCCCCTATCCCCCAACTCAGATGCATCTGTTTGGACAATGAATTATTTGGAATAGTCAGGACTTTGCAGAATGGGACCAACCAGTGCACGTGGCCTGCTTGAGATCATCAAATGGCTTCTGACGATAACTGTCTATTGAACTTTTTTGGGCATTCTCTTCGATGTAAGATCATTCAAGGGAGTCACTATAGACCCATATCCTTTTACAAATCTTCTGTAGTACCCAGTCAGGCCCAAGAATGCTCTGACCTGAGTCTGATGGTTTGGTGTTTGTTCTGCAATGGCTGAACCTGGCCTCCACCCACAAGGTGGGCCAGGTACACAACCTTACTCTGCCCCATCTGGCACTTGGTGACCTTGATAGTGAGTCCTGCTTTCTGCAGAGCCTCCGAAACATTACTGAGGTGGACCAGGTGATCCTCTCAGGTGGAGCTAATGACAGCTATATAATCAAGATATGCTGCACTATAGACTTCCAGGCCTGTAAGGACTTTGTTCACCAACCTTTGGAATGTGGCAGGTGCATTCTTCAAACCAGAGGGCATTACAATAAGTTGATAATTCCCACTAGGGGTTGAAAATTAACCATGGGCGTAGAGCTCCACTCCGCCCTCAGAGTGTGCAGAGATTTACCTACTCTGTGTTCCCCGGAGAACGCAGAGTAGGTAAATCTCTGCACACTCCGTGGCCGAGCAGAGCTGGCCAGCCCCTGCCTCCCACCCGACCTATTTACAAATAATACAAGTTAAAAAAACACCTTTAAAATATATAAACAGAACCTTACCTTAAGCTGCGGCATCCCCAGGCAGCCCTCCTCATCTTCATCGCGTTTTCGGTGAAAACTGCGCATGTGCGGGGGCATGCGCATTACTTGGTGAAAACTGAGCATGCGCAGGTGCCCGCGCATGCGCAGATATCACTGAGAACGCGATGAAGACGAGGAGGGCTGCCAGGGGACACCGCAGCTTAAGGTAAGTTTATTTTTATTTATTTTAAAGGTATTTTTTAAAAGTTGTATTCATTGTAAATAGGGCGGGTGGGAGGCGGGTGGTGTAGCAGAGCTACGCGGAGCACCACAGATTTTTTTCTCAGCTCCGTGGTGCTCTGCGTAGCCCCACTACGCCCACTACGCCCAGGCTTATTAAAAATGCTGTTTTTGGTTTGGCATCCTCCGCTGACCTGCTCTGCCAATATCCAGCAGTGAGGCCAAATGTGCTCTAGATCTTGGCTGAGGCCAACGTTTCAATAAGTTCATCTGCCCTAGGAATAGGGTGAGCATCAGTCCTAGTGACTGCATTGAGCCCCCTGTAGTCCATACAAAACCTCATTTCTCTCTTACCACCGTGGGTACGAGATTTGGATACCAGGTCCACTGAACTAGCCCAAGGGATATCTGAGGGTTCAATCTCTCCCAATGCAAGCATCTTTTGGACCTCAGTCCTGATGCAATCTCTGACATGGTCAGGCTACCTGTAAATCTTTTCACCTTTGGCCACTTCATGGGTACACCAAGCGATCTGACTAGGAGTCAAAGAAAACATGCGCCAGTATTGATTGAGGACCTTCCTACAATCAATGTGTTGTTTCTCAGTGAGGCTGCCTGCCAAAGCTACACCCTCAACTGAGCCATCATTAGGGTTCTGTGAGAGGAGGTCAGGTAGTGGGCCACTCTCTTCCTCCTGTCCCTCATCAGTAGCCATGAGCAAGCCCATGTCTGCACTGTCCACACAGAGTTTGAGCCTGTTTACATGGAGTACCCTGTGGGGGCTCCTGGGAGTTCCAAGGTACACCAAATAGGTGACCTCTCCCTTCTGCTCAAGGATAGTATGGGGTCTACTCCACTTGTCTTGGAGAGCTGATGGGTCCACAGGCTCCAACCAACTCCCATACTTTCTGCCCTGGCTGATAAACAGTCAGTATATGCCAAGCGTTTTGCAATTCTTGACTTTCCTCAACTTTTTTTCTGCCCTTCTTCATGTACTTAGCCATCCTGGAGCGGAGACCAAGTACATGATCCACTATGTCTCGCTTGGGAGGTTTGAGAGATAACTTTCATCCCTCTTTCACCAAACACAAGGGGCCCCTAACTGGATGCCCAAACAAAAGTTTAAAAGGGCTGTAGCCAACCCCCTTTTGTAGGACCTCTCTGTAGGCAAAGAGGAGGCAGGACAACTGATCATGCCCTTTAGGGTTTTGTTGGACCTTTTATCCAACCCATTGCATTGTGGGTGATAGGGTGTGGTGAATGTGTAATGCACCCCACACTCCTTCCACATTGCAGTGATATAACTAGACATGAAGTTTGTACCTCTCTCAGTTAAGACCTTCTTAGGGAAACCCACTCTGGAAAACATTCCAAGAAGGGCCCAGGCCACCAAAGGAGCTTTGGGGTTCTAAGGGGTATAGACTCTAGCTACCTAGTGGCATGGTCCACCACCACTAGAATATAACTGTGCCCAGATGCAGTTGGAGGGTTCATGGGACCAATTGTGTCAATCCCAACTCTCTGAAAGGGAACCCTCACCACAGGTAGTGGTATGAGGGGGGCCTTTGTATTACCACCTGACTTACCACTGGCTTGACAGGTGGTACAGGAGCGACAAAACTCCTTGGTGTCTTCTGAAATACGAGGCCAGTGAAAGTGAGGGACACTCCTGTCCCAAGTCTTACTTTGGCCTAGGTGTTCTGCCAAGGGAATGTCATGTACAAAGGTGAGTAGGAAGACCGTACACTTCAGAGGTATGACTAACCTCCTGGTGGCACTAGGCTTGAGGTCACTACCCTCTGAGTAAAGGAGTCCCTCATCCCAATAGATCATGTGGGATCCACTGACACACTCAGCAGCCTCAGCAGCATCTTGCTATCTAAAGGGTTCAAGAGAGGGGCAGGTTTGCTGCTCCCGACTCAGTTCTGCCCTGGAAGGGCCCCCTATCCCCAATAACTCAACCTGATCAGGTTCCAGTTCATCTGCGACAGTTCATTTACAGGGAGATCATCTACCTCAAGAGGTTGACCCTCTCTCTGAGTCTGGGGGGAAGACACAGCCTTACACCTCCTGCTCCTTTTCTTGGAAGACACCTGGTCTATCTTTTCAGAATCCAGGGCTGGTTCAGTAGACATCCGTTTGGCCTGTGACCTGGTCACAGCAAACACACCTGCAGAGATGCCCAGCATTGCTGCACGAGTCCTTAATTCTATGTCAGCCCAGGCTAAAGTTTCCAAATCATTGCCAAATAAGCATTCCACTAGAAGTTTGGAGCTACCCACAACTTTCTTTGGGCCAGTTACTTCTCCCCAGCTGAAATTAACAACTGCCAAGGAATGATCAGTCCTGACATTGATAGCATTGATCACTTGGTACATCTCTCCAAGTAGATCTATTCAGGGTCCAAACGATCCTTTGTGACACTTGCATCTGTGTCCTTGTTTGCCATGGTCTCCTTACCATTATTCAAAGGCTGCTGTCTGTATTTGCCCAAGTTACTGGAACTGACTAATAAGGTGGCAATATCCATGCCACCATCATAGACAAGTAAAGCCTGAGCTGGAGTACTGACTGAACCAGACCACATCTCAGAGCCCAAGGTTAACCGTACTATTCCCTTGTTCCCTGTACTACCACTTGAAACTGTACTAGGGGCAGCAGTTGCCTTAGGGGTAGTGGTGGTTGGAGTTGAATCCTAGACCTTTGGACAATTGGCATCTTTTGTCCAATGGGCCTTTTCTTTACATAAGTAACACCAAGGTTTCTTTTTGTCTTCCTTATTTGGATTGTGCCTCCCCCCCAGATGCAGGTTTTTGGGGCCCTGATAAAGACTTGTCATCTTTACCTTTGTCCCCACTCTTATCTGAAGTTTTAGCATCTTGCTGCTTCTGGTTACCACCATGGTTCTGGTTTCTCTGCTTCACTATGGTTCTGACCCACCTATCTGCCTTCTTTCCCAATTCTTAGGGAGAAGTCAGATCAGAGTCAACCATTGTATTGATGCAACAACTGATTTTGGCAATTATTAAGGATCTGCTCCCTCATAATCAAATTGTACAATCCCTTGAAATCATTTACTTTGATGCCAAGCAGCCAGCCTTCCATAACCTTATTGGCACTATCCAAGTCTAACCAGTACTGATTCTGTGCCTTCTGGGTGTCTCTGAACTTAGTCCTATACTGTTCAGTTGTTACGCCAAACCCATCAATGAGAGCACTCTTCAGAACTGACTAATTGACAGCATCCTAGCATCCTCTTCTCTAACAGTGAGGAGCTTATCTCTACCTTTGTCAGCAAAGGAGAGACATGAAATAGCTGCCCACTGCTCTTGAGGGACCCTCTTAACTTTACAGGCCCTCTCTAAAGCAGTTATCCATTTATGGATGTCATCCCCAACATGGTAGGGAGGGACACTCTTGCTCAGGTTCCTATTGTCAAAAGAATATTCTTTAACTCTAGGGACACTTTTGCTGCCACCATGGGACTCCAATCCTAACTTTTTACTAGCTCTCTGGACTTCTAGGGACACTTTGTCAAGGGCCAATTGCTCTTGCCTGAGCATAAGTCTAACTTTCTCAAGTTCAAGAAATTGGTATTCCCTATCAAAAGAGTGGTCCCTCTTGCTAGATACAGAGGTCCCTACAGAATGTCCTGAGTGATGTGACTCTGCAGAGGGATATCTAGATCTCCTTGGTAAACTCTGCACTCTTCCAGGAGAGGTGAAGAGGGGGCCATCTTCAGCATCTCCCTGAAGATCTGAGCTGTCCAGGTGGGAACCACCTTGTTCCTGTTGGCCAAGGTCTAAGTCATAAACGGTGTCACCTCCTGACCTGTCCTCATTCCCTGCTCCACCCACTTTCTCCTGTTCATCTGACCCAGGGGTCTTCCTGAGGTCATCAAGAAGTAAGGCCTCTTTGAGGCGTTGAGTGTTGGCATTTCTCCCTGTCTTCAGCTTTCTAGAGGCACACAGGGCTTTCAATTCTTGGAATGAAAGCTCACTGTATCTATAGGGCAGAGAGCCAAACAGCTCTTATGGTGCTTTAAGAGGTCAAAGATTACCCTAGGAAGCTATCCAAGTGGTAGGTGTGGAGATAAGCCTTCATGCTTAGTCTTGAAGGAATGTTAAGCAGCTTATTTTACCAGAATGCAATCTTATTGCATTGGTTAAATGAAAGGAGAACCATACAGTAGTTATAAGAATGTATATGTATTAATATAACACACCTTAAATAACTCACAGTATCTGCTACAAACAGATAAACACAAAGCACACAATACTGTAGCACAGAAACAATCTTAAGTAGTACTAATACACAGTGGGCTGCTAGGGGAGACCAAACCATATACTAAAGTAGTGGTATAAGAACCACGACTCGAGTCAAGACAGTTTCTAAAGGATGTAGAACCCCAACTCAAACACAACCAACAAGTAATCAGTACCTTACCTACAGGACACCGCCCATGTGGCAACTGTAGCATGTGCCATCTCACTACAACCACCAAAAAGGTCACCATCAACACAAGGAACGTCATGGGAATTAAGGAAATTCACCACCTGCAGCACCTCAGGGGTGGTGTATCTGATTACATGCTGCTGTGACCTACACTATGTAGATATGACTACAAGGAATATTAGCACAAGGATCTGCTAGCATCGTAACAACATTAGATGCCACAGGGCTAGTACAAGGATGACAACTCACTTCAACAAAATGAAACACCCCAAATGACATGCGGTGGGTAGTGTTGGAACATGAAAAAAAACCCTGGCACAATTTGGAGAAAAAACTGCTGGAAAAAGAACAAAGATGGGTGTTCAAATTACGCACGAACACTGCAGGCCTGAATGATAATATTCCATGGGGACAATTCACAAGATAAACCCTAATATCAAGACATGCGACACTCCACAATTTCACGGATATGCCACTCTGAAAAAGTCCTTTAGACCAACAGCCAAGGCTTGAATCATAATCCACCTTTTTTTCATTTAATAATTTTTTTCATTTAATTTTTCACCAAATGTTTTCATTTATTTTCCTAATTTTGCTGTTACACTTCTATACCCCCACTATTAACCAAATGTTGGCTTGCTACATAATAGCCCAATGGTAAAGGATAACTTTCCTCACAATAAGCTCCTTCCACAGGAACTAGTCTAAGATGGCCGCCGCTTTCTAAATGCGTTCTGAGCCCTCAGGAGCACTGGAGGGTTCGAGCTAGACCTCCACATTATTCACTTATTTTTATTTTTAAATTAACATTTATCTTTTCTCTGAACTCAATAAATAATTTAAAATCCTGGTACAACTGCCGTAACTCTAATGGTTGTGTTTCTCTCGAGGCCCCTTTAAGCCCAACAAGGCTCTCGAGATTGAAACATACCCCCACCATGGCACGCACCTCTTCCTACTGGGACGCGGCCACATGTCACCTCTAACCTTAGGTGGCACGTGACCATGACTTCGCTCTCCCTTTACTATTTTACTCGCACTGGACGAGAGACACGCCAAGATGCGGTCTGCCCGGGTAACGAGTATGACGGAGGCGTGCTGAGACAAGTAAGTTCTTTCCCCTGACAGGAACCGGCGAAGGAAGGATATGTATATATCAAACGCCGGTTCTTCATAATTCACAAGCATCTCACCCCTCCATGTGTAGGGGACGCCTGGCAGCAACTCTGATGCTTTTTTCTATACTATTTTTACCATTTTAGGGTTAATACAAGCCCCTTCATCTGTGCAGACCATGAGGCTTATTAAAGCCTGAGCATAAGTATGTTCCAAAAAACAAAGAATCTTTAAATGTTATGTGTTGTATGTCATAGTTTGTCCTTCATCACGAGTGTTTAAAAACTGTCTAACCACGCGTTCTCATAACAGCAACATTTATTGTGTATTGTCCTGTCACATTGGTTTTAAAGCACTAACTTAATTTTAATTTTAAGGGCTCCTACACCATCTCTAGAGGAGTACATTGATCAAAAAAGCAGATATAGTAGTCACCTGCCCACGTGAGAGGTAGGCAGGCAGTATGTACTAATTGACATTCTGTTTTATTCTCTGAACAGATACTACGAGTTTAATTTGGAAACCGTATGTATTTTACTTGATGCCCACACATTAGGTGTGCATATATTATATCATTTTCTTTATTATATATTTTTTCCTTATTATAGGTTTTTTCACGGAGTGGTACGCATGAGGCTGGTCCTCATGTGGTTCTGAAGAAGAGGTTTAGGGGACACTTCGAAACATGTCAAAATATTAGAGACAGTAATCACATAACAATGACTTTTTCTCCTAATATTAACCCCTTTTTATCCATACCAACTAGGACCAAGAATAAAACATTAGCTCACTAGCTAGGTATTTTTAACGTCACTTTACACCACTCCCCCAACACTGCACTACACATTTTCTACATGTAAGTGCTCCTACGTAATTTCGCAAGTCGCAGCACGCCCCAAACAGTAGCTGTTTGGGATGGCCCCAATGATGAAGCATGTCACCTCGGGGAAACCCTGGGTGAGTGAGGGGACTCAAGAAAAGGATTCTTCTTTTCTCAGTACAGGGGTGTGTTTTCGCGCATTTGCTGAAACCCCCTCTCCCCAGGTTAGGTTCAATTATCCGTCATTTAAGTATTTGTGTTACATTACATCTATTTAGGAGGGTGAACCTAACCATAACCTCCTTCTTCCTCTAATTTTGTTTGAAATAATTGCAGCACCAGTTGTGGGAGATTCTCCTTCTACTTCTTTTCCTCCTGCACTCTCCTTTGGTCCTACACTCGTATTACTGGATAACACACATAAAACATAAAAATAGTACATATTACCATCACTATTTTTTTTAATGTAAATATTTTTATTGATTTTCTCCCTCATGTAAACATCTGGTATTTACATTACAGTATTATTAGTGAACATATGTTGAGACAATGTTACATTGTATGGTGTTACACCCATCTGTAAATACTTATGTAATTGAGTACTTATTGTCTCCTTATGCTTGTGCTTCCTTTCCAGTTAGTAATGTCCTCAATATACATATCTGGCTTTACGGTCTGCTCATCTCCATCACATGCACCACTAGTCCTACCAATCAGTGCTTCAACTTATTTATAAGCCAGTCCCTCCCTCGTAGCCCCTCCTAACCCTTACCACCAGTGTGTCCTTCATTTACATAATTGAAAAACAAAGAATAATATATAATTATTCGGGGGAGTGCACCTCTACTGCCTCCGAGTCGTACAGCCTGGCTTAGTACGTTCCTAGTTCCACAGCAGTGCCTCCTAGAACTGTTAGGAGCCCCGTTATAATCATTCAGCTCAGGGTTTTTCTATCGGCATGTCCAACAAATCTCCGTCTGACTATGACTCAGGTAACTGTAGCAACACAACCAGAGCCTCCCATGCCTTTGCAGTTTCTAGTGCCCTATCATTGTTAGATCTCTTAGCTTGTTGGAACCGAACTGTGCTCTCACTGGCTGCCCATTTGGTTAATTCTGCCTTCCAGCGCGCTATGCTGGGTCCCTGCCTGGATTTCCAATGCATCGTTAGTTCTCTCTTGGCTAATAACAACCCCAGGTCCAAGAACTTACTCGTAACTTTTGTCCTAGCCGTATGAGTAAAGCAGTGCAATATACACGTACCCATGTCCGGGTCTATCTGCCTGTCTGTAACCTCACATAGTATGTTGACCACATTCTCCCAATACGTTCCCAGCTGCGGGCAACTCCCCATCAGATGAGTAAATTCCGCCCCTTCTGTGTTGCAACTTGGGCATCGGGCTGTGTCCACTTTAAAATACTTATTTATCTGTGCCAGGGTTAAATACGCCCTATGTAACACATAGAAATGAATAAGCTGGAACCTAGCATTAGGGTGCTCTTCCACACTCTCTAAACTATCTTAGACCACGTTGTTTCAGGAATCTCCCTACCCAGGTCTACTTCCCATTTCCGTTGCAATTGGCTCAATGGCTGCATCCCCTCACTCACCATTCGTCTGTATAAGCATTTTATAGCTTTGAAGTTCCCCGCTGTCATCACCACATATTGAAATGCCAAAGATATCTGCAGCTCCAATAACCCTCCTCCCCAATGGCGTTGGATTGCTGATACAAGGGCTGAATGCAATAAAAATCGCCCCTGGGAAGACCATACCTATCTTGCAGTGTCTGGTAAGGTAAAATATTACCACCACTCTGGCAGATATACCAGGCCTTACCTTTACCAAGGAAGAAATTGAGAGAATTGTATCCTCCATGGTCCCTCTGGGAGAAATACAGAATAGGGACAGTAATGAATCAGCCCAATGCTGGGATGAACTCACTGAGCTAAAGAGAAATCAAATAAAAACGATCATTCATGGAGTCAAGATGACTGAATATTTGAGGGTCAATGCTGCCTCAAGAGGTCTGATTGTGCGCAATGAGCCATTTATTTTCCAAAAGGACAAGGCTTTTGAGAAAGATTGGTCGCTGATCTCTTGGCATTGTACAAGAGATTGTTTAATGCTCATTATAAAAACTGCAGTACGTATATAACACAAGAAATGGGAGAAGAGATACACACTTTGGAGGTCAAACTCAAGACTTTCCAGACACCAGCAGAACTGAAAAATAGATTGGAGGAACTAAAGAAAACCATGACAGATTTTGAACTAAAACTCAAAGATGCTAAGTATCAGAAGTTAAAAAAAGATGTCAAAAACTGCAGTCATGAGAAGGTGTACCCATACACCAAGGAGGACTACCATTTGAGTGGGAGGAACCCAGGCTACAACACTGATACCGAAGGATCTGACACAGGCTCGGATAGTTCAGACAACAGCTTTGGACGTAGGAACAATGCAAGAGGTCGCCGCAACCATGGTGGTAGAATGAGGAATAGAGGAGGTCAGGGTTTTGGGTGGCCCGCATTTCAACCACTACCTTTCTCCACACCACCTTTTTATTACGGCCCTCCACAATACCAACAACAACCATACCCCTATTGGGAGTCAGGCCCTCAAATGGATTATTCCACGCCATCGGTTCCTTTTTTAGGATGAAGCAAAGGGATGTAAAGAGGAAAAACCAAGAGAGGACAACAGGTACAATGGGCACAACCCCTGGAGACTATGAGCATGAACACGAGGAGCATGGGCCCACCGAATCTGCCGAGAACCATCAACAACCAAGTCTAGTTGTGGACTTAACATGAACCACGCTGTCCACTACACAACTCATGGTCTTGGAGAAAGGATTGAGTTTTGTGCCCACTCCGACACTAGATCAGTTCCTACTCCCCTGTGAACAGAATGAATTTATAAGGAAAATCAAATTACAGGTGCACTTTGAAAACAAACCTACAACAGGTAATCAAAGTGGTGATACTGGGTTACACCCAAAAGAAATGTTTACACCTCCATCATTTACCCTACCGGTAGAACTCCTGGCCTTTGAGAAGGCTGTTGTTCTAAAAAGAAGTCGGAGAAATAGACCCAAGGGCAATAAGAACATTCCACAACACCACCAGGATGGAACAAGAAGCCATCAAAGAATTAGACAACAATACAGATATCACAATAAAACCGGCAGACAAAGGTGGAGGCATCATCCTACAAAGCACAGAAGCATACAGCAGAGAATGCCTTAGACTCCTATCAGATGAGAGAAACTACAGACGCATCAGAGTTGACCCCATTGAGCGATTATGGATATGGATCACCAGCATGGTAGAAGAAGCATTAACCCATGATTGGATCACCAAAAAAGAAGGAGAATTCATGATCAACACAAACCCGACCGTACCCTCTTTCTACACTATCCCAAAAATCCATAAGTCACTGGAAAACCCCCAGGACGCCCCATTATTTCTGGGATCAGATCCATCCTTGAACCACTTTCTAAGTTTGCAGATGCCTTCTTGCTCCCACTCATAAAGAACACTAGCACCTACTTGAAGGACACTAAATCGGTACTTTGCCTATTTAAAGATCTCAGTTCTGACCCCACATGCAATGTCCTCATTTGCTTAGACATGGAGAGCCTTTACACAAGTTTACCAAACAAAGAAATCTTGGATATTCTAGAAGAGATCTTGTACGGAACAACATGGTCCTACCATATACCACTGGAAAGAAAAATTTCCCTAGACCGTGATTTCTTTAAAAACACAAAATGTGACAATATAATATAACAACTTAATTCTATGTACAAATTGAATATTTATTAAAAATACATCTTAAAAATAAAAACATTGAAGCTTATGTTCAATTCTCAGTGCCCCACAATACAAGAACATTAATAAAATCACATTCAACACAATGAGACAATTATGACCAGCATAATTTTACAAAAGACAGAAAGGGTTGTATGACTTACATTTGTCAATACTATTTGTACATCTCATATATTCTTTAGCCACACGATGTCATACACTTTCAAATAATTAATGATTGACAGAAGTGTGCTTCATAGGATTGTACAGGTAAATGCGTCGACGCGTTTCAATGGCTTGAGTGTTTCACATCATCTTTTTCAAGACAAGTTCAGTTTGTCTGTCTCTGTCAGGTTTTTTTTTGTCTTTTCACTATAAAGATATACAATATTAGAGTCTGTTCTTTCTTATTGATAGCATTTTACACACTTTATCCATCTGATAGACTTAAATGCTATACTTAGATGTCATTAAATGTTAACTCTCATCTTAAAACATTTAATACATTTGAACACGGTCTTTATACAGTTGAGACATTATCATCATTTCTTTATTATACAGTGTACATAACCCCATAATTGTTGGTTAACTTAATAATCATACAAATGTAAATTCTTTTGGGCATTGTTCTATCGTTCTGACACAATCTTGCTAGTAATTTTAGTTGAATATTTTTTGTGTGTGATTAGCTACAACCTAGGCGCTTAGCGGGTACAGTTATACCTTTGTTAGATTGCCGTACTCCCTACTCCAGTTGCTATCGTGTTTGACGAGTCCCCTCTGGGCTGTTCTGTTACTCTCCCTCGTGGGCTCTGGATAACAAGTGTAAAAGTTTTTTAATTTGAATAATTTTGGAATCGATGTCTATGATCTCTAGTACGAGAGCATGCCCCAAATAATAAAGTGGTAGACAAAGAAAGGGCGGCTCATCTCATATAGGTTTATCTTTGGGCTCCTATATGTTGATTATTTGGTCCTATTCTTGAACTATTGCTTCACCCTGGGAGCGTTGTCTCTTGCTTAAAAACAATCTATAATAAAGGCAAGGGTTTAGTGATATAACTGTACGTATGTTTTTTTTAACCCCTCCCATTATTGGCACCCTGTTGCTCCTTTTACCTTATCTTAAGTCATATAGAATAAAAAAGTTGCTGGCTGCTTCGACTTGGTTCCGGTTTTCAACGGCTGTCTAACTCTCTCAGATAAAGTGAAGGGGTTGCAGGACTACTGATGCTCTGACTGCAAAGATAAACATGGTATTACCGTTTTACCGAGTTCTAACTTATTTGCGTGCAGTCTGTCTAACACGGAAAATATCGCCCTTACCTTTAGTTCGTAGCGTGTTCTCATGTAGCCCGGTTTAATATGCCGCGACTATTTGATTACCGCCGAGTCGTCTTTTAAACCCCTAAAGAGGATGCTATGATTGGTTGCCTAATTATCCTTTTATGTAAATTCACAGTTTTCTATTTGGTCCGCCACTTTTCTGGTGGATTATATGCTCCGCGTAACCCTTAGAAGCATACCACTAGGACCAACGGGATTTGGCCCAATGGGTCACGATTTAACTAGTCTCAGCCCTTTCTAGGTTTTACATTGGTTGAGGAGCTGTATTTTTGTGTGGTCTAATTCCATTGGACCGCCGGGCTAACCTGACGTCCCGGGTTATGGACGTATGTGAGACATTCCATTTGTTCCGCCTCGTGCGTGAATGCATGCATCCAAGATATACGTCTCCCAGCACGGAACCATCAACCTCAACAGGGAGGACAGGAATATCTGGCCACGCGAACCAAACAATATTGGAGGTAAATGAGTTTCCCATTATTAACCTCTCTAGTAGAGAGTTAAGTAGGGGTGAACAAGAAGTTCTTAAAAAAGGTTTTAATTTTGCCCCCACGAACCCACACAATGCTTTTGAATTAGAAAGTGATTTAAAGAGCTTTTTTTTTTAGAAAAATACATTTAAATACATTTTTTGAAGACAAGAGTTACATACCTCCATCCAATATTACGGGGTATAAACCAAAATCAACCTTCATACCCATTTTGAATCAATTGGACAAAAATGTTGAGACCTTTGAAAGAGTAGTGGAGTTGGAGATTAAAAAATTGAGTAGGGAAAGTAATACCAATAAATTCAACAATAACCTTAATAAGGAACAGAGAAAGGCAATGATGGATCTTCAGAACAATGAGGATCTAACCATAAAACCTACAGACAAGGGCGGGGGAGTAGTTATATTTAACACCACCAAATATGAGGAGAAAATTAGAGATTTATTGAATATCAAAGAACACTACCAACGTAGTCGTTTCACAGAATTAGGAAAATTAAAAAGTGAGGTAGATGCTTTACTTTTGAGAGGGAAACAGGAAGGATCCATCTGTGAAAACGAGTTTAAATATATGTCCAAAACCCATCCCATAACAACGGCTATTTACGGACTACCCAAAAATGTGGACAATCCCCCAATGAGACCCATCATTAGCAGTATTGGCTCAGTATTAGAACCTCTGAGCTGGTACGTGGACTTTTTCCTAAAACCATTAGTGAGGAAACAGAAATCATACCTTAAGGACACGGCGCATGCCATCTCTGTTTTTGAGGGGCAGGGCTTCAATAGGGTAACACAGATCCTGGTCACCCTAGATATTGAAGCCCTTTATACAAACATTCCCCAGGATAGTACCCTCAGAGTGATTGATGCCATTATCACAGAGGAAGAACTAGGAGGTGGTGATAAGAACTTTATTAGGGCCTGTATCAAATTAATCCTCAAGAGAAATCTCTTCCTGGTTAAGGATGAACTTTATTTACAGATCAAGGGGACCAGCATGGGGGCCACATGTGCCCCCAGTCTGGCCTGCCTTTATGTAGGAGAGTTCGAGCAGCACCATATTTTTAATGAGGCAGCCCCCTTTTTTGAAAATGTCACATGCTGGCACCGTTACATCGATTATATCATCTTTATCTGGGACGGGCCAGCAGTGAGCTGACCTCTTTCCTGGAATGGCTCAATTTAGGAGACCCTAATTTAAAATTCTCCGCCCATTACAGTGAGGAACGAGTAGAATTCTTGGACATTTGTATAAAATGTGAGAATAACTTCCTTGAGGTGGAACTATATACGAAACCTACGGATAAAAACTCTTTGCTTTTATATACAAGCAATCATCCCCACTCACAAAAAGATAACATACCCTTTGGGGAATTTCTCAGACTGTGTAGGAACTGTACCACTCTAAAGGACTTCTACCATCATGCAGAGAACACTAAACATAAGCTTAAAGCGAGAGGTTATCCAAACAAACTTATAAAAAATGCGCTTAAAGAGCCAGGTTCTATGATAGGGACAGCCTCCTAGATCAGAACAAAGAAAAAAGGAAAGCTCCCCTAGATAGAGTTGTATTTGTCACACAATATACACATATTAGCAATCAGATCAAAAATTTTGTCAACCGTAACTGGAAAATCCTTAACTATAACACAGAAAATCAAATGCAGAAACCATTATTTTCCTTTAGGAGGAATTAAACGATCAGAAATTCCTTAGTAACAACCTATAGGGTTCCCAAAAATAGCCAGAAAACACTCACAGGAGGTCAAGCTGTGGGAAACTATAAATGCGGCATGTGCTCCATATGTCCCCATTGTATAGAAGCCAAGGAAATAAACTTTGCAGGGAAAAGTTTAAAATCCAAATCCTTGAACAACTGCCGCAGCAAAAACATCATTTATCTCCTGACATGCCCCTGCGGGTTAGGCTATGTCGGTGAGACTAGCAGAGAGCTTCGCACTAGAGTAGTGGAGCATAAATCAGCAATTAGAAACAAACAAGCATTTGCAATGCAATAGGTCTCGCATTACTGAAAGTTTGACCTATTGGCGTTGCAAATAATAATGCAACACCAAAAGCTCAAACTTTCAGTAATGTGAGGCCTATTGCATTGCAAATTTTTGCTTTTTCAGGCAAAAGGAGATTAAATGATTTGCCCATTATCAAAGGATGCTTGAGCCTCCTGCCAGACCCGAACCTGGTTACGTTAAATAAGAAGACTAGGAAAGAAATGGCTTATGATTCCACTTCTAAGCGTATTTGTAATATTCTATGATTGGAAACATGTCCCACATTGTAAATGAACTAAATGGTAACAACTTATATATTACACCTCAAACAAACATGTTTATCAATTGTTTGATTTAAATAACGTTATAAGCTGTAACTGGTCAGTGAAATGTCAAACGTACAAAAAAATTGGTATGTTTTGCTTTTTCTAGCCACACCTCTGACTCCGCCCACTGATCCAATCCTCTGTTTAATCCCCCCCTGATTCTCCACCCACAGTTCCCCTACTTTTTTCCCCCACTTCGTCCACTGGCACCAAGTGTTAGATATCCTACCCTTGCAGCTTTGTGGGTGCGCAGATTGTATCACCCCTGAAGTTATTTGGACTTGGCTAAAATGTTACGTAGTGCCCCCGCCAGGGAATATAGAGAATATATGTAGCCTCTGATGGGTTCCCTTATGTTTCCGTGACTTCTGTATATGGTCTGCACGGGCTGGCTCATCAAATCCCCCCCCGGAGAAGAAGCTGAAGAGATACGTGAGTACTGAGTGCACAGCTCCGCTCCTTTCAGGTTCCGCGTGCAGCTTTGACAGTGCAGCAAGGATGAAGGGCTGCGTAGCTTTTTGGGAGGGTGGCGGAGGCCGCCTTTACCGATTTGTGAAGAAATTCGATGTGACTATTTTTCTACCTCTATACTACTTTCATCAGCGCTTTTTCCTTCGAGTTCAAGCGCTCAGAAGCTGGCTTGTTAGCGCTGCAGGAACGGAAATGCGTGTAAATAAATGCTTAACTGCCGAGTTTGCTCAGTCGTGCTCACAGACGAGGGCTGCAGGAAGTCCACCTGTTGTCTTGTTTATGCTGACTTGGGACTGGTCAGCTTGTCTCGTTTGTTTATTTAGGAGTCAGAAATGCATTTTCATGTCAGTCAATGAATTTTCCTATTTGTGAAGTTTTTTTCCCCCTCATATTTCAGTGTAACAAGTTTGTGGAATCGCCGCGCCCTCCGTAGTATTCAGTTGGACAACGGCTAATTTGTCAGTTAGCGAGCTTCCACTCAAAGTGGAGAAGTGTGGCTCACTGGTTAGAGGAGGCAGACCCGGACGCTGAGATCAGACCCGCGACCAGGGTTCAATTCCCGACGCGGCAGGGTATTGAGCCCAAAATGTCCACAGACTCGATAATTCGCGCTTCGGTGCCTACTCGAATCACAGGTTCACACTCTGCAACTCTGGGCAATAGCTTGCTTAATCTCCACTACGGCCCCCCGCGGCGGGATGCCTGGCTTTCACCTTGGGGATACCCAGTAGGGGCTATCTCACAGGGAAAAACCAGGACGGGTTCCCAATGCAAAGCGCTTTGAGACCTGGCGGTGATATTGCGCTATATAAAAACCTATCCATCCAATTCCCACGTTTTGCCATTTCTAGTTGTTTTGCTTTCACGTTGTAGTGTTTTCAGTAACTAAGTGAACGTTGGCAAGGCGTTCGTGGGCGCGTCTATGGCTCTGTGTAGGTAGTGCTTAGCATCGATTATTTCTAGGAGCTTTCTGTTTTTTGTATGAGAAACACAATGCTACCTAGCCCTCAGTTTTGCTTTTTATGACACCGTAAACAGCAGCTGTTCTTACTATTTTAGTAGTGCTCAGTGTATCGATCCGGTAAGGAAGAAGGGCTAAGTGAGCACTTCTGGGACGCAGACCTGTGTGACTTGCAGCAGTGAGCACTTTACTCGCAGAGCTGTAATATAGGATTAAAGGCGCACTCCTGTCTGACCAGCTTCACACAGCGGGGTCGAGTGAGTTGAGTTTAGATTACAGCTCTTCGGTTACTTCGGCGCAAGAAGGCTGGAGAGGTATTGTGTGAACATCCTCTTAAAAGTGAAAATTATTCACTGGCAAAATAGAGGACACCAGACCAACAAGTGTGAAATAGCGCATCCTCAGAGAGAAGTGCTCCCCAAAGCCTCTCGTTTTTTACCACAAAGAGGGTTATTCAGTCTGGCAGCAAAGACAATGCGCTTGTGTTCGAAAACGTCTCCTACCAGACCAGCAGAGAAGCACTCCACCCAAGAATGAGCACACTGTATCTGCCTAGCGCCTTGTGCAGTTCGAACCCCTCTTAGCAGCTATATCACGTCACTTGGAGGTTCATGTCATTGGTGATAGCATGATTCCATTTAAAAACAAGGGCCACAAGGCGCTGCCTCGTCGGCCAGCATCCGAAAGGCACCCCTTTAATCCTCGGGGCTGATCTGGGTCGGATCAGGCTACAGCGCAATCTAACAGTGCCAGCATCGTTAGTCCGGCAGGGCGACGTGAGCGAAACCGAAACCTTTCGTGGGGTGGGACTTCCGTCTTCGGAAGCCCGCGCACGCGCCCACGGAGAGAAGCAGTGCTGGTGACGCGGGGCTCCCATGCCCGAGGGAGAGCCCCGCGGAGGCTGCAGAAGTTTAGAATGGCGGTAAGTGGGGCTTAGTGGGGGGGGGGTGCGCTTGTATGTATGTGGTGGTGGCGGCGGCGGGGGGGTCTCTATGTGTGTGTGCGAGCACGTGTGTTGGTGTGCTCGTGTGTGTCTCTGTGTGTGCATGCGTAAGCAGAGGAGGTGTGTCTGTGTGGTACAGCTTTCCAGGAGAGGAGACAGGAGCTGGCCAAAGCGAGCACGTTCACGTGCGCGTGGCCCGCTCAATTCCGAGCGCGTGGCCAGCTCCTGTCCCCTCTCCTGGAAAGAAGACTCGCTGACAATAGATCTCGGCGAGACCGCGCTTTTGCGCGGTTACGCGAGACCTAAAAAGCAAATGCTCCCCTCACAGACCACTATGTCAAAAAGAAACATGGTTGTGATGAATTAAACTGGTTTATTTTAGAGAAGATCACTATAAATAGGAGAGGAGGAGACATGGAGAGCAAACGTAAAGCCAGGGAACAATGGTTCATGTGCCATCTAAATACGATAGAATCAGGACTTAATACTAGGGAAGACTGGGGTAGAATAATATATAATTGGGATTTTACCCTACGTAGACAGGATTAGTTAGTAGACGTATATCTTGGATGCATGCTTTCACGCACGATGCGGAACAAATGGAATGTCTCACATACGTCCATAACCCGGGACGACAGGTTAACCCGGCGGTCCAATGGAATTAGACCACACAAAAATACAGCTCCTCAACCAATGTAAAACCTAGAAAGGGCTGAGACTAGTTAAATCGTGACCCATTGGGCCAAATCCCATTGGTCCTAGTGGTATGCTTCTACGGGTTACGCGGAGCATATAATCCACCAGAAAAGTGGCGGACTAAATAGAAAACTGTGAATTTACATAAAAGGATAATTAGGCAACCAATCATAGCATCCTCTTTAGGAGTTTAAAAGATGACTCGGCGGTAATCAAATAGTCGCGGCATATTAAACAGGGCTACATGAGAACACGCTACGAACTAAAGGTAAGGCCGATATTTTCCGTGTTAGACAGACTGCACGCAAATGAGTTAGAACTCGGTAAAACGGTAATACCATGTTTATCTTTGCAGTCTGAGCACCAGTAGTCCTGCAACCCCTTCAATTTATCTGAGAGAGTTAGACAGCCGTTGAAAACCGGAACCAAGTCGAAGCAGCCAGCGGCTTTTTTATTATATATTACTTAAGATAAGGTAAAACGAGCTACAGGGTGCCAATAATGGGAGGGGTTAAAAAAGCCCACACGTACAGTTATATCACTAAACCCTTGCCTTTATTATAGATTGTTTTTAAGCTAGAGACAACGCTACCAGAGTAAAGCAATAGTTCAAGAATAAGACCAAATAATCAACATATAGGAGCCCAAAGATAAACCTATATGAGGTGAGCCGCCCTTTCTTTGTCTACTACTTTATTATTTGGGGCATGCTCTCGTACTAGAGATCATAGACATCAATTCCAAAATTATTCAAATTAAAAAACTTTTACACTTGTTATCCAGAACCCACGAGGGAGAGTAACAGAACAGCACAGAGGGGACTCGTCAAACACGATAGCAACTGGATTAGAGAGTACGGCAATCTAACAAAGGTATAACTGTACCCGCTAAGCGCCTAGGTTGTAGCTAATCACACACAAAAAATATTCAACTAAAATTACTAGCAAGATTGTATCAGAAACCAACATAATTAGAACGATAGAACAATGCCCAAAAGAATTTACATTTGTATGATTATTAAGTTAACCAACAATTATGGGGTTATGTACACTGTATAATAAAGAAATGATGATAATGTCTCAACTGTATAAAGACCGTGTTGAAATGTATTAAATGTTTTAAGATGAGAGTTAACATTTAATGACGTCTAAGTATAGCATTTAAGTCTATCAGATGGATAAAGTGTGTAAAATGCTCTCACTAAGAAAGAACAGACTCTAATATTGTATATCTTTATAGGGAAAAGACAAAAAAAACCCTGACAGAGACAGACAAACTGAACTTGTCTTGAAAAAGATGGTGTGAAACACTCAAGCCATCGAAACACGTTGACGCATTTACCTGTATAATCCTATGAAGCACACTTCTGTCAATCATTAATTATTTGAAAGTGTATGACATCGTGTGGCTAAAGAATATATGAGATGTACAAATAGTATTGACAAATTTAAGTCATACAACCCTTTCTGTCTTTTGTAAAATGATGCTGGTCATAATTGTCTCATTGTGTTGAATGTGATTTTATTAATGTTCTTGTATTGTGGGGCACTGAGAATTGAACATAAGTTTCAATGTTTTTATTTTTAAGATGTATTTTTAATAAATATTCAATTTGTACATAGAATTACGTTGTTATATTATATTGTCACATTTTGTGTTTTTAAAGAAATCACGGTCCAGGGAAATTTTTCTTTCCATTGGTTAAATCACCCTATTTCCCTTGATGCCTTCAAGGGATACCTCTCCTATTTTGAACCTACCATATACCACAACATCTTGTCCCGGAATGCTGCAAATGAGTATTAACAGAGAACTACTTCAGTTTTTAAGAAAACCTGTTCCAACAACAGCACAGGACCATCATGGGGAGTAAATTGCTCCTAGTGTGGCCGGATTGTATGTCTACTACCTGGAAGAACAAACAATTCTGTCAGACAACAACCCACACAGTCAAAAAATCCAGGAATGGAAAAGGTACATTGACAACGTCCTGGTAATATGGAAAGGCGACAAATCAGAGGCAAATGCCTTCCTTGAGTGGCTCAATTTACAGGACCCATTCTTAAAATTTACCCATACAATGAGCAGATCAGAATTGGTCTTTCTAGACCTTAATATCTAAGCAGCAGAAGGGGCACTCAAAACCACGATTCATTTCAAACCAACTGCTAAGAACGTCCTGCTTTTAGTCGACAGTTTCCATCCACGACACCTACAGGAGAATCTCCCTTTCGGACAGTTCCTGAGAATCAGAAGGAACTGCACAGAAATGAGGGACTATGAAATACAGGCTGAGGACTTGGCCCAAAAACTAAGGAGGAGAAAATACCCTTTTAATATGATTAAAAAGGCAAAGAAAAGAGCAACCAACAACCATAGGGATGCTCTCCTGGAAACCTATGAGAGACAGGAAACAAAAAAGGACAAGAGACCCATCTGTATCACAACCTATAACATAGCATCAGACAGGGTCACCAAGATAGTGAAAAAACCCTGGCGGAAATGTGAAAATACCAACACCTATGTTCTCACATAGGAGAGGCAAACATCGCAGAGACATCCTATGTAAGCATGGGCGTAAAATCCGTTCCGCTCGCGGATTTTTCGGATTTTCGGCAAATTCGCAATCCGCGAACTCTCGCGAATTTGTCGAAAATCCGTGAATTTGCTCGCGGCGGATTTTTTGCTTGGTGATACAATATTGCGGCGCGCGGCGTGGTGCACGGCGTTCACTTTCCGTCATTAAGCGTTTGCCGAGTTGTTTTTCTCGATCATATTTTGCGAGTGCTGCGCCATTTTGGATCTTGCTGCGGGATCCCGCGGGAGTTTGGCGCCCGCGAATACGTAATCGCGGCTTGCCACCTTGCACAGCACGCCTCGCGAGAGGTCGCAATTGTGAACACGTAGTTGCGGCGGACAGGAACAATCTCGCACTCGCGAAATAGAGATTTTGCAATTCAGCACAAGAAATCCACCAGCAAACAGGATAAACCTTCAGAAAATGATGATTTTTATCAGAATCACTCCTCAGGTTGACATTTGCATGGCCTTTTTTTTTGCAAGGAGTCCATTTTGGAGGGGGGGGGAAGGAAGTGCCCCACAGTCTCCAACTTCCTGTTCCTGTCCAGCAGGCTCCTCCCAGTGCTTTCTTCATGTGCTGGTCACTTTCATTTGGACCTTGACCTGGAAGGATTACTTTTTGTGGGTGCTGCTGGATATTTGGATTTGAGGCCTTTTTGACTTTCTTTGGATCACTTTTGGATTAGAAATCTACTTTCACAAGTAAGTTTGTTTGGGGCATTACAGTTGCTGCAACTACAATTTTCAGAACATTAAATAAAATATATTGTGGGTAGCCACAGTATCCAGTAGAACCAGGGTTGATTATGGGTGCATGATACAACTGTTTTGTTGAATTTAAACACCATTGATGCCATGGATGGGCTGGGATTGTGCTGATTTTTGTGGTTTTTGTCGTTTTTTGGGGCTGCTGGAGGGGCCCTTTGCCCAGGGGTGGTGAGTGTTGCATGGGCCTAGTCTTTCTGTGGGGTGTCTTGTTGAATTTAAACACCATTGAGGCCATGGATGGGCTGGGATTGTGCTGTTTTTTTGTGTTTTTTGTCGTTTGTTTGGGGCTGCTGGTGTGGCCTTTTGCCCAGGGGTAGTGGTGCATGGACTGAGTGTGCCTGTGGTGTGGTCTCACTCTCTTTAATGTAAACATCCTGGATGGCATTGGATTGTGGTGATTTTTGGGTGTTTTTCAGTTTTTTTGGGGTGTACTGTTGATGTGGACTGGCCATGTGGGTGGTGGTGGTGGTGGCCATCTTGAGTGCTGGCTGGTACAGGCAACATGTGCTTGGGGTGCAAGGGGCCATTGAAGAGAGGCAGTGTCTGAGGCCTGCACTTATTTTGCCTACTTTTCATCCATTATCCCCAGGGGTAGTGAGTGTTGCATGGGCCTAGTCTTTCTGTGGGGTGTCTTCTTGAATTTAAACACCATTGAGGCCATGGATGGGCTGGGATTGTGCTGAATTTTGTTGTTTTTGTAGTTTTTTGGGGCTGCTGGTGGGGCCCTTTGCCCAGGGGTGGTGAGTGTTGCATGGGCCTAGTCTTTCTGTGGGGTGTCCTCTTGAATTTAAACACCATTGAGGCCATGGATGGGCTGGGATTGTGCTGTTTTTTGTGTTTTTTGTCGTTTTTTTGGGGCTGCTTGTGTGGCCTTTTGCCCAGGGGTAGTGGTGCATGGACTGAGTGTGCCTGTGGGGTCTCACTCTCTTTAATGTAAACATCCTGGATGGCATTGGATTGTGGTGATTTTTGGGTGTTTTTCGTTTTTTTGGGGGTGTACTGTTGATGTGGACTGGCCATGTGGGTGGTGGTGGTGGCCATCTTGAGTGCTGGCTGGTACAGGCAACATGTGCTTGGGATGCAAGGGGCCATTTTGAAGAGAGGCAGTGTCTGAGGCCTGCACTTATTTTGCCTACTTTTCATCCATTATGCCCAGGGGTAGTGAGTGTTGTATGGGCCTAGTCTTTCTGTGGGGTGTCTTGAATGTAAACATCATGGATGGCATGGGATTGTGCTGATTTTTCTGTGTTTTTTGATTTTTTGGGGTGTATAACTGAACTGATGTTCCTCTGTCTTCCATTGCTTTTAGGTGCACAAGACTCAAGAGAACCACCAGTGCCAGGAAGAAGTCCTGCAGCGGTGTGTGTGTGCAGCATAACGTCACGCGACGTCACGTCTGGACACAGACAACTCTGCAACTCGTGCAACTGCTGCCTGCTGTTCTGACCTGCTCTGAAGCAGATGGCCCCCAAAAAAGTTACCCGTAGCTCCTCTAGCAAGAAAGTTGCCAGTAAGGAGCAGAAGAAGCAAGTTACCAAGGAGACTGGTGTGCCGGCCGCCCCTTTTTTTGGGAGTAAAAAAAAAGTATGCCTGCAGCAGCAGCGGGATCTGCAGGGGACCAAGCTGGGAGCAGCACCCCCGCTCCATTGGACTCAGTGCCACCACCACCACCACGCCAACTTAAGTCCAAGCCCTTCACTGCTGCAGAGGCACTTAGTCTAGTTGTTCAATCACCATCGACCAGTGATGTTGGCTCATCGCAAGAAAGTAGCAGCAATGTCCCTCAATCAACACAGGTTGTTGTAACTCATCTGACGAGTGTTGAATAACCACAGCCGCAACAAAAACCACATGTGCAAGTACAAGCCCAAGTACATGTGGAAGGAGAGGCAGCGCAAGGAGATGCGCAAGCAGAGGTGCATGGAGGGTCACAAGTGCCCACAATAGTTGTTCCTCCCGAAGTAGGGGCACATCAGGAAATCGACAATCAAGGCGAGGTATCATTTGAGGAAGACACTCCTCCTGATGATCATTCATTGTCTTCCACACCCCTAGCAAGGAAGAGATCAAGGGTGGTGTCTACATCTTCTTCAAGCACACCTCCTTCTGATGATACGGATCAAAATTGGGAACCAGCACCACTGCCGTCTGAGAGTGAGGCACATGATCTGACAAAGGTAGTTAAGCGTAAAAGGAAGCTCGTCCAAAGTCTCAGAGTTATGGAGTGTGATGATGAGGCTCAACAAGAAGTGGCGGATACTGCTGCTGATGAAGACTCTGACAACGATGACCCAGTCATCATAAAGGTCACTGCAGCTCCAGCGGGCATGCAGCAAACAGACATTTTGACCCTAGCCCGAAAAGCTGCTGAGCGTGATGATGATGATGTTGTCGACGAGGAGGCAGTGGAAACACCACAATCATTGGAGTTAAGTAGTACACCAACTCGTACCGCTTCCATATTTCTTTCTCACAAGAAGGGACCTCCATCCACCTCGACCTTAATTAGTGGCGGTGAAAGTGCACAACGTACAAAAGTTGGGCAATCCAGATCCTCCACTTCATCTGGCATTAGCAGCATGACCACCACCACCAGTATCGCCGCCTCCTCCGGCCCCCACAGACACTTCAAGTCCCCAGTTTGGGACTTCTTTACTGTTTGCCCAAAAAGGGAAAAGTTTGCCATTTGTACCATTTGTAAGGTTGCAGTTAGTCGTGGTAAGTTTGGTACCAACTATGGTACCGGAGGCCAGAGAGGTCATCTTAGGAGACAGCACACTGTCCAATGGTTTACGCACCTAAAGGCGATCAAGGAAGCCCGAATTAGAAGTCAAGAAAACGTTGATGTTTCATCTGATGATGACGAGGAGGAAGAAGACGTGTCAAACACTTCACTTACACCCAGTACCCCTGTCAGCAGCACACCCCATGTGAGGCACACTAAGGGGTCGATTAGGATCGCGGACGGACTTGAGTCCGTCCGCGACCCCTGAGGAGGAGGGAACGTCCGCATGGGCTGCGGCGTTCCCTCCGATCTGATTAGGATGTGACCGCCTGGGTGGCGGTCACATCCTCTATCTCTAACAATGCGGCGGGTGCAGCTTCAAGCTGCACCCGCCCCAATGTAAAAAATGCATGCACAGCATTTGCGTGCACAAAGCGGTAGGCACCGCGCGGTGCCTGCTGCATTGTGCACGCAAATGCAGGGGGGTACCATAGGTACCCCCCATGTGCACCCCCCACCACCCCTTCACCCAGGGGGCCCGCAACGGGCCCCCGAAGTGAAGGTCCGTATGCTTTTTCACGGCGGAAAAGCCGCCGTGGAAAAGCATAGAATTGCAGACATCCTAATATGCCTGGCGGTGTCTGATAGACACCGCCAGCCATGTTAGTGCTTTTCCGCCGTGGTCGCCTTCCGACCGCGGCGGAAAAGCGGCGGACAGATTGTGAGACCCACCAGCCATCCTGATTTGGCGGTGGGTCTTTCAGGCCTCCTCGGCGGATTTCCCGCATACTCCAGGCCGGCGGTGGCTTCCGCCGGCCCGGAGTATGCGGAAAATCCGCCATCATAATGACCCCCTAAGAGTGTTGGAGCGAGTGAGACACCAACGCGAAAAAGTTCACTAGCGAGCATAATTGGGTCAAAGAAGTCATTATCATCCCGTAAATGCTTGGTCCAGGGCAACATTAGAACCATGTTTTGTTCAGACGCGCCATATGAACGCAACCACCCACTGACGCGTCTGTATAACACTAAGCTGGCTAAAATGCTAGCTGTGGACCTTCTCCCTTTTTCTTTTGTAGAAGCGGTAGGTTTTCTAGAATTAGTGGCAGCGCTCTGCCCTAAATGGAAGGTTCCTAGCCGGTTCTATTTTGCCAGAGTTGCGGTTCCAGCACTACATGAAGATGTGCTGGAGGTGATTGGGGCAGCTTTGCAGAAGAGTGCTGTTCACACTATACATCTGACAACAGACCTGTGGACCAGTGGCGCAGGCGCTGATTACATGAGCATCACTGCACACTGGGTCTCTTTTTCAGGGGTTAAAGCAAAGCTAAACGCAGGTGTTGACCCGGACCAAGTTTTTAAAGCTGCTCGGAAACATGCAACACTAGCCATGTTTGGCTTGGAGAAAAGTCACACAGCACGAAACATTTTGGACGAGTTTAACAAAAAAGGTCTTTCACTGGCTGTCCCCAAAAAAACGCCAGATTGGTTATGTTTCCACGGATAATGGCGCTAATGTAGTTAAGGCCATGGCGCTGGGTGACTATTTCAGAGTGCCGTGTTTGGCGCACTGTATCAACCTGGTAGTTCAAAAATTCTTGAATGATAAAGACAGTCCAACGTGCGAGGTAATGGCCACCTGCCGAAAAATGTGCAACCATTTCAGCCATTCTTTTAAGGCCCGGAAGCATCTGAGGAGCCTGCTACATGAACGTCGAATGCCAGTGAAAGCACTCATCCAGGAGGTGGCAACACGTTGGAACTCAACCTTCTACATGCTTGAGCGTCTGTATGAGCAGTATACGGTACTCGATCACTATTTCTTAACACTGGGTACAGCTCAGAAGGACCTGAGGATGGATGCGGCGCACTGGGAAATAGTTAAAAGCCTGACAGAAATGCTTCGTCCTTTTGAGGTCTTCACGCGTGCAGTCAGCAAGGAGGACTGTAATTTGGGAAAAGCTATCCCATTGTTGTGCATGCTGGAGCACCAACTGAAGGCGGTGTCTTCTGAGTTAGAAAAAGATGAAAAAAACAAAGACCCTTTTGTTTTGTCGGAGAAATTATTGAAGCGCCTACGTGGTGATGAACGTCTTAAAATGATCAACTCAGAAAAGCATTACATTTGTGCTACTATTCTGGATCCACGCTACAAAAAGGCGCTGGCAGGCCAAGCATTCTTTCCTTTTGCTGATGAAGATGTTAAAAAGTACAAACGTTGGCTAGCCTGGTCAGCCAAGAGGTTTGAAAAAGAACAGCAGGATATTGAAGGAGAAGGCAGTACATCAGCATCAGCATCAGCAGGCCATCCCCAGTCAAAAGAATCCACTTCTGCACCTGTGGCTGTGGCACAAGTGACCTCTCAGCCGTTAAAGACACCGGCAACCGGATCATCTGCACCACACACAAGAGTAACATTGGTTGCTGAAGAGGATTGGCTAACTTTGCTTGGGTGGAGGAACCGTTGAGGACCTTGAGTCGATGGTGCAGGACTATCTGAATGACTCAACAGAGGTCTTTCTTAATGATGAGCCATTGCAGTATTGGCATGGGAAAAAACAATTGTGGCCACAGCTCTCCAACCTGGCTATAAACTACTTGTCTTGCCCACTCGCAAGTGTGTCTTCTGAACGTGTTTTCAGTGCTGCTGGTGGCATTGTAACTCCCAAACGGAGCCGCCTCTCGCCCAAACATGTGGAGGGGCTAACAATGATCAAGATGAATCAGCACCTCATACCACCAGATTACAAAGTACGAGAAAGCACGCCGCATGAAGACGAGGAGGACAGCAACGTAGATGAGGGAATTTGTTCTCTGTTCAGTGACGCTGACCTCATCCTGCCTGAATTCGCAGAGTATGATGACGAACTCTTATTCTTATTCCCTGACACCGAGCCCTGAAAATGAGACAATGAATCAATAACTTTCTTTTTCGTCCTTATTCACTTTTATTCCTGTGTGTCTGTCTTTCTTTGTTTTGCACAGTTACTTTAATTCAAACTTTAATCACCTAATCACAAAAACAAGCCCATCAGCAGAACTGTCTTCGCTTGTTTGCTTATTGATTTGAAGGTGCCGCACTCTACATTCCTCAGGTTCACAAGTTCAGAAGAACATGCTCCTCTATCCTCCTCCTCCAGACTCCTATTTCCCTCAAAGCAGAGGGCTGGATTACGCCCAATGAAGAAAGACTCAGCAATTGTGGAGGTGTTCTACTTCTTTGCGGGTGAGTTGACGGCTCTGGGCCCATTGCTGTGAAGCTCTAATAACGGATAAAAGTGTTTTGGACCAAATATGAGGCAGAAATTTCTTGCCGTTTTTGCTGACTTGCTTGCCTTTGAGGTGCTCTTTGGCGGGGTTCTGGGTGTTTGTGGGTGACTTTTGGGGTCTGGGAGCACTGCTGCGACAGTCTAATCTTGATTGCATTTGCTTTTCAGGAAATTCGTGGTGGAAAACAGGAGTTATGATGATGACCTAGCTGCACAGCGCGTTTGGACCGAAGGCCGAGAGATATTGTAAGTATGGGATTTTGCTTTTTGGCTGTTTGGGGGTGTTGTCACGTGCTTTTTTGCAGGTGGGTTGGCGGGTCTTGGGGCATTCCTGGGAAGGTCGAATACCGGATAGAAGTGGTTTGGACTAAATCCATGCAGAATTTTTTTTTTGCTATTTCTTCTGACATCTTGCTCAATGTAGCGTTTTCGGGGGCCTGTTTGGGGGGCTTCCTGGTGTTTGTGGGTGGGTTTTGGTGTCTCTGTCGGAGCACTGCTGCGACAGTCTAATCTTGATTGCATTTGCTTATCAGGAAATCCGTGGTGGAAAACAGGAGTTATGATGATGACCTAGCTGCACAGCGCGTTTGGACCGAAGGCCGAGAGATATTGTAAGTATGAGATTTTGCTTTTTGGCTGTTTGGGGGTGTTGTTGCGTGCTTTTTTGCGGGTGGGTTGGTGGGTCTGGGGCATTCCTGGGAAGGTCAAATACCGGATAGAAGTGGTTTGGACAAAATCCATAAGGAAAAGCCTTTTGGCACTTTTTGTAACTTATGGTTCGTTAGGGTTAGCCCTAGCAGCAGGATTGCATGTGTTTCGGGGTGTTCTAGATTTTTGCAACTGGCTATGGATACTTTTGCTTGCTTGCAAGTGGTTTGAATACAATCCACGGTGGGTTAGGGGGTATTTGGGCCTACTTTTACTTTCAAAGTACGTTTTGTCACCATTTTTCTGCTAGGCCTCGTTTTTGAGATCTGATTGGGGGTCTTCTACATTTTTGCGACTGGCTTTAGTAAGGGTCTTGGTGGGAGCATTGCTGGGAAGGTCTAATTTTGTTCTAAAACACAGTTTACAGTACACCTAGCTTGAGGGGAAAGATCCGCTAAATTAATTTGGCCATACTTATTTATCCTTCAAAAGGTGACTCAGACAGAGTACGCAATTTAAAAAATATTGTACTGTCTATTAGGAAAATCAAAGTGTGACTTTTTGCACCACACAGCGTACATACCTTATATTTATTTATCAGTGGTATTGTAATAGCACTTCCTCTTTTCCGTTCAATAATTACAGGCCGGGTTTCAGTCAACATCCGCCAGGCAGGCAGTGGACAGGGTGTCTTCTGTCAGTGGTCACCAACATTGATGGACGAAGCGTCAGCTGGAATGGAGGAGTGCCGCTAATAAGAGGAATTGTTTGCTGCATGCAACTTACTTACCAAATTCAACAGGACAACTCCAACAACATACAGATGCAGTATCCATTGTTTTCTTCTATGAGTCTGACTGCATTTCTTGGATCTCTCTCTGCTTCTAAATTGATCCCTACAGCCATTCTATAGGTTTTCATTCGGCTAATTTTTAAACCTAATTTAATGTAAGAAGTGTTTCTCTGAGTGCAGAGATAAGCTAGTCAAAACGCTGCAGCCCTGTACTGTCGCATTCTAGTACTACTTACTTTTCAGTAACAATGCATGCAGTAGGGCATGCACTTCCTTTATGTCACTTAAAAGATTTGTGGTTAGCTTTAGTTTGTACCCAAAGATTTCTTTATCTTCAATTATTGTTTGTCCATGCTGTGCTTTTTTTTTTCTTCTCTCAACAAAACCTACCCTAAAAGAAACCCCCATTCCCATCCATTTTCCAAACCCTAACCCTCTTCCCCCGGGCTGTGTGGTTTTGCTTGATGTGTGACTAAATGACATCAATAATTCCACACACTTGCTGGGGAGGATAAGGTCATAGCAACAGGCTGTTGAAGGAATCCGAGGATATATTCTAGACTTACTCAGCTTCAGTACTATTTCTTGTAGTAGTAGGAGCCAATGTCAAATAAATTCAACGCAAGTACTAGTTATACTTGCAATACTTTACCATTTGTTAGGCTACATTGTGGCACTGTTCTAGTGTACTGTCACCTGCTATATTCTCTATCGTACCGTAACCGTTGTAATGCTACAGTAAGGACAAACCAGGTTTCGTTTTCTTTTTTCCATAGGCATGCAACTGCCACTGTGTCACACCACTAGTACCACCGCAATGAGGACATTTCATCCGCCCAGGATTGCCAACCTTAATCCCCATTTCCCGTGGAGCCAGCCCTGGGCCTAGCCCTAATTTCAAACACAAATTACAGGTAAGATAAGCGTTTGGTGGGAGGTAGTATAATGGAGTATTAGGACTAGACGAGAGATTGACGGTAGTACTACTAAAGTCCTAGGACTCTTCAGGAAAACAAACTTACTGTTAACCCCCCACCCACCAGACTCAAAAGCAGTAAAAAACAGGTATGGTCAGATAAAGTTTAAAAAAGTATATTTATGTAGCCCTAACAAAATAATCTCCCTCAAGACCCTCCCTAACCCCAACGATTGTCTTTCAAAAGTCCCAAAAAGAACCCAACTCCCAAATCCCACCCCCCAAAAGTCTCTAAAAAAAGGGCAAGGGACACTACACTACTGGAGGGTGCTGGTGAATTTAGCGGCCAGGGCATCATACTCCTTGCGGAGGGTGGCATGGTCGAAGCGGAGGCCCTCCACCAAGTTCTTATAGTTATGGACCTCCTGCTCCAGGTAGGACACCCTGAGTCCTAAGCGGCGCTGGCGTGCCTTGCAACTCCTGTGGGGGGCAGCTGGTGTCTTTGCTGCTTGGCGGTGGCGGTTGGCTTTGCTACCCCGGCTCCGTACCGCTGGAGCACTGCGCTGGCTGGCAGCCCGTGGGGGCACGGAGGAGGATGCAGCTGTCCCAGTGGAGGATGTTGTGGTTCCACCGGTTGACTGCGTGTCCTCCTCCTCCAGGGCCACCAGCCGCCGATATTCGGCGACAGTGGCATCCAGCCTCCGTTGCCGGGCCATTCGAGCCTGCTCCCTCCGTGATGTCGATTTGGAAGGAGCAACTATATGAAGAAAGAAAGACATAGTCTGTAACCAATGCTCCTTAACATTAATAACACAAAGTGATTGAGCCGAAAGTTGTCTCACAGTACAAGTAGCAAATTGAAAGCACAGTACATAACTATTGAGGACAGTATCTATCTAACCTCCCACTTCTGCATCCTTGCTCTAACATTAGTGGGAGTTTAATGAACAAATTCTAAGACCACTATGGACTTCCATTACAGTCGACTATGACAGTACACCAGTCTTATTCTTCTTCTTCTCTCTTGTTTAGGAAAATTGGTACGTTATCTTATGCAAGCCGGCAGAATGCCAGCGCAGTGAACTTGCACCTGAGAAAAACAGACGCACACCATGATGAGTGAGACAGACTTGCGTTACTGTACCGGTCCAGTACATGCAGGTGGTGAAGCTATTACTTTTCTATTACGGGTGGCACTGAGAATACTCTGTTACAAGGGCTACTGCTTAATTAATTTACCTTTCACCCTACAGTGCAAATGAGTACTAGAAAAGGACTAGACGAGAGATTGACGGTAGTACTACTAAAGTCCTAGGACTCTTCAGGAAAACAAACTTACTGTTAAACCCCCACCCACCAGACTCAAAAGCAGTAAAAAACAGGTATGGTCAGATAAAGTTTAAAAAAGTATATTTATGTAGCCCTAACAAAATAATCTCCCTCAAGACCCTCCCTAACCCCAACGATTGTCTTTCAAAAGTCCCAAAAAGAACCCAACTCCCAAATCCCACCCCCCAAAAGTCTCTAAAAAAAGGGCAAGGGACACTACACTACTGGAGGGTGCTGGTGAATTTAGCGGCCAGGGCATCATACTCCTTGCGGAGGGTGGCATGGTCGAAGCGGAGGCCCTCCACCAAGTTCTTATAGTTATGGACCTCCTGCTCCAGGTAGGACACCCTGAGTCCTAAGCGGCGCTGGCGTGCCTTGCAACTCCTGTGGGGGGCAGCTGGTGTCTTTGCTGCTTGGCGGTGGCGGTTGGCTTTGCTAGCCCGGCTCCGTACCGCTGGAGCACTGCGCTGGCTGGCAGCCTGTGGGGGCACGGAGGAGGATGCAGCTGTCCCAGTGGAGGATGTTGTGGTTCCACCGGTTGACTGCGTGTCCTCCTCCTCCAGGGCCACCAGCCGCCGATATTCGGCGACAGTGGCATCCAGCCTCCGTTGCCGGGCCATTCGAGCCTGCTCCCTCCGTGATGTCGATTTGGAAGGAGCAACTATATGAAGAAAGAAAGACATAGTCTGTAACCAATGCTCCTTAACATTAATAACACAAAGTGATTGAGCCGAAAGTTGTCTCACAGTACAAGTAGCAAATTGAAAGCACAGTACATAACTATTGAGGACAGTATCTATCTAACCTCCCACTTCTGCATCCTTGCTCTAACATAAGTGGGAGTTTAATGAACAAATTCTACGACCACTATGGACTTCCATTACAGTCGACTATGATAGTACACCAGTCTTATTCTTCTTCTTCTCTCTTGTTTAGGAAAATTGGTACGTTATCTTATGCAAGCCGGCAGAATGCCAGCGCAGTGAACTTGCACCCGAGAAAAACAGACGCACACCATGATGAGTGAGACAGACTTGCGTTACTGTACCGGTCCAGTACATGCAGGTGGTGAAGCTATTACTTTTCTATTACGGGTGGCACTGAGAATACTCTGTTACAAGGGCTACTGCTTAATTCATTTACCTTTCACCCTACAGTGCAAATGAGTACTAGAAAAGGAAAATGAAGAAGCTAAATAATTTGATTATCTATCACTTCACATGGGATGTATTTGATGACATATGGGATGACTTTAGGTGCTTTGCTTATTATTGAGTGAACAGTGATACACCCACACATGAATGACGTACTACTACTAAACTAAAGTTATTAAGAGAGGTACGGAGTGTCCACCGTAATAACCGGATATATGCTGTGCTTGCAGTTGCAATACAAACTACTGCTACTATTCATGGTAGTATTGGACAAATTTACAATTTCTTTTCCTTGCCAGTTGCGTTCCCTATACTGGAACGGACGTTCGGGTGCGGTGTTACATGCTCTTCAAGGTAACACTTAGTTCATCCAGTGACCATCTACACTCTCTAGATACACATATGCTATCTAAGAGTCAGATAATACCATGCTCCAGGCATCCATCCATTCAAAGTATATGCACACATACAGTTTCTGTTTCACCCACCCAGGCTGTTCTCCTTCCACCCATCCTTGCTTCATCATTGACCCAGCCATGCACCATACCATATTCTTTCCTTCCCAGCCACCTCGGGGACCAAGCAAACACATATCATTCTTCTTTGCCAGCCGTCATAAAATTTCTCGTCCTTCCACACTTACTTACACCCTTCTTTCGCTTTTCGTTCATCCCATCCATCAAGTTCATCTAAGATCTTATTGGGATTCTTCTCACCAAAAACTTCACAGCTAAGTCGAAGTACATTTAGAGGAGGCTACTACCTGGTTGATTTATTATACACCCGTGCAGAAAGCACACTATGCAGTCTTCAATCTCAATAAGTAAGGAATATATAGCTTACCTCTTCCCGCCACCACCGTGTGAACCCTCACAGGAACGTCCGGCACTTGCACCGCATCCTCCCCAGAGTCCTCGTCCAACACCACCACCTCCGCGCTGGCCCCGCCACCAGATGTTACACCTACAAAGCACATTTAAGAATGTTAGAAGTACACCACTCACTACTATATAATATTTGTTCTAGGAGGAATAAAGAAATGTTAAAAAAACGAAATACAATGTAATAATTTGTAACTGTATACTCTAAAGTAAAAATGTCCCTTTTTCCAGGGAAGGCTGTTGTCTTGCTGCACTTTTTGGCACAACTGATGAATGCTTGCTTTTTATTTTTAACACACGCCACTTTTTCTCCTAACAGAAGCTTGACTTCTAAGAACACGATCAGGGTCAAGCTCAAGATCAAACCAGGTGAGAGCTCAGCTCGACCACAAGAAATGTGTCCAATTAATCGTTAGCACTAAGCACTTTTCCATTTTCAGTTAAACTTTTACTTTTATGACAAAGTGTATTTTAATAAATGTGTTTAGTTTTAATAAAGCTTTTAAACTTAAATAGACTCTGTGGTTTTTGGTCCTCCAGACTAGAGTGGATGAGCTAAAGGTTTTGGAATTTTTGCAAGCATGAGTGCCTCTGACACTTCTTGACTGACTCCGTACTCTTGTCCTGCGTTGGATAATCTAATCATCATTGGGGATCAATCATCGGTGACTTTGGGAGCTAAATGACTCTGCCACACTATCTAGTCAGTAAGGAGATTGGGGGTTCTTCAAAGTCTGATATCACTGAGGTATGTGGAAAGAAAGTCTACCTGCGCCTATTATAATTGATAAACAATGCACTATTTAGTGTTCATAGTTCGGTTTGTGCAGATTTGTCCCTGCAACAGTAGTAGAATGGATTGTCCGCCTATCCAAACCAAAAGTAAAGTAGTATCTTATTCTTTCTTGGTGGTCATTCACCTTTTTATTGTTGGCAATTGTCAAAGCATAAACATTTAGAAGACTTGAAAAGACATTATGGACAATCCCAGAGGACTGCACTCAGTGCATAGAGCTATTGCTGACTAGAATGGGAGTCCAATGGAATTGCCAAATGTGCAATCTTAGTTAGCTACACAGACAGACTAATAAGAATAATCTAGTAATACCACAGGGAGTCATAGTCGAGGCAGGATAAGAATTTAGATCCAGTCTACAAGAAGATCAAAGACGATTTAGAAAAAATCGAATAATAGGTACTCTATATTAAAATTAAAACTTACTGGGGCCAGCAAAGGAGCCCTCGCCTGCCCGATCCTGGCCTGCATCCTCCTGAACAGCACCCTCCTCCTCCTCCTGTGTCCTCTTGCCCTTGGGGGGAGCTGATGTACAACATGAAAGAAAGAATGACCAGAAAACATGGATGAGATTTGTCAACCAAATCAAACATTTCAAAAGAACAATAACAAAATATTTTGGAGAAATAGCAAATAGATAGACAACTATTCCACAGGATATATTGACCAATCTCATATGGTATACTACGTTATTCGTATTGCCTGATTTGCGGACCGTTGACTTTGAAAGTTCCTATGTAACTCACTAAACAGACTACTAAAAAGGTTTGCCTAGACCTGGCAGGCAGCAGTCCGCAGCACGCGAAGTGACAGACAAAGTCCATCGTGCTTGCAGATCAGTGAATACTCAAACTATCAATCCACCGACCACCACCACTATTTCTTCTTATAGCCATGTGTCTAAAGGAAGTACTGGACTTCAGTCTGTTGGGGCTGATTTAGAAGTCCCTTGCGGCTCATTTTACTCCATTGTTGCGTGACTTTTGTGACGCAGCAGCAGAACAAAAGAGGCGCCATGGTGCGGCGTATATAAAAAAAAAATTACGCATATGGGAGATGCATCACGTTGTAAAGCCCTGCGCCATCAGGGGGCGTTCCGGCGCAAGGGGGGGCGTTCCGGCGCAAGGGAGGGCGTTCCGGCGCAGGAACGAATCCTAAAAGTGGCTGAGGGAAATCTACAAGATGTCAATCAGTCACTTTTAGGACAATGATGCGTGACTGAAACACTGCGCCTGCTTGAAGCCGACGTACGGCTTGATGCAGCATTGGGGAGATAGGGCAACCCAGAGCATTGCTGGAGCTGCGCCATCATTGGCACGCAACTCCAGCAATGCGCCGCCTTTACGGCACAGATGCGTAAGGCTTCTGTGACGTTTTGGGCCCATGGGTGGTGGTGGTGGCATGGCGCACAATTACTGCCGCATCCCTGCTACTTTGCAGGGATGCGCCGGTAATTGAAAATATGACCCTTAGTGTCTAGCATTACGCAGTTCTTTACACTACACTCATACATAATTTCTCAGGCCAATGAAATGAACACAAAATACAAAACAAATAAGCATAGTAGCAAGCAAGGCTACTGAGAAGGAGAGCAGTGCACCTGAAATGCATAGACGATTTTGAAATATAATTTACCTACAATGTAGTCGGCAGCATTATTGCTCTTGGTAAAGAACAAAGATTTGCAAATAACAGAGCCGGATAAAACAGAGTAGTGATGAAATAGCTAGAAATAGCTACTACTACTCACCAAGCCCGGGGACCTCTACGCCGAGCGCGTCCAGCAAGTCGCGTTCCCGGTCCATGACATCCGTCCAGCGGGGGGTGGCCTGGTTATAGGTGCGCCGGACCCCAGAGAGCTGAAACATGGCCCGGCACACCTTCTCCCACCGCTTCCGGCGCTCCCGGATGCCATAGCCGGTTGCGATCTTGCCGCCTCCCAGGATGGTCTTGGGGAGGCGGCGCTGGACGTGGAAAATTAGTGCGGCCACCTCCTCCGCGCTAAAGATCTCCCGTGGCATCACTAGCTCCCCCCTCAAACGCCCACACGGGAGCCGGGCACGGGGTGCGGGACTCTTCCCCTTCTCAGGGTGCTTCCCGGCTCCCTTTACCATGGTCTGGGCAGAAATTAATGTAAATAATAAAGAAGAAATAGAATAGGGAAGAAGAAAAGGAAAGAGTTTAAAAAAGTAGTTTAAAATTAACAAAAAGTAGCAGAAAACACAAAAATATAGAGCTAGAAAAATAGAGGGATAGATAATAAGTAAAATAGATCAAAAAAACTTCAAACAAGCAAAGGATGGAAGAGATTCAGAGAGGATACAGAAAGCATGCCCAGAACCATAGCAATGAATGAGAAACAAGATGGCCGCGCCCGTTCACGACCGCATGGGTAAGTTCGCGCGAGATTTTCCTCGCGATCACGCGCGAAATTGTACTAGCGAGCAGCACACTTTGCGAGATTACACATAGCGGCCGGAAACGGAATTACGTCACGCAAACAAGATGGCCGCGCCCGTGTACGACCGTTAGGGTAACTTAGCAAACGTATCGCTACAAGCGCCTTGCGAACATGCAAAAAATCACGCGAACATACACGCCGCAAAAAAAAAAATAGTGTATTCGCACGCATTCGCGGCTTCCGAAATCGATCTCGCACGGATTCGCGCCCCGCAAATGGCGCGAAATTGCAGAAAAACGATTTTTGCTAAACTGAAAGCAATCAGCAGGTGCAAAAGTTCAAACTTAACATTAGTAACCATTCACTCTAGTGCTTCCTGAGGGGCCCCTCCAGAGTTCAGTTGCCTATTTGCAACTATTCTATGACCCTGCTATGACCCAAACAGCAGGCTCATAGAATAGCTACAAGTAGACCATAAAGGTCCTGTGAAAAAAATTTCACTGCAACAGAAAGGAAATTACAGATAAGGAAGGAAGCAGGTGCCAGCCAGACTGGAAGTTTCAAAATTACTGACACATTAATGACCCCCAAATGAATTCATGGCAGTTGAAGAAGGGCAGGTGTGCTTGCTTTCACTGCACCAGAAAGCAAATTACAGATAAGGAAGGAAGCAGGTGCCAGCCAGACTGGAAGTTTCAAAATCACTGACACATTAATCAACCCCAAATTAATTCATGGCAGTTGAAGCAGGGCAGGTGTGCTTGCTTTTTTTCTCCCCCATAATCTAAAGTGATAAACAAACCTAATGGGTGGCAGTGAGGATGTACCAGAGGGTGGCATGGGTGTACCAGAGGGTGGCAGTGGTGAAACAGAGGGTGCTGTGAACCTGTGATGATAAACCAGACGTAGAAACAACATTGTCGCGGCCGTTGCGAGCCGAAAAGTAAGTTCGCAATTGCGAAATGGTCCACAAATCCTCGCGAACGCTCGCCAACACAAAAAACACAAAAATCCGCAAATCCGCGAGAGTTCGCAGATTTTGCGGATTGCGAATCCGTAAATACGCAAATTCGCGTACGCGAGATCCGCTAGATCCGCCCATACTTAATCCTATGGCATACCCACCCACAACCTCAACTCAAACACAACCAACAAGTAATCAGTACCTTAACAACAGGACACCACCCATGTGGCAACTGTAGTGTGTTCCATCTCACTACAACCACCAAAAAGGTCCCCTTCAACACAGGAACGTCAGACTAGTCAAAAACAGTGTAACATCAAGTAAAACGTGGAGGTAACCATAAGAAGCAGATCATACTTTCCTACAACACCTCTTCCCATTTCTTTGCATTACATCCCATTTCTTCCCATCACATCCCATTTATTCCCACCCCATTCCATCTCTTTCCATCCCATCCCTTTCCATCCATCCCATCCCATCCCATCTCTTTCTATCCCATCCCTTTCCATCCCATCCCTTCCCATCCCTTCCCATCCTTCCCTCTAGTTCCCATCCCATTCCATCCCATCCCTGTCCATACATCCCTTTCCATCCCATCCCATCGTTTTCCATCCCATCCCTTTCCTTCCCTTCCCTGTCCATCCCATCCCTTTCCATCTCACCCCACCACTTCCCATCTCTTCCTATCCCTTCCCATCAGTTCCCTTCCCTTTCAGTCCAGATCCATCCCATCCCTCTCCATTCCTTTCCATCCCATTTCTTCCCATCCCATCCCATTTCTTCCCAACCCATTCCATCTCTTCTCATCCATCCCTTTCCATCCATCCCATCACATCCCATTCCATCCAATCCCATTCCATCCCTGTCCATACCATCCCTTTCCATGCCATCCCATCCCATCCCATCGCTTTCCATCCCATTACCATCCCATTCCTTTCCTTCCCATCCCTGTCCATCTCATCCCTTTCCATCTCATCCCACCCCTTCCCATCTATTCCCATCGCTTCCCATCCTTTCCCTTCCCTTTCCGTCCAAATCCATCCCATCCCTTCTCATTCCTTTCCATCCCATCCCTTTTCATTCCTTTCCATTCCATCCCTTTCCATCCCATCACTTTCCAAACTATCCCATCACTTTCCATCCCATCCCATCCCACCCCTTTCCAATGAGGGAAGTGGGCCTTAGGGGCCACCTGGGTTATTTACAACCACCTAATCGCCGTCCAAACAAATGAAGAGTAGGACAGACAGTAGAAAATACAAACCAATGTTTTATGAGTAACACTCTGCAGAGGAGTCCTATCTGACCTGCACCCTAAGATGTCTGCCGAGGGGACTGGCTCCCCAACGGTCTGCAATGCATAATCATTCCTCCAAGAAATCCCAACCACGCCCACAGTGGAAAGTTATCGCCTCACATCGAACATGAACAAAGGGGCACAGAGAGATGAGCTACCACCTGCTAGATGGGTACATTTTATCATGGGCGCAAGGTCGCCGTGCTGAAACATGGCGTCTCCTAACATGGGAGCAGAGTTACACACAAAGATAGGTATGCAAAGGCAAGATGGCCTATTCATTAGTACGACAAATTCCAACCTTGAGCATCTAAGGACAATAATCACTAAACACGAGGTTCTGCTGAGGCAAGCAATACGAGTCAAGAGGCCTAGTTGAAACACAACTCCAGAGGGATTACGGAATACAAAATGGAGTCACATTTGCTAACAGAAGCTTGCGCATTACATGGATAACTCAGCGGGTTGCACGCAGGGAATACAAATGATTTCTATTTAGCTGCACACTGCTAACCTAATATAGTATATTACTGGTGCATAACGATAATGGGTTTTGCAAACCTAACACCAACCATCCCCATCCCATCCCAACCCTTTCCTTTCCTTCTCACCACATCCATTTCCTTCCCATCCCTTTCCATCCCATCTCATCCCTTGCCATCCCCTCCCTTTCTATCCCATCTCTGGGGTTGGATGGAAAGGGATTGGAAGGGATCAGAAGAGAAGGGATGGGGAGGGATTGGATGGGATGGAAAGGGATGGAATGGGAACTGATGGGATGGAAGGGGTGGGATAGGAAGGGATGGAATGGAATGGGATGCGAAGGGATGGGTTGAGGAGGGATGGGATGATATGGAAAGGGATGGAAGTGTAAGGGATGGGATGGGTAGAAAGGATGGGCTGGTAAGGGAAGGAAAGGAATGTTATGGGAAGGTATGGAAAGGGATGGATGGGTGTGAAAGGGATGGGATGGGATGGGAAAGAAAGGGATGAGAAGGAAAGGGATGGGATTGGAAAGAAAGCAATGGGATGGAAAAGGATGGGATGGGAAGGAATGGAAAGGGATGGGAAGGGATGTGATGGTATGGAAAGTGATGAGATGGGATGGAAAGGGATGGGATGGGATGGGAAGGGATTGAAAGTGATGGGATGGGATGGAAAGTGATGAAAAGGGATGGGATTGGATGGAAAGGGGTCGATAAAAAGGGATGGTATGCAAAGGGAGGGAAGGGATGGGATGGGATGGGATTGGATCAGATGGAAAGAGATGGGCTGGAAAGGGATGGGATGGAAAGGGATGGATTAGAAAGGGCTAGAAAGGTATTGGATGGAAACGGTAGGATGGAAAGGGATGAGATGGGATGGGATTGGAAGTGACGAGATTGGATGGGATATATGACATTACAACGCAAACAATTACAATGCATGCTTTTATATATATCTTTATTCAATAAAAAATATGATCATTTACATCATAAAAAACAACTCATGTATAAAAACAGTTAAGATATACAGTACCATATTTCATAAGAATATTACATTTTTTAAACATGCTATCACAGCATCTAAAAAATATAAAAAAACATTGTTAAATTCCCTGTGGTCAGATTGATATGCAGTATCAAGCCAAGTTCTCAGAAGCAGTTTTAATCATTTTTTATCTCTTCCACCAGGCAAAGAGCAAACATCTCTAAATTGCAAATACAAGCCACACTGTGGTGTCTGACCTAAAGATGTGTAAGGCTTCACTGAGGCATGTAAAAGATGATAAACGGCAGGCGGGAATTATCCAGGTTTTCCGAGGATCAACATAAGAGGGACAAAAGAAGAAAAAATGATCAAGGGTCTCAGAGGAAATATGACACGTGGGGCACAGAGGGCCCGATTCACAGAACTAACTTAAAACAAAATCCTAAACTTACTACTTTTGGTATTCACAGAAGTTAGGATTTTGTCTTAAGTTTGTCTTAAGACAAACTTAAGACAGACTTAAGACAGACTTAAGACAAACTTAAGACAGACTTAAGACAGACTTAAGACAGACTTAAGACAGACTTAAGACAGACTTAAGTTATGATTTTGTCTTAAGTTTGTCTTAAGTCTGTCTTAAGTTTGTCTTAAGTTTGTTTTAAGTCTGTCTTAAGTCTGTCTTAAGTTTGTCTTCAGTCAAACTTAAGACAAAATCCTAACTTCTGTGAATACCAAAAGTAGCATGTTTAGGATTTTGTCTTAAGTTAGTTCTGTGAATAGGCCCCTGTGATGTTACAGACACATTTTTCCAGGAACTTCTACTGGAATTTAAAGGGAGAGCTCCATATCTAAATTGAATGTACAGGGCTCTTGCCTGGGGGGGGGGGGTCAATATCATATATCTATGATATCATGTTTAAAAAACTAGAGGTTAAAGTGCCATGTGCATTACCTTCTAAACTATGTGAGTCCATATATTCCCAGAACCTTCTTTTAAGAAGGGGGACCATTGGTTTTATTATAGACCCTGGTTCCTCCCAGATACACCACAGCCCGAGTTTTAGGAACCAGTCCATGATCATGTTAAATCACTTAATACAACCTGTTTGTTTATGCAGAGCAATTAACTCTCCCAGGGCCTCCTTCACCAGGACCTGTCTGTTACTAGTCCATATCCTAATCCAGAACAGGAGAGCCCTGAGAATAGCAAAGTGGTTTACAGGTTTAAGACCAAGATCAAGTCTAAGTGGCAGTAGGGACGTATTCACAGGTAGGTTCAGGATCGCCCTAATAAATTTGTTTTCAGCGAGGGCTAATTCCTTCAAATTTTCCAGCCCCCATAGCTCCGCCCCATGTAGGGCTGCTCCTAGACCTTTGGCCCTATGAAGTTCCAGAATTGGCGAGATCGGCCGGTATGGAGATGCCTTGGCCCTCCGGACTATTGCGCAATCGGCATGTTGGAGGGTCAGAGTGCTCTTTTCAATTTGTGGTGTCCAGACCAGCCTATTGCTAATGTGCACGCCCGGGTAATCAAATGCCTTAACCTGCTCCAAGGTTTGTGTGCCCAGCATAAGTTTTCCCTTGTGGCATTTATAGGGGGTAAATGTCATATATTTTGTCTTGGAGCAGTTTATTTCAAGCCCCTTCTCCTTGCAGGCTTTGTGAAATGTATTCAACAGGTCCTGGATCCCTTTGGGTATTCTGGCAATGAGTAGTGTGTCGTCTGCGAATGGCATACAGGGGACTACACTGCCAGCTAATTTTGGGGTGTCGCCATCACAATTATACAGCTGTCCTATTAGCCCATTAATATAAAGGGTAAATAATGTTGGGGCAAGGACACAGCCTTGGCGAACCCCTTTGCGAACCAATATATCTTTTGAATGACTTCCATCAGAGTTCCACCTGACCTTTGCGTATGTGTCATGGTGTAAACGGATCAGGATATTAAGTAGGTATGATGGGAGTCCTAGTTCTCTCAGGGCTTGCCAAAGCTGGGTGCGATCTATAGAGTCAAAGGCTGTTTTTAAGTCAACAAACACAACATACCAGTGGCCTCTTCTGATGGTCACTTCCCTCCATATTAACATAATACATCTAAAAACGTGGTCTGTGGTGCTTGTAGAGGCCCTAAACCCTGCCTGTATGTTTGACAAGATATTATTTTCCTCAATCCAATATTGGATCCTAGTTAAGATAATTTTACAGAAGATTTTTTGGAAGACATCTATAAGGCTGATAGGCCGGTAGTTTCTGGGAGACCCTTTATCTCCCTTTTTGTAGATGGGGATAATCTTGGTGCCCTTCCAGGTCGCCGGGATTTACCCACCACACATGATGACATTGAAGACCACTTGGAGCAGAGGTCCCCATATTATAGGTTCTGCCTTGTACATGTCTCCTCTTGTCTAGGCCAGGGCTTTCCCATTCTGTAATGATTTTATAGCTAGGATAGTTTCGTCAAGAGTAATAACAGTCTCCTCAGTTATTACTAAGTCTAAGGATCTCAAAATACTCTTCCCACACATGGGGCTCTATATGGAAGTCTGGTTCTGTTTTCAGGTCAGATGACCCTTTTGACAGTAGGTGCCAAAACATTTGACTATTCTTTTGCTTCAATGCCTCTACAAGCGAACGCCAGTTGTCTGACTCCCAGTCCCTTTTTGCCTTAGCTTGTGCTAGTTTATACAACTTCCTGCTGTTTTTAATGTCTGTTAGATTTGGGGGTCTCTGGTTGGCACAGGTAAATACTTGTGACAAGCAGGAACCCTCTCCTCTAGTCAGGGTAAGGGGAGCACCCTCTAAAATACCCCCTGCTCACCCTCTAGGTAGTGTGGCGCGAGCAGACAAGGCTTATCTCATAAGCGTGCTACAGGTTAAGCATATGTGAACACATAAAGTAACTCAATGACAACATCACAAAAGGGATACCACACTAGGATTTGTATGAAAAATAGGTATTTTTATATAAGGCTTAACACAAGACCCAATAACGTTTAAACATGAGGCCACAATACTATCTTAGGAAAAAGAGGTTTTTAAAATGCATAATTCTCTTGTCTGTGCGCTTCGCGCACTCTTGTTCGACTCTAACGATGAAAAACAAGGTCAAAGGGGCCGCACAGGCGCTGCGGACTCTCCGGTCCGAGGCGTACCCACAGGTGTGCGAGTCGAAGTACAGTACCTTTAGATTGTGAGGAGTCCGGCTCGAATGATGCGTGCAGGGAGCGAAGGCGTACCCGGGATGTTTGTCGGCGATTTCCTGATGCAAGTCCTGCTCGGGCAGACGTCTCCGGGTGAGGCGTTGCAGCGGGACTTCGGAGAATGAGGGGGACAGTCCGGGGCTTTTAGGTGATCACGGTGCAATGCGGCTTTCAAGCCGTACCTTCGGGAGTGGGGCTGGCTGTGCGAGGAGAGCAGTGCGGCACGAGGCAGCCGGTACGTGTCGTACGTATGGGCCGTAATCTTCAGGTGTGGCACTTCCAGGGAACCTCACCAGGGCGTTGCATGGCGGCTGGTATGCTTCGGGCGCACAGGCCGTATTTGACCGGATGGTGCAATTCAATCCCCAGCGGCAGGAGGCAATAAGCAGTGCGGCCCAGAGAGGGGAGGGGGAAGCGGGTTGCAGGGTGGCCCGGCTGAGGTACGGTTTGAGCTATGGCTCGTATGAGAGCGGAGATACACAGTGCGGGGCGGCAGGGGCTTCAAGGCGAACAGGGTTTCACGAGGCGCACTCTGCTTACGGCTCCGACGGCACAAGGAAACAGACAATTCCAGCAGCTCTTGGCGAAGGCAGGAGGAGTCCAATAGTCCTGGGACTCCGTTCAGGGGACAAGCTCACCCACAAGCCCTTGGAGATTGTTGAAGTCACAAGTTGAGCAAAGTCTCTTTCAGTCTTTCCCTCTCCTTCCACAGCAAGGCAACCACTGCAGGCCCATCCCCCAGGTCAGGGACAGTACTCCTCCTTGAAGCTTTTCCAGGTCCTTCTTGTTGGGCAGAGGTTCTTCTTGGTTCAAACAGGATCTAATTTCTTAGGAGCAGGGCTCCTATATTTATACTGCATTTCTTTTGTTCTTTCAGGCCAGGGGGCCTTTGCCTTGTTCAGTCCAGTTCCTGAGCACTTTGTTGACATGATGCAGTCTTCTGCTTTCAGTTTGCAGGGCAGAGACATCAGATGCTCCACAGGAGGTGGAGCCAGCATTGTGGTGGCAGAGCACATCCCTATTCAGAGTCAAGGGGCACTCCTCCCACCCATCCTGGTGTAATCTTTCTATTCACCGGCTGCCCAGCCTGTCTCCTGGAACTCCCCAGCCCTGTCACACACAGAAACCAGACAGCAGATACACATCCTAGCAGAGGCAGGCTGAAAAGGTTAGGCAAGCAAATACCAACTTTCTAAAAGTGGTATTTGCAAACACAGAACATTAAAATAAACTTTACTAAAAGATGTATTTTATTATTCTGAGTTCAGCCATACTAAACTCGACTTTCTACCATGTTCCCTGAGTCTGTTAAGAATGTAGAAGGTAACAATTCCAACAGCTCATTCAGACCTATGAGAACAGGTAGCCTTACAATAGTGAAAAACGAAAATGGCTGTAATTCACTATTAGGACATGCCACACACATCAGGGCTTGTCCTACCTTATGCTTACAATGCACCCTGCCGGATCACTGAAAGAATATCGATGGCAAAAATATAGACCTACAAAACTATCGAGTAAAAAATACAGAATGCCAAAATATCGACTTTCTATCTTCAAACAGGTAAGTACAAAAAATATCGAATCAAAAATATAGACCTACAAAAATATAGATAGTCAAAATGTCGAAATTTTTAAATAGTTAAAAGGAATTTTAAATTAATGAAATAATAGATATAACTAACTTAAACATACTTAAAATACTTTAATAACATTAAAATATTATTATTTTTTTTTTTTTAAAACCTTTATTCACATTAGATAGGTACAGTCAAAGTTGAGCAACCGTCACGGTCGAGCATAGGTACAGAGGTAGAATAAACAAACAATGTAATACAGGAGCAATGCGGAGGCACACCTCATAAATCTATGCTGTAATGCAGGAGACCCAAGTACCAACACGGCCACAGGATTAGGGAAGGTTTGTGTTTTTTAAATGAAAGAAATGCAGGATCTGATGCCACACAATGAGACCTCTCCAAGGCCAGAGTCACACATGAAAAAGGATATTCGCAGCAGGATCACCATAAGCAGGACATTATGTCAGGACGTAGAAACAGGATATTCAATAAACATTACATGTCCCCACCTAAACGATATCCGCCCGCCGTGCAAGAAAACAGTATAAAACATACACCACATATCCGAACCAGAAAAACGCACGGCGAGTTACCTCTAGTCAGACCCGCGAAAAAGAAAGAAAAAGAAGAAAAGAAGAAAAACAAAAATTAAAAAAGAAAAATAAAGGCCATAGAACAGAAAGGAAAAACAAAACTACCCCACCCCTATCCCCCCACCCTGCACCTCTGCATACGGCTACGGCCTACCCCCCTAGCAGCGTGCCTGTCGCCCCATGTCTAAACCCGAAATATAGAGAAGAGAGATAAAGAGAAAAGAAAGAGACAATATTCCACACAAGATAAAGAAAAAACAAGGAAAAAAGGGAGAAAATGAAGCAAAGCCCCACGATAGGGAAAATTGAAAACAGGGAGGGGCCCCAATACAGGCCCCCGGCCCCCCCCCCGCCGCCCCTCGACATCACAGTATTACCAGAGTGGACAATAAGCATCAAGAAGCAACAAGTTTAGAATCAGGATTGCAGCCCAGCCCCTCAAACTACCCGAACAAGATGGAAATCCCCCCACGATGAGACAAGGAACAGAACGTCATTGATGCACATGAATCACGTAGCCCTGAGCATAAGTATGCCACAAATATCAGGTAGCGGGAGAAGGCAAGTAAAAATCATATCGAATGGGCAGACCAGATCGGAAAAGAACAGGAAGCCTTGCAATGTTCCAGGTAATTGCGTTATCAAAGTGTATCCGCCGCCATTTTATCCGTCTGCGATCCGGAGAACAGTGCGTAGCATAACAAGGACGGCCATTTTGTAGCGTCCGGCACCCACAGTAAGACTCTTCACCAGGAGATACGAACCTCCCCTTTCGCCGCCAATAGAGTCAAAACAAGGTCTCACCATAGTGCCTGGACAATAAGGCCGAGCCGGGGCCACATAAACAATGTCCCGCAACAAGGAGACCAGCGGCAGGTTGTCTTCCCCAGTCCGGTGATAACGGGCTCATCCCTGTAGCAATCCAGATCTGGGTCCGCCCTTCCGGGGCACGGGAGGCATAAGATCCCTCTCCCCACGATCTATTGTGCGCGTCGCCAACTCCATATGCGGACACACCACCGCGCCATACTACTCACAGGAGGGACCCCAATAGAACGCCACATCGACCAGTGTCGGGGCCGCCCGCCCTAGGATCGGAGAAAGGGGGACGGCATCAACAGTTCCAAAACGTTAGCACACAATAAAGGCATCGCCCCCACTTCGTGGTGCGGGAGCACCGACGGGCCCCCCCCCCACAGTCAGGATGGTGCAACAGCAGTACAGCTCCGCATCCAGCTCCGAGGAACTGTGATGCGGAGTGTAAGCAGCGCGTCGCACACCAAGCAAAGTCCCATCAGAGTAGCAAAAAGTAGTCGGTAAATGTCCAACTCCATCGGGGGGGGGACACCAAACCAGCTCCAAAGGACAGCATATGTCGTGCCCTCACGCTCCACAGGCAGCACTGACGCCAAGTTCTTGGGGGCGGGCCGACCAACATAGCGTTCACCGGTACCTTCTGGGTCCGCGCAGCCGTAGTTATGGCACTTCCAGGCGGCTGTGAGATCACGCAGGGTCCCGGCTGCAAGGCTCGAGCAGGCCAAAATCACGGAGGTCCGTAGCTTCGCTTCCAGGGCACGGAAATCACTCGGAGTCGGGCGCATCTGCTTAGCGCACCATCCGACACACGGGGGCACCGGAGCTGTGCGGGGCGGGCGATGGGATCAGGCGGCGGGAGAGGAGAGCCGGCGGAGCCGGGAGCCCGGGCGACCATCTTGGCCGCCGGTCCGGCTCCGCCCCCTCAATAACATTAAAATAAATAATTCATTAATATAAATAAAAATATATATTTTATATATATATATATATATATATATATATATATATATATATATATATATATATATATATATATATATATATATATATTACTATTCCCACTCCAGTGAGTGCAACAGTAGGGGAAGTGTTGGATAGCGGAAGGGTAAAAATTACTATTCCCACTCCAGAGAGTGCAACAGTTGGGAAAGCGTTGGATAGCGTAGGGGTAAAAATTTATATTCCCACTCCAATGCGTGCAACAGTAGGGAATGCATTGGATAGCGGGAGGGTAAAAATTAGTATTCCCACCCCAGAGAGTGCAACAGTAGGGAAAGCGTTGGATAGCGTAGGGGTAAAAATTACTATTCCCACTCCAGTGAGTGCAACAGTAAGGAAAGCGTTGGATAGCGTAGGGGTAAAAATTACTATTCCCACTCCAAAGAGTGCAACAGTAGGGAAAGGGTTGGATAGCGTAGGGGTAAAAATTACTATTCCCAGTCAAATGAGTGCAACAGTAGGGAAAGCGTTAGATAGCGTAGGGGTAAAAATTACTATTCCCACTCCAGTGAGTGCAACAGTAGGGAAAGTGTTGAATAGCGGGAGGTTAAAAACGTACTATTCCCACTCCAGAAAGTGCAACAGTAGGGAAAGCGTTGGATAGCGTAGGGGTAAAAATTACTATTCCAACTCCATTGAGTGCAACAGTAGGGAAAACGTTGGATAGCGTAGGCATAACATTTACTATTTCCACTCCAGTGAGTGCAACAGTAGGGAAAGCATTGGATACCGGGAAGGTATAAATTACTATACCCACTCCAAAGAGTGCAACAGTAGGGAAAGCGTTGGATAGCGTAGGGGTAAAAATTACTATTCCCACTCCAGAGAATGCAACAGTAGGGAAAGCGTTGGATAGCGAGAGGGTAAAAATTACTATTGCCACTCCAGAGAGTGCAACAGTAGGGAAAGCGCTGGATAGCGTAGGGGTAAAAATTACTATTCCCACTCCAGAGAGCGCAACAGTAGGAAAAGCATTGGATAGCGTAGGGGTAAAAATTACCATTCCCACTCCAGTGAGTGCAACAGTAAGGTAAGCCTTGGATAGCGTAGAGGTAAAAATTACTATTCCCACTCCAGTGAGTGCAACAGTAGGGAAAGCGTTAGATAGCGTAGGAGTAAAAATTACTATTCCAACTCCAGAGAGTGCAACAGTAGGGTAAGCGTTGGATAGCATAGGGGAAAAATTACTATTCCCACTCCAGTGAGTGCAACATGCAACAGTAGGGAAAGCGTTGGATAGCAGGAAGGTAAAAATTACTATTCCCACTCCAAATAGCTGGGACGCTCCCGGGCAGCCATGCGCGTAATAAATCTCTCTAAAAAAAAAAAAAAAAAAAAATAGAGCAACAGTAGGGAAAGTAAATACTTCATATATAATTAAAAATAAAATAAATATTAATACCAATTACAAATTATTTAAAATTAATTCCCAATTTAAGATATTATAATAATTATTCAATTAAAAATAATAAAACTAATTTAATTACTAAAAAATAATTACCCATTAATACAAAATATTTACCAATAACAATAAATTATTAAAAAATTAAAAATATTTAACAATTAATTCAAAATAAATACCAATTTATATATTATAATTTTAATTAATTACAATTAAATGACTACACTCACAATTTCCCTATAAACCCACAACCCACTACAAAGATTAAATAACCAAAATTTACAGATTTATCAATTAATCAATTAATAAAAATGAATTACCAATTATATATTAATTAAATACAAATCAAAAAATTAAATAACAATTAATTGTAAATAAGTAGCAATAAATAATTTAACATATTTAATTAATTATAATTAAATTACTTCCCACCCTATTCTCCTATAAACCCACAACCCGCTCCAGAAAATAAATGATTAAAATTAACATAATTATCAATTAATAAAAATGAATTACCAATTATATTTTAATTAATTGCCAATTAAAAATTTATTAACAATTAATTGTAAATAAATACCAATAAATTAAAATATTTAATTAATTATAATTAAATTACTTCCCAGCCTATTCCCGTATAAACCCACAACCCGCTCCAGAATTATATTACGCAAAAATTAAATAACATAAATTTACTTACTTACTTACCTAAAATTCGATATTTTTGCTGTCTATATTCTGTCCCTCGATATTTTTGTTGTCTATATTCTGTCCATTCGATATTCTGTCCATTCTATATTTTTGATTCGATAATATTGTCATTCTATTCGATATTTTTGTAGTCTATATTCTGTCTTATCTATATTCTGTCTACTCGATATTTTAAACTCGATATTTAGCTACCTCGATATTTTTGTGGTCGATATTATGTCTGTATACCCACCCTGCCCTTGGGCCTACCATAGGAGTGAATAATATGAAGTTAAGGGAAGGTTTAGGGACTGGCAATTAGGTGCACTTGCACAGTCAGCATGACAGTACCAGACTGCACGCAGGTTCTGCAATGGCAGACCTTAGACACATTTTACCAGGCCGCTTCTGTGGGTGGCACAACCAGTGCTGCAAGCCCACCAGCAGCCTTTGTATTTACAAGCCCTGGCACTCCTGGTGCACTTTACTGGGGTCTGACAGTAAACCAAATAAGCCAATCATGGAAACCAATCAACATATACACTTTCTACAGGGAGCACTTGCACTGTAGCACTTGTTGGCAGTGGCACAGTGCTCTGAGCAGCTAACACCAGCAAAACGCATGAGGCACAGTAACAAAAATGGAAGGGAGACGCACACCAATGGTGCCAGGTCTAACAATGTCTATAGGGGATTTCAACTTTACCGCCACAATTAGGTCATCCTTGGCTTTTTTACAACCCTTATTTAACCATGGAGCAATTTTCCGTTCAAATATATTTACATTGCATTGTTTATTAAAGAATGATCTTAGTGTTGTTGTCAGTTGCAGGAACATGGCCATGATGTCATTTATTCTGGTAACAGTATTACTCAAGTCAGAGAGAGTCTGCTTGACCTCAGAGTATATTTTAGGGAGAGCAGTTGGGTCAGCCAGCATCATAGGCCATTTAACTCTTTTGTTGCTGTTGCTGGTGATTACTGGGGCGCTTTTGGGCTAAGTATGTCTCTACAATAGGGCTGCGCCGGAGAGCTGAGACCTAGGGCATTATGGTCGCTATCTTCCCATATTAATATGGCCATGTCTTTAACACTAGACCAGAGTTCAAGATCGACGAGGATGCACTCGATCCTGGTCTTAGTAACCCCCCTCTTGAATGAGTGACACGCTTCTATGTCGGAGTCTGTCCGACCATTACAGGCTCGGACCCCAGAGGTGATAGTGAATGATGAGACCTGTTGCTCCACCCTGGTGCATTTCTTAATACATGGTATTTGGAGCTTTGCAATCCCTCTAGCTTTATCTCATCTGCTATTAGGTCCTGGATATAATCAAAAGGTTCAAAAGTTGTGTTGAAGTTGCCTGCAACTATGAGTTGGTGATTCCCCTTGGCTCTGTCAAGATAGGTAGTTAGTGTTGTAATTGTGTCAGATGGCTTATGAGGGCTATTGAAACGACTATAGATGTTAAATAGCCCGACTTATGTATTCCCTTTTAGGGAGGACAGTCCCAGCCCAAGTATGTCCTCTGAGCCAAGGTGTAAAACCTTGGTTTTGCATGCAAGTGTGTTTTTCACCCAAACTAGAAGACCACCAGCTGGGCGGCCAACTGTTGACTGCTTTGCTTCGATGCTGTAAGTGGTGAATCCCAAACCTATGAACACACCTTACCGCCCAGGTTTCCTGCAATAGGCATAGATGGAAGTCATCCACTAACTTACACCAGTCAGGGTTGATTAGCTTAGACTTTATTCCTGTAACGTTCCAGGATAACATTTTCAGGTACTGAAGTTCTAAAATAGGTTCCTGGGTGGGTCCTATGATGTTAGTTTCTCCCTCAGACTCTAGTTGTTGGTACTGGTGGGAGTTCTTAGTTACTAGGTCACTTGTGGCAATGTCATTATGAGTATAGGTATCAGGGGTTTCATCAGACTGCATGGCAGGTGGTTCCCTGGAATGGTTAGTGGGGGAGGAGGTACTATTGGTAGTCAGTCTTGGGTATCTAAATCGGTCAGTAGTTGGTATCCATTTCTTATTTCCAGAGGGGGAAACTCCTGGCACATAGGGGGCTTCTTATTAAGCGGAGTGGACCAGCGAACAGCATTAAGCGTAGGGGTGTGGTTATTCAACACGTGGCTCTGGGCGTACTTAAGTTTAGGCATTGCCAAGGAAGTAAGTAATGCGTGTGTCTCCGTTGTTCTGTCTGCGCCACTCGTCCCGCAATGGACAATGTTGCTATGTAGCATGCCCCGGAGTGTGGGGTCGGCCGACGGGTAAATGAGGGAGCGCAAGCCCGTTCGGGGACCGGGATCATACATGCCAACTGTTGTGTGTGTCGCTAAACCACAGCATCAGCCAAAGGACAACCCTCGAACGCATGGGAGGTCAGCCAGGCAGTAACTCTACATCTGTGTCCGCCCTGTCGTTACCGTAGGCCCACACACACGTGCCCGACCACCTTCAGTGCACAACGTCACTGTGTCTTTGTCAGGCTTGTGGACATCCGCAGACAGGCATGATGATGGTGTGCCGTAGGGGTGCAAGTGATGCAACCAGGGCGGTTGCATCACTTACACCCCTAGTGAATAGGCTTGAGGGGAGGGAGGAGCAGCGGTGAGGCTATGTGATACACATTGATGCAGGTCCAGAAGCAGTACCATTTGCCCACAAACGCACCAGGGGCATCGTGGAACACACATTTGGCATGTTGAAGTCACGTTTCAGGTGCCTGGACATAACAGGTGGAAGGCTCCTGTACAGGCCAGACGTTGTGTGCAAGATGATCGTTGCATGTTGTGTGTTGCACAACATATGTGTACGAAGCAATGCCCCATGAATACAAGTGACAGATGCACCAGACGATGATGATGAAGATGAGCCAGGTGGACCACACCCCACTGCAGTCGCAGCAGGAATAGCCCATAGGAACACCATCATTGACAATTTCTTCTCATGAGCACGTCACATTGTGACAATCCTTAGCAATCATAGGACAGTACAAAATAACCACAGGCACAGCATGTGCAAATAAATGCATTCCTAGACACATTCGCTGAGTGCATGTCACTCATCTGTACGAGCACATCACTCAGACACGTGTGAGTGCAACATGCAGTGCTAACAATTTTATAAATTTGGTAATGGATGGTGGGTGTGTCACCTCTGGGCAGAGAGGCTGTTTAGGGTGTCACGTATTCGACCTGCCAGTTCTGTGTGTCACAGTTAGTGCTTCTCTTCCGCATTTCACATGTGCCCCAAATTATTCAATTTTGGCTGTAATTTGTGACTAACAAGTGACAACAGGGCTCCTTTTGGGGTCAGATTTGTACCACCATGATGCAGGGATGCACCCCGTGACTCATCCCCACACCATGGGCAACATGTATGTAAGTAGGAGTCACTGCCGCTACATTCGTCCATGCTTACATAATTGATTGATAATGTGCAGGAGGTGTTGATTGTCCCTCTGCAATGTGAAGGGGAGATGCGGTTTCACAGTGTGTTCCATGTATGTTTCCGCATTGGCGCAATTCACATGCAGACTGCATGTCAATGTATATTGTGACTATTTGTCAGGAGATGCCTTTTTGATGCGGGACAATGGTAATTTGTTCTACGTCACGGATGTGGGGTTGTGCTCGTACATTGTCATCTCACCATGTTTTTACTCTGCATTTATGGTGCCTTTTCCCGCATGACGCGTGGGAATTGAAGGCCTGTCGCTGGTTTTCGCAGATTTTTGTATCGCGATCGGCCTCTTCACAACTTTTTTTGTGTTCGTGTTTCGCATTTTTGCGGTGTTGCGTTGACTTTATAGCGGACATTTGACACGTTATCATGAGCCTATCACATGGTACCGCCGTGTTGAGAATACAACATTAACACACCGTTATTTTCCCGCAATAGACTGCGATGTGGAGAGTTGCGTTACGCTAGATTTGCAGTAATTATCACACGTTCTTGAGAATATCCCCCTTTGTACGTTGAGCTCATATCAACTAACAAAAATTTGACCAGGCCTCCCAAATGACTAAACTGATTATGTTTTTAATAAATTGATCTGCAAAATGTATATTGCTTATCCATATGTCTGCTCCGAGTGTTTCTCTATAGTTGGAATGTGCATATTTATTCCTGGAGTAACCACAAGACATCATTAATATGAAATAAAGAAGAAAACAAATCTGCCTCTCATAATCTGTCCCATTCCTCCTCTTTGACTCATCCCTAACCTCCAAACATCCTTCTCAAACTTTCCCCTCCTTTGTTTACCCATCTCACCCAACTAACATGGACACCCAACCATTACTTACAGAAACAACTTACTATTTCGCCTTTCAAATCCATTCCCATCATTCTATCCCTACTGTAAACTCTACTAAACTTACAAGAAAAGAAGAGCATGAATCTAACAAAACTAATGCAGAAAGAAAAGAAAAAAAAAGATTTCTAATCTACTATTATCCTCTTTTCTTGTGTTCCGGAGAAGGGTGCTACTGACCGCAAAGCACTTCAATGCCTCATGAGGGGTAGTAAATGCTATGTACATACAATTTATATTTACAATTGCAACATCCATATTGCCATAGCTTCGTTCAACAGCAAACATTCTATAAGCCCTCCCAACCACAAAGGGATTCCCCACAGGTTGAAACCCACTGGCAGAAAAGATCCAGTCATTGCTGTGGGTGGGGAGTAACCATCTGTGGGAGGGAGGGGGACTGGAAGAGATACTCTCCAATTAAATGTATTGCAGCAGTGTAGACAAGTGAAGGTACTCTCCCTGTTAAAGAAAAGGTTTGCAGGATCTCAGAGCACCTAATGCTCATTTAAATGATTCAGCTTCAAGACTGACAGTAGAGCCAAGGGAGCAGCTAGATCCAGCAGGGTGTATGAGCTTTCTTCTGTGTGTAATATGTGTAAAATGTGTTCTGCCCCAAGTTGCGAGTGCACACAGAGCCTGATTTACTCCTAGTGTTTTGTCTCTGTAAAGTATAACATGCTGTGTCTGACCCCTGAATTGTGTGCATATTACTCATGGTGCTTGCTGAAGGCGACTGGCCTGGTTTGGAGTTGTAAGGGCAGGGCATTCAGTGCATCAAGTGGGTTAATTTTGAGGGGTGGGACATGGCGGAGATAGTGCACTGACACGTAATTTGTGTGATCAGGAAATGCACATAAAAAATAACAACAACTCTTGCCTTACTGATACAGCATGGCAAGACTTAGATTTGATTTAGAAATTTAGGGGCATATTCTCAAGGAGTTTTTGCCGAGTTATTGGCACTTTATCGCAGCCAAAATCACGATAAAATGATCACCCCATTCACAAGCTGGTGCTAACAGCACATAGCACCAGTTTACCTGCGATAGCAGCCGCAAAAAACATCGCCACAGATGACCCCCGCAACTATCGCTAATGAGATGCAGGGTAGGCGTTCCCATGCAAAAAGCCGCAACAACACCACTCCGCAACATTCTCAATGACCAGCCAGATGGGCGATATGACCACAAAACATGCGATGAGGTGCGTTAGTAGCAAGAAATGAACACCTGCTCTGACCTGGTGTAAAGTCGGACCACAGCCTGCACCAGAAAAGGGAGTCCAACCCACAGCCACACCAGAAGTATAACAGATGCCATGGAGCCACTGATCATGCAGCTGGGAGCCCCAACAGGGCCACAACACCCACCGCCACCACTGTCACCACCCCCAGGACCCCCCTCCCGGCCCCCTCCCCACAAAGACATCCCACATCAACTATACGGAATCATGTACCAAATGATCCGCCTGATGTCGCACAATAACATTTGGTGACAATCATGTGTCATCACAAAAATGAGCATCACACATTCACCTTCGAATTAACAAATGAAAATGTATTCAAATAAACACAGAACAGAAATGAAGACACATGGCTGCTCCCCTCGGGACAATCCATAGGTCACAGCCTGCAAGACACAAATCATGATGAAAAGGTGTGTCTTGCGCATATCAAAGGACAGAGAGAGAGAGAAAGATACAGAGAGAGAGAAAGAGAGGGAGTGAGAGACATATGAACAGAGAGGGGAGAGAGAGATAGATGGACAGAGAGGACAGAGAGGTGGAGCGAGAGAAAGACGGACAGAGAGGGGGGTGAGAGAAAGACGGACAGAGAGGGGGAGCGAGAGAAAGACGGACAGAGAGGGGGAGAAAGCGATAAACGTACAGAGAGGGGGAGAGAGACACAGATAACAGAAGAGATGGACAGGGAGAGAGAGTGCCGACACTGCGCACCCAGGCCACACTGCTCACCTGCTGACACCAGTGTGTCTCCTACCACGTGCTGGTATGTAGTGCAGTTCACCAGGTCCCACATCTGAAACAGATCCGTCATCTGAAACAGAGTCCAGATACATGAATGGGAAAGTACATACAATTGCACACAACATTATCACCTGTCTGCCCCTGCGCACCCAGGCAGATGCACCCCAGCCCCTCCTACCATGCAGCGTTGCATGCCTGCCCGTGCACACTCAGGCAGATGCACCGCAGCCCCTCCTGCTGCCCAGTGGTGCATGCCCGCCCCTGCGCCCCCAGGCAGATACACCCCAGCCCTCCCGCCGCCCAGCGGTACATGCCGGCCCCTGTACACCCAGGCAGCTGCACCTTAGCCCCTCCCACCACCCAGCGGTGCATGCCTGCCTCTGTGCACCCAGGCCTCACTACTCACCTTCCGCCACCGGCATGTATCAATGAGGGCCCACCACGTGACGGTGCAAGCCACAAGCCCAGGGCCTGCGGACATGGCACCCTCCACATCATGCAACCCCGCTCTGCAGGCCACCAGGTCTCACATTTGATTCTGGGTCTTGATTTTGCCATGGCAGAGGACATACCGGTGCACCCGGCATCATCGCAGGCTGCACACCCGCTCAGCCTTTGAGGTGCCACTAACTCTGTGATCCAGGAGGTGACGCCACGAGGCGGTAGGCCCCCGCTGGCTCTGGCCTACACTGCAGTCCAGCAGGGCACACAAATCCTGAGCAAATGCAACGCAGCCCCTCCTGCTGCCCAGTGGTGCATGCCCACCCCTGCACACCCAGGCAGATGCACCCCAGCCCTCCCGCCACCCAGCGGTATATGCCTGCCCCTGCACACCCAGGCAGCTGCACCCTAGCCCCTCCTGCTGCCCAGCAGTTCATGCCCGCCTCTGTGTACCCAGGCATCACTACTCACCTTCCACCACCGGCATGTAACAATGAGGGCCCACCACGCTGTGGTGCAAGCCACAAGCCCAGGGCCCGTGGACATGGCACCCTCCACATCATGCAGCCCCGCTCCGCAGGCCACCAGGTCTCACATTTGATTCTAGGTCTTGGCAGAGGACATACCAGCGCCCCCAGTATCATTGAAATGAAATGAAATGAAAATGATTCTTTTATAGCGCATGGCTACCCGGAGGCATCCCAGCGCTTGAAGCTGTGGCGGAAGAAGGTCCGAGAAAGAAAGAAGGGGTCTAATTGTTGGTTAGTTTCCGGGGAAAAGCCATGTTTTTATTTTCTTGCTGAATGAAAGATGATTGGATTCCTGGCGAAGGAGGAGGGGCAGAGAGTTCCATAACTTTGAGGTATTATAAGAAAAGAGGCTATCATTGCAGGCTGCACCCCTGCTCAGCCTTTGAGGTGCCACTAATTTTGTGATCCAGGAGGTGACGCCACGAGGCGGTAGGCCCCCGCTGGCTCTGGCCTACACTGCGGTCCAGCAAGGCACACAAATCCTGAGCAGTCCGGACCGCCGAGACTGGGCATCATCCCAGACTGCACACCCACTCAGCACTTGAGGTGTCCCTACCTCAGTGCACCGAAAGTCACCGTCCTGTGGTGGTGTGCCTGTGTCGGCCGCAGTGTATCCCGTGCCCCACAAGTCATGGACCGTGTATGATTGGGTATCGTGGTGCAGGTGCCATCATGTCACCTCCGGGCCGGCGGAATGTGATGTTGCAGGGCCCTGGGCCCCTAAGCCTACATGAACACCACAGAGAGAGGTTGGAAACGGCGTTGAGCGCATGCACAAGGCCCTTTTTATTGGCAGGGCCACATGTCCTGTGCCGCATGTGCTGGTTGGGTGTGGTGTGGGTGTATACCAGCCGTGAGGGAGTGGCTGTGGCATGCTGACAACTAGACCTGTAATCAGCAGATGACTACAGGGCAGACCTGGGACATGTAGCATTGCCGTCCCCCCCTGTAAGCATAAGCGGAGTGGGCTGGCCAGGTGCATACCAGTCCGGCGTAATTGTTTGAACAATGACCCTAGTGCTCTGGGCGTGGTTCCCTATGGGGCTGAACAAGGAAGTAACTAATGCGTGTGTCCTTGTTGTGGTTGTCTGCGTCACCCGGACCGCATTCGGCAATGTGTCACCCTGTGACCCAAGTCCAACGTCATGAGCCACATGGACGTAAGAGGAATTCACTGACCCTACATTCATCCATACTTCCACACTTGAAAGACTATAGACATGACACATCTGTGTGATTAGGAATATTTAATGCACATTCAGTGGCGTGTTGCATCTAGAGCAGTACAGGGCCGTGCATACCCCACATTACGATGTTGGCCCGTGGAGGGCCAGCCAGAGTCCTTTAGCTAATGACAAGCCCAAAGGAAGTTGAAGAGTTCAGTCCTCAGTCTGATTGATGTGTTATTGGCGAATAAACAGAATATGGCAGTTCATGTCGAGGTCCAAGGTGAGTGTCACAGGGTGCATTGGGGGACATTGGAAGGTGCTGATGCAGAGGGCAGAACCAAGCAGAAACAGGCCATATGGCAGAGAGGAATGCTACTGCGTCCTTCTGACCATGGTGGCAGAATCATCCACATCTTCATCCTCTGCTGTTTCATGTGCCTCACATGTGGGTGGTGGTGTTCTGTCTCCTTCACTGTGTGGCAGTCACACCTCAGGGGCCGGAGGTGGAATCTCTGCCGCACTGTGTGGCACTGACACTTCAGGGGGCGGAGATGTGGATGTAGTGGTAGCAGCAGTATGCTTTAGCACCAGGCCTTGTAGGGCAATACCATGAGGATGGTTTTAAGGTCATTGAGGAACCCAGCTACCACTCGCTGGTGTGCGGCCGTGGCAGCCTCTCTTTCCACCTGCTCCATGGTCTCCATTAACCTCCGCATGTTTCCCAACTTCTGTGTGACATTGCTAGAGCCACTCTGACTGCACAGTTGTTTGTTTCTCTGAGTCAGGGCTCCAGCGATTTCATCCATGGTCCATTGGAGAGCATGAGTGGACTGTGGGTGTCTGTTAGGGACTGTGAGTGTTCCCATATGGGACTCAGACACCCACATATGGCATCCAGTTTGTCTGCCATGGGGTCGAAGCCCACCGCACCTGTTCAGCCAGCTGCTCCTGGCACCCCAACACATGGCATTGGAAGGCCAAGTATTCTTCGTGTGGGGCCTGGGAGGCAGCCGTGGTAGTGGGTGCTGCCTGCTGTGTGGTCTGTGCAGGGGCTGGGGTCTCCTTGTTGCAGCTGGTCTGCCCTGCTCCTGGAGGTGGGCTGCGGAAGCTGTCAATGAACTCTTGTGTGTGTTTGTACTTGTACATTATCAACTCACATTTGCCTGCAATGCCAAATGCTATTGGCCAGTGTCTACACCCAAGCGGCACCAGTTGTGTCATAAGTTCTGTTGTAGGGGTTTTGCGGTTTGCACCACATTGTTGTCAGTGTTGGTGTGCTCTGCATGTTATATGTGTGTACTGCATTTTGGAGGAGTCTCCCCTGCAGCTCTGATTTTGCTGCCCCTTCTCCCTTTCATGCTTTGTTCCTTTGACTTCTGTGCTTGTACAGTGCTGAGATGTTGCATACTTGGGTACATTGGTCTCTTGGTGGGAGTTGGGGTCTGGGGCATGGTTTGTCTGCAGGTGTGCTCTACTAAATTGTGCATGCGTGCCATTGAGCCCATCTCCCCCATCCCCCCAGTCCCTGGTCATTACTCACCCTGGTGCTGTTGTGTCCAGTCATGTTGAGCAGTGTCCGGTCCCCCAAATCCTGCCACCGTCTCCCCACTGATGACAGTCGACACCATTTCCTCCATATCGTCCAGGTCCTCCTGTGGCGCAGGACTCCCACCTCCAGTCTGCATTGCTGCCTTACGGTTGTTGGTGAGTTTCATCTTGGTTTTGCGCTTGAAATTATTCCAGCTCCTCTTGACCTCTTCAATTGTCCTCTTCAGCACTCCCACTGCATTCACCTTGTCCACAATGGACTGCCATAGTCCATTTTTGGTTGCCAATGACACAGTGGAGGTGACGAACAGTTGTTGACGGTGTTCTACCACCTCCGTTATCAGGATCCTGTTATCCTGCGGACTGAACTGCTTCTTCCTATTCTTCTTCTCCTTAGCCTTCCCTAACCCTGAGGTCCCAGGCTGGTCCTCCAGGGGGCTTGTGGGCTTCTGGTTTTCCTCCGTACTTGCTCCAGCAACATCCATTATGCTTGGCTGTTGTTTGGCATTTGTTTGTCTGCTTTTCTCTACTTTTATGGTGTTTTTTCCCATCTGACACATGTGAACTGCAGGCCTGTCACTGGTTTTTGTGGATTTTTGTATCGCGATTGGCCTCAACGCAGCTTTTTTTGCGTTCGTGTTTCACATTTTTGCGGCGTGGCTTTGATTTTAACGCGCCCATTTGACGCTTTATCTGGTGACTATTGCATGTTGCCGCTGTGTTGTGAATACTTAGTTAACACGGCGTACTTTTCCAGCGATAGACTGCGATGTTGAGAGTTGCGTTAAGTAACTTTTGCAATGGTTATCACACGTTCTTGAGAATATGCCCCTTAATGTGTATTCAAAAGCATTCTGATTCTCTCTCAGCATCACAACATAAAAAACACACGCATGCTTCTTAGAAATTAAAATTTTTAGAAAATGCTTATTTAGACTACCCACTCATAGTACGTACAGACTGCAAAGGGCATATTGTCGTGAATTGGGGGATATAAGCTTGATGTTGTCGACTCTGAGGAGTACACAGTTTACATTAACATTCTGAAGCATGTACTTCTAGAGAGTGAGTCTCTCCCTGCTCCCCTTTGAAGGTCGCTCTGTGTTACCTTACACTGCTGCTAAGCCTCAAATATATACACCAACACTTCTGCTTAGCATCTCTCGTCACTGTGAAGAAGCAGTGTACCAGTACATTAATTGATTGGCCGGCCGAGGGAGACACTCCTGTGAAATAAAAAAAATTTAATTATGGTATGTACAACACAATGCACATTATGAAAGGTTCTGTAATTCTCTTTGCATGTCCTCTCATATCACAGCTCAGTTGATAAACCAGCAGACATCAAAGGCCGATGTGAGAGGCCCCTGGGTGTACCCCATCTCCTGTGCACTGCTCAGGTCACACTACCATGTGTGGTGATACTACCATTTTGGGCCTTGATGATTTGATAAACCAATACACTAAAAAGGCAGAGATGTGTTACAGGTAAGAACACTTATAAAGCCTTTTTCTGTTGGTTGGATGTGCTTGGCTCGGGGGTCATTTTTCAAGCAGACACGTTTGAGGATTGAGAAGATGTTTTACTTGTTTCTAATGTTTTCTTCACACTTGTGAATGTTATATTTGGATCTCCTTTTTTCAACAATTTGCAGTAAATCTATGGTGTAAAATCCACCATTAGAATCCATTTAAAAAAATGTGTGTGGGGTTGAACCCCCCGACCCCTCTATTTGCGCTTCAGGGT